>NC_065590.1:47702524-48413774 GCF_024542745.1 Macaca thibetana thibetana | reverse complement strand
GAAGCAGGCATGATTTTAGAGTGATAGCAGATGTTGCCATTGTTTGTAAATATCCCTGTGCTTGTGAAATATTGAGACATTTCAAGCCTAGATCTTACAGAAAATTTTATTGGTTTTGCTCAGATATACTTGGGGGAGTTTCATCAGTTAGTTGAAGTTGTGCAATTGATTGTGCTGCTATCAGAATTGAAATAAGATATTAAAACAAGGTAAGCTTAAAATTCTTGTCACTGACATTCTTACAGATGATTTTGAAGGATGTCTGAGGTTCTGTTTTGCATGGAAACACTGTGGTTTATTCAGATTACCCGAATTTGGTCAATTCATTGGTTTAATACATATTGAAGGGGCCGATACTTTCACGATACATTCTGTAGCATCTGCATACACCATTAAATAGGAGATGGCATTCCTTGGATGCCAATTTAATAATTTAATATTGTTTATAAATAATGTTATTCTAAGAGTTGTACAATATCCATTTGCTACATGTTGGCATTTTGACCGTAACGCTTTTTTCAAAAGTGATATAAATGTAGTAGCTTTCCACTATTAAACAGCTTGCCAGTATTTTTGAATTATTATAATCACTTAAATGAGGAAGCCAATGAATGAAAATGATTACCTAAGAGAACAAAGATCTTATTTATTTATTGGAACTAAGCTCCTATGAGATAGGCATATGAGCTCCAGAAGCTCCCCTCATGAAAACAAATTGCAGCAGTAATCCATTAACAGTTTTTTTTGTATTTTTGTTATTGTTTTTTTCCTAACACTTCTCAGTGCATTGAAAACATCATTTGATTTTAGACTACTGGGAGCTGCTAAATATGCTTATTACTATGGGATTATTTTGCAAAAAATTAAAAAGGGGGATTTTTAAGGTGACCAAATATCAGATAGATTTATCTAGAGTCTTATATATAGGTATTTCTGTGTATTTGTGACCTGTATGTCTGCATGGATACAAGTTGTGCATATAGACACACACATATGCACATACACACACACACACACACACACACACACACCTGAGACTGATTAAAGTTAGAAGTGCAGTCATGTGCTTGTATTTTTCACTTTAATGAGCACTCAGATGTAAGTGAAAAATTAAAAGGTTGTTGGTTATATTTAGCTGTAGCTATACACTCAATATATGTTGCACACAGTAGGAAATGAACATAAAACCGGTGAAAAAGCCTCAACATTGCAGCTATATGCATTAATTAAAAGAAGTTTGTTAAACTAAATTTGAAAAAAAACTTCTTTAATTGTGTTTACCCAAAAGCCTTTTCTTCCTAATTTAAATAGCATAAACATCTGGACTAAAGCAATATTAGAATCATGGCAGTAGTCAAGCAAATCTTGTGGAAAATAATGAAATTAGATCCCTGGTGTTGTGACAGAGTAAGGGCAGGATACATCAGTTCGATGTTAATAAAATTTCCATGAATGACTGAATACAATTAAGAAATTGTCAGTTGCGGCAATGAACTTTTGTAGCTCATAGATGTTTGCATCATTTGATTATGCTGGCAATTTAAAATTGTTTGTTAGTGTCTGTGTTGGGATATTAATTATGACCTTTATTACAGCCCACAATTAGACTAGTCATACAGCAACAAGCAAACTGTGTGGTGATACTGCAAGATCTGAACTATTTACAAAGGGGTCTGTTGGGTTTGGAGCCACCAGTGCCCTTTCAAACTGGAAATGATTTTTAAAAGATGCAGTAGTTGAGAAATCACAACAACTGGGATGAGTAAGCCCTTTAATACAAGGATTTCTTTTTAATAGTGTTTTAACAGTTTTAATTGCTAACAACATCTGTAAAACTGGAAAAAAGCATTTTTAACTGTGACTCTAAGATAAGCTTTCCCTGTTCAGGAAGAGAAAACAATTATTCATTGGTTAATTAGCTGTAAACAACTTTTAAAAGACACATCCATTATATATGTAATTATTTGAAAAAAGGCTTTAATGTTATTTGTACTAATGCATAATTATTAGTGCTTGCTAAATGGATTAACAGGACTTAGATGACCACTATTATTGCGGGGTAGCACAGTGAAGAGATGAGATTAGCATCAGGAAGGAATGTGTTATGATGAATCAGATAGGAATTTTTTGTTTTTGCTTTGTTTTTTCTTTTATGCGCCCCATAGTAGAGGTCATGTGGAGTCACATTACATTTTCAGAAACAATGTGTTTCAACCTCAAGTAATAGTACTTTTTAGTCTTTGTTTTTATGACACATAAAATATCTCACTAGACAAGTTTTTCTCCTAGAGTTATAGTGTTGCTATGATTTATTATTTATTTATTTATTTGTTTATTTACTTATTTTTACCTTTGAGAGCTTTAAAAAAAATCAACACTAAGTTATATTTCAAACTTGTGGTTATTAAAAGGAAAGTAGTTACCAGTAAAACCATGAGCTATTTAGTCTCACTTGTGCTTACTGCAGCCACTGTATTATATTTATTAGATCATGTACCATGTTCCCTGTGGCATGTTTGCTATTTCACAACCATTGGTAGAAATTAAGTACAATAAAAATAGTTTGGTCTAATGTTTGAATTTCAGTAGATGAAGTTCATTGTTGACCTGCTTCTAGTGTTCAGTGATTTGGTTGAAACAGAATAACTTGGATGTTTCGAAGTAGCTTGGGTATTAGCTTTTCTCCTCCCTGCCCCCTACATTTTGTTTAGCTTCCTCTTCCCATTACATTTAATTGGCTACCTGATACCATTTTTATAGACTCAAAGTTGTGCATTTCATGCTGCAGTGATGTTGATAAAGATATTGCATAGCCTGGGGCAAACCCAGGGCTTTTGTCCTTTTTACTACTGTATATTATAATTAACTCGTCTTAGGTGGGCCAAAGGGTTGTCATGGGCTTTCTTACCACAACAGCCTGGATTTGATTCCACTCAAGAGCCCCACCCCCTCACCCCCTAACCCACCAGCATTTTTTTTTTTTTTTTTTTTTTAAGAAAGAAATGAAGTTCTGGAGCTTTGGTTTCAGGATTTGCAAACCTGTTTCCCAGGGTGCCAGTTAAAATCCCAGTGGTGGTGACTCATCTCCTTTATCTCTCCTTGAGGCCACTGTGAGATGAGACCTTGCCTGGAGCACTGTGTAGACAGAAAAACTATTGCATATTCCCAATAAGCTACGCTTTCCTCCGAAGTCCTTGATCCAGTTTTCTACTCCAAACTGAGAATGTTAGTGTTTTTTTGAGTCACTCCAGCCTCTATTAGAGAGCAATAATATTTTGAGTTGGAAAATTTTTGTAGCATTTGGTATGAGCTTGCCATCTCTAAGCAATGCAGTTTTTGTCTTGAGTGACAGTGATGGGGTGGGGGGCAAGCCTGCTTGGGCTATCACATTGGCTCAAGTAGCTAAGCTAAACTCTCTCATGCCTTGAGAGACCTTAAACGTGAATTATTCCAGTGTCTGTTGAACTTTGAGTGTACTTGAGCACTAGTCAATCTGCTGAATTATCAGATACCTCCCCTCAATTTCTCCCCCATCTTTGTCATGTGTTCTAAATATTTGAAGGAGGGAAAGGTGTCAGGAAAATTTACCTATACAATCCATTCATTTATTAAATATTGAAATTCCAAATTCAAACACAGCCATGGCCTTTGGCACACAGGGAGTTCTAAATGAATGCTGTAGCACTGTTATTTTTGTTAGTTGACAGGGAAATTATTACATTTTTAAGGATTTGTGAATTTAAGCATAGATGATTACTTTGAACGTTGGAGTTTTGCAAATGGGAAGCCTTGTTGCTCAATTTACTAATTTATTTTGTGATCTGTGACTAAACTGAGTAAAAATGCAAATAGTACAAGGCCCTTTCCGTTTTATCACCGAATCAGTTTACTGATGGGAGGATCAGAGTCACTAAACATTCCGATACTCTTGTGATTCCTAAGTAGTTGGGCATTAAAAGCAGCTAAAGTGAAGACTAGGAAGATTGCGGTGGTTCACACAGGGAGGTTTAAATGAAATCTAGTTATTTATTTTAGGTTTAAAATGAAGAGTCTCCAGCTCAGGTTTATTGGCCATTGTGACGGTACAAACAGGTCTCTTCCCCATCACATGCAACAATAAACTGCATTGCTGGGAGATGGCAAACTCATGCAAAAAGGAAAGCACTTGGCAAAGGCTGAGTGAATAATGCTGCAAGCTTAAAGAGACCCTGTTAAATGTCTTTGTATGTTATTTGTATACAATTTCTGATTCTTAAAAACTGAAAATTATATTTTTGATTCTTTTTCTTCTTTTGCATTTTTGTAGTGATCAAATAAGTTTCCTTTAATATTATAATATTAAAAATAATTCAAGAGAATGTATTTTTTCATATTATATATGAAAATCAAGTTAGGTCATCAAGGGAACACTGATGAGGGACCCTATTGTGGTACAGTGCATTGCTATATATGTTTAGAAATATTAGGGATCAAATGAAACCCTGCTATGATTTAATCAGCCTTTAACATGTGATTTATTCTGAAAATCCAGTAAAGAAACTATGAAATTCCTCTACATAGTAGCCATTCATAGATTGAAATGCCTTTTGGTAGAGAGAATGGAAAACGTGTTCCCAAATGGGAAACATAATTCCCAATGCGATCCACAACCCATATTCAACATCTCAACACTTTGTAATAGGAAAAGATCTGATATGGCATTTAAGTTGATTTGTTTAGCGTTGTCCCTTTCAAATGTCTCTTTTTTTTTTTTTTCCATTATACCCTAAGTTCAAATGTCTCTTCTTTAGAAATTATTGAATCAGACTAAGTGATGTAGCTCATTTGTGAACAGGGACTGGGTTGCAGGAAGCACACACATGCATTCTTCAATCTGTTACCGAAAACCCCTGAGACAGAGATGTGTTTAGAAATTTTCTTTTAGAAAGGTACTATGGTGCATATACTGCAGATTATGCAATATCTCCAGCTGGGTCTGGGGCAGCACCCTATAATCAAACACATTCATGTTTCTGCATTGCAGTGTATGAATATTCACATTGAGTGGGATAAATAAAGATTCGAAATAATCTTCTTGAAATTAGTTCAGGTCTGGTTTTGCTGCCACATGAGTTATGAAAAGCCTTTCAGAGCTTTTTGTTTTCACAGTTGCAGATGGGAGATTGTGGACCAGTATTTCTATACTCAAGAGACCCCTCCGGTTACCTTTGGTGTCATAGGTTTTCATTTTTATTTCAGTCAGGTCATAATATGTTGCTTTAATCAAACAAGCGAGTAGGGACAAATATGGCAAGAAACTTACGGGTCGACCAATTTTTTTTTAAGTCACCAAATATTTATTGATTAACAAATATGAGCCAG
The DNA here is from genome assembly GCF_024542745.1 of Macaca thibetana thibetana. Classification (NCBI taxonomy): domain Eukaryota; kingdom Metazoa; phylum Chordata; class Mammalia; order Primates; family Cercopithecidae; genus Macaca; species Macaca thibetana. The sequence continues at coordinate 48,408,413 of NC_065590.1, read as the reverse complement.
GCACAGTGCTTGGCACTCAGGGGGATGTAGAAGAAGTGGAATCATGGTCTCTGCCCTGATAGAATTTATAATGAAATTAGACACATGAAACTTTCTCTGTCTCTCTCCCTCTCATACACACACACACACACACACAGACACACACACACCCCTGCAGAATAATACCAAACATATATGAATAAATGCCAAATTGAGTGTTCCAAAGAATACATGCTTTAAGTCAGCAATGGCAAATAGGTTTCAAATCACCTGCCAAATCCTATTGATTGGCAGTGGCTGCTTCTGGCGCTAATATCGATGCTTCTAGCTAAGCCTGAGATTAGCTGCAAGAGTCTCCTTATTGATTATCAATGTATGGCTTGGTGGCAGGAGAGTGGAATGATGACAGGCCTAATATTTGGATCTCTCCAGATCTAGGTAGTCAAAGTCTAGGAAGGATTTTTTTTTTTGAAGACGGATAATAACTGCTGTTGTAATTTATTATTATTCTTTAACTATTCTTTGTCCATTAAAAAAAATAACCCTTGGGAGTTAGTTATTTTCAAAAGTTTAAGAGCATATTCATGGAATTACCACCTGTGTTTATAATTTTAACATCCTTTAAATAATTATAGCATCTTTTTGGAGTGCACAATTCTGATGCTGTAAGTTTAGGTGAGTATGGGACAATAAAATTTGATGTAACAAGCTAGATGATAATCATATGGATTAGTAGTTGAGAATCTCTTCAGCTTAACTTTTTTGTTTATTCATTTTGTTCTGTTTTATATGTTATGTCTTATACAATATGAGTTATAAAATGTAGCTATGCTAATTAGATGTGAACCTCTCTTCCAAGAAACAATAATCCACTTTAGGGCTGTTACCCTAAGCCTTGTCTTCTTTTGTTTCCTTTCATTATTTCAGGAGCCCTGTTTGCACTTGGTGCATTGTAATAGGAAGTCTTTATGATCTTGTTGCTTACATTCTTTGGCTCCTCAGTCCACCTTCTGAAATGTTTAATTATGATGAATGTGGGATGTTGGAAAAGGCCTCATTCCCATGTGATCGTTATGAAATATATATACTATATATATAAATGTGGCAAACATTCATTAATAGCAAAGATGTAACACTCCATGTAGCTTTCCTCTGTCACCTCAAGCATTCTCATATGACCTAATCACAGAAAAACATGTCAGATTTCTCCCTTACTCTAGAGTTTGACCTCTTCCCATAAGAATTGGGTTTTGACATAAGCTTTCTCCAGTTCTGACTGTAATATCTTGAAATCTTATTTGAGAGATTTTTTTTCCTTAAAACTGTATTCTCAGATTTGAAAGGAAAAAATTCTTTTAGTCTTGTAAATTTTTACGTATTTCCCAGGTTCATGGTAAATTCTGTGGTGATGTAATTTTATATCATTAACAAATACTGAGCTGAATATTTTTAAATGAATTCTGAAAAGTTCAAAGTTCCCTGCTGCTCGTGTGAAAGGTTAGGCCATCACGTTTAAAATAAGAAAAAATGGAATAATAGGGGAGCCACAGGCATCTTTTATTTCTCTATCTTGGGGAAGCAGCAGCAGGGATCAAACAGTTTAACTATGACAGTGCCCTCCTAACCTGCCGTGTACCTCCTTGGGCATGAGAATGGACAATCCAAGGGACCCGAAAATGTGCTCATCCAGACTCTTTGAACATCAAACTGGGCAATCATATTTATACTCAGGGGAAGCTAATTCATGGCTGGCCACAGAATGGCATGCAGGCAACCAAATGAAATGGATTATAAAATTTGATTGATATAACAAATGAAAGTTAAACTGTCCCCTAGTGCATTTAATTCTGAACTGGGAAACAGTGATCAGGTAGTGTAGAGTAATAATTTATTTTTGCTAAAAAATAGAATATTGACTCATACACAAGAGTTTTAGAATAGAAAAATTATCATTTTTAACCAGATATCAGCTAACAAATAGGCTTTATAATCAATGCAATATACATTTATGCTAAAGATATTAAATATTAATGTATAATATTTTAAAATTCATCTTAATTGGTGAGGCTGGTAGATATGAATAAAGGAAATAATACACAATTATGTTACTTGTTCTAAAAATAATAATAAAAGTAAAATGCGTTTTAAATTCTTTCGACTTTGAATTTATTTGAAACTCATTCAAAAATGATATGGGATAATTATAAACATATGCAGATACCACTTCTATAAGGTAAACACAAGGACTGTAATGGAAAGAATAGTATAAAGAATACATCACGTGGCCGGGCGCGGTGGCTCAAGCCTGTAATCCCAGCACTTTGGGAGGCCGAGACGGGCGGATCACAAGGTCAGGAGATCGAGACCAGCCTGGCTAACACGGTGAAACCCCGTCTCTACTAAAAAAATACAAAAAAAAACTAGCCGGGCGAGGTGGTGGGCACCTGTAGTCCCAGCTACTCGGGAGGCTGAGGCAGGAGAATGGGGTAGACCCGGGAGGCGGAGCTTGCAGTGAGCTGAGATCCGGCCACTGCACTCCAGCCTAGGCGACAGAGCAAGACTCCGTCTCAAAAAAAAAAAAAAAAAAAAAAAGAATACATCACGTAAAACAAAAAGTTGAATGTAAGTATATAACTTGGTTTAAGGTATGTTTGTTTTCCCCCTAGATTCATATAGAATCTAAAAACCGGCTCATGAATCTCAAATGAAATAATTTGACTGAACAGTACAATCTGTTAATGCATTGCGTGTTAATATATTTTCCTTATATTGAGGTGTGTGTGGTTTTATCAAGTATATTGACTGTTTCAGACATGTTTGATGATGCTAATGAGCACACTTTCACAATGTTTTGTGTGGAGCTGTCAAATTAGAACATTTTTGACATCTACTCATACATCTAAATGTGCCAGTGGTCTGTAGTAGCCTCATATATGTATTAACATTGATAAAGTGCCTGAGACAGCCATAAGGATGTACTTGTACATCCCCACCTACAGGGAGTGTCATTTACCAAGGACCCCAGCTGCTGTGCTCTAAAATCTACTTCAGAGTTTGTGCCAAGGTCATGCCTCCCACAGGCCTCAGCCAATCACTGAGCTTTGCTACGCACTGAGTCAGTCCTGTTGCTGGGACCCTTGGCTCTCTTCTGGCCAAGGACTCCTCTGTGCTTGTTGAGCAGTCTGGGAAGCTTCTACCCAACCCTCCTTCCTTCATATTCAAGCTGCACCATAGTCTGAGGATTATCCTAGCCTCTTCCGTAACCCTATCTTGGCATCTGCTTTCCAAAATACCCAGACTAACACAATGCATTTCATTTATTCTTATTCTTTTTGGAATTTAATTATTTGTCGACTTCATTTTTGTCAGCTTCAACAGACTGTAAGTTGCAAGGCTCTCAATAAATGTTTAATGAATTCATGAATAGATGGAAGGCCTTTTGAAATCTAGCAAGAATCATGGATGGTAAAACTCAATTATGATATGCTTTTGTCAACTGTATGCTCCCAATTTTACTTAATCTCTATGTCAAATTCTTTTGATACTTTTGGTTTTAATAGTTTTCAAAAATGATTACTGCTTGTGATTTACTAAGGGTAGGCCTAGGGCCATATTATTGTATTTTGGTTGTTGACTGATTATTCATTTACAACCATACATATGTGTGCAACACCTGTGACCACTACTGGCTGGGAGAAAGAGAGGAGAACAAAGATGTATAAACATGGTGCTTTCTGTCAGGATGCTTACTATCTCACTTGACCAGAAACAAAACAAGCAAATAATTAACACCAATATATGAAATGATTTGAGACAAAGAATCTTTTTCACACATAGCCAAGGGAACTCACAGACAAATGGTCCAGTTACAGGCAGAGACCATATGGTTAGGTTTCACAATTTTCTCAATAAAATGAAACCCTACTACCTGCTTACTTGGTTGTCCATGATTGTGGATTTCTAGTTAGCAATGTAGAATACTTGTACCCTGATTAGTGAGTGCAGTCTCAGTCACTGGCTATCTACCCTTGCTATTCAGAGCTTTGTCTGATGACTAAAGCAGCATTAGCATCACCTGGAAGCTTCCTGCCAATGCAGAATCTCAGACCTAACCCCACACCTACTCAATCAGCATCTTCAACAAGTGATTCATATGTACATTAATGTTAGAAAAGAAATGCCTTGGAGTCTAACACTTAGACTACTGACGATTATGTTGCTAGGATGAGACTCAGACCATGGAGGTTCACAAATTACTAGGAATCTCACCTAGAGTGGCAAGATTCTCAACTAAGCATTGGATCTCACACCGATGAAGCAACACTGCATTATTAACTCTTTATAAAAATTTGTTTATTTTCTCTATCCTGCACTGTTACCAAAAAGTCTCAAGGTGGCTTATAAGGTATATATAATAAAATATGAATAATAGTAATAGCATTGTTGGAAATACATGTGAAGAGAAAATATGAATAAGAAACAGAAGCCATGGAAGAGGAAGATACACAAAACTCATGCAAAGAGGTCTAGTATCTGTGTTTTATTTTTCTTTAAGAAGGTTGAGGACAATGTCCATTACCTTAATGAAGGCCACCTGTATAATATCCCTTATGAGACTGCCTTCCAAAATTTAGTGACAGGAAAATCTTTGCCTGATTTGAAGAACTGCTGTGCTTCCTTCTTAATGATAATAATGCTTTTACGAATTACTGTGTTTCTCTACCTGACTTCCAGAAAGCACAGGGCCAAATTTTATGGCAATCATGAAAACTATTTTAACCTTCACAACTGGAATATTTTCCTTTTCTTTCCTTGAATACTTAAAATAATTTAGTTGTATTATCCATATGATTCATATTATAGCCCAGTTTAATTCACTTTTAGAAGAATTTTTTAAAATCAACATAGAATCACATTTTGTTTCATTCTGAGTATTGTTGAAAAGGATGAACTTTCATGTACCAATAACAAGAACGAGTTACTCATTTATTTTTAACAAAACTGATTCAGCTAGTTTCAGTATTTTGGGCAAATCTAACACAGGGTTAATTCTGACAGAAGGTAAATTAAAAAAGAATTATGATATTGAAAACTACACCTAAAGGAAAGAGAGGAGCGACTATGAAATTGAACAAATTCAGATCTTATGTCATTGTATACAATGCTTCGCTAGAATCAGTCTCTTTGTATCAACTTCTCTACTGTGCTGATGTCTAACCCTCAGAAGTGAGACAGTTGAGTCTGCTATTTTCAATGTAGAAAAAGACACATCCGCCAAGACTGTAGTCCTGCGAAGTTTGCTCTCCTGCAAAAAGATGTGTTCTTGTGGATAGCCATAGCATGGCCTTGGGAAGATGGAGTTAGGCTATCAACTAGCATGTCTTTAATGCACCCAGATGCTGTCACACTCACCTCAATACATTGCCATTAAAGTTCCATCCACTTAAGTCTTTGGGTCTTGGTTAAATTTAGGTAGTTTTAGCAACACCATTTTAAAAAACTATTTTCCTTCATTTACTCTTTGGATGAATAAAATGTTTGTGATAGATTTCGATGTGTGGAGATGGGAGAAAGGCTGAGTATGAAGCCTTTGAAGGGAAAAAAAGAAAAGACATGAAAGAGATGATGATGGAAAACTGGAGGAGGAGGAGAAACTAGAATTTTCTCATTTATTAATTTCTGCCCCTTCAGTTCAAAAATGGTGAGCAGGTTCAATTAATTACTTAATTAATTGGTTATAGAGTATTTGTCAGAAAGAGTCTTAACAGTCTCAATACAAACCGACTTGCGCTATATCCATGTATTTTCCTGCTCACTTCTGTGAGTTAAGTTCTGTGAGTCAGCCTTAATTTTAGATTTTCTTACTTGTAGCAATTGTATTAAACATTAATGCAATTGAAACTTTATCTTTTTAAACTCTGTGGGAAATTCAGTTTTGTAGTCCAAAGTATTTGCCCTTAAGAATATTGATTCTAAAATATAACATATATCAAGACTTTAAGATTTTATGATCACGTGAATGATCTATGAAAGAGACATATAGCCTTTTCGTTTATGATTTTTATGTGAATGAGTATGAGTGTGTGTATATATACATATATATGTGTATATATATAATAAATGTTGAGTAATTTGGCTTTATTTTCCTATTACATTATAATGATCATTTTAATTATGGAATTTTAATTAAATTTGGCAGTATTTTACTAAAATTCTTTAACAGAGAACTCTTTGCATGTTCTGTCATATTGTTTTCTTGAAAGTTGTAAGTAAAACTATAGGCCAAATCTATACAGAAGCCTCATCACTATTATTACTTCAGCTGTTAAATAACATCTATTTTGTACTTGATGGCTGTCATCTGTAATTCTTGCTGTTATACCTTGAGCATTTTATAGTTTTCATTACATTCGTAGTATTTACACCTTACCCTATCATTGCATCTTTTAAATGGTGAAATTAAGTAATATAATCTTTATTTAACTATGTCTTATTGGACCAGAGGTTCTCAGTCTAGGCTGAGAAACATCACGGGAGCTTTTAAAAATCCAGTTGTCCCTGCCACACCCCTAATTAATTAAGTCAGAATCTCTGGGGTTTGGACCCAGATATCAGAATTTTTTAAACCGCCCCAGCTGATTTCAACATGCAGCCAGGTTTGAGAAGCACAAGATAGGGCAATAAAGCACATCTGTTCTGAGCCACTCCTGTTGGCCCCAATAGATTCTGCAAAAGATTCCCTGCCTCAGGCTTCATGCCCATTTGGTTTGTTCCTGTCCTGCTTCCTAAATCAATTTCAAGCCAATACTATCTTGATACAGTGCAGAAGATGTGCAAGTATTTTGTAGCAGGTTTTACCTAACAAAGTCATTGGCTTACTACAATATGCCAAATTCCAAACTTTCAGTCTTTTCATAGGCATATATAATTGTGTCCGACGTTCATTATAAATGCTATTTAGGAAATAAGTAAGCGTTCTGGGGACTTAACCACTCAAATCGGATCTGCTATTCAAAAATCATGTATATGACCCACAGGTCAGGCATATATACATAAAAAATACATACATACACACATATATATGTGTTGTGTTTGTGTGTGTGTGTGTATAAAATCTTTCCTTGAGTACGGAAGGATTAGTCTTGGTTGTTGTTAGGAACCTCAGAATTGGAGGCAGGAGCCTGAACTTTCTCCCTTGCTCTGTGTCTGCCTCTGCCTGAAAATTGTCATTTTTATTGTATAGACAGTTAAAAATGTAAAATCAGGTGAGATTGATTTTTGTTCTCTCCACCGCCCACATTTTTTTTAAGTGCAGAAGCTCGAGATAAATATCCTTAAGTAAGAAAGTTTAAGTGCCTATTCTGACAGTTACAAATAATTTTATACAACAGTCAGACAGACAAATTGTGCCGATTGTCTGTATTTCTTTAAAAAAAAAAAAAAAAGGAGAGCGAGAGAGAAAGTCTGGCCTGGAGACTAGAGTAAATCACAAAAGTGATCTCAAGTGAACAGAGATAGATTTCTGGAATACGGTGTGCAATGAAACCACTGACCTCTTATACATGGGTTCATGTCTTTTTCTACAGAAACAGATGGGTAATAGCATAATGCTGAAATCATGCTCTACATAATATGGACCTAGTGATTGCAGACCTGATTGCTTGCCATATGGTTGCTGAAGGGTTGAAGAGAAAATGGGATGATATGCAAACCCTTAAAAGCAACATTTTTATTGAATGGCCATTACATTAAAACCCAAACTCTGCAAATGAAGGCAAGAACTGTGGTGAATAATGATGAAATAACAAAGCAATAAAAGCAGCAGCAGCATTGTATGTATTTTGTTTTCGATATGCAAATGAAGGGCAGACTTATTTTTGTCACTTTGCCTAACATTATTATGAACATTAGGGGGTAAGATTTTGGCACATAAATGCCTTTAGGACAGAAATACTATGCGTGTAGGGCATTGCTACATTCACTAGGTCAGAGAGAGAAGATAATAATCACATGTCCCAGAGGAACCGAATTTGACTCAGAAGCTACCTGCAGTCTGTGACTATCCCCCTGTGAAGTTCAGTCTATCAGCAAGAAGGTAGTAGTAAAAACCTGTTTGAGAGTCTAGTGTGATCATGCAAAATGAGGAAGCATGTTTACTTTTTCCCTTTGAATTTCCTCATGCAGATTTTGCTGCCACCTCATTGTTGGCAAACAGGTGTATGGGATAAGGCGGATGCCGTTTCCCGGAGTGTATTACAGTTTAGTTGAGCAGCTGTGATCTGTTTTGCTCTGAGTTTTGTTTTTAGCATGTTACTGGGAACAGATAGTTTTTTTTTTCCTTTAAAGAATTTTTTTTTATTAGCTTGCTTCAAATTTGCATACACTTCATTTCCTGTCTCTTTAATGAATGTCTTTCAATCATGCAAAATCATAAGAGTTTGTGCTCTCAGAAATGGAACTCAAATACATTAAACTAAACCTACTTACAGTGTGTGGAGGGTAATGAGGTAAGAGGTAAAAACTCAGTCCTTCAGTGAGAAGTCAGAAACATCTTATTCACACTTAGTATATATTATTATGCTAACAAATCTATGGGGATTTGGGGACTTTATATTCCCTAGTGCCTACCTATGAAAGTTCATTATTAAAGAATTTTTTTTTTAAAGCACACATATGGCACCTTGCTATGAATTAACTTCCTTATTAAACTTTATGTAATTTTTTTCAATTCCTAAATGTTAAACTGTGATTAGTGGGAAGTCTGTGCAGTTTGCTTTTATTTTCCTCACACCTTGTTTCTTCTGAACAGCTCCATTGCTTTAATTCATATTTTCAGAAGCAGAGACGTCCCTTGAGAGTTTTTAATACTGCCCAAATTCAAGTTGTCAGTATTAAATAGCTTGTACACATTGTGCCTGCCCATTGTTTATAAAAAGTTTATTTGAAGAAAGAGACTGAATTTGGCTAATATGAGATTTGGGAATGTTCTTTAATTTACCTGAATTTTTATCAGTAATTGTAAAGGATAATTAAGAGTTCTTATGTTAAGTTGGAATGGGATAGTAATTTGCATGTTTAGCAAGTTTCCTGTTAATGTTGATATTGTCAATCACTGGGATCACATTTTCAGAACCATTGTCTATGTTTCAGTGCCTGTGGTCAAGCAGAAACCTTAACACCATCAAATATTATTGATTTGAGCATAAAAAGAGTTTGGGAAGTCTTCGATTTATTTGATGGTTTTAAAATAATGGCTTGCACACTTAAGCCAGCTAGTGAAGCCACATTGAACAAAAACAAGAAACCTCTATTTAAAGATGGGTGAAGGTAGAGGAGGAAGGCCACCTTATCCCTGATGAGATGTAACTTTTCATGTTTCATCACTGTTAAAAGCAATCAGTAAGGTCTGCATCCTCTAAAAATATTCATCACTTAGGTTTGGCGGCTGAGACCTGTGCACCTTTGAAATCCCATTTGCTTTTGCTGGAAGAATAAGAATTTCTATAGCAGTGTTCAAAGAACCCCATCCACTTAAATGAATCTCAGAATTGTTAGGCATTTCATCAGCCTCATTGCTTTTATTACTTTCTGTGGCCTAAAGACATATGACAAGTGTAGTATAGTATTTAAGACATTTTATGTATGGCGAAAGAGTTTTTTTCCCCTCAGTGATGAGGAAAATTTTCTTCCTGCCTAGAAAGCTGATTTTTATACAGCTTGACTAGTGACATATCTCCTGTGTGGCAGAAATAAGTTTTGCATAACTTTTAAGTGCCCAGGCTGACCTATTTAACAGATACCCAGTGCTACATAATGTATTTAGGTCAAGTATTGCGTTTGAGCTTCTCATCACTCTTGTACTTGTCTTGCTTTCTGTGAAAACCTCAGGTATATCATACATACAAATATAGGCTGAGTGATGTCGCCTGACATCAAAATGTAATAAGCCTCTATATAACATAATTGTCATATCACCCTGTTGTATCATTGGAGTTAAAAGGAATCTAAGATTTTAATGAAATATCTGCACTACTGATTTTACTTTAAGGCATTCACAATGCTACTATTAAGTATTACTATGAGAACCTGAAAAGAATCAGTGGAGTTAAAATGCTTTTGAATGCCATTACTATTTGGAAAACTTTTCTTTAAAAATTAAAGAAAATAGTGATCTGCTTTTGTTTTTTGGTAACTTTTTATTTGAGAAGTCAAATTATTAAGTTTTGAAACATATCTTTAAAGTATTGGCAGAAATTTCCTGGATAGAGTTTGAAGCCTGAATATGGGCAATGTCATTATCCGAACATGTTGGAAGATGAATCCGTCCATCTTGTAACAATACCTCATTGTTTCTGAAATTCTTAAATTGTGTAAGTGTGAATTTGAAATAAAATTTAATACTTATTTTAAACTAGCTTGTAACAATATTTATCTAATATATTTGTTCCCCGGTCTAAATAGAGAACATTGATTATTATTTTTCTTTTAAATTGATGCTAATTATATCTCCCTTTTATTGTTGTACTTATATCCCACTTCCCATTCCCTAGGATCTCAAAAGAAGTGCTTGGGCTTTAGGTCGACCTATACCTGGAAGGGACAAAAGAAACTTCTAATTTAATTCTTTAGTGTGGGTATGTAATACACTAGTATTCGCATTTTATTGCTTACAAAACTAAGATCTGCTTGCTAAAGAGCATCAATCCATAGTGTACTACCAGTTAGAAATCCACTCTCCTGCCTTGTTGTACAGAAATATCATGGCTGCAGAACCTGGGCTGTAAAATCAGTGGGTCTCAACCCTGGCTGCACATTAGAATCACCTGGGGAGCTTTTGAAACAATACCAGTGTCTGGGCCCCACCCCAGCCTATTAAGCCAGAATCTCTGGGGATAGGGCCTGGGCAAGGATTTCTTTTCTTTCTTTCTTTCTTTCTTTTTTTTTAAAGCTCCCCAGGTGATTCTAATTGTGCAGCCAGGGTTGAGAACCAGTGTTTTAAATTAAACAGCATACAAGTTCGTCCTCAGTCTATAGGAATCACTTTCTCAGCAATCACAGCGCCAGTCACAAATTGCCAATTGAAAATTAATTGTAAACATGGAGGGAAAGAGACTCCATGTGATGAAATCCCTCTTTGCAACCTAGTTATACAAAGAATCAGACTGAGGCTTGAGAAGAGAAGCTCTGACCAAGAGTTATGAATATGAAAACAATGACTACCCTGGATGCCTTCCCACTGCCTTGATTCACAACAAGAACTGGTGAAGCACGGTGTTAACGTACAATGCCAGGCAAGTTACTTTACCCACTCTGTTCCATCATCATCGTCTATAAGATGGGGATAGGAATAGGATGGTTAGAAGAATTAAATAAAAAATATAACTCGTCTGATCTACTGAAGGCATGATGAAATAAGCGTTTTAAGATAAAGAATTAAGATCCACAGTTCTTGTTTTAGGCCAAAGAGGCAAGCAGTAAATTTGTCTGTCATTGCTTTTGTTTGGCTACGCAATGGATAGATTGAGATGAATATTAGAAGGTATATTATGCACTTTGAAACCAAATATAAGTGACCTTTAAGTTATCTGTTATTTGGATCGTGTGCTGTCTGTTATGGCAGACTTTAAAATATGAATTCCTCCTCCTCACCTTCCCCTTCCTATTACTGTTTTTTCTTTCAGATAAATATGATGTTAACACAGCACATTAGTATACTGCAATAATTGTAGGAGAAGAGCTTTTTGGTTATACATATTCAGGAGCTTAACTTTGTGAATATTGGTTGTGGCATAGTAAATGAGGAATTCCATTTGAGGTGTGGGTAGCGCATCTCAAAGGATTACATCCACTGCTATAGTTCATCTTACTTTGCATTTATAAACCTATACATTTGTTTTTGTTCATCAGCCAGACAGTAAATACGTATTTACTCTATGTACTTTTTCTTTAATTATGATTTTTTATTTTAATTATTGGAAAATATCATTTATCAACCCTAACTACTAACGATTTATCACTTGCATATTTTACAGAACTGGTAATTTATCACCTGTTATTTTTACAGTACCAGTAAATTTACTGGTCCTTTCAAAATAAAAGAAATATAGCAAATTTTATTCACCTTGTTCAGTTATGTGTGTGCATGTGTGCGTGTGTGTTTGTGTGTGAGTTTTAACTTTTGCAGTGGTTTTTACCTAATATCCTTATTTAAGTCTACCACTGAATTGGTAGATTTATTATTATTCTTTTTTTGTAAAAAATTAAAATAGTGTCAAAATTATTTCTTTAAAGAAATACATTTTTCTTTTATAATTGAAAGATTTTTACATATACAGATGCTTTTAATCATTTAATTTAGATAACTTATGGTAATGCTCTCCTTTACTCTGTAATCTAATAATTTCAGAGGAGAGCTGCTTTTAAGTGAAATGAGTAGTGTAGTTTTTGACTTGGACACATTTAGAAGCATTTCCTCAATAGGGACCCGCTTATGTTTCTGTATAACTATAACAATGACCCCCATCTAAGAATCTGTATATTAAGTGATGCTACTGCATTAAACTGTGACTTCTCAAAAAAAGAAAAAGAAAAAAGAAAAAAACACCCAAACCAAAAAAATTCAAACTGCTCTTAGAGGAGTAAAAGTGTGTCACGCGGTGTCCCTTCATCCTCATCCCTTTGTCCTATTCCCAAGGCTGTATCTATGAGTCTTCATTTTGATTAACAGTCTTTCTCAGGAAGTGGGAGGCAGAGACTAAGAAGCTAAACTCTCTTTGAAGTGTGTGCTAAATGATTCACAACAGTGTGAATGAATCAATTTCTGCAAGCATTCCCAACCTTTTAAATATGTAGTCTGCCAAATCTTTGTTGGACTACATTCAATTTTTTTTTAAAGCACCTTTCTCCATGACACCTCTCTTTACACAACCCACAAGTATACATGCCATTTGTAGTTCAGCTGCAGTATGCCTGCCCCAGAGATACTGTTTTGGGAGAAACATTTAATATTAATTTGTCTTTACATTTTAATGTGTTAAGCCTTACCTCTTTCATTGTCACCATTGCCATTTTTATTGAAGTTCATTTAGTGATCCAAGTTGTTTAAGAAACTGCCAGAACAGTTCTTTTCTGCTCACCCCATTTGATTCACAATTATGTATCCTACATGATGCTGAAGAGGGATTGCTTTATCCAAAATGGAAGTGAAAAGTATTTTTTGAGTATTTATTACCTTGAGCAACAACTTTATTTATACTTAGGTAATTATGCATTTAGGTAAATGTTATTCAATTCTTAAATGCATCACTGTAAAGTATGAGAGTCCATTCTCAAAACTTATCTGAGAACCAAGTCTGATCTCCAGATGGCATCACTTAACTAAGGGCCAGTGTCTATTTAGGGGAAGTTGGTGGCTATATTTCAAGGACAGTACCATCAACACTCGGAGGTTGTCTTTTATTCTGATGACTGGTGATGTTCTCCCTGTAAAACTATAATTTTCCAAGCTCAAATTTATTATCTTTATCCTTGCTTCCTTTACCAAAGCTGATTTTCCTTTTTAGATTTTTTTCTCAACCTTAGCACCATCACTGTAACCCAGTCATTTAGGATATAAAAGAGACGTAGTGGAAGGTGTATTAAGAACCATTTGCAAAGGTAGTTCAAAGGCTAGTGTGAGTTCTCTCCAGGTCATTTAAGGCCTAGTCTCCAGAAACTTGCGTTAGAATCACCCATACTGCTTACTAAACTAAGAGACTCCTGGCCTGTCCTCAGTTCTGCATTCAAGATGCTGGAGGTGAGGCCCCAGAGAGAATCTGCTCACCAGGCTCTCAGGTTAAGCTTGCTCAAGTTTGAGAACAATGCTATGGAATTTTAACATTTTCTTTTGATATCTCCATTCATTATTATGAGTAACCAACCACACTGCATAAGCAGGGAATTCATTCTGAACATAAATTTGCTACAAAACTATACAACAGGAAGATAGAATTGGCTATCAGGTAGTTATTAATACAGTGTATAGGAAAAGAAGGAGAAAGATTAAATGTTAAATGCAAGTTATTTCTAAGAAATTTTTCATGAAAACTAAATGATTCTCATTAAGAAGAAAAGAAACTTAAGTCATATAGTAGTTTGGGTACTACGTTCTCATATTCTCTTGTTGGTCATCCCTCTCCTTCCCCTACATCTCCTCTCCCCTTATTTCCTTTCCTCCCTCATAATGGAACTGTTATGAGGTGTCGTAGAATTTACATTCTGAAAGTTCATTGAATAACTTTTTATTTCTTTTTGTGGCAGATAGATATCACCTTAAGTAGCACCAGGAGATTTTTTAGAGAAGAACCAGAACTCTACCTAGACTTAGACAACAGTTAGTGTCCCTACAGTATGTAATAGAGAATACCAATATATTGTATGAGAATTCAAAGTCCTGTGTTGTTTATTTCAGAGCACAAAAGAAATATGATTGCTATGTTTAAAAAACAAACTTATTTACAGCTCGTTTTAGCTTCTCAGTATTATAAAATACTATTTTTTCTTTGTCATTTCACATTTTAAATACATACAGATGCAAATTTAGGATTTAGTTATTGCTCAAACAGCAGGGATGTTTCCTGTTGGGTGAGAAATGGAACAAAGATTTATTAAGCCACAAAACTCAGATTGGATTTGGACAGGGAAAGCCAGTGTCTGGTGGGTTTCTGTCATAAGAATATTCCTTTTTTTCATGTCCACCTGAAATGGAAGCTTCACTGTATCTCCTGTGCAGACTAGAGTGGTTGAGTTATAAACTTTCCCCCAGTGATGCCATACAAATTTTGTTCTTTGAACAATTAAAGCCAAGAAGACCAGAAAAGCACAATCACATCTTGATGGCCTCCATGCATTCATTCCCTGGTTGATTTTCTGTGTACTGATTATTCTCTGGGTGAGTAGAGTTTGCTGTTACTCAACTGTTTACATGATGGTTTATTCTTCCCCCAGTGGAGAGGACGACAGTGCAGGTACTAAGAGCTTTCTCTCAAGTGGGTTTCCCTGAGACAAGGATGCATTGAAGAGAAAGGGAATGGGGAAACAGAGCAGGGCATGTGGTTAAAGCTAACATCTACCTACTGCTTACCCCACAAAGTTGATGTCCCTCAAATCAAAGAAAGTGGCTTTTGTTGCCCCACCCTTCCACGTCAGGCAGTTTTTTTGTGGGTTGTAGAGTTTTAACCTCTGCAGTGAAGTTGATCCTGCCAGGCTAAGGACAATCCTGCAGAAAAAGAGGCAGGTGGGAGCCTTTAGCTGCCAACTCTCCTAGCATGTGGGGGATGGCTGGGCCTGGGCAAAGGATTCTGAGTGGAGCACCAATAGCACCCACTTTTTGCCTTTTGTTTCTCCCCTTTTCAATCCATGCTTCACTCTGTTCACTATACCACCATTCTATTCAGAAATGTCAGTGACTCCTCACTGTCTAGAGAACACATTTCTGAATATCTATTGCTCTTATCTCTTAAATTTCCAATCTTTCTTTTCACTGCTTTTGCAGCTCTCCCTAAGTAAGCGATCCACCTTAGTCCTACGTATGTTGCCTAAGTTACTTCCCTTCCTCTCTACCTGACTGACTTTTTCAATGGTTCCTTCATCTTAAATGCTTTCTTCTTCATGCCTTGAAGTTAGAGTTAACAAAACTGTGATTTAGTCCCCATTCAAATACATTTGTGCTTGGGTAAGTTAGCCTCTTTCAATCTCAGTTTCTTTACCTTTAGAAGCGACTGTTCAGCTCCTAAGTTCAAATGAGATGCTGCATTTTAAAGCTTTATGAAACTCTCCCCAAAGTACTCACTTAGAAAGGGAGCTGCTCACAAGACCCTGTGCTCCCTTTATTTTATTAACTTTTTTTTGTATTTATTGTGTCAGCTCTTTGACATTTATCATAACTACACTTAACTTAGGAGGCAACAATATTGTTGGGCACACCATCTTCTTTGTAAAGACAGGTATCTTTGCTTAACCAGCCTCCATAATAGCTAATGTAGAAGGTCTTCCGTGGAATTTTTATAGATTAACATGCTTGTTTTTAAATAACAAAGCTCTTGACAATTCCTTGTGTCTGGACTATAAAACTATGCAAAGAAGGTGAGTTTGAAGCCCAGATAATTACAGTTGAAAAATCCAGGTAAGTTTAGGTTTACAGTTAAAACAGATACTTAGAAGCTGATAGTGATATATAATAAACAGTGATCAAAAGCTCACTGGAAAAGGGAAGTCTTTATTCAGGAGAGACCTCTAATTGAAATATATGTGGGAAGTGAATAATTCTAAGTTACCAATATATTAGCAAAGAAGTTCCCAAAAAGTTATCTCCCAATTATTTGCTTTTAAAAAAATGTATCAAGTTACAGCCAATAAAACATATTTTAAAAAGTACTTTCAATTTCTTTGGACCTTTTGAGTTTGTGTTACACACCCTTTCTCAAGCATGAAATATTTAGTTAGGATATCTGATTGGAACTGTAATGTCAAAGTGATCAGAATCAGTAGGTTCATGATAAACGCAGTACTACTAGGAGTTATTTATTATGTCCTTAGTGGCTGGGGTTCATGTTTTGAAGTGTGTTCCATCATGCCCCAAGGGTATTTATAGACCAAACTTCTTAGCGAGTCTGGCTTTCATGATTTCACTCCGTGTATTGGGTTTGTACAAGTGGCTACTGAACACCAGCCAAGATGATTCACTTTTTATCACAAGATGGAAAACTTCCATCATTATGGTTCTATCTAGAGGTATCTGTTTTCTGTTACTGGTTAAATACTAGTGACATATAAGGCGGTAAGAATACATGGAACATGTTACGATAAATAGTTGAGGACTGTTTAAAAATCTGAAACTTGGGATGGTAATGAAAAAATACAAGCGGACCATTTCACAATAAACTTGGCTTACTCATTTTTCTCCTTTACCTTCCATCAGTAACCCTAACTACAGAGATGAGAGAGGGAAAGAAATTGTGAAAAACCTAGAGAAATACCTAAATAGCCTTACTATCTACCGTAGTTAGCATTTATTTCCCCTTAAAGCAATTGATGGTTTAGTTATGTTTCTCAACTGAAATTTACAAGATAAAACATAGGATATTTGAATGTCATATACAGGAAAGCATTGCTGTCAAATACATTATTGAAGCTGGAAAAAATGAAATTGAAACAGAACACCTGCTACTTTAACTCATTTAAACAAAAAAACAAAATGTTCTTTACTTGCTGACTGGAAATGCTGTATTTTCAGAGAAAAGAAAGTGCTAATCTAAATGGGACAAAATGTAATGATTCACTATGCAATGATATGAAATCAGAAATCTTTTAAATTAGATATTTCAGTTTGTGGAGGGTTAGGTGGTTTTTATAAAAATGGTTTTGTTCATCAGGTGGTGCATATTTCTCTCAAATTGCAGTAAAGAGAATAAAAATCGGCTTGTCACTAAAGATTTTTTTTTATTGACATCTTTAGCTTGTCTTCATGCCAGTAATTAAATTGCTAATTATGTGTTTCTGTTACTGTGGTCATGCTTTTATTACATAATTGCTTCAAGTTTAGCTCAAATCACTAACAATATTTATTTAACCTTTTTGTGCATTAGATAAATTTTAATATATAAAAGCTTTGGAACGAGTTCATTGACTCTGTTATGATTAGCAAAATCAAAAGGATTCTAACCTTTTTTATAGTTACATGAGTTGGTCATGTTTTCTGTGAGATTGCTTATAATTATTAATTCGAGCAATAGCAATCATTGAAGTAGAAGAGAAAAAATACAAAGAAAACTTTATAAAAACCTCAGGTACATTCCAGAAAAATAAAATGATCTAGTTTGACATAATTGAAAATATAAAATTAGTAATTTGATTTTTAATATATGTCCATGTTTTTCAAAAACATATTTGATTAAGTTGTGGATAATTCATTTACTAAGCTGCGGCCATGCCAACCCCCGAATGTAGGTGTAATTTTTGTCAGTGTCTCAATGTATTCATAAATTTTTCTCATTTGTTTATTTTATGCAAACCGTAAGAGACATTTTTCTCAGTGAAGATTGCCTCTTTATTTTATTTTGAAATATTTGTATATTTATTTCATTAAATGAGATAATGCTTTTTCTTATTAACATAATTTCCAGTACATTAAACATATTTCTCCACAGACAGAAGAGAGGAATCAAATTAAATGACAGCTAAATCACTTGCAGCAATTTCAACCGTTAAAAGAAATAAGTATCTCTGTTTTCTTTGTGATCACAAGATGTGCTGTAAAGGGAAATGAAATACTAAAGAAAGAAAGGAAAACATAAAGAAATAATGACTGACTTATTGCAGTAATACCATTGAGAGAAGAAAAATTCACTACAAATAAAAGGAAAAATAATATAGTGGACTTGAAAGTTACCAAAATTCATTTCTTATTGATGAGTTCAGTGGAAGCTTAATACTGAGTAAACTGATGAAAAAAATCAATGCAATAAACTATGA
This sequence comes from Macaca thibetana thibetana, assembly GCF_024542745.1. Taxonomy (NCBI): domain Eukaryota; kingdom Metazoa; phylum Chordata; class Mammalia; order Primates; family Cercopithecidae; genus Macaca; species Macaca thibetana. The sequence continues at coordinate 48,389,924 of NC_065590.1, read as the reverse complement.
ATGATGAAAGTTGAAATAAATACTTTTCCTATGAAAGACTATTATTCTAAATGTCTTTAATTTTTAATAATTCATGTCTTTATGTTTACAAAAAAGGAGGCATTATTGCTTGGTAGACTCAAAAAATGCATGTAAAAAGCATCTACTAGAATCCCGTATTTAGTAGTAAGTCCAAATGATATTGGTGACCTTCTGATTTTTAGTATCATGTCTTGACTTTAGGTGTATTAGGGGGAAGTGAGCTAGAATTTTAAAAGCCATGCTGACAAAGGATGCTTATACATTTATACAGCATACTTACTCTATTGAGGACAAACTGCTTTCCAAAAAGATAATTAATCTTTGGATCATAGAAAGCAAAGCTCAGTGTATATATTATATATACATGTATACAGCATGCTTGTGAAAATTCTGGGGGACAGTGATGATAATTCTTGACAAAATCAACATTACCACACACATGCACATGCATACGTACGCGTGTGTGCATGTTTATGTCAGTCAAGTTGTTAATGTGTTCAAGTCAGAGCATACAGGTTACCTGGATCTGAGTGTTTGCAGGTGGGCTTATCCACTTACTTTCTCTTTTCACACATCATTTAAAAAAAAGCTAGTTAATTTAATCAACACAATCAGAAGGCAGTCAATTAAGTAGAGAAAAAAAAATAAGCATTCCGGTCATTTTTACTGAATTGGTTCTGACTGAATTAACCTTCTAAATGCAGTTGATCTTGTAGTCTGCTCTTCTCCAATGCCTATATCTCTTTCTTCCCTTCCTCTCCCCCAGTTCATCTACATCCTGACATTTCACTCTCTTTCTCTCCCTTTTGTCCTCTTCTTGGCTTTTTATTGGATTCTTCTTCTTTCCTTCAACATGTTAAGAAGCCTTTTCCATTGGCCCATATTCCCATTCACTCTCCTCTCTCCCCTTCCAACACACATGTACCTTACCTGGCCCCATGGGAAAAAAAATGCTAAAGTTGATTTTTCTTGTTTTGACTTACAGATGTTTGAAACTATCGCTTTGCTGACAACATCTGACTGCCACGCTAGGATGTGACGCTTAAGGTAATAATTGTGATTTTTTCCCACCTTTAGAGACCTCTTGATCTGAAAGGTTCTTGGGTCCCCACTTGGTATAAAGTTTTGGCCATCTCTTGGACTATTTTCTCCTCAGTACAAAGCCTTTGTGAAGGTGTGTGGAAGCTGCAAGGCAAGCAGTTTTGTGAGGAGTTAGGGGTGCAATGTTAATGTTCAGGAATCCTTCTCTGTGCCCACTTTGGAAATACTTCCTCTTATCTTTCATTCAGGATGCAGGGGATAAGGCAAAAGTGCAGGCCACATGCAAGAGATTTTGAATTATGCATTAAGCTGATAATGCCCCAGAATGCAAGCTTATGTCAATAAATAACTAGGCTGGCAGGAGGAAGGCAGTCACCTTAACAGTGCGGAGGGTACCACATAGGGAGAGAACTAGAGGAAGACGAGGTGAAGGGTGAAAGGCGCTCACATCCTGTTAGCTTGCTCTGATGAAGAAGCAAGAAGAGTAAGTTAATATTGAAATTATTGTCTAATGCCTAGCTGCTTTTAAATGGATTTAGCCAAGGTAACAAGACAATCTCTAAGGTGGGCCCTGTGTGTTCAAGGTTGCATGTGTGACAGGGTTAGCCCTTCTGCGGAGCTGTATGTAAAGAAATTCTGTCTGCAGAGAAATTCATGAATTCCTTAATGGGACCCATACATTCTTTAAAAAGGCAAGAAGTTTTGTGGCGAAATTCGGCAAAATTCATAATGGGACACTCAAGGTTTTGTTTTACCAGGTATTCTTTTCTGATTGTGTCATAGAAAAGCAGTAAAAGCTAAGCAAGTGGAAGAAGCAGGATTAAAAGAATGCTATAAATTATGTCCCTGGCACATGATACAGGACTATCCAATGCTGATGAGAAATGATTCTTTAATCTTTGTGTTGCTTCTCTTGCTTTAGTAAAATGCATCAATAAACATGACTCTCTTCTGTGAGAAATGAACAGTGGTGCACATGCCAGCATATACCTGCACATGCACATGCACTATTTGAAAAAATATTTAGTCCTGTTTCTCATGGAAATGGAAAGTGTCTGGGTGTGTGGGCACTGGGAGATGGATACTTGAACCTTTATCTATTTTTTCGTTACCAAAAAGAAGAAGGAATTTCATATGCATTTTACCATTTTCTTAGTTTTAGACAGCAATTTGCAGCCCCCGGTTATGCAATCTGAAGCTTTTGCTCAGATTCTCTTAGCAATGTGTGCATTTGCGAGGCCAGTTCTATAGGCCCACATGCATATACACACTGGCAAATTAACAATGGACCTGAGAAAACACCCTTCTCCTAGGAGAGTCATATCAAGCAGTGTTTAAATTAAATAATTTGCAGAGTGTGGGGAATAAAGCTTTGTAGCAGTATCTGGAGGTTATCTTCCCTTGGGAAATTTCTGCCATTTAGTACAATCTGGTGCATGCCAATGAGACACACACTCATGCATACACACACTAGTAGATGTATTTTATTTTACATCTAAATTATATTTATTTCTGTAGGTTATCTGCCATTTTATGTTCATGTCGAGGAGAAAAAAAAGAGACAAACTTCTTGTGAAGGGTTGAGGTCATTAAGATCCAAACAAAAGCGAGGAAAGGTTATTGAGCAGACATGAGGGAGGGCTGACTCTGGCATAAAGCCATTTACCCCACAGCTTCTGGGGAGCATGGCTGTGATTGGGAGACTGATCAAGCTCAGGTCACTGATTTTGCTCCTAGCCCGTTGACTGATGGTAAAAGGGGAGCCATTGTTGTGGTGAGATAATGTGAGTAGGTAAGCCACAAGTAGCTGAAATTAGTTGATGTCTTGCTTCTTGTCCCGCTTCGGCAATATCAAAGCCAAATTGCATGTGAAGGAGTTTGTCGGTTAGAACGTCATGCTATGTCTCTAGTTAATGCATTGCTCTATAACTGAATGTATTCTTAGCCTAAGCAGCATACCTGTCCACCTGTGGAGAGAATGAAGCCTGTCACATGTAAGGTTGTTGAATGAAATGTTAACAGGAGAAGAGAGGGTTAGAGGGAGAGGGAGAGAGAGAGAGCACACAAGCAGAAGATAGCTACCTCTGTACAGGTAATTTTAAAAGCTCCTGTTTACAAAAAGTGGGAGAGGCTCACCTGAAAATAGTTATTTTTTCCATTTCCAAGATTATTTTTGTACCCTTTAGACTCTCACTTTTATCTTTTATGTGAGAAAATTCTTGCAAATTACTAGTAGCCAGTGTAGAAGCTGTGAGTTACAGTGCAACTCTCCGTGAATCCCGCATTCCGGCTCCCCCAATTCTTTGATAAAAATACTGGTGTATGTTAGTTTGCTTGGGCTGCCTGAAAAAATACCATGGACCAGGTGGCTTAAATGCAGAGATTTATTTTCTCACAGTTCTGAAGGCTGGAAGTCTGAAATCAAGGTGTTGGGATGATCGATTTCTTCTGAAGCCTCTTTCCTTGCTCTGCAGATGACCATATTCTTGCTATGTTTCTCACATGGTCATTCCCCTTTATGCACAAATTTCATCTTCTTCTAAGGACAGCAGTCACATTGGATTAGGGCGCATCCTAAAGATCTCATTTTAACTTAATTAGCTCTTTAAAGCTCTTATCTCCCAATACTGTTACATTCTGAGGTACTGGGGCTTAGGACTTCAACATATGAATTCAGGGGAACAGAATTCAGACCATAACAAGTAGACTTTCCAAGACAGTTGGTAGAACTCTAATTTTTAAATTTGTTTTTGCTTGCTTATTTAGAGATTTATTCTTCCCACTTTCCTTCTCTTCTGCATTTTTATTAATACTGGACTGAAAGTAATTTGTTACAATGATTCTAGGTGGATGTGTTTTGTTGTTTCAAGAAGAACAGTTTGGGGAAAGAGATAGAAAGCTTATTTAAGAAAACAAATCTTACTTGATTTTTTTTCTTTTAAATTCAAACCGGCTCCGCTATGTTCTCTGACCTTAGCAAGTTACTCAGCCACACTCTGCCTCCTATTTCTCCTCTGTATACTGTGGATAATAAAAAGAACCTTTTCAAAAGGTTGCTGGGAGGATTAATTGAGATAATACATGTAAAGTGTTTAACATGGTCCCTGGATCACAGTAAGTGCTCCGTAAATAGTATTTATCCAATAACCATAATAACCACAGACACTTAACAGAATTCTATGTTGTGCACTGGTGCTGGACAAAATGTAATACCCTTTCTGAATTTCATTTGATTACAGACTTATTTCGTGCTTTTAGAAGTGGAGCTAGGAGCAGATTCTTTTTAAAAATTATTTAAGTGGACTTTGACAGAGGCTTGGACTCGCAAAGTGTAGATAAAGCACAATCAGGCTTTATTGTCATCTCCTGTCTCACCAAACCAAAAGAAAGATCTTTGGTTGATAAGTAGAGTTAGAAAAACAGAGGAGAAGAGTGAGTGGCTGGGTCTTCTGATACCTTGTGGAACCCAGTTTCTTCTCTGGAGAAACTCAACCTGTGCAGCATGAATGGACAGACTTGGCAGGTGCCCGGTGGTCTTGCAGAGGGACCAGTCACCAGGCCCTCTCTTTGTCCACGGGAGACAGTGGCTTTCTAGCCTGGGAGGCCCAAGCACATTGGACCACTGGATATTCAGAGCTGGGATGTCAGACAGAGGTTACCCATAAGCCTTTCAATATGTGTAGTTAAGAACCAAACACATTCTTTGATTAAGTGAAACATTGCCAGTAACACTGAAAAGGCTCTATGTACTGCAATTGACTTGTATCAACCAACACTTTTAAGACTCTCAGGACCAGGTGCCATGGCTCAGGCCTATACAGCACTTTGAGAGGCTGAGGCAGGAGGATCACGTGAACCCATGTTCAAGACCAGCCTGAGCAACATAACGAGAAGCCATCTCTAGTTTAAAAAAAAAATTGCTGGGTGTGGTGGTACATGTGTGTACTGCCAGCTCCTCAGGAGGCTGAGGTGGGAGGATAGCTTGAGCCTGGCAGGTTGAGGCTGCAGTGAACTATGATTGTATCACTGTACTCTAGCCTGGGCAACAGAGTGAGACCCTGTCTCAAAAAAAAGAAGAAAAAAAAAACCTTTGGGACTTAACTACTTTAAAAATAGTCTGATGACCAAGAAAACAAAAGTATCTTTTGTTTTAAAGTGGCATTTCCTTAAGGAGCCTTTGGCTCCATAAAATCCTATGAAAATCTACATGAAGACTCTGCCCTTGAATTTTGAGAGAAGTTGGGGAAGTAGCAGTATACTTTGTTTGTTTGTTTTTTATTTTCTTTTATGAGACAGGGTCTCACTCTGTCTTGAAAGCTGGAGTGCAATTGGCACAGTCTCAGCTCACTGCAGCCTCAACCTCCCAGGCTCGAGCCATCCTCCCTCTTCAGCCTTTTGAGTATCCAGGACTACAGGTGTGCACCACTATGCCAGGCTAATTTTTGTATTTTTTTGTAGAGATGGGGTTTCGCCTTGTCATCCAGGCTTACAATTTGAATTGAATACAAAAAACAAGATGTTTAAGCTATATTAAAATAATAATGCTAATATAAAACGCGGATGTGTATTGGTATCTCCATGGGAGACACCATGCTAAACGCTTTAATTTAATTATATATATATATATATATTTTTTTTTTTTTTGAGACAAGGTCTTGCTGTGTCGTGCAGGATGGAATGCAGTGATCATGGCTTTCTGGGCTAAAGGATACTCCTATCTAGGCTCTTTATATGTCTTAGCTCATTCAGTATTTTCTAAAACCCAATAAGACAGTACGTTTTCTCACATTTAGGATGCACAATGAAGTAAAAAAGGATTGCTGGGTTTCAAATGCAGGCATTTGGGCTGCATTGCAATCTATGACAGTAACTGGTATACTTGAACAGGAACAAGAATCACTTGGAGAAGTTATAAAAACCGTATTTTCATACTATACATAAAAATAAATTCCAGAGATATTCAAAATCTAAACTTTAAAAACTATAAAAATATAAACAGGTAACACAGATGATTTTTTATAATTGTGAGTTGGGAAAGATCATTGTAAAGAACAGACAAAAACCTGCATGTTTACGTTATATACAAATTAAACATCAAGTAGTGAGTTTTCAGAAAGTAATAAGAAGATAAATCACACAACAGAAAAATGAGTGTAGGATATGAATGATATGAATGAGCAATTAATAGAAGAAATAAGAATGGCTAATAACCGTTTGAAATGAAGCAAAAAATGAAAATTTAAAATGAGATAACCATTTTTAATACATTGGATTGGTAAAACTTTATGAAAAATATTTAGCATCCATGAGTTGTGAAGAAATGGGTCCTCTTATACTGTTTGTAGGTGAGAGTAGAAAATGATACAGCCTTTTGGAATGGCAGTTTTTCATTATCTATTACAATTTAAAATGCACTGATCTTTGATACAGAAATTCATTTCTAGGAATCTATACTGCAAAAACACTTGTGTATAAATGAAGATAAAGTGTGAGAATCTCTGTGGAAACATTGCTCTCTCTTTTAATAAAGCTAACTAATAAGTAGGAAAAATATTAAAAGCAAGGCAAAGGCTAAAATAATTATGATATAAATCATAATAAAATTCCATAATATAAACTATGAAATACTATATAGCCATTACAAATAATAATAAAAATAGATAGTTTTAAATAGATTTAGATAGAAATCAGTATGATATAAAGTGAAAAGAAAAACTCTACCAGGCGTGGCAACTGGCTGGGTGTGGTGGCTCAAGCCTGGAATTTCAGCACTGTGGGAGGCCGAGGCAGGTGGATCGCTTGACCTCAGGAGTTTGAGTCCAGCCTGGGTAACATGACCAAACCCTGTCTCTACAAAAAATACAAAAATTTTCCAGGCATAGTGGCATGCGCCTGTAGTCCCAGCTGCTTGGGGAGGAGAGGGTGTGAGGTGGGAATAGCTTAAACCTGGGAGGTTGATGTTGCAGTGAGCCAAGATTGTGCTACTACACTTCATCTTGGGTAACAAAGTAAAACCCTGTCTCAAAAACAAAACAAAACAAAATAGCATGGCAGTCTAATTTTTATTATGTAAAATATGCACACTTATAAATAAACCAATGCATACATAGAGCTACTATAAGGACCCATCTACTTTTGAAAGTAATTATCTCCATGGTACAGCTATTGAGGGGGTGGCAGGAGCGTTCTTTCATGTTTCTACATGTAATGAAATGTAGCGTGTTAATCTTTTGCCATAAGCATATATTTTGTCTTCATTTAAAATTTTTACAGTGACCTCCCAAAAAACATTACTGAAAATATTACTGACTTGAGAAATTTTGTATCAAGATATGCATGGATAGAAAGATGGGATCTTGGACAGTGGCTTGTACATGATAGGTTTTCTTTCTGTTCTTTCGTATTTTACTTACCAGATATTCTTGGGACCCAGGGATCTTCATATTAAGAAACTCCTGAGACAAGTCTGGGGGTTAGTTGGGTTTGAGAATATTGGCAAAGGTGACACGTCTCCAAAGGATTTAAAGGCAACATGGACCTTAGAATTTGAATTCTAACATGGACCTAGAAAGAGTGATTTCAATTAGATTTTGCTTGAAGGTAAATTTTAGAGAATATAATTGTTTCCTTTACATTTTATGAAGGCTGATTCAGCACTCCTTTTTAACTACCAGATATTTAGCCTCCTGTGATGATGCTATTACTTTGGTGGGTTTTTCACACTTGCTGTACTTCCTACACCTCGCACTGTTGTTTATTTTAACTGTATATGGTCAATGCACTCATTCCTAACACCATCACTTCCTAGTATATATTTAATTGTTTACAGAATAACCAGTGGGGTGGGTTTAGAAACCTCATGACTGATTCTCTGCTTCTTGTTTTCTTTTACCTTTTCTTGTTGAGCTCTTGTAAAAGAGACATAATTACATTTCATATATCAGCACTTTCTTTTCCAGTATCTATCCATAGAAAGGAAGGGCCAGATGTGTGTATTTTAAAAAGAACCTCGTATTAATCCACATCACTTGGAATAATCAGGCCTGCTGCTATCATGTCTTTCTGACATACTGGAATGCACACCAGATGTTTGTCCACTTCTCAGTGAGACGCTTATTTTTGTATTTTCAGATCTATTGATATTTGCTTAGAATGCAATTTCCTCTTTTATGAACTGTGGAATAGGATCTATTTCCCTTGTCTACTCAATAGTTCTATGCTGTCTCATTTTGCCTTCTGCACCTTAAGTATTTCTTACTTTGTAGGTCAAATTATAGGTGAACTGTCATATCCCCTTATGTCTACGAAAGCAATATTCTTTGGAGAAAAATATAAAGTATACATTTGTGGCTTGTATGTATCTTGAGAGTCTTCTTTCCATTCCATATTTTAGAAGCTCAATAAAGTTGGAGTTTCTAACCTTTGGGTCACAGCACAACCCTGGTTAAGTTTCTCTGACTTCTAAAGTGGCTACAAGAATGAGAATTGTTATAAAGCGGGGAAAAGCTCTTCTTTAACAATTAGGATTCATCTACAACTAGAGCATTTTATTAATTACACATTGTAATCACATGGATAGTCACAAAACCAATCGTGCAAGTCTGTATTTAGAGATTTGTAGACAGAAGACTTAACGTAAACATAGAAATGTTAAACCTACTCAACTGTAACCTGCAAAGAAGATAACAAGAAGGATTCTGTTCTCTGTATGATTTGTGAACAATGCTAAGTAAATATTCATCATTAATATATAATAACTGTTGCTTTTGGCAGTTCACTTTTCATTTAATTTGATAATGTGTCCAGTAAATGAAGTGGTACAGGCTACAGTGTTTTACCAACACAATTGCATATTTTCAATCATTGTTAAATGAAGGCAGCTCAAGGCAAAGCTTTAACCCCCACTAGTTTTGTGTGTGATAAAAAGAGAAGGCGCCATCAATCTTTATTGTCTGTCTCGCTTACTGTAATTGCATTCAATAGTCCACTGATTCTGTTGTCTGTGCTAATGTCAGGAACAGAGGAGAGCCAGATGCTCAGACTTGATCATATGCATCCAGTGGCCACTTTGATAAGTTGGCAGCAAGTCACTGGGTTTGATGATAAATTGTTAACGCTATAGATTATGAACAGCTGAACACTGCAAGTGTACATGGAGGAAACTTCTTACCTTGTTTTAAATCTGGCATCATGATGCTAGCTAAAGGGCATGTCATGTATTATTCAAATGCATCTTGCACTGGAAATGTGCCAATGACTCATTGTATCCCTATGAATAGTAAAAGCAACAACAACAACAAAAATCCACAGTGATTTGAACATGACATTAATGGTCCCAGGATTATGAAAAGCATTTTGAAATACTGTTTAATAGTTCTGATTATCTAATTCAACAAGAAGAAAGCTTCTGAGTTGTATTCACATTTAATTCGTATTAAATCATGTTCTTCCTGGTCATTTCTGTTATATTAGCTGATAATGAGGAAGTTTTCTAAAAACAAACCAATTTTTCATTAGTGAAAGCCCATGGCAGTTTGCTTGTGAAAGGACATATATTGGAGCTGGGAGGCAAGCAGTGTGTTGACATTTTTGCTAAGGTTTTGTTTTATACAAATGCTGCTGCTGCTGAGAGAGACGTGACACAGGCCATTTGTACAGGGTATATAATTGGTCTTATTTCTACTGAGCCCATGTAGACATTTGTAAAATTCAAGGTTGTGGTTCTGAAGTCATTGGAAATCTATTAAAGTTGCTTTAAAAAGCTGACATAACCATGAACTGTATGACAGTTTCATTCTAGAGAATGCTAAGCTGTTGACCACATTTTTAATGTAAAGTTCTAAGTTCAGATGATGAATATTTCTTTATTATTCTAGAAATTGCTCTTGAAGTCTCCAATCATTAATTAGGCTTGGATTCCCTAAAATAAACACATTAAGAAATGCTGGGCTTAGGCCAGGCGCGGTGGCTCAAGCCTGTAATCCCAGCACTTTGGGAGGCCGAGACGGGCGGATCACGAGGTCAGGAGATCGAGACCATCCTGGCTGACACTGTGAAACCCCGTCTCTACTAAAAACTACAAAAAACTAGCCGGGCGAGGTGGCAGGCGCCTGTAGTCCCAGCTACTCGGGAGGCTGAGGCAGGAGAATGGCGTGAACCCGGGAGGCGGAGCTTGCAGTGAGCTGAGATCCGGCCACTGCACTCCAGCCTGGGTGGCAGAGCGAGACTCCGTCTCAAAAAAAAAAAAAAAAAAAAAAAAAAAAAAAAAAAGAAATGCTGGGCTTATGGATTGGGGCAAAAAAGTCTCTTATCTAAGTGATTTTTTTTTTGTTAGATAATCAAAATTTTATAGTCTCTTGTGTGTTACTTTTTGCCTATGCTGCCAGGAGACTCAAAACTGAATCATAATGACTTTTGTAGCTGAGTTTTCAGATATGCATATCTTTTCTTTCATTTCTCCTTTATTCTCCACTTGTTACTAACTTTACCTTGTTTTTCTTGTTTCTCCCTTATTGGCAGGATGCATATGTAAGGAAAATGGATAGCAGAGTAAAGAAGGGAGAGAACAAACTTTATCATGACATTTTAAAGACAGAGCCCTGAGGTATTTAACCGTGTCTCAGAAATAGAAACCAAAGTCTGTAGTTATCACAAATGTGAAATCCTAGCTGACACTGAGAGTCACTTAAACCTCTCTTAGGGTCATTTCCTTATCTTAAAAAAGTGGGCATAATAAAATCATTTAATTAATAAGACTTGGGTGAAGATTAAATTAATATCAAATAAACATTTAATAAATGTTAGCAGCTATGATGCTAAAAACTTTTTATGTGAGCTCTGGAATGTAAAGATAGCATAAACTTATGACCCAAATGTTAGAGTTTACTTCCGATGGCAGCTGAAATTAGACTCAACCCTTAAAATAATTTCACCATAATTTGGAATACTACAAGTTAAATCCTGCTTTACGCAAGCGGATATATGAAAATCTTGGTTTACTCATTTGATTTTTTTGAGATGCACTCTTATTTTAGAAAATATCTTTAACTTTATAAAATTCTTCATTTTAGTGTTCTTTGAGGTATCAGGCTCTTCTGTAAGAATGAGTCATTAAAATTTAAATTTATACAAGATTTGCAAGAGCATATTGTTGGCCTAAAGTAAGATACAGCTCTCTTTCACTCAACACTTGAAGGAGTTCAACCCAGATTAGCACTCCCTCCTTCTGGATTTGTAGTATTATTGCTAATCTTTTGCTTTTTGTGCTACTCCTAGTTTTCTCAGCCTCAGTGGCTGCTCTTTCCAGTATTCTCCCCTTCCTATCCATCTCTGCTCACTTTCTACATTAGAATGCCCAGGGCCTTAGCTTGGGGTTCATTACTTGCTCTACATACACACTCCCACTTGGCGACTTCATCCAGTCCCAAGACTTTACATACCATCTATAGACTAATGGCTGCCAAATTTCTGTCTCCAATGTGACCCCTCTTATGGAACTTCAAATTCTCACTCTAAGTGTATAATAAACACTTAAAACTTGACTTGATTTTCCCCTCAGGCCATCTCATTCCCTAGTTATCTGTACTTCAAGAAGTGTTACCACCATGTAAAGTTGCCCAAGCCAAAAACTTAGATATAATTCTTTATTTTTCTGTCCTCACTACCACACAAATCCATTGGGAAGTCCTGCTGAGACTATTTCTTGAACATATCTAACCTATCCACTCTATCTGTCTTTTCTTTCCCTACCTTAGCCAATGTGCCAAGTCACCTGCTACTCTCACCTGTGCCACTGCAATAGCCTCCTGGTCTTTCTACTTCCCCTCTTGCTTCCTTATGATCCATGCTCTATATGGCACAAAAAGGGACATTTTGAAAACACAAGTGCATCATGGTACCACTTTCTTCCTAAATCCCTCCAATGGCTTTCCATCACGCTTACGATAAAGGGCAGAGTTCCTGTAATTGTGAGGCCCTACTTTTCGAAGGCATCCCTTATGTACCCTCACTTCCTGCACTTCTGACACACCAACATGGCTCTGACTCAGGGCCTTTGCACAGATGTCTCATCTACTTGGATCAGCTTTTCCAAGATTTTTACAGGACTGGCTGCTTCTTTTCATTGAGGTTTCAATAAATGCCATCTCATCTAGGATTTCTGAAACATATCTCCACTATCTTTTATGTCACTGTATTTTGTTTTCCTCAAAGATTATCATTGTCTAATTACTTTCTTATTGATTTATTTATTTTTCTGTATTTCACTGCTAACATGTGAGCTTCATGAGAACAGAAACATTTTCATCTTGTCTGCCCCTGAGCCTTCTATTCTGCACATTGGTTCAGAGTGTAGACCCTGGAATCAGGTTCACTAGGTATGAGTGCTACCACTGACACCTACGACTGTGTCATTTCACATCAGTTGTTTCACCCTGGGTGATAAGTTTTCCCAAGTGAAAATGGAGAAAATATTAGTGTCTGCTCATACTGTTGTGGGGAATAAAGGATCATACATGTAAAACATTTATGACAAGTCTGACATTCAATAGACTTTAGCTATTTTCCTCCTTACTTAGAATTAAATTTCTATATATAGTAGCATAGTAGATATTCTATATAAAGGTACACAATGATATTTTTATGTATTGATGAATATTTTTGAATTTTATATATTTTAATATTTTGGAAAAGATCTTATAATAAATATTTTGACTTCAGAAAAATAATTAGGCTGAGTGTGATGGCTCACACATGTAATCTCAGCACTTTGGCATGCTGAGGTAGGAAGACTGCTTGAGCCTAAGAGTTCGACACCAGCCTGGACAGCATAGGGAGACCCCTTCTTTACAAAAAAAAAAAAAAGAAAATTAGCCAGGGATGGTGGTGCATGCCTGTTTTCCCAGCTACTCAGGAGGCTAAGATGGGAGGGTCACTTGAGCCTGGGAGGCTGGGGCTGCAGTGAGCCTTGATGGTGCCACTGTACTCCAGCCTGAGCAACATAGCAAGACCCTGTCTTAAAAAAAAAAAGAGAAGAAGAAGATTAATTAATAATTTGCCAAATTAGCTCATTCATAATTAATGGTGAAATCTTTTTTTATAATAGAATTTTGAAGGTTGATAATTTTTTTTATTTTTAAATTGAGACAGAGGCTCACTCTGTCACCCAGGCTGGAGTGCCATGATACGATCTCAGCTCACTGCAACCTCCGCCTCTCAGGTTCAAATGATTCTCATGCCTTAGCCTCCAGAGTAGCTGAGATTACAAGTGTGCCCCACCATGCCTGGCTAATTTTTTTGTATTTTTAGTAGAGATGGGGTTTAACACATGTTGGACAGGCTGGTCTTGAACTTCTGGCCTCAAGTGATCTGCCCCTCTTCTGCCTCTCAAAGTGACAGAATTATAGGCATTAGCTACTACACCTGGCCTGAAGGTTGATAATTATATTTAATAATATAAGTATGCCTTGCCACTTGGAAAAATTAGAACATACAGTCAAGCAAAATGAAAAAATAAAAGTAATCTCTAATTCCTGATATTTTTAGGTATATTTAAACTTCCGGACTCCTCTGTGTTTTGCAATATATATTTTGTTTGACACTAGCTTTCTGTGTTAGCCTGAAATAAAGCCTTGTAGAAGATGGTTTATCTGGGAAGCAATCCTAGGGAGATCATTAATATTGCTGTTGTAAAGTGCACTGCTTTTTTGAAATTATTTTTCAATGTTTGTTAAGTATATGTATAGAATTACAATTGATTTTTAAAATTGTATCTGAAAATCTTGTTAAACTTAGTAGCTTTTTTGTAGAATCTTTTCTATGTACACAATTAAGTTTTCTGAATAAAGATTATTTTACTCATTCCTTTCTAATTTTAGCCTTTTAATTTCCTTTTCTTGTCTTATTGCACTATAGAAGACCTACAGTAAAATGAAATGGTGAGAGTAGAAACTTCTGCCTTATTTCCAATTTTGGAGTATGTATTTCTAATACATACTATTAAATATGATGTTAGTTGTGGGGTTTTTGCTGATACCCTTATCAGATTCAGATAGTTCTCTCTCTAGTTTTCTAAGAGATTAATTATTATTATTATCATGAATGGATGTTATATTTTGTCATTTTATCATTTTATTCCCTGCATATGATATGGGGCAGGGGAACCCCAAAATTGAGGCTTAGCCTGAGAGGGTTCATGGTTTCACCCAGGAAGGAATTCAGGGGTGAGCTGGAGGTGTTAGATGGCAACTTTGCATTTTGTTTTGTTTTGTTTTGTTTTGTTTTGAGATGGAGTCTGGCTCTATCACCCATGCTGGAGTGCAGTGGCACAATCTCATCTCACTGCAGCCTCTGCCTCTGGGGTTCAGTGGTCCTTCCACCTCAGCCTCCCAAAATGCTGGGATTATAGGTGTGAGCCAGCATACCTGGCCTAGGCAGCAACTTTTAGTAAAGCAGCAGTGTACAGTAGCAGCAGAGGTGCTGCTCCTTGTGGAGCAGGGATATCCCATAGGGAGCATGCCCAGAGTAGCAGCTCAGAGGCAATTGGCCATGTATTTATAGCCACTTTTAATTACATGCAAATTAGGGGGCAGACTATGCAGAAAATTCTAGGAAAAGGGTGGCAACTTCTGAGTTGTTGGGTCATTGCCGTGGAAAGTGGTAGTAACTTCTGGGTGTTGCCATGACAGTGGTAAACTGACATGGCACACTGGCAGGCATGTCTTATGGTAAACTGCTTCCACCCTATCCCTGTTTTAGCTAGTCTTCAATCTGGTCCAGTGTCTGGGCCCAATCTCCAGGGTCAATTCCTACCTCCTACCTCACATCTACTGGGAAGATCATATGGCTTTTCCTGTTCATTTTGTTAATATGTTGCATTTTATTGATTTATTTTCAGTTATGAAATCAGCCTTACATGTATTAGGTATAATATATTATTATAACCTTGATTATGATGTATTAGCTTTTAAATATAGTTTAGATTCAATTTTCTAATATTTTGTTACAGATACCTGTGTATATATCCACAGTAGTATCAGTCTATAATTTTTTTTTGTTTTTGTTTTGCTTTTGTTTTTTTCCTGAACAGTATCATGGCCAGGTTTTGGTGTTGGAGTTATATTGGCTCATAAAATAAATTGAGAAATGGCCTTCCCTCTCTATTTTTAGAAGGAGTTTGTGTAAGAGTTACAATTTCTTTTTAAAATGTTTGATAGAGCTCACCAGTAAAACCAGCCAGATCTGAAGTTTTCTTTGTGGAACAGATTTAAATGATAATTGAAATGTAGTTACTTGATAAGTGGCTATACAGATTTTCTTTTTCTTCCGTATCACTTTGACAAGTTTTGTTTTATAAGGAATTTATTCATTTCCTAAATTGTTGAATTTATGCACATAAATATTTTTTTAATATCTTTTTTGTTATCTCTAGTGTCTGTAGTGATAGATCCCTACTTTTGTTTCTGATATTGGTATTTTGTGTACTCTGTCTTTTAAAAATTAGTTTTGAAACGGGTTCATCAATTTTATTAATCTTCTAAAAATCAAATTTTGGCCCTGTTATTTTTTTCTACTGTTTGTTTTTGAATTTATTGATCATGCTTTTATCTTTATTATTTTCTTCTTTCTACTTGGGTTTATTTTTTCTTTGTATGTCTTCTTAAGATAGAAACTTAGATCACTGACTTTATATTTTTAATGTTCTTTTGTAATAAAAACATATAAAACTATACATTCCTCTTCAATTACTTCCATAGCTGTATCCCACAATTATTGATATGCTGAGTTGTTATTCAGTTTGAATATTTTCTAAGTTCCCTTTATCAACTCTTTTTTGATCCACAGATCAAATAGGTCTACTATTTAATTTTCAAATATTTGGTGATTTTCTTACTACCTTATTTTTGATTCTAGATTTCAGTTCTATCATCATCAGAAAACTGGTACTGTAAGATTTCAAACCTTCAAATGTATTTAGATTCATTTATGGTCCACTGTGTACTTAAAGCATTGTATTCTAAGTTATTGAGTGTGCTATCTTATAAGTATCAATGAGGTCAATTCTGGAAATATTCTATATATCTATTATATTTTTCTATTTTTCTATAAGTTTTGGAGAAAGAGTGTCAAAATCTACACTTAAGACCCTGTATTTTCTGTCTTTTTCTTTGTTTCTGTCAATGTTTGTTTTTAGCATTTTGGATCTCTGTTATTAGATACTCACACATTTATGGTTGCCATATCTTTCTGACAATTTGAGCCTTTGTTTGTTATAACATGTCCCTTTTTATTTCTGATATACTCAGTGACATGAAGTCTAATTTGTCTGATATTATTATAGCAACATCAGCTTTCTTATACTTACTATTTGCCTTGCATAGCTTTTCAATCCACTTACTTTTATGCTATTATCATATTTGAAGTATATCTAGTATCCATGTTTGTGTTTGCCTTGTTTATTTTTCATGCTATTTCTGCCTTTTACTTTTTTGTGTAATTAGAATATGGTGGGGTTTAAGTCTAGAATGTGCTATGTGTTTTCTATTTATCCCATTGGCTTTTAGTTCTTTTGTTCACCTTTCTTGCCTTCTTTTGGGCTAATTTAGTATTAAAAGAATTCCAATTTAATTTTTCTATTAGCTTTTTTTTTTCCTTCAAATTATTTTTCAAAGTTGCTTTAGGGATTAAAATATGTAACAGCATCTGGCACTCAAAAATTTCAACTTTTTCTTCAGCATTTAAAATAATGCTGCTGATTGGAAGAAAATAGATAACTACTTATCAAGTTAATGACCAAATTCATGATGTGGTTTTTGTCTTTTGATAAATGCTTTTGACTTTTATATATTTCTAATATTGATTTATGAAAAAAGACCTTTTATACCTTTTGGACCTGAAAAGAATTATTAAAATACTCATAACATTATTTCAAATGACCTGTTAACAATCATATTGCCACTTAAATTTCTAAAATTGATATATCAAGACTGGATATGTTAGTCAATAAATGCAAGCAAATTACCCTACTCATTCTAAATGGCGAAATTACTATTTTCTTTTATAGGATGTTGAATGGCTGGTGACTTTCTCATGATATAAATAAAACTTGTTGATTTGGTTTCCATCAGCTACTTCAACATTCTGAAGTCCTGAAAGGCAAATCCTGTTTTTAATTATGTCCATTAACTCTTAGTTGTGTCTGAACTCTTGATTTTTTAAAATGTGTTTTGTAACTGTAAACTATGAGCTGTCATCCTTAGCATGGTACTATCTTGGGAAACCTGTGCTATCTGTATTAAGAGCGTATGTCTACAGAGCATTTTTGCATTATCTACTACCAGATGTCCTGAGGTGTATCCTAATCTGTGGACAGTTATTATGCCAGTTTCATAACTTAGGAATTCCCAAATCATAGGACTAAAATTAAACCACATTTTCTTCACCTGCCCTCTCATCATACATTTCCAGAGACTGTTTTTTCCTCTTCTATTCCAACTCAGAAAGAGGGAACCTTCTGTGTCATCTTTTTGTACCAGTTATTGTATTTTTTGAGGCCATTCAGGATGTAGTCCCATGAAGGTCCTGATTTTCATGATGATGTAGAAGGAGGGATTGTCTCAGTTCCCATCTCTTTCTTCTGAAACTTGAGGCTCTTTATCTTATCACTGGGTCTGTGTTCAAAATGAAGCTTTGGAATTACCAAGAGAGATCTTTATGCACACCTCTACACAACCCATCCCCGAGCAGTGCATATATTTTTTGCTCTGGTTTTCAGTTTTTTCTTCAGTTCTGGCCTTGGGGGTTTACTTAACTTTCTTGCTCACTTGAATATGTATTAATTGGGTGTTTCCACTGCACCTGTAGTCCCAGCTACTAGGGAAGCTGAGAGAGGAAGATCACTTGAGCTCAGGAGTTTGAATCCAGCCTGGGCAATGTAGTGAGACCCCACTTATAAAATGTTTATTTATTTATTTATTTTAAGACAAAGTCTCACTCTGTTGCCCCACCTGGAGTGCAGCGGTACAATCTTGGCTCACTGCACCCTCAACCTCTTAGGCTCAGGTGATCCTCCCATCAGAGTCAGGTGATCCCCCCCACCTCAGCCTCCTGAGTAGCTGGGATTACAGGCATGCACCACCCAGCTAAATTTTGTATTTTTAGTAGAGACAGGGTTTTGCCATGTCACCCTGGCTAGTTTTCAACTCCTGGGTTCAGGTGATCCACCTGCTGCAGCCTTCCAAAGTGCTGGGATTACAGATGTGAGCCACCGTGGCTGATCTCTCTCTCTGTATATATATATATATTTTAAAAAATTAGTCAGGTATGGTGGCATGTGCCTCTATTCCTGGCTACTCAGGAGGCTGAGGTGGGAGGACTGCTCGAGCCCAGGAGTTTGAGAATACAGTGAGCAAGACTGTGCCACTGTATCCCTGCCTGGGCAACAGAGTGAGACACAGTTTCTAAATTAAAAACTTCCTAATCCACATTATTTCCTATAAATACACAAAAATGCTGTGCATGCTAACTAGCGTCATATCTCTTTGTGTTTCACTAAAATCGTATTATCTTGGTGTGATAACAGTGGTTATATGATGATCAGAAACTCTGCCTCTTCGTGGTATCTGAGACGAATGAGACATCCTTGTGCCAAATACTGATGAGGGAATTTCAACTATTCCCATTATTCACAGTGGTGAGAATTTAATGTAATTTCTTTCTCAATATTTCCCCAATGTTCTCGATATTTTGTTTAATAATTCATCCCCAAATTTGTAATTGTTGTTTTATTGTGTTACTAAACATTTATTTGTACCACATTCTGTTTCTGTTCCATTGTCCAGTCCATAAATTTTCATGTTAAAAATCCACGTTTCATACAAAATAAACATGGAACTTCTGGGAAAAGTGAAATAAAAGTAGACATTGTTTATGTAAATATTTGGACTCACTGTATTATAGCTTTCTGGACCTAAAGCTGTGAGCTAGATATCCTGATTGCCAAAATTGTCTTGGGATCTTGGATGTCTTTGCTTCCATTCTAGAGCTAAGTAAGATTGTATTTTTTAATTATACTACGTGCCATGTGTCATAGCTGAAATCCTAATAGTCACACCTATGAAGAATGGAAAATATTTACATCTTATAAGATTTTGTTCAAGAACCGGAAGGCAAAATAATGGAGTACCTTTGTATAAAATAAACCTTGATGTAAACATCTGGATTTACTTAGCAATTTGTTCATAGAACTGAAGTATAATTAAAAGGCTAATTTTCTAGTTTGCTAGTCATTTCTCTCAACTGCAGACATAATCATAGAAATATAGGTTTTCCCGTTTGGAAAGAGTCTTAAAGACTAACACTCTTTTTGAAGGTTAAATCCCCTCTATAATATTTCTGCCAAGTATTATTCAAATCTGGAATTTGGTGTTTGTCTCATAGCTGTGTAACCCGGTGATGTAAGCCCTCTTGACTCTTGGAGACCAGTTGCGTGTCCGGGGATGGTTAGTAACCTTCTTCTGCTTGTGGTATGTTTCTTTGTCTCACTTGCTCTGAATCTTCATGCTCCTGAATGTAAGTTGGATGTCTCATGCGGCACAGGACAGTTGGGATACAATACCCAGTGCTTTACTAGTTTTCACACTAAAAAAAAAAAAAAAAAAAAAAAAAAATTCTACCTACATCAAGCAGTTAATAAGTTTGTAGTTTGTGTGTGTGTGTGTGTGTGTGTGTGTGTGTGCGCGCGCGCGCAAGCACATACGTGTTGTGGGAGGGGTAAGGAGTAACGGAGGAGAAGGTCATTATGCTGTCTATGGGGTCTTTCACCAATTTTTTTTTTCTGCTCTCTAAAATTCACCTCATTTGCTTGAGGTTGAGGCAAGTGTCATTCGGAAAACTTCCATTCCTATTTACTGTAATCCCTGTCTCTAGTCTATCCTAATTTTATGAAAGATTTACTTTCAACCAAGATTGTACTCACTGTAAAGGAAAGTCTGGTGAATATTTCTTTTCTCATCACACATAAAAATTATCTTTAAAGTACACCTACCTACATATTTTGTACAATAGTATGAATTTGAAATACATAGCTTGCTGATTTGAATATCTTATACATTTGGGGTAAGAAGTGGTGAAGACATTTAAATTATAATAATCTTCGAGATGTGAAGGGTTATCCAGGATGGAGGAACTTTGCGTAGGTATACCCATGGCAGGCAGGCCCGCTTGACAGAGGAAATAACTTGCTTTCAGGTTAGGGAGTGATAAACTATTGTAAACTAAATACTCTTATATTATATTCATTTAAATAGAGAATTAATACCTACATACATGTTGCCAGATATTTGTTATTTATTACCTTCCTTAGTAAAAGTATAAGACTAATCTGTAATTAGCACATTTACCTTCTATATGGAAAGCTCTCGAAGAACTTACAAACATTAAATGAGCAATTACTATGAAGTTAAACACGGTGGTGCCCCACATGGCTGCTCTTGTGGTTTTAAAAGTGCATAGATAACAAATCAGATTCTAATATAGCATATTTCCCTCTGCACATTCTTCTAGCACAGAAAAAACACACTAACATCTTACCAAAAGTTTAAATTTGACTAATTCTGAATTAATGTAAACACATCATTAACTCTTATTGCCATGATGATTATTTTTATTGAGGGTTATGCAGAATTATTTGCACTTGTCACTTAACTAAAAGAGACATTTACTTTTGTTTCATTTCTTGACAGAATGGAGAAATGCATCTATCCTTTCCCCTGGTTTTCAAATGGTGTTGACAAAAATATCTTTGATCTTACTTAAGAACAGAATGTGTTGGCCAGTTAAATAGCAATGATAACCAAGAGCAAACTCTCCCCAGTGTTTCATATAACTCAGTGTGTCTAAGGGAATTGTGTGGCTATTTTACTGCTGTTTCTCGACAGGTTTTTCATAGTTCTTTTTATAGCTAATATGTTGTTCTGGAGCTACATTCTTTCTAAATACTGGGAAAAAATGAGAAATCCAGGGCTGCGGCCATGCCTGTGACACTTAAGTATTGATGATGAAATTGATGAGGCATTAAGGAAGTGTGAGTTGATAAGCAAGTGATATATTTAAAAGAGAAAACAAAATGGGAAGAATGGTCTGTTGGGTGTTGCAAAAATTACAGAAATATCTTTGGCTTTATGCACCCTTATGTGCGTAATGGTAGCAGCCGTGGTGGCTGGGGCATTGGAGTGTTTTTACACTATTTGGGATGTTGTCCTAAGTGAATTGCCTTAAGATTTTCCATAGAGGCAGGAACCTGAATAAATACTATATATGTTCACATATGTATCCTTGTATATGTTTTTGATTGGAAACAATCCTGTCATAAAATACTTGCCTACTCTGCTAGATTAATATGAGTGTATTTATAGTCTTGGGAATGATTTAATGTTGTTTGATAATCTCGTGTTTTGTTTATACTGAAAAATTAAGTAAGAAGCAGAGAAAAACAAAAAAGTGGTTTGTGACATTCATTTTACCTACTGTTCTTTCTTCTTTTCCTGTATTTTCTTCAAATTAATCAATTAAAATGCACAGATGTTCAATTAAAACTATAAAAATCTTCCATGGCTACAGCTGTTTTGAAGCTGCATTGTTGAAAATTTAACATATCTAGTAATGATTCCCTCTCAGAAGAAATTAAATTAATGACTCTTTGCTAGATTATTTTCCATTTGATAAATTAAACAAAATTAGAAAAAAAACTGAGACTTACTCTGCCTGCTACATTTATTAATTAGCATGATAGACTAGCAGATATTAATATGAAAAGGCAACAAAATGGAAAATATTTCTTATTTTCCAAGTGAAATACGTTCAGGACTGCAGTTTATCTTATCAGCAAATGGTTACATGGTATAAATTATTAAAAATTTACCTGTAAATAGCAGACAAGTGACAAATTTCATCATCCCACATAATAGAGATGGCAGAGATGTGATTATGTGGAACTTATATAAAATTTTTTTTCACATTTTTATCCACCTTTTGCATACTAGTCAGTGCCTTAAATAATAAGTAGAGAAACAGGATCTTTTTTCTCAATCGTGTTGCTTTATCTCCAGGAAAATTTGAAATTTTTTTCTCATTCTCAATTTATTCTTTAATTTTTAAAGATCTTTCTAGTCGTTTTTTTTATGCCAAAACTAGTAGATGGTCATTGCATTAGTGTTCTCCACAACCAAAAGGGGTGTGTGTGTGTGTGTGTGTGTGTGTGTGTGTGTGTATCTAGAGAGAGATTTATTTTAAGGAATTGGCTCTCATGATTGTGGAAGCTGGCAATTCTGAAATTTGTAGGATAGATTGGCAGCCTAGAAACTCAGGCAGGAATTGATATAGTATTGAGTCCAAAGTCTGCAGGGCAGGACGAGCTGACTGGAAACTCAGGCAGAGTCTATATGCTGCAGTCTTGAAACAGAAAGAATGACATTCTTTCCTTTGAGACTTTCAACTGATTGGATGAGGCCCACCCACATTATAGAGGGAAATCTGCCTTCCTTAACATGTGCCAATTATAAATGTTAATAAATGTTAATCACAACTAAAAAATTCCTTCCCAGCAACATCTAGACTGTCTTCTTATGAGTTTAAAATGTTTGAAACTTCATTTGCTTATGGAGCCCACAGATGACAGCCAGCTTTTGCCTGCATATGAGGGGCAGCACTGTCAAAATGGTAGGGTTGCCACAGTCAGGCACCAGGCAGGTGATCAGGGTACACATTTCCCATTCACTGTGACAGTAGCATAGGCACCATGTGCTGGGCACCATAGCCTAGCTAAGTTGACACATAAAATTAACCATCACACTAATTAAGACAATTTTAGAAAATAAAAACAAACTAAAAACACATGTAATAAAGCCCTTTCAAATGATCTCTGCTAAATGTTTCAGTGTGTATCCCTAGAGTCTTCCTCTTGTGTTTGTATGTCTTTTCTTTTTCTTAAGTTGAGAATAAAGTGTTTATTCTATTTCCTAAGTCTTTATTTATTTAAGAGTATGTACACCTTCTCACTTCATTAAAATTATTTATTTTTCAATCATATTTAATAACTTCAGTACAACCAGTTGAAGGGCTTGTTGGATCATTAGGTTTTTAATTTTATATGGACATCATATCTTTTCACATGTAACTTTTGAATATATTACTACACGTGCATTTGCTAGTTAAAAATATGTACATTTTTAAACTTTTTGCATGCATGGCTAAATTGCCTTCCAGAAATGTACCAATTTATATTCCCAGTATCAATATTCCAGAGGCCAGTTTCCTTCCCTATGTTTCAATATTAGGTGTTAGAATAAAAATATTCCAATCTGAAAGATAAAAAAGACCTTGCATTATTGTTTTAATTTGAATTTCTTGATTTCTAATTATGTTAAATGAGTTTCTTATGTTTATTTATATTAGTAGTTCTTTGTGAATTGTCCACTTTGCTCAACAATTTCTATGAAGATGCTTGCTGTTTTCCTATTATAAAAACTGTACGCCATATGTATATACACAAACAGTTATATATGGAATACATTTATAACTATATGTATATTATAGTTATATATGACATACATATATATGTATGTGTGTGTATACATTGTGTGTATATATACACACAGTTATATCTATATATGGGAATTGTATGTTTTGTGTGTGTGTGTGTGTGTGTATGCCATACAGTTATATATATATATGTATATACATATATGGCATATATATGTGTATATGTGTGAAGTTTATCAAACTGAAGTAAAAAACTCATCCATTTTTTCTGTTATGTTATACTTTTGACATCATGCATTTCAAATTTTTTCTATCCCAGGATGGAATACCTTCTAGTGCCATTATAGTTTATTTTGTTTTTGTAAGCCCTAGAATTACACTTGATGTGTGGTGTGAGGTAGGGATTATTTGTCAGTTTAAGATTTTGTTTGAACTACCGTTTTTTCTATCTACTTCTATACCTGAGGGAGATGGCATGCAACAGACTAAAAATGCTAGAAAGAAGCAACTTTACAATTTCATATCTGGTTGACCCAATAAAGATCACAGTGTTTCTGCACCATTATTATTCTGTCTAAAAGCAGGATTAAAGGTAATGGCAGTTGCCTCAGGCATCCATGCATATGAATGCATGTGTATGTTTATGTGGATGTGTGTAGATATATATGGGCATGAAAGAGAATATACCTATAAGATGACAATGAGGAATCTGGG
This sequence comes from Macaca thibetana thibetana, assembly GCF_024542745.1. Lineage (NCBI taxonomy): Eukaryota > Metazoa > Chordata > Mammalia > Primates > Cercopithecidae > Macaca > Macaca thibetana. The sequence continues at coordinate 48,365,612 of NC_065590.1, read as the reverse complement.
AATCGTTTTTAGTATTAACTCTATCATCTTATTAGCTACAAATTTTTCAAGACTTGAGAATTTTTATTTGTTGACAATATTTGCATCTTTAATCAGTAATCATGCTAGATTAAAAAGTACTAGACTACAGTATTTTAACTGCAGCAGTATGTATTTATGTACAAGGGCAGAATATGTCCATAGACAAGATACTGCCTCTATTTCATGGACGTATTCTGCCACTGAGCAAATCTTGTTACCAGTGACTATGTTGACTTGGAAAGGTTATGACACACATCCCTAGCACAGTGCTGTTTGTGACCCTGTTGTAATTTTCACTGTATTTATGTACCCCCATAGGAAATGTCTTCCATTTAGTTTTTACAAAATGGTTAGTTATTGGGTACAAGAAAGTGCAGTGACTAAGATAAATCTTACCCTATATAGTCTTATTTTTTCCCCTCATCTTAACAATCCTCATCACTCTCATCATCAATTTTTCATCACTAAATATGGGACAAGAAGCAGTGACGTGAAGTTTCAAGTGAGCCATATTAAGAACTATGATTTTCATAATTGCTAGAAGTAAGCAGGCTTAGTATTTTGTCAATATGTTTTATATATTAGCCAATTTATTTTAGATTAGCTGTCTTTTTGAGATTTTTTTTTTCAGAGTTATCTTGAAGTTTATTTTTAGTGTGACAAAATTCCTTATTAATATTTGTAGGTTTTCATTATGCATTGCACTGTTTTACACTTGAAATTTTTAGGAGATAGGGCTTAGCATTTTACATTTTGTCAAGCTCCTCAGAATATTTATATAGCTATTCAGTTTCAGAAGACCTAGACTATCGCATTTGGTTTTAGAATTTGTATATTCAGAGAGATTTTCTCATGAAATGTTGTGAGAAGACAGGTTAAAGTGCCTAGCACAGAGCCAGGCACAGAGTAGGCATTGTACAAATGTACATTATATATTTTATCTGGGTGTTACGGGTAATTAGCAAATTGATGTGGACTTGGTCTGTTCCACATTTGTGGCTGTTTTTAAGGAAGCTTCCATTTAAATACATACATTTTACAGTGTATGTTTTGTATTACTGATCTCTATGAGCTTAACATTTGGAGGACGGTGTTTATTGACTTTTTAGTGTGAACAGCTCATCATTTTGTTAAAGATTCAATATTCTGAATATTCTAGGAACATAAATATCCACAAGTACTACTTGCATTAGCTAACAGAATTACCATATATTTGCACAGCTGTTAAATGGTTGCTTTAAAATTAAAAAAAAATAGTTCAGGTGTATGGAATTATTCAAATTATGTAAATATTCAGAGGTTTATACCAAAATAAGAAGATGCCACCTTGTGGTACAAAAAAAATATTTTTAAGTACATTTGTAATATGTGCTTGACAAATCTTTGGTATACCATGTGGTTGACAAACCTATTTGAGTAAATAGGAAAAGCAGCTAAAATACTCATGCTCGTGGCCAAGTATTTTATTTTTATTTATTTTTATTTCTTTTGAGATGGAGTTTCTCTCTTGTCGCCCAGGCTGGAGTACAGTGGCGTGGTCTCAGCTCACTGCAACCTCTGCTTCCCTGGTTCAAGTGATTCTCCTGCCTCAGCCTCCTGAGTAGCTGGGATAATGGGAACCTGCCACTGTGCCCAGCTAATTTTTGTATTTTTGTATTTTTTTTTTTTTTTTTTTGTAGATATGGAGTTTCACCATGTTGGCCAGGCTGGTCTCAAACTCTTCACCTTGGGTGATCTGCCTGCCTCGGCCTCCCCAAGTGCTGGGATTACAGGCATAAGCCACTGTGCCCGGACACTAAATGTTTTAATTCAGCAACTGTGTCACAAATAGAAAGATCACATGGGGAAAATTATGTGGGAGTGTGTTGTTTTATGAAAGCAGGGGTCTATTCAGTAGTATACAGTTGTTACAAAGTTATTACAATGGAAAATTTCAAAGATGTGTAATGGAATATAATAAACTCACAACATGTATTTTAAAATTAAAATCGTAGTGTATTTTCAAGAACGATTGCTACATTTTGTTCCTTTAGGTAAAGAGTAAAATTTTATTATGATTTCACTTTGATGAACTTAATTTAAGATAATCTTTTACTTGGATAATGTTTACATATATTAAAATGATGTTTTGTTAAAAAGATAAAGATCACTTGAAATGAATCGTGAACTATAGCATACACCTAGATGACAAGTAGATTTCTTACATCAGATGATCTTGGAACTTCTGAGAATGAGTCAATCTTGGAAATCATGTAGTTTGATATTTTATCTTTTATTGGCATGTAAACTAAGGCATAGAGATGTTAAATGACTTGCCCAGGAACCCCCACCTCCTCAGCAGTTCCCTATCTTTATCCTGTGCTGCTTCTTCTTCCCCAAACTACATTTGAATTGGCCTCTTGTATTGAGAATCTTTGTTTTCCAGAAAAAGAATAGATGAGAATACATTTCTCCCCTCTGAACCTTTCATTAAATGTTTATTCTGTTGCATTTCTCCATAAGCATTTTTATATTGCCATTTTCTCCTCTTATTAGAATACTTAATATAGTTCCAAATAGTACATAATTGAAAACAGTTTATCATATCCATTTTTATTTATTAGTATAATAGTATCCCTGCGATCTGGTGGCGGGAAAGTACTGAACTATTTTATTGTAATTTATCTCATTTTAAATGTTCATTTGGGTCTATGAAATTGCATAATACTTTTAATACTTTGTAGAAATATACTTTCAGAGTATGTGTTGGAAAAAAAAAACCCTCAAATATCAGAATTGGCCTTGAAATTTTGCAGAAACAATATTGTGGGATATTCCAAATCTAAACAAGTGAATGAATCAGCCTATCATTTCAAAGATTTTGAAAGGGTGTGCACATGTATATGTACCAAGGACATAAAAGATCATGTTCATAGACATTTATCCATGACAAGTGACAAAGGAAGTTACTGGCAGGCCTTGTTATAGAATCTCCAGAGCACTGTGAGTGGATTTATCAGGAAAAGTATCACACATAGAATTGTATCTATCTTATTTTTATTATTTTTATTTTTGACTTTTATTTTAGGTTCAGAGGGTACATGTGCAGGTTTGCTACATGAATAAATTGTGTGTTGCTAAAATTTGGTGTAGGAATGATCCCATCACCCAGATAGTATACATAGTACCCAATAGGTAGTTTTTCAGCCCATGTCTCCCTCCTACCCTTTTTACTCCTGTAATCCTCAGTGTCTGTTGTCCCCATCTTTGTGTCCATGCTTACTCAATGTTTAGCGTCCACTTATGAATGAGAACATGTGGTATTTGATTTTCTTTTCCTGTGTTACTTTGCTTAGGATGATGGCCTCCAGCTTTATCCATGTTGCTGCGAAGGCCATAATTACATTCTTTTTATGGCTGTGTAGTATTCCATGGTGTATATGTACCACATTTTCTTTATCCAGTCCACCAGTGATGGGCATATAAGTTGATTCCATGTCTTTGTTATTGTGATTAGTGCTGCAGTGAACACACAAGTGCGTGTGTCTTTTTGATAGAACAATTTATTTTCTTTGGGGCATATACCCAATAGTAGGATTTCTGGGTTGAATGAAAGTTCTGTTTTGACTGGGCACGGTGGCTCATGCCTGTAATCCCAGCACCTTGGGAGGCCAAGGCGGGCGATCACAAGGTCAAGAGATTAAGACCATCCTGGCCAACATGGTGAAACTCTGTCTCTACTGAAAATAGAGAAGCATTAGCTGGGTGTTGTGGCATGCACCTGTAGTTCCAGCTACTCAGGAGGCTGAGGCAGGAGAATCGCTTGAACCCAGGAGGTGGAGGTTGCAGTGAGGCAAGATTGCACCATTGCACTCCAGCCTGGCCACAAAGCAAGATTAAAAAAGAAAAAAAAAAAAAGTTCTGTTTTAAGTTCTTTGAGCTCTCTCCAAGCTCCTTTCCACAGTGGCTGAAATAATTTAAATTCCCATCAGCAGTGTATAAGTATTCCCTTTTCTCCACAACCTCGCCAACATCTGTTATTTTTTGACTTTTTAATAATAGCTATTCTGACTGGTGTGAGGTGGTATCTCATTGTGGTTTTGTAGAATTATATTTAAATGAAGTCTTGAGGAATAAGAATAATTTAGATAATCAGGTGATGCCGAGGTAGGTACTCTAAGCAGAAATGGTGTGGCCCATGTCTATTTATCTTTGGGACATAGTGATTAAAATTTGTTTGGAGATGAAGGACCTTATATAAGGGTAAGATTATTCAGGATAGATGATGAATTAATTGTGTTTAGCTGTTTTCCATATGTAATGGAAAGCCATGAGTGACTTTTAGTTAACAACGTGTTATGAATGAACTAGCATTATGATTGAAGATTATACATGAAAGTGTGGTTTTGAGGAAATAGCATGAAATGAAATAAGTGTGTGTGAATTTCTCTTAATTCAACAACTAATCTTTCTATTTCCCGATGTACTTTGATTTGCAAGTATCATAGAAGAAAATATTTTTATTACCTTTATTTGGTTAATTTTCCTTTCTTCACATATTGACCAGAAATAGGGCAATAGAAAATCTATACTCCCTTTGCAACAGTTTATCTTTTCAATAGCACCAACCCTTAGGACAACTGTCACCTTCCCAGTGCAGATTTACTTAAAAGAAAAAAAGCCTAGGGGTGTGTTATGGTTTGAATGTGTTTCCAGAAAGTGTGTGTTGGAAACTTAATCCACAATGCAGCTGTGTTAAGAGGTAGGGCCTGCTGGGAGGTTTTTAGGTTCCCACCTTCATGAGTGGATTAATGTTGATCACAAAAGGGCTTAAGGATGTGAATTTGAGCTCTTGGTCTCCCTTACTCTTCTTTGCCCTTCCATTATGGGACGATAGCGAGAAAGTCCTTATCAGATGCCAGCCCCTTGATCTTGGTATTCTCAGCCTCCAGAACTGCAAGAAATAAATTTCTATTGTATATAAGTTACTCAGTCTGTGAGTCTTTGACATTCTAACAGTACCAAACAGACTAAGACAGGGTGGTTGCACAAAAATGTGGTAGAGTACCCCATCATTTATATACTGTTAGTATTTGTGTTCGTAGGAGGTCAGTTAACTCAGTATAGCCCAGAATAGGCATCAAGAAGCTAAAGAAAACCTTTCTCAAAAATGTCTTTGTGGTAGGTGGAATAATGGCTCCTCGAAGATGTTTATGTTTTAATCCCACAGACCTGTGAATATGTTAGGTTATATGGTTTGCAGATGGAATTAGGTTGTGAGTCAGCTGACCTGAAAAAAGAGAGATTATAGTAGAATCTCCGGGCTAAGCATGTTAGCACTGGATTGTCTGAGTGAATCTAAAGTAACCATAAGGATCCTTAAAAGTGAAAGACAGAGACAGAAGAGAAGGTTGGGATGATAAAATGTCAGAAGGACTCAACCTACCATTGCTGGTTTTGAAGATGAAAAGGGGGGTGTTTGGTTTAAGACAAGGAATGTGGGCAACCTTTAAGAAGCTGGAAAAGGCTGAGTATGAGGGCTCAAGCCTGAAATCCCAGCTACTCAGGATGCTGATGCAGGGGGGTCAATTGAATTCAGAAGTTCGAAGCTGCAGTGCACTATGATTGCACCACTGCACTGCAGTGGAGTGACAGAGTGAGACCTCGATCAAGGCAAGGAAACAGTACTCTTTAGAAACTTCTGAAAGAAATATTGGCCTCTGGCCCTACCTTGACTTTAGCCCAGTGAGATCTGCAACAGACTTCTCACCTGCAGAACTGTAAAATAGTACGTTTTTGTTGTTTGAAGCCACTAAGTTTATGGTAATATGTCACAGCACCAGTAGCAAATAAACACAGCCCAGACCAAAGATCAAAGAAGGATGAGAATGATCCTCCTTCTCCTCATCTTTTTTTTTTTTTTTTTTTTTTTTTTTTTTTTTTTTTTTTTGAGACGGAGTCTCGCTCTGCCGCCCAGGTTGGAGTACAGTGGCCGGATCTCAGCTCACTGCAAGCTCCGCCTCCCAGGTTTATGCCATTCTCCTGCCTCAGTCTCCCGAGTAGCTGGGACTACAGGCGCCCGCCACCTCGCCCGGCTAGTTTTTTTTTTTTTTTGTATTTTTAGTAGAGACGGGGTTTCACCGTGTTAGCCAGGATGGTCTCGATCTCCTGACCTCGTGATCTGCCCGTCTCGGCCTCCCAAAGTGCTGGGATTACAGGCTTGAGCCACCGTGCCCGGCCCCTTCTCCTCATCTTATAGTTACTCTGTGGAAGACTGACTGTCTGTCAGGTACTCAACATAATCTCATCCAGTTCTTACTGCTACCTTGCTGGCAGGTGTTATCGCTAGCTTGTAAATGATAAACAAATGCTGTCAGGAATTTAGGAAGAAATTCTCCCCAGAGCCTTGAAGTTTGTATGTGACAGAGATCAGGTTTAAACTGTTTCGTCTGAGGACAAAGTCTCATCCTCTTTATTGCAGGAATGGTTGGGAGGCAGTAGAGCTTTGGGTTAAGCACATTGGCTCTGGAGTCAGACTGCCCGGTTTGAATTCTTGCTCTTCATCGTATTAGACTATTGCCTAGGACATAGTAAATCCTCAGTACATCTCAGCTGTTATTATGATGAATTGTTGTTGTTATTATTATTATTATTATTGTACCTCATAGATGGCACTATAAGAGTAGTCATTGTCTTAGGAAGGTGTTTGTTAAAGTAACTACTACAACATCCATTCTATTAGGCTTAAGTATAAACTTCTCAAACTTCATTTTATACTTTAATTTTAGCTTTTGGAATTTGTTGAAATGCCTCTTCAGCTCATTAAGCAGTCGACTTGAAACTCATTAATTCATGTATTTACCTGGCATGGTCTTTATTTCTAACTACTAGAATGCTCTATTTTTGTCAAACCCTAATGATTGCCAGACAATATCCTGAAATAATTTTCTATGATGGTTACTCTTTTGACTGGACCTACCTTTGTGCAGTGAACTATTTTTTTTTGGAAAGATACTTGGGTTTAGGCAAACAGGCATCTGAATGGACAGAATACAGTCCCTCGGGTGTAAGTGATGATCCATTGGTTCTACCGTTGTCAAGAGATGGCATTATGATTTCGCTGGACACCTATGCAACTTGCAGGCCATTTTATCATTCATTGTCTTACAAGTGACCCCTGTTCCCTGTTTAACCAACCCTCAACCACAGAAGGTGGGTAGCAAGCTGATAAATCTCTACCAAGGCTGTATGAAGTCACTGGGTCTTCAGACTGCTAATTTAATGGTAAATCACTATTCTGGTAATCCACAATGACAGAATTTCTGGTTGTCCCAATATTCTGATTTCAATGCCCAGTACAAGGCTATCATTCATCTTTGGCCCCAGACCAGTGCTGAAGTAAATGTATGCAGCCAGTTCCGGTATGTACTGAGTCTGAGATTAAACATGCTCTTGACACCTGGAACCCTCAGATGTTAATCTCTTCTTAGTCAGTTTCCTGATCTTCTATTTGCTCTTCAACTCCCTTGTTTTCCCTGATATTCTTTTCTCCTTTTTCATTGTTCCTCTTTCACTTCTCATTCTTGGTTTCTTTTATGGACTCCACTTCTATAGTTCTGACATTAAAAGATGGCTTTATCTAGTTTTAAACTTCTACCCTCTACTCTTCTTGTTCTGTTCTCTCTTTCTGAATGCTTTTTCTGACTTTCATGCCAACAATTATTACCCCTGTGCTGATGACTCCCATCCCATTTTACTAGCTCCTAAATTCTTTCCTGATCTTCAGACTTATGAATCCAGTGACCTGGCAGCTGGGCATGCAGATGAATCTTGAAATCATCTTTCCTGTATAAGCCTAGGTTTTCTGTCCTAGTTGTGGCATCATTATCCTACAACATTCAAATAAAAATCAACTGTTTTTCCCATTTTGGCATATTGTAATGTGTTTCTTGAATCTCTTTTCTCTCCATCTTTATTATATTTGTCCTGATTCAGGTCCACGTATTTGTTATCTGAATATTAATTTTGTTTTGATCATTTTCATGTATCATTGTAAATTTTATCGTTAAATATATCCATCATGCTTTCTACTTTTTAATTTCATCCATTGCTTTAATGCTTAGGCGGTACTAATCTACCATGAAATAAGTTAAATATTCATATAGATTTCCCTCTAGATTATTATGGTTTCCTTTTTTATTAATTATTAATGCTTTATAGTTTCTTTCCTTTTTCATGTTAAATGTTCTTTCATGTTATTATCATTACTTATTTAAGTTTTAGATACTTGAATTTTTCTTGATTGAATTTCTTGAATGTTTGCTCCAATAATTTTTGTAAAAACTAGTTCTTACAATTATTAGTTTTAGTATATTTTTATTTTTAAAAATATTTTTAATTATTTCTGCTTTCATTTTTAATATTATCTTTTTTTCTGATTTTCCTAAGTTTTCTTTGTTGATAGTATTTAGGATTATGAATTTGCCTCTAGGTTACAGCTTTTTAAGCAACATGTGTTATAGTATGCAATACTTTAAAAAAATTCATATTTTATATATGAAGAATTTCACATGTATGTAATGTAAACAGAATAGTTTAATCACCCCCCAGTTACCTATCACCAGACTTCAACAATTATCAACATTTTGCCATATTTATTCCCCCGTGCCCCCATTGTTTTTGCAGTATTCTAAAGCAAATCCTAGATATTGTGAAATACAGTAATATTTACTTATATTTTTAATTTTGAGTTTCCTACTATTAAAAAAGGTTTAGATTATATATGGGTGTATGTATTTGCATGTTTATGTACTCATATGTATATGTGTGTATATATACAGACACTCTGATACACATGCACATACATTTTCAAGTAATTGGTGAATCTTTTAAGCTTAATTAAAATATTTGCAGTTTCAGGGAATATAGTCAGATAATTTGATCTGTATTATTTCTGCTTCTCCTAATAAACTTGGTTCTTCTTATAGATTATTATCTCACCCATTTGACAAACTATGTATTCTTCAAATGCAAGGAAAATCTGCTTTCAGAGTTGGCAGCACGATACATTTTATCAACTATGCTAGTCAAATTTCCATGTTACCATTATCTTAATTATAATAATCCAAATCTCCATGTCATCAAATTCTTCATGTTCTGTCCAAAGCTGAGAACATTGTATTAAAATCTATTATGACAACTTTTTCATTTTTATCTGCCTGCCAATTTTTGCTTAATATGTTTGAATGTTATATTATTTGACTCATAAAGGTTCATGACTGATATATCTCTTATGAAACTTTTATCAATATAAAACAACTCTCTTTTATTCTATTTTATTCTTTTTATCTTTAAGCCTACATTGTCCAAAGTTAATATTGTCACCTCTACTTAAATTTAATTTGTGCTCTCTAGATTCCTCCTCTCTGGGCAGGGCATCTCTGAAAGAAAGGCAGCAGCCCCAGGCAGGGTCTTATAGATAAAACTCCCATCTCCCTGTGACACTGCACCTGGGGGAAGGGGCAGCTGTGGGTGCAGCTTCAGCAGATGTAAATGTTCCTGCCTGTGACTCTAAAGAGAGCAATGGATCTCCCAGCGTGGTGCTCAAGCTCTGCTAAGGGACAGACTGCCTCTTCAAGTGGGTCCCTGAACCTGGTGCCTTCTGACTGGGAGACACCTCCCAGCAGAGGTTAACAGACACCTCATACAGGAGAGCTCTGGCTGGTGTCTGGCAGGTGCCCCTCTGGGAAAAGTCTTCCAGAGAAAGAAACAGGCAGCAATCTCTGCTGTTCTGCAGCCGCCGCTGGTGATACCCAGGTAAACAGGGTCTGGAGTGGACCCCAGCAATCTCCAGCAGACGTGCAGCAGGGGAGCCTGACTGTTAGAAGGAAAACTAACCAAACAGAAAGGAATAGCATCAACATTAACAAAAAGGATGTCCACACAAAAACTGCATCTGAAGATCACCAACATCAAAGACCAAAGGTAGATAAATCCATGAAGATGAGGAAAAGCCAGTGCAAGAAAGCTGAAAATTTGAAAAACCAGAACGCTTCTTCTCCTCCAAAGGATCACAACTCCTTGCCAGCAAGAGAACAAAACTGGACAGAGAATGAGTTTGATGAATTGGCAGAAGTAGGCTTCAAAAGGTGGGTAATGACAAACTCCTCTGAGTTAAAAGAGCATATTCTAACCCAATGCAAGGAAGGTAAGAACCTTGAAAAAAGGTTAGAGGAATAGCTAACTAAAATAACCAGTTCAGAGAAGAAAAAAATGACCTGATGGAGCTGAAAAACACAGCATGAGAACTTTGTGAAACATACACAAGTATCAATAGCCAAATCGATCAACTGGAAGAAAGGATATCAGAGATTGAAGATCAACTTAATAAAATAAAGCATGGAGACCAGATTAGAGAAAAAAATGAAAAGGAACAAACAAAGCCTCCAGGAAATATGGGACTATGTGAAAAGACTAAACCTATGTTTGATTGGTATACCTTAAAGTGATGGGGAGAATGGAAACAAGTTGGAGAACATTCCTCAGTATATTAACCAGGAGAACTTCCCCAACCTAGCAAGACAGGCCAACATTCAAATTTAGGAAATACAGAGAACACGACAAAGTACTCCTTGAGAAGAGCAACCCCAAGACACATAATCGTCAGATTCACCAAGGTTGAAATGAGGGAAAACATGTTAAGGGCAGCCAGAGAGAAAGGTTGGGTTTCCAACAAAGGGAAGCCCGTCAGACTAACAGTCATTCTTTCTGCAGAAACCCTACAAGCCAGAAGAGAGTGAGGGCCAATACTCAACATTCTTAAAGAAAAGAATTTTCAACCCAGAATTTCATATCCAGTCAAACTAAGGTTCATAAGCAAAGGAGAAATAACATCCTTTACAGACAAGCAAATCTTGAGAGATTTTGTCACCATCAGGCTTGCCTTACAAGAGCTCCTGAGGGAAGCATTAAATAATGGAAAGGAAAAACTGATACCAGCCACTGCAAAAACATACCAAATTCTGAAGACCATCGACACTGAAGACACTGCATCAACAGGCAAAATAATGAGCTAGCATCATAATGACAGGATCAAATTGACACATAACAATATTAGCCTTAAATATAAATGGGTCAAATTCCCCAATTAAAAGACACAGACTGGTAAATTGGATAAAGAGTCAAGGCCCACTGGTGTGCTGTATTCCGGAGACTCATCTCATATGCAAAGACACACATAAGCTCAAAATAAAGGGATGGAGGAATATTTACCAACCAAATGGAAAGCAAAAAAAATAAAAAAAATTAAAAAAAATTTAAAAAGCAGGGATTGCAATCCTAGTCTCTGATAAAACAGACTTTAAACCAACAAAAATCAAAAGAGACAAAGAAGGGCATTACATAATGGTGAAGGGATCAACACAATAAGAAGAGCTAACTATCCTAAATATATATGTGCCCAATACAGGAGTATGCAGATTCATAAAGAAAGTTCTTAGAGATCTACAAGAGACCTAGACTCCCACACAATAATAGTGGGAGACTTTAACATCCCACTGTCAATATTAGACAGATCAATGAGACAGAAAATTAACAAGGATATTCAGGACTTGAACTCAGCTCTGGACCAAATGGACCTAATAGACATCTACAGAACACTCCACCCCAAATCAACAGAATATACGTTCTTCTCAGTTCCACATTGCACTTATTCTAAAATCAACCATATAATTGGAAGTAACACACTCCTCAGCAAATGCAAAATAACAGAAATCATAACAAACAGTCTCTCAGACCACAGTACAATCAAATTAGAACTCAGGATTAAGAAACTCACTCAAAACTGCACAACTACATGGAAACTGAACAACGTGCTCCTGAATGACTACTGGGTAAAAACAAAATTAAGGCAGAAATAAATAAGTTCTTTGAAACCAATGAGAACAAAGACACAATGTACCAGAATCTCTGGGACACAGCTAAAGCAGTGTGTAGAGGGAAATTTATAGCACTGAATGCCCATAGGAGAAAGTGGGAAAGATCTAAAATCTACACCCTAACATCACAATTGAAAGAACTAGAGAAGCAAGAGCAAACAAACCCGAAAGCTAGCAGAAGACATGAAATAATTAAGATCAGAGCCGAACTGAAGGAGATAGAGACACACACAAAAAAAACCCTTCAGTAAATCAATGAATTCAGGAGCTGGTTTTTTTAAAAGATTAAGAAAATTGATAGAACACTAGCCAGACTAATAAAGAAGAAAAGAGAGAAGAATCAAAAAGACACAATAAAAAATGATAAAGGGGAGATCACCACTGATCCCACAAAAATACAGACTACCATCAGAGAATACTATAAACACCTCTACGCAAATAAACTAGAAAATCTAGAAGAAATGGATAAATTCCTGGACACATACACCCTCCCAAGACTAAACCAGGAAGAAGTCAAATCCCTGAATAGACCAATAACAAGTTCTGAAATTGAGGCAGTAATTAATAGCCTACCAACCATAAAAAGTCCAGGACCAGATGGATTCACAGCAGAATTCCACCAGAGGTACAAAGAGGACTGGTACTGTTTCTTCTGAAACTATTTCAAACAATTGAAAAAGAGGGACTCCTCCCTAACTCATTGTATGAAGCCAGCATCATCCTGATACCTAAACGTGGCAGAAACACAACACATAAAGAAAATTTCGGGTAAATATCCCAGATGAACATCAATGCAAAAATCCTCAATAAAATACTGGCAAACCAAATTCAGCAGCACATTAAAGCTTATCAATCACGATCAAGTTGGCTTCAACCCTGGGATGCAAGGCTAGTTTAACATACACAAATCAATAAACGTAATCCATCACATAAACAGAACCAATGACAAAACCCACATGATTATCTCCATAGATGCAGAAAAGACCTTCAATAAAATTCAACACCCCTTCATGCTAAAAACTCTCAATAAACTAGGTATTGATGGAATGTATCAAAAAATGACAAGAGCTATTTATGACAAACCCACAGCCAATATCATACTGAGAGGGCAAAAGCTGGAAGCATTCCCTTTGAAAACCAGCACAAGAGAAGGATGCCCTCTCTCACCACTCCTATTCAACATAGTACTGGAAGTTCTGGCCAGGGCAGTCAGGCAAGAGAAAGAAATAAAGTGTATTCAAATAGGAAGAGAGGAAGTCAAATTGTCTCTGTTTGCAGATGACATGATTCTATATTTAGAAAACTCCATCGTCTCAGCCCAAAATCTCCTTAAGCTGATAAACAACTTCAGCAAAGTCTCAGGATACAAAATCAATGTGCAAAAATCACAAGCATTCCTATACACCAATAATGGGCAAACAGTGAGCCAAATCATGAGTGAACCCATTCACAATTGCTGTAAATAGTATAAATACCTAGGAATACAACTTACAAGAGATGTGAAGGACCTCTGCAAGGAGAACTACAAACCACTGTGCCAGGAAATAAGAGAGGACACAAACAAATGGAAAAACATTCCATGCTCATGGATAGGAAGGATCAATATCGTGAAAATGGCCATACTGCCCAAAATAATTTATAGATTCAATGCTATCCCCATCCAGTTACCATTGACTTTCTTCACGGAATTAGAAAAACTACTTTAAATTTCATATGGAACCGAAAAACAGCCTGTATAGCCAAGACAATCCTAAGCAAAAAGAACAAAGCTGGAGGCATCATGCTACCTGATTTCAAACTATACTAGAAGGCTACAGTAACCAAACAGCATGGTACTGGTACCAAAACAGATTTATAGACCTATGGAACAGAACAGAGGCCTCAGAAATAATGCCACACATCTACAAGTATCTGATCTTTGACAAATCCGACCAAAACAAGCAATGGGGAAAGGATTCCCTATTTAATAAATGGCGTTGGGAAAACTGGCTAGCCATATGCAGAAAACTGAAACTGGACCCCTTCCTTACACCTTATACAAAAATTAACTCAAGATGTTTTAAAGACTTAAACATAAGACTTAAAACCATAAATACCCCAGAAGAAAACCTAGGCAATACCATTCAGGACATAGGCATGAGCAAAGACTTCATGACTAAAACACCAAAAACAATGGCAACAAAAGTCAAAATTGACAAATGGGATCTGATTAAACTAAAGAGCTTCTGCATAACAAAATAAACTATCAGAGTGAACAGGCAACATACAGAATGGGAGAAAATCTTTGCAATCTATCCATCTGACAAGGAGCTAATATCTTGAACCTACAAAGAACTTAAACAAATTTACAAGAAAAAAACAAACAACCCATCAAAAAGTGGGCAAAGTATATCAACAGGCACTTCCTAAAAGAAGACATTTATGTGGCCAACAAACATATGAAAATGGCAATCATTAAAAAGTGAGGAATGGCAATCATTAAAAAGTGAGGAAACAACAGATGCTGGAGAGGATGTGGAGAAATAGGAACACTTTTACACTGTTGTTGGGAGGATAAGTTAGTTCAGCCATTGTGGCAATTCCTCAAGAATCTAGAACCAGAAATACTATTTGACCCAGCAATTCCATTACTGGGTATATACCCAAAGGATTATAAATCATTCTACTATAAAGATACATGCACACGTATATGTTTGTTGAGGCACTAATCACAATAGCAAAGACTTGGAAACAACCCAAATGCCTATCAATAATAGACTGGATAAAGAAAATGTGGCACATATACACCATGGAATACTATGCAACCATAAAAAAGGATGAGTTCATATACTTTGCGGGGGCATGGATGAAGCTGGAAATAATCATTCTCAACAAACTAACACAGTAACAGAATTCCAAACACCGCATGTTCTCACTCATGAGTGGCAGTTGAACTACGAGAACACATGGACACAGGGAGGGGAACATCACACATTGGGGCTTGTCGGGATGGGGGCCTAGGAGAGGGATAACATTAGGATAAATACCTAATGTAGATGACAGGTTGATGGGTGCAGCAAACCACCATGGCACGTGTATACCTATGTAACAATCCTGGACATTCTGCACATGTATCCCATAACTTAAAGTATAAAAAAATTAATTTGTACTTGGTTGAGAAATCTCTACTCATTCTTTCATTTTAAACATGTACAGGCACTTTTAAATTAGAGGTATTATAGTACCAGCACATTTAATGTGTCTTTTTACTCAATCTGGTAGACTTCCAGCTATTTCTGAGTTTTTCAAAACTGATGTTTGAGTTTCTCTCTCTTTTTCTTGTGTGTATTTATCTCCCTTTTATTTTTTATTTCATTTCCTTCAATTTTTGTATTTTTTTTTAATTTTTTGTTACCTTTGTTTTGGTGATTGTTTTTGAGTGGTCTATGCTTTCATGTTTTCTATTGATTAGGAAAGTAAGAATCTGAATATTTATTCTACTCACTTTCCAAAATATCCAGCCTCTATTTTTTATATGAAAGTTAAGAAACAATAACTTTTGTTTATTCACAAGGAACATGCTGACTTTCCCTGCTCCCAAACCTCCCAACCTCACTTATTTATATCAAAAGTGGTGCTGGATTCAGAATCAGATTGATATTATTAAATTATTTTTGCTTCAGATCTATTCTTTTACAAGGTTTAGTTTTGACATTTGAAATTCTATTTGAAAATGTATTTATGGTTGGTATTTAGGCCTAATACTTATGTTTATTTATTTCAGGGTTCATCACTAAGATTTATATTCTAACTTTCCAAAATTTAAATTTGCAAATTAAATTTTAATTTGAGTATTAGTAGTCTTTTCATTCCAACCTATTTTCCTTTCACCTCAGATTGTTCTTTCTTTATGACATCTTGAAGATGCCCAAGAGTTTTCTAAAATTGTTTTCCTGATTCCTATGCAAACAAGAAATATCTAAAGCTTCTAATAGCCATATGTAACCACAGGTCTCTTGTTTATTTACTTTCACTCAAATAACAACTTTTTCCAATTCATTGTTGTTCATTTTTCCTCCTTGCACCTTTTTCCACATACTATTGGGTAAGTTGATGTGTTCACTTTCCTTTCCAATTTCCAGTGACCAGGGGTCATTTACATACTGTGGTCTTGTATTACTGAGATGAAATCTTCTACCACACCCACCACCCACCAGAAGAGATGGAATTAATTGAAACTACAGCCTTCAAGATACATTTGGAGCAATACTCTTCCAGTTCTTTATTCCATGTTTTATTTGTGGGTACAGTGTCTCCCAGGATGTAGTGTGCTATAATTATTCTTCCACCCTTTTATTTTCTGGGAGTTTCTCTATCTGAATAGCACAGAAATATTAGTGGATAGGAAGGGAATATAATATCCTATCCATCTGAAAATTAGCACCCATGTTGAACAGAATCCCCGTTCAGTTTCCTGCTTCGTACAGGGTCCAAATCTCTGAGCTGAGCTGTGCAGCAGATAATAGGAGAATTAAAAAAATACCTGCTCCTCTTTCAAGGAGGCGGACTTTTCTGTTTTGTGAAGTGATACTTGGATAGGCTACTGGATATTTTCTCATTCTTGACTCATCAACCTTATAATCAGTCTAAGTTTTTCCCAAATTTGTGGCTCTGGATTTCCTGTCACTCTTAGTTTTCTGTGTTAAAGTTTTCCATTTTCATATGTATGATATTGACAAGTGGGAGAGGCAGTGCCAGGGGATGGTGGCCAGTTGTCATTTTGTACCAGAAGTCTTTTATTATCTACATTTTAATGGTTATAAATAATGAATGCCTTTGTTGGGAGTACTTTCATTTACTCATTCCAACAAATTCTTAGACCAATTTTCCTTGAGATCAATTAAATTCAATCCCTCCTGTATGCCAGACTTTAAAAAAAAATGCCCAATACTAAGTAGAATAAAAAATGTCTTTTGCTTCAGAGTAATATGATTAGGACTATAACAGAGTTAGGTTGAAAGGTCTATAACACATCAGAGTCAAGACTATGTTTCTCCTTGGGAAATTGGAAAGGCTACTGGAGAATATGAAACTTCAGTGAATCTTGGGGTATCACTAGATATTTAGAGGCTAGGTTGAGAGGCCAGGGGATCCTTGGCAGAAAGAAAAGCATAGTGACATAAGAGAGTGCAGCATGAGATCAGGAAGTCGTGATAGGTTGTAGGCAATTAAGCTGAAGAGGTTTATGAGGCCCTCATTTGTGTAGCAGGAAGATCTGATACTAGAGCAGTTAAAATTATCTAGGCAAGTGAGATGGGGGAATGAAGTCAAACAGCAGCAGCAGGGATGGAGGGAAAGTGACAAGTTTATGAGTCTAACCTGGAGAGAGAGAGGATGAGGGAAGAAGAATGCAGAATGTGAAGATTGTTTGGTTCTTCTGGTCTGCCAATTATGTTCAAGTATATGCGAGATGCAATGGTCAAGGTAATAGGTACGTAATAAATAAACCATTTCTGTTTTCAGCATCTGTAGATCAAACTTTAGCTTGCCTTAGTTTATCATTCGTGTGTTTAGACTATGATCAAATAAATCTATTCATTTTCACACTCTATTTATAGTGGTACATATTTTTTATGATGCCAAATAGTCACATTCTTAGCGATGGGAAAACTAATGCATAAATGGATTTGACATAAATCTTGAGGAATCCCTGAGAGATCTGGTTGGATAATGAGTCCTATTTTTGATTTTCAATCAAATATTCTTTCCACTAGAATTATCTACTTTCTTACTCAAAAAAAGTAATCTAACTATCTGAAAACTAATGATAATTTACAAGTTACAAGGAAGCCATTTTGTACCTTTGTTATACTTGTAATAAATCCTAGGTCCAATGAATATGTTTTAAAGTATGTTTCAAATAGGTATTACTAAAGTAAATCATAAGAGAGACAAAGTAGATTTCCCTAAAGTTTTTGGAAAAGTAATATTCTTTTCAGAGAATCAAATGGCGTTATCCAAATGAAAGTATTATTTATCCCTCAAAGGAATTTCTGCCTATTACTCACAATTTAGTTAGATAGATTTGCTTCTCATGTTTGAGTTTCTTTTCCAAAATCATTTATCTTTTATTCAGTTGAAAAATATGTATATATTCTTAAGCAGTATTATTGAGAAGTTTTCCATTATTGGGAGAGTAAACAATAAAACAAAAAAATTAATACACACTAGGAATGCTCAAACAACTTCAAGTACCCATCTTATAAACCCCTAATACATTTATAGGTTTTTGAAACTGAGAAAAAAAATCTCCATTTGCTCTAGTCAAATAATTTTTAGAGGTGCTAGAAATTATATATACACACATATATATGTATATATACCAGATTTAATAACTTGGCATGCATTACAAGAAATAACATTTTTCTCCCATTCTTACTTTAAGGTAAAGATTTTTAAAAAAAAATACTTTCGTGAACTGAGATAGTCACTCTAGAAATTAATGCTAAAATGTTTAGTGATGCACTTGTACTAATTTAAAAACATAACTTGTTAACCATTATATAGTATTTGTTTCCAAACATTTAAAAAACTCTAATAAAGATTCTAACACAATTGTAATCAACTACAATCAATATGCAGGAGCTGGTTTTCATTTTCCACTTTGCACTGAGAGGCAGTTCTTAAAGTACTGAAGACCTAGCTGTACTTGAAAATGGCTGAGATTTCCTTGTGCTTAGATCTCTTATATTCCTCCTCAACTTTGAAGACATGATTTCATTTGATAAGGATGCTTTGGAATCTGAATTTTAACATGTAGCTGTGATGCATTTCAGCATGCAAATATACACACTGTATATTATTTTGCTTTTACAGTAATTATTTTCATTTATGAAATTCTAAATTCGATGTTAAATATTGAATATTTTGGTTAAGTGACAGCTTGTGCTAGCTTTAGGATATTCCTGCTTGATAATTATTCATGAGAAGAACAGCTGAAAACAAACTAGTTATACACCTTGGCAAATTACTGTGATTGTAATTCTGTGAAATTTCCCCATGGCCATGTGACTTTATTATAAGTACTCTAACAGTGCAGATGTCCAGAATGTTGTCATTGTCACAAATGTTATTCCTATATTCAAAGTTTTTGAATTACTCTTTACTGCTTCAGAGAAAACGTGACAAAGGAGATGAGACATGCAATATGTATGATAGAACATATGCAGCTTTCTTCAGTGCCTGTCCTCCCTTGGTTTGGAGTGGGCATGGTGCTTACATCCCTTATTCCTGCAAAATAAAGAAGCAGTGGCATTTTTGTGAAATCTAGATATGATGAAAACATTTCCTATTAAATTTTAAGAAAAAAGAAAAGTAGCCCCAATTTATCATTCTTCAAAAAAATTCTGTCGAAAATCAAATGTTATTTCCCTACTCTCCTTCTCCCTTTCAGTTCCTTCCCCATATGGTTCCTGAAATGTTCCTCCATTTAAATGGATTTTAAAGCTCATTCCTTATAGTTCCTAGAGCATTCATTGCTTTTGAGAAAAAAAAGAAAAACATTTTAGCATGTGCTATTTTTGTTATTCTAATTAGCAAAAACAGCTGGTCCTGTGCAGCTCAGACTGTAGTCTTTTTCAACACATTGTTCAGATTTTTTTTCTTCTTCTTCTGTCAAGCTACAGGCTACCACCTCTCCTCTTCCCACACAAATCAACCCCCAAAACACCTGCACACACAACCTTAAATATCACCTACATCTGCCATGAAAGGAAAAGGGAAACAGCCTCCCCTTCCTGGTGGCTGGGCAGGGCACATGCACCAAATTATACAGAAGGTGAACTAAAGTCATTCTTAAGGTTCTCGCCACTTCACTGATTTTCCATTCACCCAGCATATGATTCTGTTGTCTCAAAAAGTGCATCTATCTTATAGTTTTTTGTTTTCTTTCTTTTTTTCTCAACCCCTTATGGCAAATAGGGGTAGCCTCTTGCAGAATCAGAGATTGAAAAATTGAATAATCAAACCTTACCTCACAATTTGGTATCTATCAAAGGCATGTGACTGCCAATGATCATTGGAGCTGATCAAAGTCACACTCTGTTACCATAGCAACGAATCCCCATCTTGTTTATATGGAGGGGTACGCACCACAGGAGAATAATGTTGAGACGAATTAAATTTGTGTTGTTGAGAAATTAACATGCAGGATATTTAGGGGTGAGTTGTATGGGTGTTTATCAGTGTTTTTTTTTTTTTTTTTTTTTTTTTTTTGTAAATGGAGGTGGTGGGGATATAACATGATGTATAGAGGGTATCATTATAAAAGAATCCAGTAAAACACTGAAATGTTTCAGAAGTGCATTTTTAGATGGGATCCAGATATGAGGAAATGGTCTTTATTTGGTTTTGTCACTGACATATTTCATGAGCTTGTCTTTCCAAGCTCTTCAGCTCTTCTTCCCTTTTCCAAATTTAAAAAGGATTGCAATAGCATGTGTCTTTCAAGTTTTGTATTTGTTTATTTATTGAGCTGGAAACAATTCTTAATCCTGTACCATTAATCTTTTAGGGAAGATATAGTATGACTGGTATATTTTAATTTTCAGTGATCCGATACCTCCCCTAGCCAAATATTGGGTTTGCATAAAGCTCTTTGTGTTTTTAGTTTATAAGATATTATCTGATCATGAGGGTGGTAAGTCATTACGCTATTTTCCAATGATATTTTGGCACCTCTTACTGTTTTAATTTTTTCAGAATAAATTAGAGTATCTTCTTCAAAGGAAATGCAATACACATGGGATATTTTAACTTTTTGTCATGTTCAAATAATGGCTCTCCTTGCCACCTCACCCATTCTTTAGGCACTGTTTTCCTGCTATTTTATCTCTCTTATCCTTCCACTTCATTCACCATCCATGTCAAATGCTTGCACTATAACCTCTATCCAATATGGAACTATCATTTTCCTCTTCTACAGCAGCCACCAGGAATCATTGACTCATATTTTCTGAAATAAACAAGACTGTCATATGTCCAAATATTAGTTCCCATTGCACTTGTTATTTTAGCCTTCTATCTTTTATACTTATTATTATTCAAAATATGAATTCCACAAATATTTGAAGTGACTGCCTCTTTCAAGGCTGTGCTGTCATGTAAGATACAATCCCAGTCTGGGAGTTTGAAATCTTATGAGAAGGGGGAGAAACCAACATTCACTGACAGTCTCTTATGTGTCAGTGCCCCTGCACAGCACTTGATGCATTTATACCTTGTTGAATCTTTATATACACTAGAGGATGTGAGTAATACCCTCATTATTCAAGTGAGGAAACTAAGTCATGGGGAAGTTAAGCAACTTGCTTAAGAACATGCAATGGAAGGCCGCCCCTAATACTTGGAGTGCTTTGTTTCAAGATTCATGTTAGTTTGTTTGCTTTTTCCAGGCTACATTGGGTGATAAAACATATACACATATACACATAAATACCATACAAGATGCAGTGGAATGAGTGTTACGTGAATGTCAATGGCAATATCTTCTTCAGAAGTGAAAGATGAGGAAGAAGTTCCTTCTAAGCAGAATGTCAGGAATTAGTTCTGAGGAGGAGGAAGCATTAGACAAGGCTGTGAGAATGGTGGCACTTATTAGGTAAAGATGGAACCTACAGGTGAGACTGAATGACTTGCCCTCTGTCACCTAGGTAGATCACAGATGCTTATTATATTGGTGCTTAGGCCATTTAGGATGTATGCTGCTCAATACAAACAGATGAAATATTTGTTTTTCGTTTCTGTATCTATCTTGGCCAGTACATTAAAAATGTTCATTTATGTTTTCCAGGAGGAGGCTTGCTGCTTTCATTTTTAATACCTGAATTACTTATCAAAAATAGCTATCATAGAGTGGGATATGGTGGATGATATATTTATCTTTTATTAATCTATAAGGCCCTAAAGACCTGTAAACTTTGTTAATCAAATTAAATTAAATCAATGAAGAACTAGTGTAACCAGCCTTATACAATTTTCTGTTACATATGCTAATCAAGGTGGTGATAAATTCAGACAGAACCTATTAACCACTGCTTTACTGTTTACTTCAACCCTTTCTCCTACCAAGCTGTGATGACCTACTAACATTGAGGCAATGAGTCTTGTTTCAGATTGCTGGAAGTGTTATTAAAAACAAAGAGAAAAGTCAGGAAATAGAACATATGCCAAATTATCTGTTGGAGAGGATTAGCCAGGAACCAAGGGATAGTAGGTTTCTATGCCATTCTCTTAGTTGTGTACCTATTATAAGGCAATGGTCTTGTACTTTCTCAGTTCCTCATCTCTATACTGAGAATGATGATACTGCTCTCGTCTCCAAAGTTATTAGCAAAGAAGTGTTAAGTCCTTCCTATGTCATTTTAAAATGGATGCATATTAATTTACTACAACAGCTTTATGGAGAAGGTAAGTTTCATAATGAAACTATCTTGCCACCCCAAAGAGGTCCTATCTGTGTTTGTCTTCTTAGAAAAGCAAAAGGCTGCACACTTCCTGTTGTCCTCTCCAATAGCAGTGAGTCAAGGCCTCTCTTAGAGAGCTTTGTGGCTATGGAACCTTCTGTCATCAAAGCGGGAACCTGTGAGCAGCAGAGTGCCTCCACACTGACCCTTTCTTGAAGAGGAAGATTCTTTTAGCCCGAGACTTCAGGCAAAATACATTCGGAAAAAAAAAAATGTTTTTGAAATATATTCTTGGAGGCTTCTCCCCGCACCCCCTTCTTCTGAGCATCTGAGAAATACAGGCAAAGCTGCTAAATTTAGAGGACAAAATTTTTTTACCCAAAAGTATTAAATAATCTTACTATTTGCTGGAAAAATGTGTTTAAACCATTTAATTCATTTATTTGGTTTAAGAGGGAAAGAAAATGTGGTCAGTGCCTTCCAGGAAGTGAGTTACTCAGCTGCAAACAGTGCCTACATTGTTGTTATGGCTGATAGGTTATCCTACAAGTGAGAAAAGGTTTTCCCACCACATTCCAAACCACCACCATCTGAGTGTTTACAGGCTGCTTCAACCTTGTCTAAAGAAGCCAGAAGAATGTCTCCTACTGTTTCAGTTTACAACTTGATGCACACATTGGGGAATTTTGAAAACTTTCCCATCAAAATCTACAAGAGGCTGTTGTCGGGGTGAGCTATTTAGAGATTACAGCTATTGGGTAACTGGTTAGCATTGTCCCTACCCAATACCCCACCCACTGACCCCCAAAAGAGCTTTGTAGGCTTTTGAGGTTTCAAAATGGGCCTTTAGGCTGGAAGGCAAAGTGAGGGGGATTCAGGAGCAGAGAGCTCTAGCTCAGCTTCCCTGTGTGCCATTGTGCTTGTTGGATAAGCAGGGGGTTAATGATAAAGTCATGAACTTAGCATATGTTCTCTACTCTGTATTGTTCCTTTCTGCAGTGTTGTCTAAATAACAAGGGCATAAGACCCTTCTCTCATCATACCAGGAGATTTGCCACAAATTTCAGCTTAATCAACTTTCACTCACTTGGTGCACATCCGAAGAGTATTGGGGCTTCAGTAATTGCTCAGTTATTAAAGAATTGTTAAATAGGTTTGTGTGGAAATGGAGTTTTCTGAAATATGTTTGTATCATCAGAATCTAAGCTTATGTTCTTGGATAATTCTGTCTTCTCGTAAGTTTCTGAGTGGCTTTTTCACCCAGTGCTATTTTTATCCAGCATAGAGGAACGAATTCATAAAAGAAATCTCAATTTGTTAAAGCCTGATATTATGCGTGTAATGACTGGATTCTACAATGAACTGACTTTTGAATTTTAGTGAGTGGTAAATGAATGGATTGGAAACCATTGCTTTTAGAAATGGGCTCCTTCTGTTCCTTTATTCTAAATTTCATACTAGAAGGAAAGTTATTTTGCAGGTATAGTCCTTTTGCCTGGAGGTTGATTTTAATTTACTTGAAATGGTAGTTTCTTTTCCCTCTTTCCATTAAAGTTTTCTTTCTATTCAATTCTAGAGCATTGAAAAACTGTAGCAAGTATTTTGATCCTTTGTGATTTACAGGTTTTATGTATATAGTCAACCTGTAGTCAGCCAGTGAGTATTCCCCTTCCCAGGCATGGAGAAATATTGTCTAAAAGTAAATGAAAACGTCAGTGAGGGCTTAATGAATTTCATGAAGCCTTGGGAAAACAGCAGACCACAGATGACATTCCTCTTCTCTTCTCTTTTACTTTTTTTTTTTTTGCAAGAAACCAGATAAAATATTAGACATATCAGAGCGTAAATAGAAGATTCTGTTTTGATTAATCATGGTAACAAATTAGAACAGAAAGACTGATACAAATAGATAGACTAAAAAAAGAAAAGAAAATAAATGAATGAAAAAAACTCCACTTAGTTTAACCTTACTCTACAAACCAACTAGAGATGGCACCTGCTGCAGTTGTTCACTGCAGGAGTTGGAAGTTGAGAGGTTAACTTCTTCCAGCCATTTTGCAAAGGAATAGTGGCCTCCCTTTGTTTTCTTGCTGCAAATTTGTGATATGAAAATAACAGAGGAGGAAAAGTTCACACTGACCAATTTTATTTGATTTATTATTAGAAAAATAAGGAAGTTCACACTCTTGTTTACATAGAATTAATATTCAATCTCCTGTTGAGAGGTAGTATCATTAGCCGAAAGAACTTGCGACAGAAGGAAGTGGCTTTGAATTTTAGTCCTTTGCTCCTAGTAGTTGTATGACCTGGTAAGATTCTGAATTCTTCTGGCCTTCACTTGTCTCATCTGTGTAATGTAATCATATTTTATGGACCTTCCGGTCCAT
This sequence comes from Macaca thibetana thibetana, assembly GCF_024542745.1. Taxonomy (NCBI): domain Eukaryota; kingdom Metazoa; phylum Chordata; class Mammalia; order Primates; family Cercopithecidae; genus Macaca; species Macaca thibetana. The sequence continues at coordinate 48,340,847 of NC_065590.1, read as the reverse complement.
AGAAACTGGAAAAAGATAAAGCCTTTATAATGTTCCTTCTAGACATGGGTACAGTCTTTAGGATGGACAAGTACCACTAATATTCTCAGATTTTTATCTAAGAGTCAAGATTTCTCACATGCTATAATAAAATGAGGTTTCATGCTAGACAATGAAACAAGAAAGAAGTGGGAAAATTCCTAATGATAATCCCACTTTGCTTGAAAAAGCAATTCAAAACTGTCAGAAAGACAAAAAATGGACTTTTTTTGACAGTTGCTAAATTATTACCATTACTGGATTAACTCTGCATGCTGCTGGTTTACTGGGTCAGATACTGCTGTCCATTTGTCTCTTTTTGGCTTCCCGGTAAATAGTATATAGAGTGAAACCTCATTAACTTCTCCAGTTATTACAGCTAAGTTTTGACTATCCAAGGATGGACTTGCAACATTTTTATGTACTAATCTATCAGACTAAGGATTTAAAATAACTTATTCAACTGTCCATTGTTCCTTTTCATGTTTTTCTACTCATAAAACCTACAACCTACACTTAAACAACAACACGATACCTAATTATTGTTCCAGTTGCTATGACTATATAACAAATTATAACTAGATTCACTGACAAAAAAAATTTACTTATTAGGTTCATTGATTCTGTGGGTCAGGGATTCAGCCAAGACATGGTGGGGACAACTTGTCTCCGATTTACAGTCTCTGGGTCCTCACTTGGAATCTTGAAAGCTAGAGACTGTAGTCATTTGAACTTTTCTCACTGACGTTCTTGGAAGTCGATGCTGACTGTAGGCTGAAACTTAACTGGGACAGTTGACCAGAAGAACTATGTTTGACCTCTCCATGTAGTCTGGGTTTTCCCATAACATGATGAGAGAGAGGTAGGCAGAAGCTGTATTTTTTTGACTTTAGCAGTCACATAACATCACTTCCACCCACTCAATTGTTCTGAGCCTACCCAAATTCAAGGCAATTCATGGGGAATGAGGAGATTCCAAAAGAACATGTAGGACTTCAAATATCACTGTAGTAGTCATTTATGGAAAATGCAATCTACTACAATTACCTTACCCTCAACATTGAGATGTTGTAAAGTATATACAGCTAAGTAAATATCCACAGCAAAAAAATAACTACTATTAAGTGAATGCCTTGCTTCTATTCATGAGGGAAGGCTATTTCTCTTGGGGAGAAAGGAAGAGGAAATAGTTTTAAGCAGAAAGTCATCTGTAACAATTTAACTAGATGACTTCTGATTTCTAAAATAATAAATTATTTCCCAATTAAATACAAATACCAAATCCACATTGGAAAATCACATTTAAATGTTTTTAGATGGATTGTTCTTCTAGATTATCCAGGATCTGAGTACTACTTCATTGGACTGGATATTCTAGTTGCTTATTTCTCTTCTTCTAGTTCCCCAGGATTAAAGATGATAGTGGTAATGGTGTTTTCGAAGGAAAAAAAATGTGATGGATATATTCCACCTGTAGTAAGACTTCTAATCATCTACTAAGGCTTGAGAGTGTGTAATGAGATCAGAAATAATTTTTGGGTCATTAACTCATTCATTTGTTCTTTCATTCAACATACATTTGTTCAATAGTTACTTAAAAAGCATGCTAATTATTATTTGCTCTGTCAAACACAAAGATTAATAATAAGCAGTGTCTGCTTTCAACAGAAATATTAGCTGTCATTTATTGAGCTTAGTATATGTCTGGCATTGTGCTAGCACTTCATATATAGTGTTATTCAACCTTATAGCATGAATTAAGGAGGCATTATTATCACCCATTTTACAGTTGGGCAAACAATTTAGGGAAACTGAATTTCTTCTCTAAGTTTGTACAGCTAGTTGGGAAAACATGTTGACATCACTCTTTGCTTTGTTGGTCTGAAAAGCCTATTTTTCCTACAAGTCTAAACTGCTTCTTCTAAGAATTAGTCTTAGTAAGAGGAGGACAGAGATAGGTACATTTATAAATAATTGTTATAATATAGGTGGAATTTGATAAGTATCATTCAAAAACCTATGTGAGTTTGGAGAGCCTGCTTCTTTGCTGAATAATTAGGGGAGAGCATCATGGAAGTGATGGCATTTGAATTAGAACTTGAAGAACTAGTAGGATCTTAATATGTAGAGATGGGGATAAAAGAGGTAATCTAGATGTTAGAAAAGTATAACTGGGTTAGGAAGAGCATGGAGATATTTGGGAAATAGCAAATCATACACCTTAGAGGAATCTATGTGGGAGGATTGATGGGTTAGATGGCTGGTTGAGTCCTTATCACAAAATATCATATATGGCAGCTAGTGGGAGTTTAGCAAGTAATGATGAGCAGTTGCAGGTGGTTGAGTAGGAGATTGACATAGGGTAGGGCAACAGGAAGAGAAATCCAGCTGGGCTACCCAGGATGGCCTGGAAGGGTTTGGAGACAGTGACGCTAGGAGGTTTGCAATAATCTGGAAAATGATGACGCGGGTAGAGGGGGATTGGTGATGGGAGCTATAAAGAGAGAGAGTGAAATGTGTTGACATTTCTATAAAAAGTTAACTGCAAGTCTGGAGCAAAAAGAAGAGCCATTTGTTATATCTATATCTATGTTTCCCACCAACTGACCAGTTGTTCAATTAAAGTACATTTGCCTCTTCCCTCGAATTATCTTTTTTTACTTTATTAAGTCATACTCTCCGGGGGCCCTACAAGCACCTGCATCTAATTTGGAAATGGGTTGTCATGGCTCCTGTTGCGACTGTTCTGCATTTGGAAGTTCATTTTCTATTCCGTTTATTTTGATTAAATGCTTTGCTATTAGACTTCTTGCAAGTCATACCCCCAGAATATGAAGTCAGAAAATAATATAAGCAGCCCTGAAAGAGCTGAATTGCTGGTCAGTGTTGTGAGGAGCAAGAGGCATAAAAGGATAACAGTGCATGTTGCAAGTAATTTTGTAGAAGAGGTTTATTCAATTTTTGCCCCTGAAATAGTTCAGATTTTCTTAAAAAAAAAAAAAAAAAAAAAGAAAGAAAGAAAGAAAGGAAAAGAAATTATGTGCCTGGTTCATTCTGTTAACATTTCCCTGTCCCTGTGCCCCTCAAGGTAGGTCTGTGCACATGGAGAGGTTAATATTAATATTGCCTTTTTACAGCTAAATTATCTGGCTCTAGAACCATTCACAGATTCTATTAAAGACCCCTATGGAGGATTGCTTCTTCAAATAGGCATTTTAATTCACCCGGGTACAATAAGGTGTTACCTTCCTTTCATTAATAAAATGGGAACTCATAAAGAAAACCAGATTATCTTGAATTTATGATCAAGTAATTTTGTTTCTCTTAGCCTGGATAATAATTGTGAAACATCATTTTCCCCCTTCTTTCCTTTTCCCTTCATACACTTCGACATTCTTAATTTCTCATGTTTATTTATCTTTTTTATTTTAATTTGACAGGGAAAGCTATCTAGGACCCCAGGAGGCAAACGCTGTGACTCAAGAATTGGTCTTTTCCATCTTCAATTTAATGAAATAATAAGCCAGTAATTGATTTATATTTATATTTACATTTGCCTTACAAATTCTGGGATTTTTGTCACCTTTATTGTAATTCCATAAGTAGTCACTAAATTACTTCCAATGACCTCCATTTTTCCCTTACCTACCCAGTGACTGAAGTCTTCTATTTTTGTCTAGGGGCTTTGTTCTTCTCTTTAATTTCTCCTAGCATGTGTCCTTACCTTAAATTTTAGTTTTCATTTCAAAATGGTATTGAGTTATTTTATTTATTTATTTTTGCCTAAAACTCTGTACCTTTATTAACATAATTTGCTCAAAACAATTTGGCTTTGTGTCTTTCTCCCTTCTCACAATGTCATCTCAAGTGTTCTAATGAGGACTGGATTCTGGTCGTATTAACAGTTTAGGACACAATTTGGAATTGGAAAGTAAGCTAGCTGGGCTTCTGAGCATTTCGGGTGCATCTCACAAAACCTTTTTATCCAAATCATGAGGTACATGGGCCTTCCTTCATTCAGACACTTGTTGCTTTATCCAATCTTATTAAGAAGCCTTTATTATCTGGTAATAACTTAAAGAAGATTAGATATAGCTTATTAGAAGGAGGATTGAGGAAAGAAGGATCTGTTGGATTTAGGCGAATGGCATAAGAAATGATAACTGATAGCCTGATATTTGAGGAAAATATTAAGCACTGAAAAATTTGTAACTGCATTATTATTGGCAAATGTGGTCTCTGGGGCACCCACTATGTGTCAGATGTTTTTCCATATATCATCTAACTATCAGTGTTTCCATTTTATAGATGAGCAAATTCAGGCTGAGATGTAAATTGTCAAAACTGCCATAGCTAGTAAGTGGCACTACCAGAGTTATCCAGCAGTCTGTCTGACTCCTGAAATTGTGATGTTGTTCTGCTTCTCCATACTACCTCAGTATGCTGCAGTGGGTGCCTGCCCATGAGCACTCATCTTTGAGGAGAAAACTAAATTCATTTCTGTGGCTTCTCCTCGAGGAAGCAAAAAAATAAGGTGTCGTGAAAGAATTTCATTTAAATGAAAGTATATATTTTTGGTGTTAGGAAATTAACTGAAGCTATTTGAAAAATAAATTATGTGGATCACCTGAGTTCACAATAAAACAAGATTATTTTAAAATAATCCTGACATCAGAATATCTGGAAATTTGATCCCTGGATTGGCTTTTCCTTAAAAAAAAAAAAAGTTCACCATGAGATATCAACATTCATTCATTTATTCACTCACTTTGGTTAACAAACATTGAGTGACTATTGTGCACACAGAAACACTGTTGTAACTCTTGAGAATTTGATCAGATGAGAAAACAAAACTAAAGAGAAAATACAAAAACCATGAAAAGTGAATTTCTGTTATTTAAATAAATGCTGAAATAGTGCTCCTCTTCCTCCACCTCATCCTTCATGTTGCCACTGGACTTATTTTTTTTTTCTAAATCCATAATATGATGGCATTACTTCCTGGTTTCAAACCTCTGACTACTGTCATTGCCTATTAAATGTCACTTGGCCCTTCAGAACCTGTTGGTATCCTGCCTTTTCTGTCTCAGCTGAGGCTGCATCCTAAACTGCTCACTCTTATGCCCAACTGACAGGCACTCTCACATCTCCTTGCCCTCCCTCTTGCTACTTCCTCCTGGGGCACATCCTGCATTCTCTCATTCTCTGTTCATCCTTCAGGATCCAACTCAAATGGCCTGACTGCAAGTAAACTAGTGTCTTACAGTTTAGCATGCACTAGAAGGGAGAGGCAGCAGCCTAGCAGGCTCAGACCATGGGATGGCTCCATATTGTTGAAGGGCCTGTAGGTGTGGGAATTTCACTCTCCCATGTAGATCTTTGGGGAGCCTTTGGAGGTATGGTTTTTACCCAAGGGGATAAGATTGGACTGAGAAAGACTAATTAGGAAATGCTGGAACAGTTCAAGGCAGAGACAAAGGCCTGTCTAAGGCGGTGCTGCAGGGATGCTCATGGTCTTGCTCAGACTCTTGCAGCTATATTAGAAGTGTCTGGCTGAGCTTGCTCCTTAAAGTCTCCTTACAAATTTTTTGGACACCAACTGTCTACTTGGATCTCCTATAATCTGATTTTAGCTCTTACACATTCTTCCTTGTTCTCTCAGCTCAGGCCATCCTGACGTCCTTGCTGTTCTTTGAACCTTTAAGAAAATCCCACTGTGGGAGCTCTGCCCTTTCTGCTCCCTCTGCCTAAACACAGTCCCCACCAGTCTCTGCTCAGGGAGTTTCTCCCCACTGACCCCATTTCAGTGAGCACCCCTCTCAGCCACATTCTCACTTTTTACCGTGCTTTATCTCCTTTTTGGTACTCACAGCCATCTCCTATTGTATGTATATGTTTTTACTGCTCTGTTTTCCCCATTCAGAATGTAGACTCTGTCAGATTAAACAGCAGTTTTGTTTTCTGCTATATTCCAGCACCAAGAACTATGCCTGGCACAGAGTAGGGGTTCAAAAAATATATTTAATCATTTAGTAAATCAATAAATAAATGAAGGTCACAAATCTCCCTGATTCCTCCACTTATCGTTCTACCATCACAAGAACTGATGAGCAGGCTTTATGCCAGTATTTTCCAAACCTCTTCACCTCAGGACATATAAAATATGATAATATTTGCCTGGTATCACAGTATACTAGCAAGGTTTTAAAGATGGCTATATGGTGCTTAGTGAACAAAAAGGAATTACATTTTTAAATTCAATTACGGTAAGAAAAACAAAATCAAATATTGGATAAAATGTTAAATATTGAATTTTCATAAAAGTTCCAAATGAAGATTTTGTAATTTTACAAAATTTTATAACCGCCACTGCCTTATGGCACAACTGTAACCTGGTTGCCACATACCAGCGGGTGTTGGCTCCCCGTTGCCTTTTTCCATTCCGTCTGGGTTTCGGATTTTGCCTCTGGGTCAGGCCTTGCTGGCAGCACAGTGTCCCTCGCTGCATCCCACACCTTCCTTATGAGCTGGCCCATTCCATCAGGGCAGTTAGCTGGACGGTGGCCCGTGCTATGATAATAAGGATGCCGAATGTGAATTGTCTGCCTTCACCAGCATGACAAAATAGTAAGTAAGTAATGTTTGCGAAAGTTTGGCGTGTTGGAGGCCTCCTTGCTTAACCGCAGCTGAGCAGCACCATCTGCTTGGGAACAGCCAATTTGTTGTTTGTTTTACACTGAGTTTATTAAAGTTACCCAAGGGAGAGTAGGAGGGGCCTTATTTGGAAGCTTGTTTCCTTGAAAACCCGCATGATTTAGTGGAAAGAATACTACAAAAGTCCTCCGAAGACCCAGGTTCTAGTCTTACCCATGGTCTGAGCTGTCCGATGTTGTAAATTGTGGACTCCTCTGAGCTTTGGTGACCTCAGATGCAAAATGAGAATAATGCCTTTCCTTTCTATGTCTCAGAGCTGTTGTAAGAATCACATCAAATCTTACAATGGCAAAGTATAAGGGCTCTGATGAGTAAAATTAGATTTTCCATTGTAGACCATCCCATTGGGGTTGTTGCCAGGGTAATTCCTATCCATGTGAGTGCATACCAAGGGTCGGTCCCTAAAAGCATGGATCCAGGCTTTCTTATCTGGAAGCTTCAAAAGCCACTATGCCTCTTATCCATTACAAATGAAAAGACTCATGAGTAAAATGCATGTTCCTATTTTAAACCTGACAACTTGTTAAGTTATATACAGTATTCCTAAAATGAACTCATTGGCATCAAGACTTGTCTACAAGCGTTGAAATGAGGATATAGCTTTACATAGATTAACAAAGTCTTATTAAAAGGTTACCAATTCTGTATTGGGACTACTTGTACATGTTTCTCTTTTCTTCTAAGGATTCAGAATATTTAATTCAAACCATTTATTCTCTTGCTGTAACCTCCAGACACAAGTCGAAACTTACTTTGTTAGTTTCTCTTCTCAAACACTCCGATATTTTCCAGAAGTGATTCAGTTTAATTCAGTGAAGTGATCTTTAGTTCAATTCTCAAAGGCAAGGGATGGTGTTCTAGTTAATAAACACTCATGAGAGGCTTTGCTGTAATTCTAGAATATCCTTATTTTTTTAATATTAGGGAGCATCAAAGGCATTAAAATTATACTATCTTTTCCAAACACTGTATTGTTAATTAGACGTTTTCATCATTTTGATAATCTTGTTGAGAAGTTGTTTCCACTGGTTGCTACTTTTTTTTTTTAATGTTTCAGCATCTCTGTGTGCTTCGACATCTTTCCTCGTTTTTATCTCAATGAAACCTCCCTTTCTTACATCTACTGCACATGCATTGAGAGGAAAAGATGTGTTTTTAAAAATTGTCTTAAATTGCTCACATTTTTTAAAACACATATTTTCAATTTTGTGTTTTGAGTCTCAGGTGAAGAGTGTAAGAGAGACTGTAGAAAACATTACTTTTGGAGAAAGCTCCTATTTTGGTTCCACAGATTGAAAATCAGATTTTTCCTAGGATTTTGTAACATATGGAAATTGACATCCCCTGAAATTTGGAGACACCAAAATAGAAAGTAAGGCCAGATTTATTTTCACTTTTAGTAATCTGGCTCTATTACCTTGAATAAACTAGTCTTTAGAGAATTACTTAAACTCATTGTAGAAAATATGGAATATTTAGGAATATATAAATAAGAAAATAGAATATGAGCCTTTCTACACCCAGATATAATTACTGTTGATGTTTTAATATATGTATTTCTGTATTTTATTAGTATGCCTGTCATCTATATATTTTTTAAAAAACAGGCACTGATCAGTGTAGAGTCTTGCATTTTGCTTTTTCTCTTGCCATCACATTATGAACATTTGTAGAATGAATAAACTAAGGTCATTAAATATTCAATAGTACATTAAAAGGCTGTATATTATTCTTTATATGGACATGATATAATTAATTTTACTGCTCCATTATCATTAGGTAGGGACAAATTTTTTACTATTATTAATAACCCATAACAGAACATTTTCACACACAAATTGTTTTTATTTCTAATTGTTTCCTTGCAACCATCAAAGACTTTTTGTGTTTCTCCTATCAATTTGAATCTTTTTCTATATCAAACATATTAACTTTTATTGAGACAACTTTTCACTCATTAGTTAGAATGTTAGAAACATTAGTTTCTTTTAATTAGAAACATTCGTTAGAATATTTTTCAAAATTTTCTTAGCCTGTCCTTATTCAGTAAATGGAGTTTCTCCTCTGGGCGAGGGATACTAGACAAGATAGACATGCTCTCTGCCCTCACCAAGTACACACCACAAGACTCGGTAGGGTCTTTTATTTTTTCAGTGGAACTCCAAAATCGCTTTGGCAATGTAAGAAAAAATGCAAAGATTTTAACTGTAATAGCACTAAACCCATGAAATGGAGAAGCATTGACATTCTTACAAAATTTGTTTTTCTATGTCTGAGACATAAAAGGTCTATTTATGTGTTCTTTTATAATTTTTCAGTGAAGAGCTGTAGTACTCATTTGTTCCTGCATGTTTTTATTTTTTTAATTACAATTCTTTTTAGGTATATTTTTTCATTCCATGTTGAGAAATATCTTCCCCCCCATTCTGTTACTGTAGATACAGAAGAAAATTATTCATTTTTGTATATTTAGTTTATGTTTGGCCATTTTCTAGAGTTCTGTTTTTAGTTCCTCTATGAGACAGATAGATACAGTTTTGAAGTGCGGCTTTGGCACTACCAGTTCTGTGAAGTTGGGTAAATTACACAAGTCTTGGTCTGTTTCTTAACTGAGCGTGAGAAGGACAACACACCAACCTTAGGAGTTATGAAGATTTAATGAGCTGCATATTAAAGAGCTTAGCACAGTCCCTGGCACAAAGTACTCATTTGATAGATGCTAGATCGTTATTGCCGTTTTCTTAAATTATTTAAATCATTTACTTCTTTATTTCAGTTTAGCCTAATGTCTTCCACTACGATGAACAGTTTTTCCTTTATAAACTTAGATACTGCACTATTCAAAGAATAAATTTTATTATTGGTATTATTGTTGTGATTATTATAACTACATGGCAGATTTTACCTATTATATTGTGATTTTTTTGTTCCATTTAATTTTTTAATTCTAACTCTTCAGTGTCTGATACTATGGTTGTGATGCCTGTTTTGTTTTTATTGTGACTGCGTGATACTCCTTTTTTAATCTCTTTGTCCTTTTGTGTTAGCTATGTTTCCATTAGCAGCATACGTTCAAAATAATTTGCCCCAAACTCAAATCTTCTGTTTGCTTTTAAAAATAGTTCTATGTATTCACATTTATCTCATCGTTGATGTATTTGATATTACAGTAGTGCCCCCTTATTCACAGGGCATATGTTGTGAGACCTCCAGTGGATGCCTGAAATTGCAGATAGTATCAAACCCTGTACATACCATGCCTTTTTGATTTAACTAATAGAAATTGCCTCTAAATGACTAATGGGTAGTAGAGTATACAGTGTGAATGTGCTGGACAAAGGGATGCTTCAAGTTCTGAGTGGGATGCAATCAGACAGCACAAGATTTCATCATGCTCTTCAGAATGATGCACAATTTAGAACTTATGAATTGTTTATTTCTGAACGTCAGTCATGGATTACTGAAACTATGGAAAGCAACACTTCGGATAAGCGAGGACTATTGTATTTCTCACATTTGTTTAAAATGTTTCATACCTCCTGGTTTTGTTTCTTTTTTCTGTTGCTTTATGGATTTTTTTCTTCCTTTCTCCCCCTTTTTTCATTCCTTCTTTCCTGTCTTCTTCTTCCCCTCCCCCGCAGTTATTTATAAAGTATGCATTTGTTTTTAACACTAACAGCTACCTTTACATTACAATAACACTTCTTAAGCCTATATTTCACTAATTACCAACATGGAGAAAGAGCTGCTTTTGATTAGCCACTATGTAGGATTGGAAATTACCTCGTTTTACTGCTTGCTTTTTAAAAATGTACTTCTCAGTTTGTGTTAATATAATTTGGGGTGTTACAGCCAAATAATAAAAGTTAAATAATGATTTTTAAAGTATTAGGCTTCTTCTTTTGCAAGAGCCATTTTATAAAACATTAATTCATATTCATAATAATATTTTAACGCCTTAGACACACCATCATTGATATTGTTTTATTTACCATCATTTATATTATAACAATACTTTGCTCTTTCATTTGTAAAAATTCTGAGTATTTTCTGTTCACTTAAATATACCTTTGAGTAATTTTATTTTTAGAAAAGAGCATATGGATAACATGCTTTCTGAACTCTTGTGTATCAGAGACTATCTTTGTATTGCCTTTATAGATATCCCACAGTTGTTTGCATATAGAATTCTTGGGGCGCAAATTGTTCCCACAAAATTGTGTAGCTATTATTTCATTGTCATCCAGCATTGAATGCAGCTCAACAGAAGCATAAGACCAGCTTAATTTTTTTTTCTTTTTTGTAAGTAGTCCATATTTCTTTTCAGATACAAATAGGATATTATTATATTTTTACTTTCCTGCCACCCTTTTTAAACAGTTGTCCTTAGGTTGGCTTCCCATTCTCTGTTTCGTGTCTGCATTTGTCTTGTGACTCATAGTTTTTGTTGTTGTCCTTTATCTGTACCCTCTGAATGTGCACCTTGTATTGGCATCTATGTCACTGACCATATGTGTTCAGCACAATCTATGCATTAATTCTTTAACGCAGATTCATCTATAATAATGAAATTCTAGATCCCTCTCAAGGTTTTCTTAATTCTTTCAATTTCTTTATCACCTACACATGCATCTCAACTCTTTTCAAACCAGTATGTTTCCTGATAATTTTTATCATTCATCTCTTGCTTTTGAGGACAGGTTTTCTTAAATTTCATCAAGAACACTGAGATGTTGCTTTCCTCTCTCCCTTTAGGTAAGTAAACTGAGAACAGATGTATTCTGTTTTTATGTTAGAGAATCTCATGATAAACTATTGTCATCTTGGTTTGCTTATCTAAGAATGAGGTCTGTTTTATTAATGTCATGCTTTGAGAATGTACCATACTGGGTCAGTAGATTCTGTTTGGCACACCTTAATGTTTTCCTCGTTGTTAGAATCTTCCACTTAAATCTTAAGCTGATGGCCAGATATCCAGTGGCATGTAGTCGTCTACCTAGTGACGTTCTTTTGAACTAGAGAGGGATTTTCTAATCTATTTTGGTCATCTCACTTTGAACAATTTTAAGCGTCATTTGGATTTTCTTATCCCAGAACTAATAACATAAAATCCGTGATGTCCAAACAGTCTCCCTTCCAAGGCTCTTGTTGATTCAGACATTTCTATCTCAGATTCAGTGTGTCACTGCCCATCCCACCCATATGTATGGTACCTTTCTAAAATTATAACCTGTGAAAGAACATATAACAGTAGGAATTGATAAGGGTTGAGAATGGGGTGGTGCAACGACAATGGATTAGCTCTGGTTATTTCATAAAGCAGCTTCTACTCAGTTCCTGGTTCTGTGGTCAGCACGGCCACCATGATGCTAGGAAGGGGTGCAGAATAGAGGTGAGTGGGAATTTCCAACTTTCTTTTTTCCCTAACCTGCCTGTCTTGTCTCAGGGCTTTATTCATTCTTTGATTATATGCTACTTCTCCTGGAGGAGGTCTGCTTATCTATTAATATATCTAGTTTCCACTTCTATTGCAACTTATCTGTGTTCCCCCTGTGTTTCAAGGGTGTGAAGAGAAGGGTGAATCAGATGCCCCTGGGTAACCCCTATAATAATACAGAAGCATGGTAAAATTCATAAAGAGAAGTACCTCACAGGCTGAAGATAAAACAGTGAGCAGGGAGTACATCTTCAGTAGAAAGCAGTTAACAGATGATCAAACCCAAGCCTTCTCTGAGATCTAAGGGTGGGGGCTTCACCATCATTCGTATGAGAATATTAGACACAATTATTGTGTTCATATTAGAGAATCTATAGAACTTATCATGCATAATGAATAAAAGGAATGTATAAGGGGAATTGTCAGGGAGCATTAAGAAGCCGAGGATCTGGGAGTTTGGGTCGGCTGATGATACTTAGAAGATCTTTGCAATTCCGTTTATTAACCTGCTTATTCCCTAAATCAAATAATCTGTTCATTGAGGTCTCAGCTGTGTGTTGAGAATAACATTTCAGGAAAACTGTCTTTAGACTCTCAGTTTTGAGCATCCCGAGGGAGCCATTTTTAAAGATATCTCTCATTCATGCATGCAGCTTTTGAATTCACATTCTTGTTCCTGTTCAGAATAGAGCAGCTGCTTCTGCAACTGCAGGAGACTTTCCTACTTAGAGTGAGGTCTGTCACTGTCATTTTATGGCAGACTGAATCTAACGTTGGTTGTTAGTTTCTGAAATAATTAAATATTGCCTGCTGTTGTACATCTTCAATCTAGGGCTCCTTGTCAAAGCACAATTGGGGTCACTACTCAGAGACTCTTGCACTTCATTCCTTGGACTCCCTATTTGGTAGAAATCCAAAGGCACCTTAGTGTCTTCCAAGCTGGAGATGGGCCGCACTTAAGTGTGGAAAATGTGGGCCAAATCCCGAACCAGGAGGAAGATTTGGGAAGTGGTATATAGATAAGGGTTGGTAACCAGAACCAAAGAGTCAAGGGTTATTTCGCTGCCAGTGTACCTGTCCTGCTCTACACAAGTGGCTCCCTGGACCTCAGAGGCTGAAGATCAAAGAATTGAAGGACACTAAGTTGATGGGCATTAAGAGCTAGAAGGACTGGTCAGGAGTCACCCAGAGAGCTGGATGGATGACTGTGGTGACTCATAAAAGAAATCTGGACAAGATAGGTAGTGTCTGACTATGACAGACCTCTAAAATGTATGGTAAATAAAACTTATGGATGAATCATTTTGAAAGTTCTGTATTTGGGAGAAACACTTTGCTTTGCAGTCAATAAGCTGATGATTAAAATAAGGTCTTTGTTCAGTAAGAGTGCTAGCTGAACACTTTATAGTTCCAAATGCCCTCCTATTTATTCTGAATTAGCTTGTTCACACTTTAATGGATAAAAATTTCCATTTTAGGTTTTTATATATGATTATGCATTGCAGTTAAAGCCTCTTTTTGGGAAAGGTTTTACAATGTGATTTTATTTGTTTGCTAGTAAAATTTATTACCGTAATACTTTTACCATCTTCATTTAATCTTCAGACTTCTCTTTAAAAAAAGTCAATTCACCATTATGTTAGCTTCTCACATGAAGTGTGGGGGGTTCTAGTTTCACAGTGTGTACATTCTTATTGGCTTGTCTTGAATATTTTATTCTGAGGACAGTGAAGTCAGTTTTCACAGGAATAAATCATTTAACCATATTAAGATTTGAAAGGGTTATAAATGGTTTATTTTCAGCCATTATTGTGAAAAGAGGAAAAGGGGGGAAACACCCCTCATTATCACTTGAACGTGTCAATTTTCAAAATAGTGCTGAGGAAGAGCTTCTCCTTTTTTTTCTTTTGAAATAACAGGGTTTGGTGAAGAAGTTATATCTGATTTGTTTCCTCTTGAGCTTTTCTCTCCTAGTTATTTTAAATGTGAATGTACATTTCTGAAACAATAATTGTTATTTCTAGGGAGTATACTAAGAAATAAATACTTCTTGCATATGTGTAAGAAGTCTGAAAAATACTTCTTTTATATACATTTTGCATATAAATTTCTCTGAATTTATTTATTTTAAAGTTTAAATTATTTTCATGCATTCCAGAAATAAAGCGTATAGTTCATTTCCATTTTTTATAGCACCTTATATTAAGACACATTTAGTTTTTAATATTTTTGTCCATGGGTGTATTTTCATTCACATATATATGTGAATTTCTTTGTTTTAACACTCAGAACATGACAATTTAAACCCTGCGTTATCATTGAACTTTATATGGGTCAAATGTTTCCCACAGGACTAAACTGCTCCCAGGACTGCCACACAATGAGAGAAGGACAATCTAGCAAAAATGGGTCTGCCAGGAATTCAAGGCCAGCCTGGGCAACATAGTGAGATCCTGTATATAAAAAAATTTGTTTTTAAAATGTGTTCATTACCATTGATTCTGGTCATTGATTTTGCAGGACAACTCAATTTAAATTTTCAATGGTTTCAATTTTTTTTCTGAAGTAATTGATCAATCTGTTTACATCATAGGGTTGATCTTGAAGAGAGAAGGAATAGTAGGTAATTTAACTAATGTGTAGTCTCTGAGCAAAGTACATTCTTACATCCCATGCAGTGAAAGCCTTCTTTATGTTCCTAATAAATGCTGAATTTTTATTTTCATGTTGTTAATACAGAACAAGTATTTTAAACTTATGTTTGTATGATTGTGCTTGAAGATATAGTTCATATGAAAGGTGCCATAAAAACAAAATCAAATTCTATATACTACTACACATCCATATATACATACACAAATCATCAGTCCAAATTCATATTCCTCTAAAAATATTTGTAAATGTTACTCCAAATACACATTTGGTAGATTCATTATTGAATCTTTATATAAAATTCATCTTCTATAAGCTGTTCAAAATCTTTAGAATTCTTCAACATGTCTTAATAATTGTGTTTGAGTAATGTTTTACATTTATAGGAGTTTTAAAAAGGCAGGTGCAATGTGACATATCAGAAGAAGCAAATTAAACTCTTGTAAAGCACAGCTGGAATGCTAAAAATGTGTATTTGTAATTTAAATATGTGACACCATCACACTGTAAAATCAGTTCATAATTAGAAAACATCTGTTTTTTCCAATATGATGCCTAATAGTATATTTAAATAATTTAGAATGCAATAAGAAAAAAAAGTCAAGGAACAATAAGTGATTCATGGACATTTCTTTCCTTTTGTTTAATGCCCTGTAAGAGATCTTGGAGTAACATATCATTTTGAAGCTACTTTTTGGATAGTGCCTAATCATCAATGATGAAATGCATATGCCAAACATATGTGCTGTTATGACCTTATTGTGTCAGTCAAAAATAAATAAATAAAACCAGGCTGTGTGGGTTGTGGTGTTAAGAAGGATTTACACACTGCTATTTCTCTCTCACCTCACTCTTTTTTTTTTTTAATCAAAAGACATTGAAGCAAATACAAGTTGATTATTTTCACAGGAAATTTATGAGAATGTATTGCAAATACAGGAGAGCTGTTGAGTTGTATGAGTTCTGGAAATATACTTGAACCAGGTAAAATATTGAGTTAAAACATATCAGAATCAATTCTAGTTTAGCTAATAAAGTTTGAACAAAACCACAATTTCTCAAATGAAGTTAACATGGTAGATTAGCCACACATCTGTCATCAGTGTTTGCATAGGAAGGTATTTATATATGTGTGATGAAAACTCAAATGGGTATTTCTATTCTAACTGAAGTATGCACGCTGAATGGTCTCTTGGTTTATTGGCAGTAAATTGTGTAACTTTTTTTTTTTTTTTTTTTTAAACCACAATCCAAGTAATTGTTTCAGGTATGGACAAACCAAATGTGACTGGAAAGTTCTGGTTTTGGTATTTCTGGCCTGTGTCTGGAAAGGATTGCAATTCCAAAAATAAATAAGTAATAACACAAATTAAAAAATAAAGCATTCGGACCAGCTAAGAAACTGAATAAAAGCAGTCAGAAATACAGATCGGGAGTACTGCTAAAGCTTAGTCACCAAGCTATGGTGAGTAAATTAAATGCAGCAAGTCCTGCCTGACAATGAACTTTGTTGAGGGAGAGGGGAGTATTATAATGTAGGGACTTACCTTTCTATTTTAAATGCAATTTTGTCCCTTTAATTCCTGGGGTGGGGGTGAAAACTCGCTTTTTTTGCAGGGTTAGAGTACACAAAGTTAATCTGCTACCATTTATATTCATCTACTTTGAATCGCCTTTTATCCACCTTTGCTGCTACAGCCCACCACTCGCCATTCATCAGTTTATGCATTGTGCGCCAGGGCAAATAATGACAGAATATCTAGCTAAAGAAGGGGTACTTAATCAGCAATCAAGATTCAATTTGTTTTAATTTTAGCAGGTGTTTGTGAGGTACATTGATGGGAGAGATAATATGTGCTGCTTTCATTAGCTCTCTTGTTTTTGTGCTTGAACATTTAAGAGCCAGATGTTCGGAGGTGAGCTGATCAGAATATTAAGTCTCCAGAGGTTGGTTTCCATAGTGTTTTACATTCCTTTCTTTATCTCCCTCGGTTCACCCTGAGCTCTGAGGTGCAAGTGCTGGCAATGACAGACTCCATCTCAACGTCCTGTTCAACTAAGGCTTTAAATTAGTGGCTAATTTTTGGTATAAAATACTTTAGTTTAATAATCTGTCATTAATTCTTGGACTCTGGGTCAGCCTCGTTTCTCATGCAAAACTCTTTCAGCTGATAATCTAGTTTAGAAATTGTTTGTGTAGCAGCTGGTATTTCATCAGGATATTTTCCTGAAGCAAAAACATGAGAATCACAAAAGCTACAAAGGTAATGACCCCATCATCTTGTTAAATCAATATCCAAACTTGATCAGCACTCTGTCGTCAACTAGTCAAAACACGACAGTGATTACATCATCATGGCATGAACAATAATGGAGGGCCATTCAAAATGGGTAGCTTTGCTGAGCTTGAAAGTGATTACCTCTCACAAGGAGGTGTGAATATTTGTACATGCAATTATTTTCTAATATAATATAAGATTACTAGGTTACAGTTTGCAATAAACCATTAATAGGACTTGGAGAAGATCTAATCAGTAGTTAGGCTTTGCTTTACGATTTTAACTCAATTGTAACTGAATTTTGCTTTCATTTAATAGCTTTCCTAGGTACATTTTGATTAGCTGTATATATGTTTTTCCTTCATTTGGTTCTCCTAGCTATTAGGAGCGAATATCTGGGAACATGAATCCCCTTTCTGCTGAAACACAAACCTAACAATAAAGAGTTAATTAAATTGGCATTGGCAAGATGTTTTCTCCCACCATTAATTGTTCTCTGCTTACTTTGATGTTCAAGGATTGTACTGTTTTATAAGCATATTTTCTTAATTGTGTCACCTTGTACTATAAGTATGTCAGAGGGGAAACATTTGCAAGTGATTAGATATGGACCTATGTGTCACCAAATGTATGAGGTACATACCCTTATAGGATATAATTGTGATCTTTTAATATGCGGCCATTGACCCAGACTTGTTATTATCTATTATAGTTTATAATAATGTATCTCTTTATGATTAAATGATGATGCCCGGCAGAACACTATGATTAGCATTTCAGTTATTTATAGATTATGTCAGAGCAGTAATAAACATAAAATGCTGTTAATGTGTGGCTAATGAAGTCTGGACATGAACAAGTTTATGAATTGATATAATTCATTTGAGTGTTCTAACTGAGCTGCTGGTTCTCGTCATAATTCAAAAGCTTAGCAGGGTTCACCGATTAGATGGTAGACTAATTTGCTACAAAAAGTCAATGGGCTTTCATCGTCTTGGGCCATCATGCCCAGCATGGCTGATTGCATAAGGACTATACAAAGTAATTCTCATAAGTATATTTATTATGCTTAATATGTTTGGTGAGGATAGTACAGAATCTACTATTACACAACATATGTAGAACAAAAATCACAGTGTTAATTAGATAGCCAAAAAGATATGTATAGCAAAATCATGAAAGGCTAGAGAATTATTTGATTATTACAGGAGGGAAAAACTGGGATGATTCAGGAGCAAATGCTGATGACAGCTGCAAAATGAGGGTGTCTCCTTTTTTTCCCTTGAGATATTCATTAAGTATATATTAAATTCTGTTTGACTAGTAATGACTGGAAGCTGCAAGTTGCATATTTCAGGTTGTTTATACAAGCTCCATGTCTATAGCTAAGTTCAAGTCTCCAAGGAAGGATAGCAGTTTGTGTTTCCTTTTAATGATACTAATATATTTGTTAGAAGGACCTGTTTTTAGACCAAATGTGAAACTGTACTTTCTTTTCAGGAAACAGAATCTGAAGATGTCTCTTTGTTTCTTAGAGATCAATTTTTATGGCTAGATAGAGACCACTCATCCTTAGCTTATGAAAAACAAGTTCTAGATGCTCAGCAGTGTTCGACCCCTTAGCATGGCACACTTGCACAGAACACTGCTAAATAGCTATATCTGATGACTTTAATAAATAAGTAGGTTTCAAATGTCATAATGTGAAGAGAACTAAAGAGAAACGATGCACAGATTTTCCAGCTTCAGTTTGAATGTACAATAGCTGGTTTTTTTTCAGAGTTTCTGTTTGATTTATGCACTATTTCCATAATATCACATCTTGCTTTTTACTAATTCATTAAAGGTCTATAGGAGGTAGAGCAAGGACAAAGGAGAAAATGATTCAAGGTGGCAGATTTTGGGTCAAATTTATTATTGTTGTTATTATTAAAACCAACAGTACTCATGACAGCAGCTTTCCAACGGTTATGATCAATGATTACTTTCTAGCCATGAAGTAAGTTACCTCTGATGATATGAACTGTCCCTGGGGATATTCAAGTAGAGTCTGTATGATTAGATGAATGATAGAAATCCAGGCTGGTTCAGCTTTCCCAAAATGTGTTTTATGGAATGTCAGTATCTTGAAATGCTCTGTTAAAAAAAATTGGATTCAAGTTAGTATGGAACACACTACGTAGTCCAACATGTGCTCCCACCACTCTAATAATCAATCTAAAATTAATCTGATCTTTCAGTGTATGCAACAGGCAAGAAATAGTTACAGGATATAGTAGATACTAAAATAATTTTTTTTGAGTGAAAATATTAATTACGACTTTCTGGAAAGTTCTTTATTGGTGATATTATAGCAGTTGTAATATAAACCACAGCTTTTGCATATTAAATACAGTTGATTTTGTTACTTTTCCTGCAGCTGTGGCATAAGGGTAAATTTGTTGTTTTTTTGTTTTGTTTTTAAAGAGGAAATAGGAAAACAGCTCAGAGAATGGAATCTTTCACTCCTTGTTGGACAGTTTTTCTTTTAATAGTTAACATTCTGTCCTGAAACAGTACATTTCTGCAAATCTACTGGGGCAGATGCATAGGCCCTCTCAGAGTTCAATAAGTATAGAGTGAAGGGCTCTTTGTACCTGGAGGGGTGAGAACAGAAAGATTAGTGAGGTCTGAAAATGGGAACAGGTTATGAACACCCGATGCAGGGTGAGGAACATGGTACTGACTGGGAGGCCACACTCTAGGCTGTCGTGTTTTCTTTCATGGTATTCCTTCTGCTTAAAAGCCACTTGTTCTTCTTTTTTTTCTCTTTCTTATGTAAGGAAATTATATTTTCCTTTAATACCAAGCACAAAACAAACATCACTGCCTTTGTGAAGATTTCCCAGGTTCTCCCTGACCCTTACTGTATTCCTATACTGTAACCGTATGTGTACCATTACTACTTTACCAGTCATATTGAATTGTAAGTATGTTTATCTCTCTATAAATATTTCTTGAGTTTATGAAGAGT
The DNA here is from genome assembly GCF_024542745.1 of Macaca thibetana thibetana. NCBI lineage: Eukaryota > Metazoa > Chordata > Mammalia > Primates > Cercopithecidae > Macaca > Macaca thibetana. Next base: position 48,320,734 of record NC_065590.1, on the reverse strand, counting down.
AGGATCTGTGTCTTATTCCACTTTATATAGGCTACAATACCTAGGGAAAAAAAAATGCCTACTTTATATGATCTCCATGGTGGATGGGCCTGGAAGGAAAACAAGACCACAGGGAGGCTGTTCAGCTAAGATGGTATCCTTGAAGGTATGAGTCCCAATCTTCGAAGACTGACTGTATAAAATGACCCATATATACACACACACACACACACACACACACACACACGGGTCATACATATGTGTGTGTGTGTGTGTGTGTGTGTGTATAATTTCAACTGGGAAGGCTTGTAAGCTTGAATTGGGAAAACAAACAAAAACAAATAACATGAAACACATAATTCCCCAGGGAACTGAGTTCCCTGTTTTAGGTCAAGAGGCCTCAAACATTAACTTTAAGGCCCAGTGTATCATCAGGAAGTGTAGTCCTGAGAAGTAAGTGTAAACCTGAGGAGAACTGGAACTCATCCAGCATTGAGGTTTCTCCTTTATTTACCTGTGGCTGGAAGATTTTACTAATCCCTTAAAAAGGGAATAATCACAATAGCAAAGACATGAAATCAACCCAAATGCCCATTAATGATAGACTGGATAAAGAAAATGTGGTGCATATATACCATGGAATACTATGCAACCATAAAAAGGGACAGAATCATGTCTTTGTAGGGACATGGAAAGAGCTGGAAGCTGTTATCCTCAGCAAACTAACTCAGGAACAGAAAATCATACACTGCTTGTTCTCACTTACAAGTGGGAGCTGAATGATGAGAACACATGGATACATGATTGGGAACAATACACACTGGGGCTTGTTGGGGGTGGGGGTCGGTGAAGGGAGAGCATGGGGAAGAATAGCTAAGGAATTCTGGGTTTAATTTGTAGGTGATTGGTTGATCTGTGTAGCAAACCACCATGGCACATGTTCACCTATGTAACATACCTGCACATGTACCCCGGAACTTAAAAGTTGAAGAAGAAAAGGAAAAAAAACGAGGTGATCAACAGAGAAATACACCGGAGAAGGATATACATTCATATATATGTATATGTGTGTGTTTGTGTGTGTGTATGTATATATGTAATAAACGATGTTTGTACCATCCCCAAATTCATATGTCAAAATCTCAATCCCAACGTGATGGGATCTGGAGGTGGGTATTTGGGAGGTGATTAGGTAATGAGGGTGGAACTCTCATGAATGAGACTAGTGCATTTATAAGAAGAGGCCAGGCTGGGCGCGGTGGCTCACGCCTGTAATCCCAGCCTTTGGAAGGCGAGGCGGGTGGATCATGAGGTCAGGAGATCGAGTCCATCCTGGTTAACACGGTGAAACCAGGTCTCTACTAAAAATACAAAAAATTAGCCAGGCGTGGTGGTAGACACCTGTAGTCCCCGCTACTTGGGAAGCTGAGGCAGGAGAAACGCTTGAACCCGGGAGGCGGAAGTTGCAGTGAGCTGAGATCACGCCATTGCACTCCAGCCTGGGCAACAGAGCAAGACTCTGTCAAAAAAAAAAAAAAAAGTGGCCCAAGAGCTAACAAGCTCTTTTTCTGTCAGGTGAGGACAAGCAAGAAGAATGGATGTATGGAAACCAAGTACTTGTTTACTCTGATCTTGGACTTTCAACCTACAGAACTGTGAGAAATAAATGTTTGTTGTTTAAGCCACTCATTTTATGGCATTTTGTTAGAGCAGCCCAACCTAAGAATATATGTGTGTGGATATGAGTGTGAATGTGTGTATGTGGGTATGCGTGTGTGTATATTAAATAAAATGTTTATATACATGTGTATCTTTGTTTAGTGCTTGATAAAACTATATAATATTCATCCATAGTGTTTTGCTGTGCTAAATCAGTAAAGCTCAATTTGGGAAATTCCCTATTACTATACCACAGAATTCAACCGGGCCTCAAAGGTAGTAATAAAGGATCATGAGCTATTTACAATATTTCTAAGAGCTTAATGGAAATTGTAGGTTTACCTGTGATAGGACTGCCTACACTGACTTACATGACAAGTTTCTTGCTTCTGGTTTTAATGACATCAACTTAATGTGGTACTGTTGATTTGCTTGCTCATGATGTTCTAGACTGAAGACAGAAACAGCTATAGAGTCATGTATAGTAAGAGTCTTCTTACCTGACTCATTTGGGATGGAAAGTTGTTCAAATTATTATAAAAATAAATAAAATCAAGAGTCATAAAAGTAGCATCTATTGCAGCACTTTATTTAAACTTAAAACTCTGAGTGAGGGTGTAGTGATTGAGATTCGATAGAACCCTTTTTGTATAAAGTATGCCGATGATCTATCCTTTATCGTGATCAATTTCAATTTCTTTAAAGTGAAGTGAAAACTTACCAGTGCTCTGAAGAAATACGAAAGCAAAATCCTTCAGTTTTTTTTTTTTTTTTTAACAACTTTTCCCCATCAGTAGTGGCTTTTTCCAAAACTAAAACTTCAGCATTTATGTATGGTGGTAGTGGTGGCATGGGGGTAGCTCAGGTTTACCTATTTTTCCCAACTAAGTAATGTAGTTTCATGAGACACAATAAGTCTTTCTTTTTGCTCTATGTTTCATTGTTTTGTGAACTTTTAAGAGCACTTTTACACATACATGTATATACATACAAACATATTTGCTTTACAAAATATTTAAAATTAATCATGACTTAATACATACCGCTTGTATAGCTGATAGAGCCTTTGAAAAAAACAGGAGTTAATAAGATCTTTGAAAGGAGAAAGTAAAAAGTAATAATAATAATGAGTCCCTTGACTCCAGAGACCTAGTTTTAAAAAAAATTCTTAAGTTTTTCAATTAGAAGTAGCTGACCAACAGGTTATGATTCAGGTAGCTGGACGAGGACAAATTCTGCTTCAGCTTGCCAAATTCTGGTTAGAGAGATACTCTTCTTGAAGCTAATGTTATATCGGAAATGTTTCCTCTGGGGCAGGCAGGAATCTAGGTCCTACAAATTGTCTTAATATATGATCTTTTACAGTAGCATCTTGCATTTACATAATAAAATACTTTCAACATTTTATCAGGTTCTTCATAAAATTCTGTTTGTTTTTTTCTCGTAACACATGCTAGGAAGTTCCTGTCTGCCTCCTATGTCAACTAAAATTTCATTTTACATCTAATCATCACTTTAGATTTGACGCCTTTACTAAAGGATCTTTTCTAAAAGTCTTTATTGAAGGCCTTTTCTGTATTCCAGATTTACTCATTAAAATATTACAATTCTTCCTATTCCATTTGAGGAATATCCATTTACAATAGGCAGGGTCCAGCAATGAGGTCTCCGTGGGCCGTGAGGCTCTTTGCCTGTTCTCATTCAGAGACCTTTAGCTATAAACTAAGAAATGTTGCTGTGATGTAACATGTAGGAGGATGTTAGTTACTAACTGTTTATGAGTCCTCTGCATTTCCTAGCATCTGTACATATAGGTGTGTTTATGTGACTAATGCTTACTGGTGGAACATGAGTAAAATCGACATTTCACTTTCAGTCCAGGGCAGTGAAAAGTGGGTGGAGTTTCTATATTTTTGCTCTTCCTCTTTCTCCCTGCCTCTCTTCTTCCCTTTCCTTTTCCCTTTCTCTTTCTCTGTCTCCATTTATATATTAGAAGTGAAGATCCTTAGAGGGAGAATTGCAAAATGGAAGGAGCCTAAGTCCCTGAACCACCCAGTGGAGAATTCTCCAAAACACAAAGCCAATGTGTGCATAGGTATACAGGTGTGTGTGGAGGGGTTAAGCTGCTGAAATTTCAGGGTTTGTTACCACAGCATATATTGCCGGGTCCTGAATGATAGAGTGGTTCACTGTAGCTTAATTCATTAAAGGAACCAGAAGAATTTTAGTTTAGTATGCTCTTTCCTATAACATGTTTTTATAGTACAATACTACTAAAGTATACACTGATGAATCAGATCCAAAAAATGAATAACTATCTATTTTTGTTTCTGCAAAGACTTTCTGTGATTATACAGATAATCAAAGTAGAAATTAAAAATTGAGCCGTTGTGCAAAAACCAGCAGCAATAGTCCCGGCATCCTCTCCCTCCGCCTCTTCAGCTCGTGACATTTACTCGGTGCTTAGTAGTTTCCAAGTATTGTCTAACGGTTTTACCTGGATAACCTAAATCAATCCTCACAATAGCCCTGTGAGGTAGGTAGTATTATTTTTCTCATTCTACAGATCAGGAAACTGAAGCTCAAAGAGATAAATTGCCCAATGTAACATTGCTGGTAAGTGAAGAGGAGGAGATATGAAACTCAGAGAGTCTGCCGCCAGAGCCTATATACTTAACCTGTATGTTTATATAAAGCAGAGGTTTTTTAAATGATATTCATAATTGTGGATTTGTAGGTTCATAAACATAGTGTGTGGCGTGTAGCCAGTACTCTGAAAATATTGGTTCATTTCTTGATGAAGGACTTCCAGAATCCAACTGTTTATGGTCTCCGGATTGGGAAGCTTTAGGGCCACCTTATTCGAGGCAAAGGAAATACCTCTTTTTGCAACTTACCTTCATTTGGCCTATTTTTCCTTGCTTAGAAATTCTGGTGGTCCCTTGAACCCACAGACAGCAAATGTTCAGAGCTCCTATGAGACTGGAAGATTATGTGTAGACTGAATTTGGAGAGCCATATACCACAGAAAAATGTTCAGCCTGTGCTGTACAAATTATCTTAAAATATCCCATACTCATCTCCAGAGTCTGAGTGTGTTCCTAAGCCTTGTTTGCAGGTTCTGTGGATATAACTTCATTTCCTTTTCTTTCTGGATCACAAACACTTTATAAAACAAAATAATTGCTGTAAATGATGTCTAGGATGTGTTCTTTTGACTGCCAGGCAGATCATATAACTGTATTCACCAACAATCTTTCTTACTCTTTCCATAGTTCCTTTTCCTATAATAGTAAAGAATGCTCAAACATTAGGGTTAGATAGACCTGGATTTGCATCCAATCTGTACTATTTAATGGAAGTTTGTCTGTGGGAAACTTGTTACTAAATTCCTCCAAGCCCCATCTCTCTCAACTGTAAAACAAGTATAATCACATTGACATAGTAAAGCTTGGCCTGTAATAGATTCTCAATGCATGGCAACTTCCTTCACCTGATAGCTTCTTTCCATCTATGTATATATATGCCATATATGAAGGCCTGGCTTTAATTTCATCTCTACCTTGAAGTCTTCTGTGGTGAATTCTACCCATATTTTTTTTTTTTTTTACCACTTCTCTATTTGCTTTTGCACTTATTTTCCTGTGCTCTACAAGTCATCTTTTATTATAATTGACATATGAGCTAACACCCATAATCAAATCTTGTTTAGCCATTCTTTTGTTGATTACGATTGTCCAGCTAGTATGCATATTGAGGGTAAGAAGGCCTTTTCTCCTGCATTTCCTATAGATCTGGGCACACAGTAGTTAGTCAATACATAGTTCTTTTAATTGATTGTCAATTTGTTTATCCTTGCTAGAAACCAGCATGAGAAGAGGGGAGCAACTCAATATAACAATTATTTAATTATTTTCCATTAGATGCTGCATCGTGGAGAAATAGGGAACGCTCCAATTGAGGATAAAGTTGTGATGCAGAAAACAAAATGAGTGCAAAATAACTACTGCCCTGTAATTTGAGAAATAGAAACAGAGGGCATCCAAAAAAATGGGAAAAAATACATCTGGTTCGGAAAATTACAAAAAATGAATGATATTGTTTCGATTACAATGGACACTGTCGATTGCATTTTATCCATCTTGAGTTCAACTGCTTTATCATCAATAAAACTGAAAAATTGCACCAGACTTATTTGGAAATGGAAGGCTGGGCCTCATTCTTGTATGCATTAGTAGGACATGCCTTATGTATCATTTGGAATCCAGGTACTTACTCTGATGGGGCCCCTTATGACATAGACTTCTCTTCACACAACATATTTCTTTAGAAGTAAATCTCTTAATGCAAATATATTTGCATTTAAGTTTGGATGTGCATATGTTTTAATTTTTAAAAAACTAACAGATGTGTAGAATGGAAAAGTGAAGAGTACACTTTAAAAAAATCATCTGTGATCATTCTGATGCCTATGCAGAGGTGTTTAACATTCCTCCCTCTGCACATCTCTCTGACCCAACACGACTCTATGAGCATTTGCTCCCTTATCTCTCCCATCAGCCTCTGTTCAGTTACCTTTCAGTATCGTTCACACTACACATAGTCTTTTACCAAGGAACATAAATCTTTTTCCTGTCTCAACAAAAAAGTGCTTGGTGTAATCATGCACCACCAGCACCAGCCATATTTTGCTGATCCTTTCTTTTTTTCTTTTTTTTTTTTTTTAAATTTTAAACTACTAGGGATTAAATTAGTTTTGCCATATTGTTCCCACGAATAATTTTTCTCTCCCCTTTGAAGATAAACTATACCTTCTTCCTTTTCTTTATTGAGTTAGAGGGAAAAGGATTTGAAAATTTGTAATTAAACTTATTACACACTTCAATAAACTAATCTATCATGAATCATTCTTTAACAAATTTGACATCTGTAATAAAACTTTGCTTTTACATACTTCTTTATGTCAGCCCAGACCTTTTAATATTCTTAATGAGGGAGCCAAAATAATGATAGACTCTTTGTCAGTACAATTAGCATAAATGCCCTGAATAATTGGAAAACATCTACACTTTAAACTTCACTGTGACCCATTTTGTCTTAGCATTTTGATCTTTCTTGTTTTGCGGGAGGAGGAATAAGCCAGTAGGTTCCTCTTTTCTTGATCCTAATGTGAAATTCTGTTTCTGCATATCTAAATACATATCTGACTCAACCCCTTAGAAACTTTGCCCACATCTTTATCTCCTTCCCCATTCACTAGCTTCCCCACTCTGTCAAGTTAAAAAGAATTATGAGTGTCAGCCAAGAGAATGCTGGGCTGCGGAAGTGTGTGATTTGAAGATGTTGATGATAAGCACGGAGCATTACAACTACCCTCTTTAACTAGAATGCCATGTGTTTTCCTCACCACCTACAAAATCCCGCTGGCAACTTAAGAGGCATAGTGTTTTGTTTGGGTCTGTATCTTACTTTTCAATATGTTGTAATAGAGCAAGCATGTTCAATATATGAGGAAATTAATTTAAAAAACATTTAGCTCATGTACTTTGGAAATAAATCAGTTCAATTCAGAAATATAACAGTTCTAAAATCCCACTCTTTAAGACAAAAGAGGACTAATTCAAAGTCTGAATAACAAAGGTTATTAACAGATGTGTTACCTAAAATGCCGGTGAGATTAATTTCTTCAACAACTTTCAGAATACTTGACAGCCTTTGGACAAATAAATATAAGAGCTACTTTACATAATAAGTAGTTAATATATAGAATGCAGTACCTAAAGTAAAAGAAAAATAGCTTTATAATGGATTTAATTATATTCACTAATTTGAAGTTGATTCTGTAGAGGACCACTACACCATCCTATAAAAATACTCCCCTACCCTAGTTTTATAGTGAGAAAGAAGGTACTGAACTAAATTGACAGTGGTTAAGTATTGTGGTTTATTTATCCTGTTATTTTCGTTTAGTTATTAAAAGACTTGCTAATAATTCTTCTCTCATTTATTGTGTCTTTATGGAATGTTTTTAGAGTACAAATGGGTGTTTAATTCTTCATAATAGTCTTTGAATTTATAAACAAAACATTTTAAAGATGAATCTAAAATTAAGGTGGCTTTAAATTCTGTAATAGCTATAAGGCATCGATGTCTACAAACAAAGTCAGTCCAGGTGCCATTTACAGTTAGGGTTCATCAGTTAGCACAGGTTTACTCAAATTTTCTTTTCTTCTTGCTTCGAAGTATAATGAAAATGGTCAAGAGCTATGCCTCAAACACACTATTAGATGCTTCGGGACATAGCAAATTGGTAGAAAATAAAATTTCTCCCCACAAGAATTCCAATCTGTTTACAGAGAAGGCCCAAAGCATAGTGGATTATGATCCAGCTACAAATGGCACATCCAAACAGAATTAGGAGGAGGAACAATGATTTGGTATGAAGTAGTTTAAAAAGAAATTCTGGAGAAGGAAGAATGTGAGGACCAAGTCGAGGAGGAAGAGTAGGGAGGAAATATTGCAAGGCAGGGCAGAAGAGAGCAGAGCAAAGTGGCATGCAAACAGTATAAGGAAAACATGTAGGCATGGATTGTCATGAATCCTGGAATGATTGAAAGAACTCTGAACTGAAATCGGAAGAGTAAGTTTGAAATACTGCCTCTGATATTCTGCTTGTCCATCTATAAAATGGGAATATTTATACCTACTTTGAATGTGTTACAGAGGAGTTTATGGCTGAAAAATATACTTATGAAAGTGCCTTATAAGTTGTAAGTCTGAGTTTTATTGTTGTGTTCATTGTTATACGTATGATGTTTGTGGAAGCAGGGTTGGAGAGAAGTGAAACAGGAGCCCTAAGAAAGCCATTGCCGTGGAGAGGAATTTAGACTTGCTTCAGGAGATAGAACTAGCCACAGGAAAAATTATGATGTTCAATTAAATTCCAGTAATATTTACTGATATTGTAATATGTGGTAGTGGTAGAGATTCAATGTGAAGAAGACAGATGTGGGCCCTGCCCGCCTTGAACTTATGATCTTATGATATTTTCCCCAGAACCCTGTCCTTGTGCCAAACCTACAGAACCTTAACCATGACCACAATATTACCCGTCTCAAAAGTGTTGTCTTAACTCATAACCTCTTGAAGCTTTAAGCATATTGGAAAAAAATGACTAGGTGTGACATAACATAAAAATGCCAGGTGCTTGGGGAATAATACTAAGCTTTTTACTGAGGAAGTAACACAACACAAATGGTATTTGAGAAATATTAGTTTGTTGGGAGTGTGAAGAGCATATTATTCGTAAGTATAGCGAAGAAATTTACTGCTTGCTGAATATCTGAGTACTTTTCATATATCCCAGGGTCTTTTCCAGTCAGCAGCCCCATGTTACTAACTCTGGATAATGGGCTGTGAACAGGTGTATTTCATTTTCAGACAACAGTTTTAAGAGTTCATGCTTGGCCATCTAGGCTCTTCTTCCCTGGTATGGCAGCCCAGGAGGTTTCCAGTTGTGGTGGCAGAGACCCAAAATGGAAACATCTTGTGTCTCTGAATTACTTAACACAGGGAGCTGCTCTGAAGACACTCTTGGAACTGCAGCAGACTCTGTGAGCATGAAATTATCCTCTCTCGCCTTAAACTGAGTCCTATCCTGACTCTTCTGGAGAAGTAGGCTGCTGACAATAGGATCTGCTAAATGACAGGAATATTATTTTGGGGATGAGATAATACAACTTTAGAGGTGGGGAATGCCTTGAATGCTCTGCTTGCAGTTCCCAGCCCTTGCATGTCACTTTCTTCAACCTCTCACCTGTTAAAAGAAGTCTGCAGGTTGAAAACAAATAAAACAGATTTTTTTTTTTGTCAGTCTTTTCAAGATTATATACAAAAAATAAAGACAGCAAATAAACTGAGAATCAAATCTCAAGGATGGTAGTTTGGTGCATAAAGTTATGTTCACTGAGGGAAGACATAAAGGTTGGATTATAATATCTGCACTGGAATATTCCACTGCATCTTTCTCATGTCCAGATTCTCTTTTGATGACTGAATGTGCCAGAAATGACTCTGACATCTACTGCTATGTTATGTGGGCTTTGTTTACTGTATGGGCAATTTCTCAATGAAGAGAAGCATTTCAATTATTCCCAGTAGCCGTGTGCCTATTGACACCTTGATGCTGTATAGGAAAGAGTGAGTGAGCTTTAGCCTCTGGAGCTAAGCACATTTTATCAAGAAACAGTTTCAGCAATTGACTCTCATCTGGTCATGTTACTTATATCTTGTTATCTCTCAAGGGCCCTATAATTAAAGCAGGTGTGTGTCCTCTTAAATTACAGATGTGGCAACTGTAGACATTGTAGTAAGTTTTAACGGGAGACCCTAATGACCTGCAGATTCAGTAATTACAATGAAGCAACTGGTGTGAGTGTTTGGCCAAGGAGAGTGTCAAAATGGGCAAATATATTCCAAAGTGATGGGCTTACAGGATGTAACCTAACAGAACCAGGAGAGTTTTCAAACAAAATCACAAAGATCCCTCCCCACCTCCCTCCGTCTCTCCCTCCCTCCCTCCCTCCCGTCCGTCCTTCCTTCCTTCCTTCCTTCCTTCCTTCCTGCCTTCCTGCCTTCCTGCCTTCCTGCCTTCCTGCCTTCCTGCCTTCCTGCCTGCCTTCCTGCCTGCCTTCCTGCCTTCCTGCCTGCCTTCCTGCCTGCCTTCCTGCCTTCCTTCCTTATTTCCTCCCTCCTTCTCTCTCCTCTCTCCCTCCCTCTTTAAAAATAGACTAAAGCAGAATTTGAATTTAGATGTTTTCACAATATTCAGTGTAACAAGTAAGAGGCCTTCTTGCTATTTTAATAACTAATATTTTAATAATCAAGTGAACCAAAATTGTTTTGATGGCAGTTTGGGGGCTACTTTTTATGTCTTAATTGAGTAAGGTCATGTTTCACAATTATTGAAGGTTGTGGAAAGGTAAAGACAATTGAGGAGGAAGGAAGAAACTGTTGAGGTGAGTGAAAGGAAGGTAAGAAGGAATATGTGACAAACAGGACCCAAAAGGAAGAACTAGAGGAGGAGTGATGGTATTTATCTTGAGGCAAATGGAGAAGGGGACAATAAAGACCTTCCTCTGAATACATGTGTTTTGCAAAGGTAATTCCACGTAAAGAATATGCAGCACTGTGGCTATGTTCAGTGTTCTTATATTCACTTTTTAAGAGGAACATAAAACAACCTTCTCAAGTTATTCTAGAGCAAGAAATATGTAGTAGATATTACTGGTTCCCTCGGTCCCCTTATTTATAGAAAGCAATCTTTGTGCATTTGGACGGCTTCTGACATCAAGCTCCTTTCAGCTTCTCTACTTAAGGGAATTCTCTTAGACCAGTGGTCCCCATCCCCCAGGCCACGGACACAGACCAGTACCAGTTCATGACCTGTGAGGAGCCAGGCTGCACAACAGGAGGTGAGCAGAGGGCCAGTGAGCATTACTACATGAGCTCCTCCTGTCAGATCAGCAGGAGCATTTGATTCTCGTAGGAGCAGGGACCCTCTTGTGAACAGTACGTGCGAGGGATCTAGGTTGTGCACTCCTTATGAGAATCTAATTTCTGATGATCTGAGGTGGAACAGTTTCATCCTGAAGCCATTCCCCCCACACCCCTTTCCATTTTCATGGAAAAAAAATGTTTTCCTGAAAATGGTCCCTGGTGCCAAAAAGGTTGGGGACCCCTGTCTTATGCCTTAGCTTTTTTAGCCCCAGTTAGATGCAGCCTTGATGTATGGAGGAGAAGTTCTTAGGGTTGGGGCAACTATCAGTTATGGGCTGTGACAGAGGCTGAATGTCCCAGCCTTCTGTCTTGCTGTGGTTCTAATAAAGTTCATTTCTACTTGGCTCCTGAGGGACTCCAGTGGGAATAAGCCTCAGATGTCCACAGTGATAATCAGCTCAAAACTCATCCTGACTAGCTTTGCTTCCTTTCTGAACTCTCTCTGCTCCTTCACTTTGGCTTCCTGGGATTCCATCCAAATAACCTCAGTTCACTAAACCCTTATTTCAGTTTTGGCTTTGGGGGAATCCAAATTAAGATACACTGTTTTCATCATAAAATGTTTTTCAAATTCAACTCTCCTGTACATTTTATCTTTTTTTTTTTTTTTTTTTTTTTTTTTTTGAGACAGAGTTTCTCTCTTCTTGCCCAGGCTGGAATGGCACAGTCTTGGCTCACTGCAACCTTCGTGTCCTGGGTTCAAGCAATTCTCCTGTCTCAGCCTCCCAAGTAGCTGGGATTACAGGCGCCCGCCAACACACCTGGCTAATTTTTGTATACTTTCAGGGTTATTATCAGAAGTGCTAATTGGTTAGTATGTACACAGTTTATTATAACATTACAGGGGAAAATGTATTATTTTTATTTCTTTTTCCTGAGCCCCCACAACTATTGAGAACTGTTTAACCTCTAAGTTATTAAGGATTTTTTTTTTTTTCTTTAGAGATGACAATGCCTGATGATTTCTGTGTCCTTAGGGCAAGGGTAAATCTTGGTGTGCAGCCTGAACCAAACAGATAAATATAATTATTATTTCTGTATATTTGATGATGAAAGGGTTTCAGGCTCCACAGACTGATCTTTCTGTCGCCAACTGTGTATTGCCGAAATTTTGATTAAAGGCTCACTGAAGTAGTTTATCAGTATTTGTTTGGTTTCAGGAAGTAAAATATGTGAGCTCAATATGAATGACAGACTACATCCATCGAGAGCATTTGTTTCTTCAGTCTGGGAAACTCAAAATCCTTGCTGTAGATAATGTATGAGGAAGATATTTTCTTTTCCCAGATTTGCATAGAGCTCAATAGTCCCCTGATTCCAGACATATTATGTTCTGTAGTAGCTTTCCTTGCCTCCATCTTCCTCCTGCAAATGTGAATCTGCTAGAATACAGACATCATTTAAAAAATAATTTAAACCCTTCAAATCCTCCTGTCTGGAAAATGTGCGTACAATTTGTAAGAGAGAAGCCCAAAGTGCTGCTGAAGAAAGCCAAAATATTTTGCTGACTTTTTGAAGAGATTTCTAGGCAAGGGAAAAAATACTGATCTTGATAAAAGGAGAGAGAAAGAGTGAAAAAGCAGGTTCTGTTTTTTAAGTTATTCCATAGAATATAGACAATTATTTTGCATTTTAAGAAATTACTTTAAAGATACTAAAATGGGTGAGGAGAAAGACATTGCAATAGCCCTTCATTTTTTTGAGTCAAAGAAACTAAAGTTAGGGGCACTATAATAAATTCGATGTTTTCTCTGTATGTCTGAGAGAAAGACACAAAAGAGAAGGTGGGAGGGTGAAGAAAGGAAGGACAAGGGGAGAGAGGAAGAGAAAGAGAAAGGCGAGAACACACACATAAGCACACACAGAGACAACTTGGTGGGGGAGAAAACAAAAACAAGCAAACAAAACCATGATACAAGCACTTCCAGATCTCACTTGGTGATTGTAGAGTGGTGACTTTAGGCTTAGTACATACTCCCCAACCCCTAAATTGAAAACATTAATAAATACAAATAAACTTTTGATAAGTCTCAGCTAGTTACATCTGTGTATGATATTTGAGGTGTTTATCCTAATCAATCCTTTTAACATTGAGAATTTTGAGTCTTTACATTTTATCATTGTTGTCATGAACCTGAGCCTTCGTCATTCTGTATGTACACACCATGTGTACAAGTGATTATAAAACGAAAAACAAACATCAAAGAAGGATGCCTTGATTTCTTTCTGTGGAACAAAATGGTAAGAGGCAAAGATATTCACCATCTATTGTAACTTTGGTGGTTTTCTAAATTGCCTGCAATATGGCAGCTTCTTTGTTCAGACCTTTGAAAATGACACAAACAGACAACATGCAGAGCATTCAGAGTGAAGCCTGACATTGTCTTTTCAGCTGATAGGACATGGGGATAAGAAAATAAATAATATAAAAACAACCTGCACAATGTGAATTAGAAAGAAAATACCTGTCTCTACCTTTTAGATTTTTGGGCTTTTCTGCATTTGTAACATAATCTTTCTATTTTAAAATGATGGCTATGTCCTTTTTTATTCTTTTATTTTCTCTCTTTCTCTCATTTTTTAAAAAAACAACCCACAGTCCCGTCTATGTGCGGGATAAGTAACTAAACAGTGAGGTATGTGATTGGTGCTGTAGTTATTTTGAAAAGGTGTATTACTTGGCAAAATAATCTGCAATGATTTGAGCCTATTGTGTATATCTGTGTTTGGACACTTCTTTAAGAGTGAGCTTTTGATCTGATGAACCATAATAACTTCTTCTGTAGCAAATCCCTGTCAGATGCTGAATTATTGGGCCTCCACTACAGTTATGGTTTATTGGGTAAATAATAGTATGACTATACCAAGCCAAAAGTTATGGATGGCCCAACGTCCTTGTTAGCTGCCTGCAAATCTTCCCATGATTTTATTGAAAACAATTACCAGAGCGTATAAGCTCATGGGGGAGACAGGGATTCCCTTTGGATGATTATATGGCTGTGCCTGCTATTCTTTTCAAGGCCTTTTGTTCTTCATTTTTTTTATTAGAATATGACAACAGCTCTAAGAGACCAGTGTTGCAAGTTTGTCTGGCCAACAACAACAACAAAAAAAACTGAATTTTAGTGCATCAAATGACTCATCCAGGGCCTTGGAGCTTTCACGATGGAGAGCTTGGCTGTGCCTTCTGGGCAGCTACTTTCTTCCCCACAGACCCTTTATGGCAGGTATAGAGTGAAGAGATTTAAGCTCAGCATTTGGCTTGAAGAAAAAGGAGTCTAATATGGTGTTCCAATGTCAGTAATGTTCAAGTTTGCTCACATTTTGAGACCAGAAAAAGAAAAACCATTTTAAGATATTAATTAGAAGAGGGTGGTAGTGTTGAAAGGAGGAATTAGTAATTTTGTTTAAGAGCTGAAGTTTTGGCTTTACAGAGGTGCTTGGCAAAGGTCTTCGTTGCAGCCACAGGTATAGAACTAGATGTCTGCTCAATAATGTCACCACAAGTGTTTTTCAGGCCACATTTATATATTTCTTGAAATAAACTTCTTAAAAAACAGGCCGTGCACAGTGGCTCACACCTGTAATCCCAGCACTTTGGGAGGCTGAGGTGGGAGGATCACTTGAGGTCAGGAGTTCAAGACCAGCCTGGCCAACATGGTGAAAGTTTGTTTCTACTAAAAATACAAAAATTAGCCAGGTGTGGTGGCAGGCACCTGTAATCCCAGCTACTCGGGAGGCTGAGGCAGGAGAATCGCTTGAACCCAGGAGGTGGAGCTAAGATAGCGCTATTACACGTCAGCCTGGATGACAGAGTGAAACTCTGTCTCAAAAAACAAACAAACAAACAAACAAAACAAAACAAACAAACAGACCAAAAAAAAAACAACAACAGATTTTCATAACTGAGTTTGTTCTGGGTACGATACTCAGGACTTTCAAGATGTTCGTGTTATCAGAGTGAATAAATTAAGAATTTCCAACATTTTCTCCAATTAAAAACAAAAAGACTACACTTTATTTCTATTCATCTTTCATTTTGCCTTTTTATTCTTGCTGAAAAATTATATCCCAAATATTTTTTGTGCTCTTAGAAGTTAAATGCTCATTGATATACTTCCATGTACAAAGGATTCAACTTGGCATTGCTGGGTATAATAACACAAATAAGATATCCCCACTCTATTAGTTTTTTATTGCCATTTAACAAATTACCTCAAACTTAGCAGCTTAAAATGACATCCATTTGTTAGCTCAGAATTCTGTAGGTCAGAAGTCCAACAAAATGTGACTGGGTTCTTTCTCTACTCAGGGTTTCACAAGGGTAAAATCCAGGCATCAGTTGTGCTATGTTCTAGTCTGGAGGCTTTAGGAAAGAATTCATTTCCAAGGTCATTCTTGGCTGAATTCAGTTCCTTTTATTTGCAGCACTGAGGTTCCTGTTTTCCAGCTGGGTTTCCTGTCAGAGGCTTTTCACAGTTCCTAGAAGCTGCCTGCATGCCTTGTCCTGTGGTCTCTTCTATCTTCAAGTTGGCAATGGAGAACTTCTCATGCATTAACTCCCCTGTGTACTTTGAGTCTCTGGCTTCCCTTTCTGCTTGGATAAAAATTTCTGCTTTTAAAAGGCTCATGTAATTAAGTCAGGCCCACCCAATGATTCATCTTCCTATCTAAATGTCAGCTGATTTAGGACCTTAATTTCATTTGCAAAGACTTTTCACAGCAGTACTTAGGTTATGCTTGATTGGATAACTTGGAGAATTGTGTGTACACCAGGGGCAAGGAATGGTGGAAGTCCGTCTTATAATTTTGCCTACTACACCTGCCCTAAGGGAACTTAACATCCTTTAAGATGGATAAAACAAGGATATAAAGAGATAAGATGCAAGTGGTATTACAGGAGCCACAGGATAAAGATGCACCAGATATTATAAGAGTTCCAAAAAAAGGATAAACTACTTTTGTACAGGGAAATCTGCAGCGGTTTCTTGAAAAGGACCTGGAAGGGTGGACAGTATTTTTGTTCATGAAGATAAGGATAAGATACCCCAGTCAGAGATAGTAACACACACAATGGCACAGAAATGACAAAGTGAAGACCATTTGGGAAAGGGTTGGCAGCACTGTGTAGATAGAGCATGAAAAATGTACGGAGAGGTGAGAATGGGATGACAAATATAACTTCTATTTGGGAAGGGCTTTGAATGCCAGGCAGATTAATTTGTCTCTAAGTTAGTGGGAATGGGTTATTAGTGAAGGTTATTGAACATTGGGGAGATCTGATGGGAGTTATACTTTAGAAGAATTGATAGTAGAATAGAAGCAGTTTGGAGTGGGTTGGGATCTTCCAGGGAGGCTGTTTAGCAATAGCCTAGAAAGTAATGAGAAAGGCCGGGTGCAGTGGCTCATGCCTGTAATGCCAGTAGTTTGGGAGATTGAGACAGGTGGATCACCTGAAGTCAGGAGATTGAGACCAGCCTGGCTAATATGGGGAAACCCTGCCTCTACTAAAAATACAAAAATTAACCATGTGTGGTGGCAAGTGCCTGTAATCCCAGCTACTCAGGAGGCTGAGGCAGGAGAATCCCTCGAACCCCAGGAGGCGGAGGTTGCAGTGAGCCGAGATCACACCATTGCATTCCAGCCTGGGCAACAGAGCAAAACTCTGTCTCAAAAAAAAATAAATAAATAAATAAAAAATAAAGAAATAAAAAAGAAAATAGTAATGAAAAACTCAACTTAGGGAAAGTGAAAATAGAAAAATGAGGATGGATGCATTGTGATGATATAGTTTGTAAATTCAAAAACAGATTGGATACATGGAGAGAGAAAAATGAGAAGTTGACTTCACTTGGAGCCTGCTCTCATAAGCAGAAATAGGGAAACTGGAAAGATTTGTTTTGGAAAAAAAATATGACGATATAGGTTATACATAGTTTAATTTAGATGGAATCATTGTTGAAAGTATTCTTGGTTCTCAGCATCAAAATAAGGCTGTCAGGAAGGAGAGAGCCATGGCCATATTGGACAAAGGGGTGATAAAACTCACGGGGATCTAAGGCTGACAGGGGTGGGCCAAATATGGAATTAAAATGAATCCAGTCATGGCAGTAGAAATGTGTTAAATGCCTGGCAGGGGAGATGCTTGGAGTCTCAGGCAATCATTGTGGAGGAGTCGGAGGCCATAGACACAGGAAATATGGTGTAGTCTCTCAAGGGGGAAGGAATTAGTAAGAACTAGCTCAGGGACAAGGGACCCAGCTACCTCCTGAAAAACTGATGCACTATTCAGAAGTCATTCATACAAGTTGTCCAGACATATAGGTGACATGATTTAGGGGAGGCCTTAGGTCTGCCAATCCACAGTTTCCGTGGGCTCACAGTAAACACACTGGAGGTAGAACTAATGTTGACCTCATGGTGTAGAATGGATGTGTCAATGTAGCAATATACATTAGCCACCTTGGAAACACATGACACTGTCTATAAGGTGAGGGTGTTTCTATCATATTTACAATTGAAAGGGGATAGACAAGGCTCAGACTATAATTTAATATACTGATTTTCAAAGGATGGTTAATCAAAATTTTTTTTGCATGCAGGTAGAAATGTAGTTCTGTCCCTCAAAAAAGTGAATGAGATTCTGTGTTCCATAGAATTTTGAGGGAAAGGAGGATTGAAATTTTAGATATATGATAAGAATAGGGAGCACATTTTTATAATTAGTCTCACTGAATTTTTAGCAGAGAAAGAAAAAGAGATGGGTTCATGACAGGGCAGGCTCGCTGGTTTTAAAGAATCTAGTGGCCCCTCTTGTTTTTAGTTGGAGGAGAAAGAGCCAGCAAAACTACTGCAGAGGAGGGTGGAGGGGCTATCCGATGGTATGAAGTTCTAGAGGAGACAGAGACAAAAGGATGAGATTGGGAGAAGGGATGAAGAAGTTAGTGTGATTCACCTCTCTAGTATGAGTAAAGGCTTAGATTCTTCCTAAAATATGTAGAACACATCATAATCAACAATGTCCAAAATGTCCATACAAAAATGTTTAATATCTCCTTCATAAAATCTGCTTTTGAAAATACTTACATGTTAGTACATACTTGTACTTAATATTCGGACTTAGATATCCACACTTTCCCTTGAAGTCTTTTACTGGCCTTGTCTTTGGGAGGCTGGATAGAGAGGATGGGACTGTCCTTGGAATTCCAGTTTATAGCTTCTTGGTTACCCCATGGAGTGGAGTAAGGCAGCAGGTTCCAACACCATGCCAGGTAGATCAGAATGCTAAGTAGCCAGTGCTAGCAATGTGAAGGCGAGAGGACGAGATGAGGCAGCAGCTGGAAGACAAAGTAGAGGATCAGCTGCCCAAAACTGAAGAACTGACCTAGTGAGGAGGAGAGGATGAACCATGGTAAACTGCCAGGGAAAACCCAGGGAAGTGATGACATAAGGCATGGCTGAAAGGTTGGATTTGTTTAAAACAATTATGCTTCAATTTAGTTCATGAAATTTGGTTTCTTTCCTAGTACTGCATCAAAGATGTTTCTACAGAGTCACAGAAAGTCTTAAATTGGCAGACTCCTTTTTAACATTCTCCAAGGCCTTTCATGCCCTATTCTCTCTTCCTGTTTTTTTATGGGCATCTTTGTGTATTCAACCAAAAACAACTCTTGTACTTCTTAGTTTTCTTTTTCTTTTTCTTTTGTTTCACATGGCCTCCATTTCTACTGGAAATTTACTCCCAGTACTATCTTCCAAAACACTTCTTTGTGCCAGGAGTTTGTGAACTCCCACTTGTTCCATGCAGATATATTGACAGAATTATGGAACCTTCTTCCAATTACCTTTCTAATCTAAATAAAAGACTATGACATTCCTTCCACCCTTCAACCTCCAATAGTCACTTCACCTTTTGTGATACATCAGGTTAAGAGTCTTTGTGAATATAACTTAAAAAAAAATATGTAACGATCCAGTGTGGTGGCTCATGCCTGTAATCCCAGCTCTTTGGGAGGCCAAGGTGGGCAGATCACTTGAGGCAGGAGTTCAAGACCAGCCTGGCCAATATGGTGAAACCCCATCTCTACTAAAAATACAAAAGTTAGCTGGATGTGCTGGCAGGCACCTGTTATCCCAGCTACTCTGGAGACTGAGGCAGGAGAATCCCTTGAATCCAGGAGGCGGAAGTTGCAGTGAGCTGAGATGCACCACTGCACTCCAGCCTGGGTAATAGAGTGAGACTCCATTTCCAAAACAAACAAACAAACAAACAAAAGAAAAAGTCCCAATCCTATCCTATCATAATCAAAAGATTTAAATTATAAATTTAAAATTTGTAATTTTGAATTTTAAGTCCTTGGCATGTATTTAAATCTCTTGATCCCAGGTGAATGCCGTACAATGTATTTTGTCAATTTTATTTTACATATTTTTCTTGAATGCTCACTGTTTTCCTAGGGTGGTAGTATGCTAGTGGTGGTAGTGATATTTGTGTGTGTGTGTGTGTGTGTGTGTGTGTGTGTGTGTAGAGGGTAGACATCTAAGTAGAGGAAATAATGTTTGCAAAAGCAGAGGCATTCCTGGAGAAATTGCAGTGGGTAAACTGTGGCGGGAGCACAAAATGCATGAATATATGAGAGCATGGTGGTAAGGACAATTAATCCAACCACGTTTGTTGAAAAGGAGCTAAGATGTTATTCTGAGGTATTTGGAGTGTATTCCAAAGGCCATGGGGGAGCCACAGGTTTTCAACCATGTGATCTCCATGAAGAAAAGATCTAAACCTTTCTTAGAAACATCCCACAGTGTCTGAGACTTCAGAACTAGATGGTGAAAGTTTTTGCTAAAATAAATTATACTTAATTCATGTGAAGTAAATGTAATGCAGGGCCAATATTGTGACTGTACTGTATTAGGGAGAGGTAAGAATCTGGGGCAACCTGTGGACCACTGATACATTCAGATAAAAGATGGTAGAGATCATAGGGTTATGGATGACTTTTATTTTTGTCTTCATACTTCTGATCATTTTGCAGTATATTAAATGAATATGAATTACATTTATCATTAAAGAAATCCATCGACCTTATTATACACAGAAATAGAAATGACTGTCAGGCCTTTGGTGTGCTTTTCAGAGAGTGCAGGATAGAGTTGAGGGGCATTTTTGAAAATACTGGACTTGGATAAAGGAAGGATCTCTTGCTGCCACATGTGTATGTTTCATGTGCCTTAGATTTATTGAGTTGGATTTTGATTGCTATGTTCTGATAAGGCCATAAGGTAATCCTAGGCCTCTGTAGGTGTTAGGGCTGGGGCAATGTATTAGTCCATCTTCATGTTGCTGATAAGACATACCTGAGATTGGAGAATTTACAAAAGAAAGAGGTTTAGTGGACTTACAGTTCCATGTGACTGGGGAGGCCTCACAATCATGGTGGAAGGCAAGGAGGAGCAAGTCACGTCTTACATGGATGGCAACAGGCAAAGAGACAGCTTGTGCAGGGAAAATCCCATTTTAAAGCCATCAGATCTCATGAGACTTATTCACTATTATGAGAATAGCACAAGAAAGACCAGCCTCCATGATTCAATTACCTCCCACTGGGTCCCTCCCACAACACATGGGAATTGTGGGACATACAATTCAAGATGAGATTTGAGTGTGGATACAGCCAAACCATATCAGGCAGTCTCCCTAATAGACATTTGGGACATTGAGGTTTTCATGAAGGGAAATGACATTTGTTCGAAAAGTCCAAAATGGACTGTAAGAAGACTATTCTTAGCTCTGACCGCATTGTTTCAGGCCAGCCTTTTACAGGAGACAATGATGCAGGAACCTTGAGATACATACTTCAGGGACAGGGGAAACCACCTACCAAGGGCAGCAAGTTGGAAACTAGACCAGGACCATTCACCCACAGAGGGCTATATGCTAAAGATAACGGAACTGTATTTCACATATTAGACTATCTAGTTGCTTGTTATTGTCTGTATTTACTTCCTTTCTGTTATCCTTGTTTAGTGAAGTCTTGTTCTCTATTTTATCTGAGCTAGGCTTTGGGGGAACTGAAAAAAATAGTTGTATTTCCACACTTGGGCTAAAACATGAAATGGGGCCACTCTGCTTGGCTGTGGTAACAGAATTTAGTATGAGCTCATGACAGAGAGGTGAATCTTAGGGTATAGATGGGAGGCTGTGAGTTCCAAATATCCCTCCCTAGTAGTGATTCTCTCTGTTACTGTGGAGGATTAGGGTCTGACCTTTTTCAAGGTATCTGCATATATAAGTTAGTGCCTGTCTGAGGAGAAAAAGGGGAAAGAGCAGAATTAAGTAAGACTTGATGTTTCTGTTTTCCTAATTAAAGAGATCATGGTGCCATGAACTGAGATAAGGCACTCATGAAGGTCAAGTTTTATGGAGGAAGGACTTTGGACATGCTAAAGATGAAGTATCTTTGTCCAGGTGCAGTTGTCCAGGAAGCAGTGGGACCTGGCTTAATATGGAGAAAGACATAGGATTAGGAACTAGAATTCAAGAAGTCATATCTCAGTAGGGGGTGAGAATACCAGTCATACTACCACATGGCATTGCCATATGAGCAAAATCAATTACCACAACACTATGGATAGATGCAAAAGGCACTTATGTCCAGAGTTGGATAATAAATGTAAAGGCACTTATGTCCAGAATTGGATAATATGTTACTATTATTAAAAATAATAACCAGCAACTCTGTGTATTCTGCTGTTACCTTCACATTTCTACCATGTATTATTACTCTTTCTCTTCTTAGAAGCACTTTTAATTATGTTATTGTTAGACCTAAAGCAAAGATTTGTTTGGAGAACTCCATTGTTCCTGAGTAAGGAACTTTTTAGTTTCTGGAGAGAGTTGCACTTAGGATGTAATAACTAAAGCTTAAATATAGCGTGATCTCAAATCTGTCAAATATCTGCATCAGTCTTTTAAAAATTTTTTACTTCTTAAAGCCTGGTAACTTTTGGTTTGATTTGAAGACTGAGAAAGCTACTCACATTTGAAATTGGAGGAAGGAAATAATTTCCTTTGAAACACCACAAAATCACTGCATGTTACTAATACTATAAGGCTTCTTTCCCATTCAGTTTATCTGGAGAAAAACTGATTTGCATATGTTTGCATCTATTTGCATGTTCAATTCAAGTGACTCCCAACTCTAAGTATATAAGATGAAACATATTAACTCCTTGTTTTAACCTGCTGTGATTCTTGTCTAATGCTGTGTGGTGGGTTTGAAAATTTAAGTGCCTTGGAAATTTGTGAAGAATTCAAGATGTGCGGCGGTGGGCATTCAGGATATCATGTTGGCCTCAGGGGCTCAGGGGCTGAGAGCTGGGAAGCCACAAGAGGCCTGGGAGAGTGTCAAAATGGGCAAATGTGTCCCCGAGCGTGAGCTTACAGAGCACCCCCTAATTGAGCAAGGGAAATCACAGAGGAAGGTTTTGAGAGACTGCCATCTGCAATCAGGGACTTAGAGCTACTAGAGGCGAAGCTTGTCCTTGGTCCTCTGCCCTTGACATTACCGCCCTCCTTTCAAGGATCCTCTGGCATGTCGTTAATTTTTTACAAATCTATATTGTAAAAGGATGGCTTATCTTCATATTACATGTTCACTATACAGATTATGGAAAAGAAAATCTTCCCTGAATTTTCTTCCCCTAATATGTGTGTGTATATATATTTATGTATGCATGACTGTGTGTGTGTGTGTATATATACATGTAAAATATATATGTAAAAAAAAATATATATATATAGAGAGAGAGAGTAGCATATCTGTCAAACCATAGGAAATAAAATGTTAGAGGAAATTTTAGGTTCTTTGGAAAACCAGTAAATATATTTTCCCCCTGGGATTAGGTGGTCTTTGAAGCCACTACAACTAAACCATAAAGACAGTTACTTCTTTACCTTCTTATTGGGCCAGACTCTAAGGCTGCTTTTGTAAGGGCAGTAGCCACTTGCCACATGTGCCCATTGTACACATAAAATGTGGCTGAATTCTTCTGCATTGGGGCATGCTGTAAGTATAACATACATATGTGTTTTTTTGTGTGTGTGTAGACAAGGTCTCACAAAGCAGGGTCTCACAAGACAGGGCCTCAGCAGCCTTGGCTGGTCTCAAAACCCTGGGCTTAAGCGATTCTCCTGCCTCAGCCTCTCAAAGTGCTGGTATTATAGGTGTGAGCCACTGCACTCAGCTACACATTGATTTTTAAGGCTTCCTGTCAGAAAAATAATGTAAAATTTTTCATTAATAATTTTTTAGAATGTTGATTACATGTTGAAATGATATTTTTGATATAGCGGATTAAGTAAAATATATTATTAAAATAATTATTTTGCTCCTTCTTACTATTTTTTTTTAATGTGACAACAGGAAAACTTGAAATTATTTATGTGGCTTGCATTATGGCTCATACAACATTTCTGTTGGGCAGCACTGCTCCAAGGGAAACATTTCACCAAGGAGAAATCTTGAGAAAAAACTGAGAGTCCACGCTGGGACTCTGGTGGGAAGCAATTGCTACCCATTGCTCACACTCTAGATTATTGCTCTTTGTGATATGAATATCAGATGTCTTAAAATTATTTTAATGTGGATTTTGCTTGCTTTTCCTTTCTTTCTACCCTGTCTGTGTTTCTACTATGATCCAATGTAGAGATAAGGGAAAGCCAGTGTCCTCAGCTTCAGGCCTATGTAAATGGATTTTAGTTGAAACACAGTTTCTCCTGATGACTGTTAAAAACTAACTAGGTTTTGTCATTTATTCACTTGGAATTTTGTCTCATTGAAACCTTGCTACTCAGTTTACCCTGCTTCTAGGTGGTGAATACCTGCTGCCATGTTAGGTTATGCTTTTTTGCTTAAATTAACTCCTAAATAATATAGCATAGCAGATACAGGAGAATGAGTGGGGAAGGAAAAGTTCTCACTTTTTTTTTTTTTTTATAATACAAGACTGATTTTATTATATTGCCAGAGAAATAAGTTAGATTGCTCTGGCAGTCTCAATAAATCACACATGAAGTCGTCTTTTTTTTTCTAAATTAAATTTTTATTTAAATAAAAGTGTTATGTTTGTATTTGAGCTGACAGCTAAATCTGATAATTAGAGTGCATGAAGTTGGCTTTGATTGGCATTGTAATTGGATTGTCATTGGGCTGAGAACCTATTATCTTTGGATCATGCCCCATGAAATCTGTTGAAGAAACTTTGCTGCCAGTCATTAGAGCCACCATCTTGGCTTACAAATTAGGTTTGAAAGGCTTCTTACCACTGGGAATGTAATTTAAACCACTGCAATTGCACTCCCATTAATTAAAATTATATTAAAATTATGGTTCATTTTCTAAATTTTTTTTGTATTTTATTAGACATACTTATTACTAAATGCTTAACAAATTACATAGCAGTGCTTAGTAAAATTATGTTTCATAGATAATCCATCTCTTCAGCACGTTACTCAGCATCAGTAGAATTAGTCAGTGTTAATCATTAAAGGATATACTATTTATATTTTTCATTACAAGTTTCAGAAAGAAGCATTTCCTTTATTTCAACGTAAAATGCAGGACCAGCAATGTCTACTGTACATTAAGATCAGTCCTGCCAATAAAGAAATATGCAGCTTTGCTTTAAGGAGACGTCATCCGTCATGGTCACAGTTCTTCCTACCTTAATTTCTTTCTTTTCTAAAACAATAGAATACTGTAAAAGACAGAAGTCTTTTTTGTCCCCCTTTTTCTTTTTTGGATAGACAATTAAGAAAAAATTAAAAGCACACATGTGCCAAAATCTATGCTGTTCTTTATTGCTATTATTGTCTGCTAAAAGCAGATCAGCACTGATTAAGACAGAAAAGGAGCTTGTGAGGACTGGAAATGAGAATGATGTGGGAAATGGTGGGTGAGGCAGGTCTCTCCCAGCTGGCAGAGAAGAGGGTGTGTATGAAGGGGTCCACGATACATCCTCTCTTGACTCTGATCCTTCAATCTGCCCACAGCACCTTAGATTATACAGGCATCTGCCGCTGTCTAGCGTATGGATGTGAAGAGCTAAGAGGCATACTTCCTGAGATACAGAATCAGGCAAAGATCCTGATATTTACTTCTCTTGTTTATTGCCCCCCACTTTTGTGATTGATGTGATTATTCAGGAATATCTCCTCATCCCTCAATTTCTTGCCTGTGGATAACTTTGGGGTGATAGTTTGGCAACTTGGATGAAAACCTTCAATGATATTTAAAAGTATAAAATGAAGTTTTCAAATTTATACTGTTTTTATTTAGATTGTACTGAATATCTATACCTCTCCCCTGCTCTCTCAGCTACATTTTTTAATGTACCTATTTCCATTGTTGCTTCTGTTTCTAGCTTCAGCATTTTGTTTAGTTTCTAACACGTAATAGATGCCCAATAAATGTTAAATTGAATTGAATTGAATTGAATTGAATTGAATTGAATTGAATTTGAAGTCTAAAGATTACAGGGTTACTTGGAGCCAAATCCCAGATAGGCTAAAATATCATATATGGGTGGCAGCGTATAGTTGATAAAGTCTTTCATGGCTTGTTTTATTCACTCCCCTGTATGATGTTTTAGAGATGATTTAGGGTGAATACTGCTACCTGCTTTCCCATCCCTCTTTTCTTAATAGATCAGGACATTGCAGGTCAGAGAACTGAGAGATCAGGAACACACAGTTACTGAATAAGTAGCAAAGCTGAGACTAAACCCCAAAATCTTTTTCCAAGTTCAGTGTGCTTTCCATTCTCCCATACTGCTCCTTTTTTTAAAAAAGGACCACATATATCCCCAAATGAGGGAGAATGTCTCACTTTCCTTTTTACTCACTAGTGGGAGAGGAAACTGGAAGACAATTAGTCATGGATTAAAGATCCTGTTTGGGCCCTGTCACCCTATGAATTCCTTTCAAAGAGTATATTCTAAAGATGTAATCATATGAAGACTTATTTAATCTCAGCCAACTTTTATTGAGCCCAAATGAGCCAGGCATAGTGTTCAGCATTTTTCATGTCTTTCACCGTTTAAGTCTCAGAACAGTTTAATGAGGTATGTTCTTACAATTACTCTCCCATGAAACAGTTGGTGAAATGAGGCATGGGAGGATTTTATATATCCAAGTGTCCAAGTTCCATGGCTATGTAGAATTTGGATCCACATCTGATCCTAGAGCTCTTTGTCCCCACTGCTTTGCTCACTGTCCAGTCTGTGCAGTGTTGCTTCATGCAGAGACGACCAGGAAATGATCTAAATAGGGAAATTATTTAGAAAAACATCCTTGAAATTCTACAAATGATACTTTAGATATAGATGATGGATGTCAAAAGATGATAGCAATAAAATTGAAATCTATAAAATGCTATGATCCCACTTTGTAAACATATGCCCATGGAAAAATATCTGGAGGAATTATAGCTCAATTTTTTCTTTTCTTTTTCTTTATCTGTATTTTCTATTTTAGCTACAATGAACACACCTAATTGTGTCATTTTCTTTTATAGGCTAAAGTATATTAATTGGAGAGTAGTTTAGAACTTTTGAAGCACTCAGATAGCATCAAGGACTTGACATAAGATGTGTCCCAGCAAAGTGAATTCCACTTGGATATGGTTTGGCTGTGTCCTCACCCAAATCTCATCTTGAATTGTAGCTCCCATGATCTCCACATGTCATGGGAGGGACCGGTGGGAGGTAATTGAATCATGGGGGTGGGTTTTCCCCATGCTCTTCTTATGATAGTGAATAAGTCTCACAAGATCTAATGGTTTTATAAAGGACAGTTCCCCTGCACATGCTCTCTTTCCTGCTGCCATGTAAGACATGCCTTTGCTTCTCTTTCCTCTTCTGCCATGAACATGAAGCCTCCCTAGCCATGTGAAACTGTGAGTCCATTAAACCTCTTTTAAAAAAAAATTTACCCAGCCTTGGGTATTTCTTCATAGCAGTGTGAAAATGGACTTACAGTAAATTGGTACCAGTAGATTGGGGTACTGCTGTTAAGATACCTGAAAATGTGGAGCAACTTTGGAACTGAGTAGAAGGCAGAGGTTGGAACAGTTTCGAGGGCTCAGAAAAAGATAGGAAGATGTGAGAAGGTTTGGAGCTTCCTAGTGACTTGTTGAATGGTTTTGACCAAAAAGTCCAGGCTGAGGTGGTCTCAGATGGAGATAAGGAACTTATTGGGAACTGGAGCAAAGGTGATTCTTGCTATGCTTTAGCAAAGAGACTGGTGGCATTTTGCCCCTACCCTAGATATCTGTGGAACTTTGAAATTGAGAGACGTGATTTCAGGTATCTGGCAGAAGAAATTTCTAAGCAGCAAAGCATTCAACAGGTGACTTGGGTGTTCTTAAAGGCATTTCATTTTATTTTTTCACAAAAATATGGTTTGGAATTGGAACTTATGCATAACAGGGAAACAGAGCATAAAAGTTCAGAAATCTGCAGCCTGAGGATGTGATAGAAAAGAAAAACCCATTTTCTGAGGAGAAATTCAAGCTGGCTGCAGAAATTTGCATAAATAACAAGGAGCCAAATGTTAATTCCCAAGACAATGGAAAATGTCTCCAGGGCACGTCAGAGGTCTTCAAGCAGCACCTCCTATCAAAAGCCAGGAGGCCTAGGAGGAAAAAATGGTTTCATGGGTGAGACCCTGGGCCCCCCTGCTGTGTGTGGTCTCAGGACTTGGTGCCCTGCATTCTAGCCCTGGCTGAAAGGGACCATGTACACCTCAGGCTGTTGCTTCAGAGGGTGCAAGGCCCAAGCTTTGGTGGCTTACATGTGGTGTTGGACCTGCAGGTGCACAGAACTGAGGTTTGGAAACTTCTGCCTAGATTTCAGAGGATGAGTGGAAATGCCTGGATATCCAGGCAGAGATGTGCTGGCAGGGTGGAGTCCTCATGGAGAACTTATACTAGGGCAGTGCAGAAGGGAAATGTGGGGTGGGAGCCCCCACACAGAGTCCCCACTGGGCACTGCCTAGTGAAGCTGTGAGAAGAGGGTTACCATCCTCCAGACCGCAGAGTGGTAGACCCACTGACAGCTTGCACCTGGAAAAGCCTCAGACACTCAATGCCAGCCCGTGAGAGCAACCAGAAGGGGAGCAGTACCCTGCAAAGTCACAGGGGCGGAGGTGCCCACGACTATGGGAACCTACCTCTTGCATCAGTGTGACTTGGATGTGAGATATGGAGTCTAAGGAGATCATTTTGGAGCTTTAAGATTTGACTACCCTGCTAGATTTCAGACTAGCATGGGGCCTGTAGCTCCTTCATTTTGGCCAATTTCTCCCATTTGGAATGGGTACCATTCCAATGGGTATATGGGCACCAATGCCTGTGCCCCACTGTATCTAGGAAATAACTAACTTTCTTTTGATTTTACATGCTCATAGGTGGAAGGAACTTGCCTTGTATCGGATGAGATTTTGGACTGTGGACTTTTGAGTTAATGCTAAAATCAGTTAAGACTTTGGGAGAGTGTTAGAAAGGCATGACTGGTTTTGAAATGTGAGGACATGAGATTTGGGAGGGGCCAGGGGCAGAATGATATGGTTTGCCTGTGTTCTCACACAAATCTTATCTTGAATTGTAGCTCCCACAATCTCGTATCATGGGATGGTCCCGGAGGGAGGTAATTGAATCATGGGTGCGGGTCTTTCTTGTGCTGGTCTTATGATAGTGAATAAGTCTCCTGAGATCTGATGGTTTTATAAAAGGCAGTTCCCCTGCACTTGCTCTCTTGCCTGCTGCCATGTAAGACATGTCTTTGCTTCTCTTTTGCTTTCCACCATGATTGTGAGGCCTCCCCAGCCATGTGGTCCGTTAAAGCTCTTTTTCTTTATAAATTACCCAGTCTCAGGTATTTTTTCATAGTAGTAGGAAAATGGACTAATCTACCCTTCTAGTTAATTTTCTTCTTATATTGCTTCTGGGCAGCTCTCTGTTTTCCTCCTCGCATACAAGCCCTCTGGTGGGCCTTTGAGCTCAACAGGGCATCAGGAGTAGGCTTGTTGTGAGGCCAGGCTTGGACTGTCTATGGCTGTTCATGAAGTGGAACTTACATGGGATTCAAAGCTTTGTTGTTATTGTTTAGCAGGAGCACAGCCTTTGAAGAGGAAGGATGACAGCCAAATTTTGGGTAGTTTGCACAAGTATGAGCTCCAACAACTTAAGGAGCAGCAGGTATATTAGAAAGGAAGCTCAGAGAAATTAAGGAAAAGAGAAGCAAGATACCCACCTTTTGAAAAGAGTGGCTTACTCTCCTGTTTTGGTGACTTGGGAGGGTAAACAGTATATAAAAACAAAGGACATAACTGGGAACCCAGGAGAATAGGGCTGAGATAGGATGGAGCCTTATGGTTTGGAGTCCAGCAAGGTGTGCTGTGTGTGTAGGCTCTTCCTTAACAGATGCTTCAAGTAGTCATGCACATCCCATGGTCAAATCTCCACGAGGAAATTGGGCATTGGTTTGAATCTAAGCCATGGCTTATGATTTGTTCAGTGCCTCAGACACTTTGGGGTAAAGTTGGGGAAAGCACCCAGAAAAGAAGCTGTAGGTCCTCTATACTTCTATTTGTACATTTGAGGTTTAGGGTGTCTAATAAAATCTCATTTGAACAGGGTCTAGAGCTAAAACATCATCTATGAAAGTTCAGAGATTGGGTGTAGTGCCTCACACCTATAATCCCAGCACTTTGGGAGGTTGAGGTGGGTGGATCACCTGAGGTCAGGAGTTCTAGACGAGCCTGGGCAATATGGCAAAACCCCGTTTATACTTAGCATGGTGTGGTGGTGCACACCTGTGGTCCCAGCTACTTGGGAAGCTGAGGCAGGAGAATCACTTGAACTCTGGAAGCAGAGGTTGCAGTGAGCCAAGATCACACTGCAACACTCTAGCCTGGGTGACAGAGTGAGACCCTATCTCAAAAAAAGAAAGTTGAGAGTATATAGGAAATAGGAGCTATGATATGTAAGTTTCCTTGAGGGGAGAAATTAAAGAAAAAGGGTGCTGTCCATAAAATGCATCCAGAATGGGACAGCTGGGTATGGGGAGGACAGCAGAGGTGGATATTGAAAGAAAGGGCAAATGGGCAACCAAAAAAATCATCACCACATTTTCACAAGTCTTTTATTTGACTGGTTGTGTATTCAGAAATGTCTAGAAATGTTGCCAAATGATTTATTGGCCAAAGAAATTCTAAAGTTTTGAAGAATTAAATTTTCTCAGGCAATATCAGTCATTTAAAACTAAGTGTTGTTATAGCCACCATAGAATTTTATATATAGATAGTGATTGTATGTGTATAATCACCTAAACTCCAGAGTGCCTCTGTATAATTTTTTGGTGTTTCTAGAGTTTTGATTTAAGTTTTCAGTTTTGCAATGAGTTTACACTTTTAATATGGCACAATAGAATTTAGCTCCTCAATAAAATTCAGCAATTCTGTTCGGCAATTGTGATTCTGTATAAAAATATGCAATTTAGCAGAGAAGTTACAAGGGTAAGCTTTGGAGCCAGATACCCTGAATATGAATCCCCTTCTGCCATTTATTAGCTGTTTGGCCTTGGTAAAGTTTCATAAACTCTCTGTATTTCTATTTTGTCATCTGTAAAATGGGAAAAATGATAGTATTTCACTGGCAGGCTTTTATTGAGGATAACAGGAATTGAAACGTTTGAAATGCTTAGCACTATACCTGGGACAAATGAAATTCCACAAATGTTAGCTATCATTGTTGTTATTGTTATTCTTAGACACCAAATTTCAGGTACTGGAGGAGACACAAGGATGAAAAGGATGTATTTCTTTTCTTCAACTATCTTAAATCTTAGATCGCTATTTTTCTCTATTTTATTCATTATATTAGGTTGTATTACTACTGCCATCAGTGTTTTCTATGAGAATTTCTGAGTTCCAAAGTTGTATTATTGAAAAAAATATGGAACTCTTTTTATGGATTTTTTATATTCCCTGGGAGAGATAGTTACCTCCTTCCTAAGCAAGTCAAGACCTAGCAATTCACTGCCTCGAAGGTGAAGCAGCCCCTCCCTAGATAACCACAGTGGGATTCCAGGAAAATCCTTTGAGTATAGCAGAGGCCCTATGCCTGCTCCTCTCTTGGTAAATGAAATCATTGCTCTGCCTTTAAGACTAACTTATCTAGGCATGATCTTTATCTGACATTTATGTTGAGATCGCTAAGTGTGCAGCTACAATATATGCACACATTTACGGAATACCCACCTGCCTCCTCCTCCTCACAACACAGCTGGGTCCTCACACGCACATTTGAATTTTTTTTTTTAATGTACTCTTCCCTGAAACTAAGAAAAAGAGTGGAATCTTTGCATTTTTTTGTCTTTTCAATTTGTGTTAATATAGACATAAGCCTTTATTGGGAAAAGTGAAACCAATGTGTATGAAACTTGGACTATATCCAGCTGAAAATAAAAACGAGTTCAGATGCTTTCTGTGTTGTTTTTTGCCTCACATGCAGATTGTGCTGTTTGGTGAGAGAAATAATTAGTCATTTATAGGTTCATTACATAGTATGGTTAAACTTGACCTTCTCTTCTCTATGGTGAGCTGGTGAGAGACCTTTCTCAGTAGGTCCAGCTGGCTAATATGGCTCTTATATGTATACACCTATGTAGTACAGTCTGTATTTTCCAACTCTAATGTCACTCTCTTTGAGATCCTGATTTTACATATGGCAAGGAAGAGCTTATGTGTCATTCATTTTTCAATTCTTTGTATAAGATCTTTAAATGGGACGTCCATTCTCCATTCTACCCCCTACAACAAAAACAGCCCATTGTTATTTAAAGCAAAGGCTTTATAGATTAGTTGTTGAATGCGATACTCATCTCATGAATAACTAATAACATAAAATAAAGAACAATGAAAATGCAAATTATCTGCACATATACAGTGGCAGTTAGCAGTATGACTATCCCTCCTGAGTTTGTACAAGGTAGGAAAAAGCCAGTCAAATTTCTGATTGTACCTAGTCCTTTGAGTTGTTGAGACAATATCAGAATTCATCCTTTTTAGGACTCATTATTAAGGCATGAAAAAAGAGATTGAAATCTGGTAGAATTTTAATTCTTTCGTTAGCATTATTAATAAACAAGAATTGGCAGGAGCTAAACTGATTGGCACATACATCTGGAATAACAGAAATAAATAAAGTTTCAGAATGGGAGGAAGGGCTTCTACTACAGGGATTTTGGTTAGAAAATTGCATGCGTGTGGCAACAAGTTCAAGTCTAAACAAACCACAAATAAATCTTACTGAGGAGCACTTTTAATGTGTAAGATAGGGACAGGTGGTTGTCTTTCTTCATGAGAGACATGTCTGGCTTTTATTTTGGGAAAGAGATCAGAGAATCTGTTAGGGAAATGGAAGTGGAGTGTAGGTTACCACAGCTGTGAAAAACTAGCCCAGGGAGACTCACCAGGGAAAGGTCTCATGATTTTAAGTATCAAACTGCCCTAGAGAATTATTTGCTGGATTGACTCTTAAGAAGACCTAAATGGTAAAGAAAAAGATCTCTGGCCTTTGAAATATTTATATGAATACATAGAACCAAGATTTTATTTCATGTGTAAATAGTGAATTAGCTTTATTCATTTGATAAGGAAGCGACATACACCAAAAGCACTGAAATTGTTTTTTTCTTTTGCTAAACTGCTGCTTTTTATCCAGTCTGTATGCCCATCACACACAGTACACTTGGTCAATGCGTTCAGCGAGAACGATGATGGTTAAAGGTTGGATTTCATTTCCTTGACAGTCTGCAACCAGAAGACGACTCTCTGCCTTGGATTCTAGTGGTGGTTCGCCCCATGTCACTTTTGGTAAGGATCTCACAGAAGAGTCATGCAATGTGATGTGGGCAAGGAAGATGCGAACATTACAGGATGTGCCTTTTTATAAGGCATTAAATTACCTTCAATTCTTTTCTTTTCTGGGTGAAAGAGAAAGATGAAACTGAAGGCTCGAGAGCACCATTGAAAAGCAACAGGCCTCACAGATGGCTGACCCAGATAACTGATAGCATGACATGACAGCCTCGCTCTGTGTGGTGAGTTCTGGCAACCCTGACCCCCTGGCTGCCCGCCACTAACTGCCAGGCTAAACTGTGCTTCCTGTGGTCACTCTGAAATTGTCGTTAGTCTAATGGAGGGGCCCCCCACCCTACCTACCCACAGACCATGCCTCAATATTTCCTTCTGCATCACCTCTTGAGAGACTCACTGCATTGAAGAACTTGGGGCATTCATGAAACTTCTGTCTTGAGTCTAACATGGCTTGGATCAGTTCTCTTCAACCAGTTGCACTCAAGTGCCCTTAGTCACATGGAAGAGTTAAACTCTTACTTCGTTCACGCCAAATCAACCCTCAGCAAGAAAACCATTTCTTTTTAAAAATGCAGAGAAATTTACATTGTACTCCATAATATGTCTGTGTTTTAATTTCTTAAAGTATTTAACAACCATCACCTGCTGCCATGACTGCAGCATTTTAGAGAAAAAAAGTGATGTTTAGTGTGGTCCTTAAACCAGCAGTATCAACATCATCTGGGAACTTGCTGGAAATGCAGATTCTCAGACATCCACTTACGGAATCAGAAACTCCAAGGGTGGAGCTTAGCTATCAAGCTCCACTGGTTCTTAACAAGCTCTCTAGGTGACTGTGTTGTATAATAAAGTTTGAGAGCCATGTGATGTGTTAACCTGGGGACTTTGACTATTTTATGATGTGGGTACTGTCAGGCATGTCATTCCCAAATTGGAGAAGCAGAAGATAGTTGATTGGAGCAGAGGGTCTTCAGCCTTTTTTTTTAAAGGCATGTTTACATATGGGAAATACATATGGTCCCTAACTTACAATGGTTCAACCTACTGTGTGTTTTTTTTTTTTAATTTTACAATGGTGTAAAAGTGATACACATTCAGTAGAAACTGTACTTTGAATTTTGATCTTTTCCCAAACTAAGAGAAATAGATGACTATCTGTAGCATCCTCATCATCCAGCAATTAATTTTAGTTCAGTGCTTCAACATTCTTCAGACCCACTGTGCCTTCAGCTGTATTCATTAATGGTGAATACTCATATGATGATTCTGTTTTTACTTTTGGTACAGTATTCAATAAATTACATGAGATATTCAATGCTTTATTATAAAAATAGGCTTTGTTTTAGATGATTTTGCCCAACTGGGGGCTAATGTAAATGTTCTGAGCATGGCTATTGATGTTTGGTAGGTTACATACTGTATTAGTTCACTCTTGCATTGTCATAAAAACCTGAAGCTGGGTAATTTATGAAGACAAAAGGTTTAATTGGCTCACGGTTCTGCAGGCTGTACAAGAAGTGTGGTGCTGGCATCTGCTTCTGATGATGGCCTCAGGAAGCTTACAGTCATGGCAGAAGGTGAAGGAGAAGCCAGACCATCACGTGGCAAGAGCAGGAGCAAAAGAGAAAGGGAGGAGGTGTTACACTCTTTCAAACAACTAGATCTTGTGTAAACTAACTTAGTGAGAATTCAGTCATCACCAAGGGATGGCACTAAGCCAGTTATGAGAGATTCACTCTGATGACCCCAATACCTCCTACCAGGCCCCACCTCCA
The DNA here is from genome assembly GCF_024542745.1 of Macaca thibetana thibetana. Taxonomy (NCBI): domain Eukaryota; kingdom Metazoa; phylum Chordata; class Mammalia; order Primates; family Cercopithecidae; genus Macaca; species Macaca thibetana. The sequence goes on along the minus strand of NC_065590.1, from coordinate 48,285,823 downwards.
ACACTGGAAGTCACATTTCAATATGAAATTGGAAGAGGAAAAACATCCAAACTGTATCCGGTGTGTTAAATTCATTTTCAACTTATGATGGGTTTATTGGGACGTAACCCCACTGTAAGTCAAGAAGCATCTGTACTTACTTGGATATACCCAAAGTTCATTCAGTTGGCCCTTTCATAAATATTTACTGAGCACTTACTGTGCAGGCACTCTTCTGTGCATTGGAGATACGACTGTGGACAAAACCATCATGGAGTTTACCTTCTACTGGGAAAGATAGCCAATAAGTATAATGTCAATAGAAATAAGTGCCACAGAGAACAATATAGCAGTGTATAGGATCAAGAATGTCTGAGTTAGGATTGCTCTTTTGGACAGGGTGATCAGAAAAGGCCTTTCTAAAGAGATAGCTTTTGAGCACACCTAAGTGAAATGAAGGACCAGGTTATAAGACTATCTGGGGGAAGACATTTCTAAGCAGACTGTGGATGATACCTATGTCAGGTTCTCCAACTTAGAATAGAGAAGCCTCGATGCTGAGAACATTTCTTATCTTTTCCTTCTGGGCTCTGGGTCATTGGGACTCACTGTCTCGTTCCCAAGTCAACTCTGTGCTGAAGATACATTGGATAGGAAGAGGTGGTTTAACTCTTCTGGCAAATATTCTATGTGGTGGCTGTCCCTGAGAGCATCTGCTAGAGCAAGGGGTCAAGCATTGAGTCCTAGGCCCTGGGTGAGCAAGGGAACAAACTGAAACTCTAGATCTCTCTCACACATCTCCCAAAGCAAAAACTAGGAATACAATTTGCAGTGTTTTTACTCCATAGATGACATTGAAGCTCTTTTCATGTCTGGATGTAGTGTATGGATATGAATATAAATCTCTCACAAACTTTTGTACTTTACTAGTAGCAGCAACACATTACTTGTGACCTTACTTTGTGAGTATTCCAGGCACAGCACTTTGTCAAGACAAGGCCCTAGGTTAAAAAGTACTGTGAGAGAGGTCAAGGTAACAGATTCAATCCCTATCTGTGGCAGTTATCATTCCCCTAGAGACTCATGACCCTTCATAAAGTGGATTTTTGAAAAGTAAATACCATTAGCATCAGGGAGCATGGGGCTTGGAACTACAAGTCATTCTCACCAAAGCCTTGCCAAATAAAGGCAATATTGACAGACGGTTAAGACGGAAATTAAACAATTTGTTTGTTGCAAAGTATGGTGGAGGCTGAGATTCAGCTAGCAGAAGCAAAAATCATTTCTTTTTCCTTAATTCATAGCCCTTTTTTTGAATGAAAATATTCAATGAAAGTAGTATTCAACAGTAGTTTATGATCCTGAAGAGCCACCCAAGGGTTTCCCCCTTCATCCTACTGAAAATGCACAGAGACTTCACAAGAGGGTTTCATTGAGCAGCAGTGGTGATAGTAGAACCAGGACTTTACCTGTCTTTGAGGATGAACAGCAGAACATCCATCATCCAAGAGACCCGCTGTGCTACCAAAAGCATAAAGAAAACCGTAAGTGCAGTGTTGTAATTTCCAAAGATATTTCGAATGATTTACTAAACAAGAGCAAGAAAGGAGTCACAATTGTACTCTATTCCCACTTGAGATACAAAGGACATTTTCACCAAGATATGGGGACTGACTAAGCCAGCAGTATCAACATTATCTGAGAACTTGTTAGAAATGCAAGATCAAGCACTTTGTTCTCATTCTCTTTTTCATTCATGTGCTTTTCCTCACACTGCTTTACTTTCTCTGCCTTTCGTTTCTCTGGTTTATCACTGGCTCCCTCATCCTTCAGCCCTTGGATACAATGTGAAGTTTGAAACCTCCAGCAGTCGTTTCCTTCAAAGAAAGCATGTAACCCCCACACTGGAATGTCTTTGGAGCTGTGTGAATAAATGTGTTGAGAAGGAGTAGATGGTTCCCAGGTAATTTTTGCAGACAGAACGGCAATCCAATTCTGGATCTGCAGTCAAACCATCTGCAGAGATAACATCAGAAGCAAATTTGTATTTGTGGGGGAAACTGTCCTTCATACTTAACCCAACATTGAATCTGAAATATTTCCAAGCTTTATTACATGTAGAATTGGTTTGTAATGCTTTGAGGTGTTGTGTAGGTGAAAGGGAATAGAGCTGATAAATGTAGTTACATTCTTGCATCCATTGGTGACACAATTTTCCAAAAAAGTCATTTTGCATGTAGAAAAAAAAATGATGGGGGAAATGAAATCGTGTCATAAAAATGTATAAAATAATCTGGCAGGGCTCAAAATTTGAGAGAGATTTGAGGCCAGGCAAAAGACCCTATCAAAAAGACTTTACATGCTATCTCCAATTTTCTTAAATCTTGATAATAAGAACATAACATTTTTCAATCTAAAATTATTCCCCTTGTTGATGGGGGTCTGAGAGCCAGGGATGCAAGACTGTTCATTCTGGTTTATCTTCACATGAAATCCAGCCATGGGGTTCAGGTGCAGGGCATCGAAGTGTTGTGAGAAAGCAGCGGTGTAGAAATCTCTCATTGCACCAGCAGCAGACTTTTTCACATACACAGAGATAGAACATTGTAATTCTCCGCCTCACCCTGCATTCTTGTGGGATTTAAGAAATTCCTGCTCTCACTTTCTACAAGACCTGGTGTAGTTCATGCTGGTGCCAAATTGGTCACAAGGGGGCACCGAAGTGCCACAAATTTTGCCCTGGGACCTTTCTACACATGCAAATTTCCAGCAACAGAGGCCAGAGAACTGTGGCCCTTCAGGAGCATTCTTCCCAAGCTTGCTTGGCAGAAGCATTACCATGGTGGCTGGAATCATCAAACATCGCCCACAGTTTGTGTCTGCCCAAGTGTCCATCTTGGTGCCAGTTTGAAAGTATTCCACCATGGTGGTTGAAGCACCATGTTAAAGTTCTTTCTTTAAAATATTTTTTTTTCTTTAGCTAATTCAGTCCTGTATCATGCTACTTTTAGAGAAATTGTTACAAAAATCCATTTGAGAGGAATCTGTTAATTGAAAAAAAATGATAGTACACTTTCTAACAATACATTTCAAGTACTGGTGTCCTGAATATATTCTTAAGAAGGAAAATATTATTTTCTTTTTTAACTGTTTGCCAAAGGAGACAGTCATTTGTTGATTTATTTCCTGTACATTGTCTTTCCTCTTTACCTGAAAAGCGAAGAATTGTCAGGGTTCTTGCCGCAACATGAAGAACCATGGGATAATTTCATGGAGCAACAGTGAAGTTTTCGTTTCTCTCACTTAGAGAAGATGGGGAATTTGACTATTGATTTCAAATTTTCTCTGTCTGGGCAGGAGAGTTGTATTTTATTAAATGCAGTCAATTTGTGGTGAAATATTCTTTTTATTTTTCAAGATAGATTGCTGATTTACTTTAGAATGGTGGGAAAATAAGTCTGTACCTGCTGAGTGCTGAAGAGAAGTGTTTATTTGCTTTATTGATTTGATCCATTTTTGTGAGATGTTTTCTATGTATTTTTCATTTGGCTACAAAACCTACCCACAAATGGTCCTGGCTATTGTACTGCTTCAGCATTCTGGAGAATAGCTCCAAAGAGAAGAGTCTGGAATTTGCAAATAATTCTTTTGTTGGAGAAGCCTTTCTTGGAGAGAAGCTCTCTACTTCGGGTATGGACAGGCTTATAACAGCAACCTCTATGCTTTCCAGTGATCTTGATTGGTTGTCTTACGGTTCGAGGGTATGAACAAAATAAGTTTTGGCTTCCCAGCTAGAACCCTCAGATCATTGTTAAGTGGGAAGCATGATCCATCACAGGTACTAACATAAATGCAAGGAATATTAAGCTTTCAAAAATGGTCCTTTTGGCCTTGAATTCTTTATTTTGCATCAGAGGATGAAAGCTTCCTCTTTAAAAACAAAATGACAGTACTGCTTCCGATTGAAAACTTCCTCATTTATTAAAAAGCTAGACTTTCAAAAGACCATTCAGTGATGATGAGCAAGAAGAATGCCTGATCTATAGTTTTAGTGGAAGAGTATAATGCACATACTATGTATATAAAATTTTACCACAAAAGTTTACATACAAGATGTAAAATGTGAGTATGTTTATATGTAGCAACTGGAGGGCATTTTGGATTAAACAGGTTATTTTGTAGGGATTTAGATTATAGATGACTTTAAACAAATTTGTTTCTGTTAATTTTAGAATATTATTTGTGGGAAAAAAGAGCATGTGATACTTTTGTAAAATGATGACTCCTGTATGTGATTGGGACTAATTATCTTGACATTTTCTGGCTGAGTTAAAAAAAACTTTTGAATGTTGGATTTCTTTCAAGTCATATTTGGTTCCATTAGAAGTGACCATTTCTGCTTTCTTTACAGAGGAAATCAAATCAAGATTTTTAGATCTAGACTGGAAAGATAAATATAAATTTTATTGCAATATAAATTATGTAGAGTATCCATCCAATTTTGACAGAATAGGCTCAGGATTCATTGATATTTTTTATTTCTTCGATAATGAGGTAGAGGAAATAAACTTGACAAATTCTAAACTATACTCAGCTGTCCCAGAAATAATATATAATAAGCTTCCATTAACTGAATGACCTGTTGCAGTGAAGTATATTTTTACAATCCATATGTATATATTTCAAGATTAAAAAGCTTACATACACACACACGGAAAACATAGTTTTTTTTTTTTTAAATAAAGGAGAAAACAGGTTTGTCATACAATTAGTTCATATACAGATGAGGTCAGTTAACTCTGTTCAGCTTTTAGTCATGCATAGAAGGATAGCTAAAGATAGCAGATTCAACCCACTTCATTTCCTATGTGCGCCTAAAGGCACTGATGCTGAGTTTTGGCAGAGAAAATAAATTCAAATATAAGAGGATGTAGGCATGTTGATTTCCAGACCAGAGAAAGAAGTTAAAGAAGTAACTTTGTTTTGGATAGAGGTGGGTGGGAAGGACGCTCTCTTTGAAGTAATGTTGGGAGCTTAAATGATTTTCTAGGAGCCTTTCCAAATTTAATTATTTTTGTGCTCAGTATTTCAAATTTCAAATAATTACAGTTATCTAAATTTCAATACAGGCATATGGGTTCCCCATTTCCTGTGACTTATAACTGTACTTGTTTGGGGGAAGGAAGTTTCAAAGGTGAGATTCATTTTCATGGTGGTTGTGGTTGTTTCCACTGTGCACTTTTCCAGGCAGTTGTTGTGAAAGCAGTCCAGGAAACTTTCCTTATCATTGGCTAAAAGGCGATACTTAAAGGTGAGCTTTTGGGTGGTGGAGCAGGAAGTGGTGAAAGAAATATATAAGAAAGTAATCTTGGAACAAAAGCTTTGCCAATTTGTTCATTCTTGCATTCTTTTAAAAAAAGAATAATAAAGATTCGATAATCCTGGATTCCCAGAGCAACACTTCCATCACCGTGCTTCATCCTGAAGAGCAATTTGTCCATCTACATTAGGTTTCTTATTTATATTCACATATGGATAGGTATTTCTTTACATTCGGCCCTGCCTTATTATATACTGAAAAGATAATATGCCTTTCCGGTCTTGCAGCATTGTTGCTGGTTTGGGACATCCCCACATAATAAAAACATGCAGCTAGTATAGGATGTGCCCCCCGTTAATTTAATTTTTCCTAATGCAGTTTATCATGGGTGCTATTTTCAGGTCATGCTTGCTTCTATTTGTAGTCTCTCTCTCTCAAGTAGATTTTTAAAAAGCAGGTCTAGAAATCTTTGTGAAACTTAAAAAAGATTATATGGTGTTACAAGCATTTCTTTCAAATTAACGCTTATTTAGATACCTAAAATGTTATATCACCTAGAGTTTTTATTATGCAGATAACTCGACTTCTATTTTTTTCTTGTTTAACAGTTTTTGTTGTTGTTTTTAAAATGAGAATTCTTATTGATGGGAGAATACCGAGCCCCACTTTCCCTAATATGTAGATGAAAAGGGGAAATTAATGATTGACTGAACTTTTCACTTTTATCCAGATGTCTTCGCTTTCTGTCTACTTAGCCTAAGTGTCTGTGTGTGTGTGTGTGTGTGTGTGTGTGTGTGTGTGTGTGTGTGCCCCTACAGGCATGTTTTGTAACCCTCCAGTCCCAGGTAGAAATTGGTGGGGTCAGTTCTGGGACGGTGATAGGATCTGGCAGCATAAAGTGGTGTGGGTGGGTGTTGCTTCAGCTAGAACCAAAATGCTCAGATATCCTTGCAGGTACAGGTGTGCTGGGATGGACTGCAGGACTATAATGTGGAGATGGCACCTGCCAACAAATTCCAGTGACCAAACAAAGGGAATGACTGCTCTTCGGGGATTGTAATTGTGGTCTCACAGCAGATCTGACATTGTTCTATGCTTCGTGGTAAAGGGACAATTTATGTGTTGTTTCAAGAAATTATTATTCACATTTCTTCAAAAGAACTCTGCTGTGTAGTATTCCTGGGGACATTCCTATTTGACTGCAACAGTGACTGCCTTTAAGTGGTGAGGAAAAGTGATCTTCACACATAGAAGTTAGGAAAGCAAAGGTGATTTGGGACTGTGGTATAAATGTGTTATTAAAATTCATCTCTTATATGGTGAGCTATATCTAATTTCAGAAATAGATTTTATCAACCAGAATCAGCAATATCTTCCAGTCTGCAGTTCTCTGTTACACAGACACATTCTCTATTAAATACATTTTTCTTTTAAAACTGGGAATATTATCTGATGCCTGTGTATGAGTGACATACTCCAAATCCCATCTGCTGATCTACCTTTCAACTATTCCAGTGTCCTCCTTGTTTCCCATTTTTTACTGTTCAGGCCCTCCACAGAACATTACTGTCCCAGCAGACCTTTTATCCAAGGACTGTTGATCACAACCCAAGAGCTGTCATCCTATTTGCATTCTGTGGATGCATCATTATTCACAACATTTGATGTCCATAAAAACACATTAAAACTATTTCCTTGAGCAAAAATAATCAGCTCTCTGCTGTACATATCATTTGTATACTCAAATTGTAAAACGTAAATTGATATATAAGAAAATGGCCCATTAACTTTTTCATTAATGACAATAATACATTTTGTACACCAGCAGTAGGAGGATCATGTCTCTACGTTAGCAACCTGAAGGGTAAATGGGGCCCTCCTTCTTTTAATTTTCTAATTTCATAAAAATGATGGGTATCATCAAGCAGACATTCTTTTATGTATCTTATTTGCCTTAAAATACAGAACCTTTGTTTATTATAAAATTAAAACTACCCTGATATCCTGTGTGCTTTTTTTTAAAGAAAGCCAAAAATAATTATTTACTATTTGATTATGCCAGAGAGGACAAGTTTTCACCATGGATAATATGTAATTATCTTAAAATGTTTATTATATTTTCAGTACTTAATTATATGCTCCCATATTACATTTGAAGTATTACCAAAATCTTAAAGTATTAAAAAAGGATGTTTTTTATAGCCAGATAGCTGTGATAAAATGTAAACCTGTAATCAATTTCAAAATACTGAATATAACTTTTTGTTATGAGACATGGACATTTTAATTAAATATCATTAGGATTTACTTTACTTTTTGATGAGAATTTAGTATAAGCATGCTTTTTATACAAGAGAATATTGAATTAATCAGCTGTCTTTTCTTCAGGTATTAATGATAGTCATATTCTTTCAGGGTACAGGATTTAACTCCTATAGTGCCTACGTGACCAGTTGTCAAACCACAGTATTTGATTAAAACATGGATTAATAATTTGTCTATCACTGATACATCATGCACTAAGAGATAAAGAGCATCTGATATTAACTGAGAAATAAAATCTGCCTTCAGTAAATTGCGTAGAAAAATTACACAGTACATTTAAATTACCATTTGCTTAGCAACATGCCCTTGTAGCCATTCCAGTGGGGCTATAAAATGATCGATTTACTTTAATTTTCTACTGAATCCTGAAAAAAATGACTATCAGTAACCTGTCCCTTCATCATAGCATGCTGATTCACTCTGTGTATTAAATTTACTGGCAAGGAGCAAGACGTTAACAAAAAGTAACAGATAATGTGAACATTTCATGCATAATCTGTAATATGAGATATGTATTAATAGGGAAATTATGATGCATTCAATTATTCTGAAATGCCTTCCAGAGATGTTTTGATTTGGCTGCGCTCGGATAGTAGCAGCACAGCGGGGAGCATCTCAAGTGATGAATAACCTAATCTCCTAATCTCAAAATGGGCACTATTCGTAGTTAGCCTGGGAGAGGCTGGTGGAAGAAAGCACACTTTGCAGACAAGGCCACTAAGATGAAGCCAACAAAAACAACAACTCGAACAACAACAAAATAACCAGCATTCCAGCCTGCCAGCCTGCTACCATGCCACCCAGCCTTTTAAAAATCAAGATATGAAATGCACAGCTCTAAGGAACCTGTTTCGTTCCCTGTGATCACACAGGTCTAGATTCCAATCTGAGAGGTACCTTGCCACGCCTCTCAGCCAAACTTACAAGACAAAAGGCTATAAAAATGATTGCACTTGCCTTAGTGCTGTTAGGACTCCGGTATTTATGAGACATTAGGTATGCACAAGAACCCTTACTAATTTGCCACGTTTCATGCACACCTGGAATAATCTTCCCCACATATACCGGCTTTTTTTTTTCCCCCTTTTCCTTAATTTCCAAAGAAAGCCTACCCCAACAAGAAAGTGTTCATTTTGTATCATAAGCCCCCTGTTCTATAAAGCTGCTTGGGTGTAATTAAGTGGCTGCGTTTACTTCTTCATGTGGGGAACAATGGTCTGGCTCCTTGGAGAGGTCAAGCAGGATTTATTTTATTGTGTCCAGAGTCGGAGCAGTGGAGGAGGTTGTCAAGATAGTAGCTGGTCATTCCTTTGCCATTTATGTGGCCCTCTCTATGTAAGAGTAAGGCTATATATTTTTTTCAACCTCTGATTTGCTTCCCTTTTTTCCTGGGATCATTGCTACAAAACTATTAGGTAATACTGTGTTGTAAGGAAAATAAGTCCTGAGGAAAATGTGCTATGCATGTATGCCTTCCCCCACCCTCAAATTACTTGATTGCAGCGGGCTCACTTTTTGATTAATGCAATTTTGCATAAGGTAATATTACACGAGTGTATTACTTTTCAGTAATTATTCAATGGAGTTAATATGGCAGACTTCTTGAAGAAAAATTAGAACCGTGGCGTCTCATTTCTCTAAATCCCCAGCACTGTTCAGTAGGGTAACAATAATAATTATGTATAAATAAATAAATTTCTTTTATCAATGTTCACTTGGGCTAGAAATAACGGGCAGCCTCATCCCCAATCAGAGCACTAACGGCTGTACTTTTTAATTAGCAATGTTCCGAGGGGCAGAAATGATTTTATGTGCAGTTTTGTTATGCTGCAGTTTGGGAGAGTGACACAGTGATTTGTTATAACAAGGATCTTTTCAGTTTAATCATCGTGTGAAATTATGTGTGCTATTTTGCTTTTGCTTTCCCTTGCACCTTTGGGTTTGAGCCACTCCATAACGGAGGACAGGAAAGGTTCGTGGACTCCTTTTCCTAAAGCAATTTTCTCTCCTTTAAGTCTGATTTCACGTGGGCATCATTTTAAACTCTAGCAAGATGTGGTTCTATTTAACTAGCCCTTGCTTACAGAGGTCCCATGCCTACTATTATATTTCCTTACCATGATACATACTTTGCAGTGCATTTTTCTCACTAATCATGGTTTAGCAAACAAGGAAGGAGAGGGCCCCGTTTTATGAAACTTTCTGATGAGTGATGTTCAGTTTATTTCAGTCTTTAGTATACTAGAATGTACAATTGCTCTGAAGATAAATAAAAGATTCAGCCGGGTGCCACTGGAGAGCAGAGCAGCATGTCTTTGGCATTGCTTGAGACTTATCTGATTTGGATTTGTATACCTCATGGGGAATGGCAAAATATTGGAACAGACGGCTTGATATTTCCGAAGAATATAGTGGGCTTTATTAGCACCAGTTTCGCTCCCTGACTGACGGCTTTTTCAAATTTTTTATCTTATTAATCCGTGCTACTGTATGTAAATGTTATTCCTCTCTGCATAAGGGAGGCAACCAGCGATTTGTAATAAATGCTTATGAGTGCCTGAGGCTGCACTTAAACTTTAAAACATCTATTATTAAGTTGCAAAAAAACACTGTAATGGCCAATAGTGACCTCATAGGAATTTTAAACTGTGGTCGTCTGCTCTTCTGCATTAAAAACAAAAAAATTGCCTCAAGTTAGAATTATGAGCAATGCTATTTTAACAGCTGCATTTTGATTATTAAAGTGTGTTTTACAACTGAATTACAATGCTTTTATGGACTCTAGGTATAAGATTTAAAAAGGTCATTAAACATAGTCGGGTTTTGTCACAGTAGGTGTCATTGTATACAATGGACACTACACAATCTATTTTATGTCACCGCACTTAGGATTTAAAATAGCATGCAGGAGCATTTTAGTTTGTTTAACCATGTAGATTACTATAGACCTCTCAAGGATTTTGACAGTTTGCAGTCTGAGATGACTACTTTCATTATTATTTTATTAATTTGACAAGAAGCCCTACAGATTTTCTGTGTATCACTGATCCATTTGTCCCAGAAATAATTAAAAATGCCAGCCTGGAGCAACAGACAACAGATACACTTCTGGCAAATCAATGTTCAAAAATGCATTGCTTGTACTGTAGCCAACTCTTTAGTCCTGAAACGTTTCTACGTTTTCTCCATCTGATCATATATGGGCTCGTTGACAATAGGTATTGACCCATGGTGTAGGTTTTCCAAATGTAGCACCTTTAAATTGATTTATCCATTATGTCATATGCTGGATACTATATGCAATGTTTATATCTCTTGCTGCCCAAATACAGGGTAAAGTTGCTGAAATTTCCCAGGGCTGCTTCTGTCGTATACGGCTCAGCAAGGCGGTAAATGTAAACTTCAGTTTGTCTTATGTATGCCCTGCCTGTTAGCAACTTATATGTAAATCTTTAATTTTCTTTTCATTAATTTGGCATGGTGTTATGCCTGTGACTAGCTGGAGTCCATGCTATCCGTGAAACTGATTTCTGGGTGCCTGATTGTTGATGAGGACACAGGGATGGAGGTGCGATAAGGAGCATACAATCCTCAAAATAGTTGACAAAATGTCACAAAGGATTTTATTTGCATGTAGTACCCTGGGTAGGACATAATGATTAGTGTGCAGTGCATCGCTGGCACTGCGTATCCGAGCTCATCCAGATAACATGTCTGCTGCACAGCTTTGAATATTGTATATGTACTTTGAACATATCTATGACTAGCAAAGCTGTCATTCTGTTGAAAAATGTAGCTGCACGAATGACAATACTGGTTTAATTTTTTTTTTAAAGAGGACATCTTCTAAATAATTATTATCATGCTAATAACATTTGTATTCTTTTGTGTATAATTAAGATCTGCCTGTCTAAGCATGAAATAGGGTTGAAATCGTGAATGAGTATGCTATCCTTAACCTATTTAGTAAATCAGTTTTAATTTGGCTTTCTTTAGGTTAAATCATAACAATAGACTGCTGTATACAAAAACCCACACTTCTTGGCTGTAAACAATCTTGGAAATATTTTGCACTCAGCAAAGCTTCCCACAAAATTAAAGGAGCCCCTCTTATGAACGTTAAGTGTTGAATCAAAAATAATAATTCAATGATATAGAAGTCATTTATTTTATAAAGTTAACATTAACTCTTTATTTCTCAGAATGATAAATACCCAAGCAATTTTATATTCTGACCTATTTGGCTTTGGCATTTTTTTCTTATGTAACAAAAAAATTAACTTAAGACAATATTCCACCTACTTCTGAGAGGACATGAGGCAGCAATCAGGATAAAACACAGTGAAACATAACAAGCCATTTACGGATAAAACATAGCAGGTTATGTAATTTAATGATCACAAACTGTTTTGAAATACATCGTGCCTTTTTGTTCCCTTAAAATAAGATAATCGGTTTTGAGTGGGATCTTTTCTTTTGTTTGTTTTTTGTATGTTTGTTTGTTTTTCTGGTATAATTTCATGGCTAATACCTAGGCAGTCTATAATGCTAAAAGAAATTATCTTTGTCATTTTGCAAGGGTTATTCTTTATTTTGAAGCTTCTTATGGCTTCTATAACCTAGCATATTTACTCTTCCCTATCCCAACTGTAACCATTTGCATGCTGTGATTTATAAGGTTATTGGAAAACACCTCCATTTATCAATTATGAGAGAACACAGACTGCTCGGGAACAGTTTGAGCAGCATCCTTGGCAAGTGAAATGTCTAAGGGGGTGGGGGGGCTGAGAAGGAAAGAAAAGAAGAGAAAATGGCAACAGGAGGAAAGTGGGAGTGCAAAGAACTCATTGATGCTTCTGCTTTTGTTTTCCTGCTGAGCTCTACTTGCCCTTCTTCCCACAGCTTTCCTGGTGTTGTACACACAAGCCCCTGCCATTTGATTTTTCCATGCATATTTTTGGTGCTCATGCTGTTTTTCTATGAATCTGCATTTGTTTCTCAGTCGTCAGCATGTATGTTCTGGATGTCTATGCATTGAAGGCCTAGTGTTGTGCAGAGCCCCATGAGGAATAGAGAGGGAATGAGGATGGGATCTATTCTCACCTCCTATCATGGGCAGAACAAACCTTTACAAAAGTACCAATTCAAAATAAACAGAAAATATAATATGAAGTGAATGCTAAGTAAATGAAATCATATTCACAAAATGGTTTGCACAATAGTGGTTTACAAGTCATTATTTCTTAATAAATGCTAGTCGCTAATAATAGTAATATGTTGATGATGATGACAATTTGATGCCAATAAGGACTGAAGCAGTTGCCATAGAGAAAGAGGTTAAAATGGAGCAAAGTTTTCTGCCACTTAGGAGACCCTCAGCATTTGAAGGATCTTCCATAGTGTAAGATGCTTTGCTAGGTCCTCTCTGACCCAAGCCCCATTCTCTCATTTCTCTGATTTCTTTTCTTTATGGCAATTAATGCCTTCTCATATACTACCTAATTTGCCATTGACTGTTTTTTTATCTGTCACCTTTCTCTAGAATGTAAGCTTCATGAGTTCAGGGATCTTTGTTTTTTTTGTTGTTGTTGTTGATAAACCCCAAAGTCTTTGAGAGTGTATGGAACAGAGTCAGCACTTAATACCTATTTCTTGAATGCTGAATGAATGACTGAAAGTTTGTCTAATTTGCCTGCTTCCTCTCTCTGTTTTCTAATCTCATCATCTGAGTGTTCCTGCCTCATGCACACTTAGTGGCCATTGTGGGTCTGCTTTCTATAGTGAATCTGGTAGGCGGATGATGGAAAAGAGAGAAAGATTTCCAGGGATGGCTGGGTGACCTGTGATGCCTTTGCAGCCTGACCTAAGGTCAATTTCTAGGAACAGCTAGAAAATTCAATTATAGCCTCCTCATCTGTTTGCGTATTGAACCCAGTTTTTCTGAGCAAGCTTTTCCTGAGAACTCCACTTCTCCGACAATTCCCTCAACCATGCTTAGAGGTTAAGTAAAGAGGATTTGGAATCGGGGCTTCAGTCGTTTCTCCTCTACCTTCATGCCAGATTAACCCTAAGCAAGTTCTTGGCCTCTCTAAGCTCTACTTTTCTGATTTATGGAACTGAGATAATAAAGATACCTACCTCCTAGGTGGTTGTGAGGAATTAAATGAAATGCTGAATGAACTCTGCACAATGGTGAGCATTGATAGCCAATGAAATAATACTACTAGTAAGCACTATAGATTTATGATCATTATTATTGTTGTTATTTATTTTGGCAGCAATCCAGTATGTTGTGTAAAATATTACCTACCATTTTGTGATCTGCGTTATACCTTGAGTTCTCTCTTTCTTTAGTATCTAATCACATCTTCTTTAAGTTATTTTTTCCCCTATTTTCTCAAAGATTTAAATAATCACTAGATTTATTTGAAAAAGAAAAACTTAAGGAACTGGTTTGGGAAAATATACTGAAATTCAAAACTATAATATTACTTTAGAATTTAATAAATATCTTTTTCCCTCCAAGTCATGATTACTAATAGGAAGAGGAGTAAAATTATGTGATTTGAATGAAGAACAATGAAGAGAAAAAAGTAAAGGAAGAATAGTTTGAAACCATTCACCATCTTGATTTTATTTTTAATTTCCATGCATTTGACTAAACCTAAGTGAGTATTTTTGAATGTTATCTGATTTTTTTCTCTTACATCTGTATTTTCTTGTAAGCAATTATTATTTGTTGAATAATGAATTAATTAGAAGGGATGATATCTATATCTATCTATATCTGTATATCTTTAGACAGACAATGAATATCTCCAAACTGGGAATTACTTTTCACAAAGAAATCTAAACATAAAAAGATAATTAATTTGAAAAAAAAAAGTGATATGGTAATGTTGCACTAAGCACATTATAAAATTGCAATAATAAAGATGCTGTTACTATTGTAAGATGAAATAGATATAGTAGTATAATAGAATTTAAATATAGAAATTAAATAGTATAAATAATTTATATAATTAAAAGTAGCATTTTGATTTAATGGAGAAAAGATAAATAATTTGAAGAAATGTATTAGAAATTTACCTATTTTGGGGGAAAAGAATGTAGAATTCTGCCTCACACAATATTTAAACATACATTTAGGGTCAATTAAAAAGTTAAATGTAAATAATAAATTTATAAGAAAAATCTAGATGGAAGATACGTTACTACTTACAGATCTAAATGTAGGGAAAGACATTTTAGCATAAAAATAAATAAAGGAGATATCGAGAAAATTAAGTTTGATGATGTGAAACTTAAATATTCATGCAAAAAATTAAAAGGCAAAAAGAAAACCCAGGTAAATATTTACAAAACATAAAGTGTTAGTCTTAATATAAAAAGGGATTATTAAAAATCAGTAAGAAACAGATTCTGCTAGGAACATGTGTCCAGAAACTCAACATTTTTCCTTTGTCTTCTCAGAAACCTTCAAAAAGCAACATGGAGAAAGGAAAGAAAAAGCCTACAAAATATTTTTGGTTGAACTAGAATACTATCAAATGTTTGCAAGGACTACCAAATGAAACCATTGAGTGATTGAAACCATTGGGAATAAGTGGAGAAGAACTGGGTTCTGTAACACAAAGCTCTGTAACTCTTCTATACAAATATGCTTCCTGTAGTTCGGGACACACTCTGAGGGACAATAGCTGGATTCCGTGTCTGCAAAGAGGGTTCAAAAATGGGATGAATGGGGAAGTGATAGCACTCCTATCCCCAGAGGGAGAATCGGGCTCAGAGCAGGTTCAGAGGCAGGGGGTGCCATGAAACATTATGCACATGGCCTGGAGCAGTGACTCCTGCCTTTAATCCCAGCAATTTGGGAAGCCGAGGTGGTCGGATCACCTGAGGTTGGGAGTTTGAGACCAGCCTGATCAACATGGAGAAAACCCTTCTTTACTGAACATACCAAATTAGCCAGGCGTGGCGGCACATGCCTGTAACCCCAGTTACTCGGGAGGCTGAGGCAGGAGAATCGCTTGAACCCAGGAGACAGAGGTTGCAGTGAGCTGAGATTGGACCATTGTACTGCAGCCTTGGCAACAAAACTGAAACTCCATTTGAAAAACAAAAAAGCACACAAGCCACCTTGGCAGGAAGTAGGCTGGCTTTATCTGAGAAAAGATGCCTATGAACATGAACTAACGCAGAACATACCTGATTCCTCCACACTTATGAGAACTTCTTACAAACAGCTCTTCCAGAAGACCCCAACTCATACAATACTACAAATACTAGTACAAAAATACAGCACTTCTACAGCATGTATACAAAGATAACATTTTAAAAAGAGGAAAAGAGCCTCATTCTTTATTAACAAAAAACATTCACTAGATTGAGGTTGCTGGGACAGATGTAAATTGTGAATAATTGTGATACCTTTAATTAAAATTTTTAAAAAAATCTCTTTACAAAAAAAACCACAGTGCAGAAATGCAAATATACAGGAAAGACATGATAAAGTGGCAAAAAGAATGAAAAGTAAGCTGAACAAACTCAGGAAAGAAGTAAAAGAAAAATAATGAGCTACAGAAATGGAGGTGAAACAGGAAGCAGCACAAGTCCAAGAGACACTGCAGAGGTCATGGTCAGGGACACAGAGGGTTGAAATCATGAGAATGAAATGAAATAGATGTAAAGAAAGATATAAAGGATCAGAAAAAAGATGGTAGAAATAGAAGTAACGAGGAGACATACTGTATATTTGTTTAGATTCCTTATGGAAGAAAATACAGCATTAATGAAATAAAACAAGTATTTAGGGATACAATTTGAGAACATTTTTCCAAAAGGAAAGAATTAGTCTATCTATTGAAGGGGCACCAGTGCCAGGAAAATTGACCCATTTCAGTCAATACCAATATTAGGGCTTAAGAAGCCACACATACCCACAAAAAAGGAGTCATTTTTTAAGGGATTAAGAATCAGGTTGGCTTCAGATTTCTCCACAGCAATCTTCAATCCCCAAAGATAAAACAATGAAAGCTACCAGATACTTAAGGGAAAGAAAAATGAGTGAAGGATTTCATATCTAGTAATGCTGTCCTTATACTAGAAATACTATAAACCAACTGTTTTGAATGCGCAAGTCAAAGTGTATTCTTCCAGTGAGCTCTTTTGGAAAAAATTACTAGAAAATTGACATTAATAAAACAAGAGATAACTTGGGAAAATATAGCAAAAGGACTGGCAGTGAACATTCCATATATCTAATAGAACTAAGACTAAAACTAATGTGGAATGTAGCATAGCAGACATAATATAAATGTTATATGCTAGTGATTCTCAAATTTTAAGGTATATACAAATCACTCAGGGAGCTTCTTAAAATGCAGATCCTGAAAGATTAGGTCGGGGCGAGTCCTGAGATTTTGTATTTCTTACAAGTTCTTAGCTAATGTTGATGCTGTGGGTCTCTGGACGTACTGTGTGTAGTAAGTATGGTGGTACGGTAAAAATAATACAACCAATAAAATTAGGAGGGAAAAATGTATGGAAATCAAAAGAAGTATGATTATTCATTCGTTGATATCTGTAAATTAATGAGTATTGTCTACTGCTGATAAATCAGCTTGTTGAAGTATAAACATTTAGTAGCACAAAGGTAAATATTAAGAAATATAATATTATTGACCAAAATCAAGTGGAGGACAAATGGGAGATGATTCCAAGGAAAAGAGACATGATACTTTTTTCTCATTGCTCCTAGTAGGAAACTATTAGATACAGCCCTCCAAATTAGAGGATTAAATATATAATATAAAGATATAACTACAAAGGTAATCATTAAAACAAAGTACAAATCCTATTCTTAAATATTAGAACTATAAACATGTAAAAGAAAATAGACCACAATAGTGAAAGACATACATAGTAACTAAAAAGAAACAAAATAATGACAGAACAAAGACCAAATATATTTATCATAGCAATAATGCAAATTGCTTAAAACCCATTATTAAAAGACTAATGATTTTAATTAGAATCACATAGCAAGCCCACCCTTTATATCAGGGTTTCTCAACCTCAAAACTATTGACATTTAGGCCTAGATTATTCTTTGACTGGGTGGATGGGTGGGGGGCTGTCTTATGCATTGTAGGATGTTTAGCAACAACCCTAGATTATTCCCACCAGGTTCCAGTTAGCACACCCCTCCCTCAGTTGTGACAACCAAAATGTTCCCAGACATTGCCAAATACCACCCCTGAGGGGAAGGAGAGGGGACAAAATCTTCTCCAATTGAGAATCACTGTTGTAATTAAGACATGCTTATATCAAAATGATTTAGAAAAATTAAAAAGATAGGCAAAGACATGCCATGCAAATGTAGATAAGAAAGATAGATGGTAACACAGTATGAATATGAAACAAGAAGGAATTCAGGCCAAAAGCATTAAGTAAATAACGACAAGAAAAGCCCTTGGTAATGTTAAAAGATAAAATTTGCAATAAAGATATAATTGTTACAATTTTCCATGCACCAATACTATAGCATCAACATATAAAAACATAGGACATGTAAATAAAAATAGAAATGTAATATTAATTCACCTCTTATTGTTGATGATGAGACAAAGTGAAAAAAAGTAAATACACAGAAAACTGAAATAATAATGTAGATGTTTTGTAGTATTTTAGTTCTATTCTATAAAAAGAGAGGGAAAACATTATTTTCCAATAACCATGAACCCTTATCCTGATCATGTCCTAAGGAACCAAGGAAACCACAATTATCTCCAGATGTATAAATAGCAAAGCAAACATTTTTTGATGACAAAGCAACAAAACTAAAATTATGAACAAAATTAGGAAATAAAATTCTCTACCTTCCAGAGGAAAGTGAATCAAGTCTAGGTTTAGAGATGAAATATAAACCAAAATTTCAGAATATGTGAAAAAAATAGCTCTCTGCAGGACGGTACTATTACAGCTGATAGGATGCAACTTACACAATATTGAAAGAAAATGCATAGCCTTACATTTTTGTATAAGTACATAGTAAAGACTACAAAGATTAATTAATACAAGAAGAGGCAACAAAATAAATGTAAAAAATAAGAAGGAAGAAGAAAAATTCATGAGTTAGAAAAATAAAGACAAAGAGCACAAATGATATACAAAGATAAAAAAGGCCAACTACAATACACAAGAAAGAAGAGACTACTTTACTCAATATTTTGCAAATAAATTTTTTAAATGCAGGTGAAATAATTTATTTAAATTGACTCTAAAGGAAACACAAAGTGTAAACAAGTATTTTTCCATAGAAGAAACAGAGAATACATTGTTGTCTATACTTTCCTCCTCCCCTCCAAAATAAAACAACCAAGTTGTAACTTTTTTAAACAAAATGATACCTTGAAATGAATGATGTTTAAAAAAACTAAGTTCTATGGTTTTATAGGGGAACTACCAACAAATTTTTCAAAAGGAGATAATGTTAATGCTGTTTAAACTATTTCAGCTCATAGATAAGAGGAAAAAATGCCAAAATATTTTTAAGAAGTGAGCATAATACGGCTTTTAAAACAGCAACAACATAGTTTGAATTTATATAAAAATAAAATATTAGACATACGTTTTGAAGTGGCTTTACATTAGATTCCCCATAGACCCAGGATGCGTCTTCACAGATTCAGATGTAATTAGTTAGTACATGGTGAGGTTGGGTCAGTATTCATTTATTATTACTTGTTTTTTATTTTGTTTGTTTTTAAAGCTCCCTATTGATTGTAATAAGCAGTTGGATTGGATAATCACTGTTTTAGATCAGTGTCTCTCTAGAATATCAATATAAAAATTCTAAATAAATGTTGATATTTGGAATCCAAAAACATATTAAAGGAATACATCATATGACCAGGATGTTTCAACATTAAGATATCTAATAATATAATATTAATGGAAGAAAAATTATATAACCATTTTCATAGATACTTAAAAGATATGTTGTGGAATTTAATATTCATTCCAAATTAAAAAAAAAACCAACAAAATAATATATCCGTATCAAACCAAAACCCAACATCGTGTTTCCTGGGAAAACATTAGAAGCATTTCTGTTAGAAACAAGAAAAGAGTGTCTACCATCAATGTCTGTTATTACAAGGTGAATTAGCTAATGCAAATAGACAAGAAAGAAATAAAAAGAATAAAAATTAGAAATGAGAAGGTAAAAGTATGTCTTGCAGATGATATAATTAAATACTTTGAAAACCAAGAAAATCAACTAAATTTACTGCCACAGTAAAATCTCTCAGGTGTCAGGGTACTAAATTAATACACAGATGTCAATAATTTTCCCATTTACAAACAAGTTAGAAGACATAATGGGAGAAAATACCTGCTTTGCAATAACAACAATAAGTAAAATTTAGAGGTATGAGCTTAACAGGAAATGTGAGGCTTCTAGGAAGAAAATTTTAAAATATTTTCAAAGTCCACAAAAGATTGTATGAACAAATGGAAAGGCATAGCATGTTCTTGGATAGAAAGACTCAGCATCATTAAGATGCTAATCCTTCCTGAGTTTACTTATAAATTTAACATGATCCCGATAAAAATACCAAGTCTTTTTTTCCCCCAAACTAGACAAGTTGATTGTATAATTCATATGAAAATCAACAAGAATAGCCAAGAAATTTCTGAAAAAGAAGACCAATGAGGAGGAATTAGACAGACATAGAAAAATGTGTATGGTATGCTATGATTTGTGTAGGAGAAGAAGAAAAACTTTATAAATATACATAAATATATATATAATATACACATATACTCTGCTGTGTAGTGTGTGTGTGTGTGTGTGTGCATGTGCATTTGACTTGCATATGTATACTGTTGTCCTCTGGCAATAGAAATAAGAAACAAAGAAGAATGGTAACCTATTCAGGATATGGGCATGAATCTAATTCTGGATAGAGGTAGGAAGCTGAGCCTTGGTTGCATGATTTTTATACGTTTTGAAGTGATTTTCATGTGATTATATTAATATATTCCAAAGTAGATAAACAAAACACAAACCCATTTATAGAAAAGAGAGCAAAGGACAGCAACTTGAAACAAAGAAATTTTGAACATTACGAATCAAGGAATATAAATTACAGCAATAATAATAATGATGCTTTATTGACGTATAAAATATGTTAGCCACTGTCACAAACACTTTATAGGATTTAACTTAATCCTCAAGCAATAACCCTGTGACTTAGGTATGTGTCACATATACATAACCCTGTGACATAGTTATAGATATGATTTCTGGGGATTTTTAGTTCTCTGTTTCTTTTGATTCCCAATGTCCAGAATCACTATTTTTCTTCTTGTTTTCAGAGGAGAGGCAGTGAGTATTTAAAAAGAGAGCTGGTGTTCTTGACCATTTTGTCACTCAGTTATACTCCATTATTTGCCTTAGTACTTCTGGGCTTTTCTGGATCCCTTCACTTTGTGTGGTTTAAAGAGGTTTAATGGTTTTTTATTGGTTCATTGGGTAGTTCATCAAATTAATACAGAAGCATTGTTAAAAAATTATTTGCATGTGACCAACTTTATTATTTAAAACCAGAACTACAGCCTTGAATTGATTAACAAAATCTTTGGAATCATCCACTATGTGCAAGATACTCTGCTAGGTACAGAGGGTGGTAGGCTTCAGGAGGATGACTAAAAATATAGATCTGGATGCCACTAAGGTCAGGTTCAGTGGTGGTTTTCTAAACTCATGACATGTGCATTTAAAGAAAGCCACTCAACTTAGTAAGAGCAATAGTTGAGTTGATAAAAATGAGGTTTGCTTAGCTGGGAGAGAGACTATTGCAAAATTCAAATAAATGATGATACATCAGAGGCAGAAAATCATAAAGCACATGAGGACTACTTAACACTGTTCAACGACTTACTGGCTGGGTGACTTGGGGAATATTAACTAATTAAACTAATCAGTCTATACTTTAGTGGCCTCATCAATAAAGTAAGATAATCATGGCACCTAACTCATTGGGTTATGGTACAGATTAACAAATATAAAACTCTCAGGACACTGCTGAGCACATGGTAAGTGCTCAATAAATGAAAGCTATTGTCATTGTTATTATAATAAAATCCCAGCACTCTCAAACAGTTTTTAGAACTCAAGTGACTCCAGAGATACTCTGTATAAGCAGAGAGCTGATTTAGTAGATCAACCTTTTCCCACAATAATTAACAAATATGATGGGGATAAACATAGCAGAAGAGAAGGAGGGAAAGGAAGAACAGAATAAGAGCATGAAAAGGTAATGGCTATCAGCAGCAGTGGTGGTGATTAAAATCAACAGTGAGGTTAGTGGTAACACAGAAGTGAGACCAAGATGAAGATGCCAAAAATGAGAGCTACACTATACCATCAGGGTAAGCAGAATCCACCCCACAGGAAAACAGTTGGAGAAAGCGCAGGGCATCTCAAGTGTGTGTGTTTGCGGAAGGACTGGTAAAGAACTCTTTGTGCCTTTCTATTATGACCTTTCAAGGCTCTAGGTGTCATTATATGATGCCAAGCAGTAGTATTTCTATCTGATAATTGGTATAAAAATTATCACATCTAATTCTATCTCATTAGCCACTATATATTATGGATTTTGATTTTCCTCTAGTAAAAGGCAAAAGACAAAAAGATTATAACAGTTTGTGCAACATGTAAAAGATAAAATGAATATCTTCACATGACTTGGAAGGATTAGTCCAGTAATATTTTATGGGACTTACTTGACTGCATTTGCTGCATTCCAGCTTTAAAACAGAGAGGTGGCCGGGCGTGGTGGTTCACGCCTGGAATTCCAGCACTTTGGGAGGCCAAGGCAGGTGCATCTTCTGAAGTCAGGAGTTCGAATGAGGCTGGCCAACACGGCGAAACCCTGTCTCTACTAAAAATACAAAAATTACCTGGGTGTGGTGGCGTGCACCTATAGTCCCAGCTACTCGGAAGGCTGAAACAGGAGAATTGCTTGAACCCTGGAGGCGGAGGTTGCAGTGAGCCAAGATCGCACCACTGCACTCCTGCCTGGGCAACAGAGCAAGACTGTCTCAGAAAAAAAAAAAGAGAGAGAGAGAGACAGGAAGGTACTTGGTCAAAAGGCAAGCTGACATCTGGAACCATTTTAAGGAAGTGTGTTTAGACCCACTTCTGAGACAGTAACCGTTCAAAATCTCTTCCTGTATATATATGCAGTTGTATCTTGATACTCATGGGAGATTGGTTCCAGGACTCCTAGAGGACACTGAAATATGATGATGCTCAAGTCCCTGATGTGAAATGGCTAGTATTGGCATGCAATCTACACACATCCTCCTTTATACTTTAAATCACCTGTAGATTATTTATACTTCCTAGTACAGTGCCTACATATCACTTTATTCATGTGGATTCAACATAGTACTTAACTCGGGCAAATTTTAGTTTTGCTTCTTGGAACTTTATAGAATGTCATGGAGAAACACAGGCCTGGCTTGTGGTACAAGAACAGTGAGTGGTCAGTGTTATTACTTGTTCCATACAAATCCTACTAGGCAAATTGTATGATCACTTTTATAAAGGTTAATAAATTGAATATTACTAGGTTTAGGTAAATCACTAAAATCACACAGTAACTTTGGATTGGACTGCAGACATATTTGACAACAAATCTCTTCTCTTTCACATGTTGTAACTCAGAGACTTTTAATGCATGAACTTGGTAAAATCCACTTGGATTATCAGAGTTCTATATGTTTTTATGTAACATTATCTTTTTACTGTGTTCCAGCCTTTTGAGCTTTCCCAAAATGTAAGATATTACTGTCTTTATAAACTGATATAGATGTTTGCTACATATAGAGATATTTCATGAACACACACACACCAGACAGAAAGCTCTCCTGACTTTCTGCTACCTCTATGTATCTACCGCCTTCAGAACAAAAATTCTTTTTTTTTTTTTTTTTTGAGACGGAATCTCGCTCTGCCGCCCAGGCTGGAGTGCAGTGGCCGGATCTCAGCTCACTGCGAGCTCCGCCTCCTGGGTTTACGCCATTCTCCTGCCTCAGCCTCCCGAGTAGCTGGGACTACAGGCACCCGCCACCTCGCCCCGCTGGTTTTTTGTATTTTTTTTAGTAGAGACGGGGTTTCACCGTGTTAGCCAGGATGGTCTCGATCTCCTGACCTCGTGATCCGCCCGTCTTGGCCTCCCAAAGTGCTGGGAAGAACAAAATTCTTAAATCAGTTTTCTCTACCTATTCTACTCCTTAACTACCGCTCCGGCCTCAATCCACTAAAATTTCATCACTTCTCAAACATTGTTCTTGTTGTGGCCACAAATTCTCTTTATTTTTTGTAAGTTGAAAGGCCACTGTAATTGTGATATTACTTGACATCTCTCAATAATTTGATCGTGTTAGCCACTTCTTTCTTAAAATCTCCTTTCTTAAAATCAGTGACAACGTAGTTACTGCTTTTCCTTTTACCTCCTTTTACCCCAGTCACTCTCAGTCTCCTTTGCAGGAAACTCCATTCTAGGTCCCCTTCTCTTCTTCCATGCCTGATCCTGCTCACTCCTGTGACTTTGCTGCTGTCTGTAGTTCCCACCCATACCCCTTGCCTGGTCTCCAGGCCAATCTTTCCAACTGCTTAGTCACTATATCTTCCCAGCCTTCAATTTCACATTTCCAAAATTGATTCCAATGTTTTTCCTACCTTCCTATCCTCCTACCCTCCTACTCTAAGCCTGACACAACTCCTAAGCTACTTATTGTGAGGGTGGAGGAATATGAAGCACAGCATTCTGGACATATTTATTGAATACGGAAAGTAGAGAATTCACTTGTTTTTCCTTTATAGCTTAGTGACCTGTAATAGGAAGTGCTTAAGAAATAATTTCTTAGAATGTTCCAGTTGCTTGTAAAGTAGCTCTTTCTTTCTTTCTTTCTTTTTTTTTTTTTTTTTTTTTGAGACAGTTTTGCTCTGTTGCCCAGGCTGGAGTGGTGCAGTGGGGTGACCTCAGCTCACTGCAACCTCCACTCCCGGGTTCAAGCCATTCTCCTGCCTCAGCCTCTGGAGTAGCTGGGACTACAGGTATCCACCACCACTCCTGGCTAATTTTTGTATTTTTAGTAGAGACAGGGTTTTACCATGTTGGCCGGGCTGGTCTCGAACTTCTGACCTCTGTTGATGCTTCTGCCTCAGCTTCCCAAAGTTCTGGGATTACAGGCATGAGCCACCGCACCCAGCTAAAATAGCATATTATTATTCCTCCTGTGTCCCGCACAAAGCATACTAGGATAACCCTTGCATAAAAGCCAACATTTTGATCTTGGTCCATAACGCTAGTGCCCTTGGTAGCACTCCAGGGTGGATGACCCCTGCAGAGCTCTGAAGTCTCTCTATATGACCCCTACAACTTGTTACTATACCTGAAATTCTGCACTTCTGAAATAACCCCTGTATGAAGTGGCCCACCAAACCAGAATACTTTTAACAAGAATTAAGCACGAGCATAATTATGCAGTTTGGTATTTGAATGAGTTGATAAATTAATATTAGGTTGGTGTAAAGATAATTGTGGTTTTTGCCGTTATAGAAAAATTAAAAAATAGAGACCCATAAAGAGATGGAGATGTCTTTATTATGCAAGTATTATGTCAAAACATACTGTAGACAAAATATACTATATTTCTTGAGCATTTACTACATGCCAGAAAATAGTCTATGAAGTTGGTGTGTGTTGATTCATTTAATGCTCCCAACAACTTTATGAGATGATTATTCTCATTTTCTAGATTAGAAAACCAATCACAGGGAGATAAAATAATGTGCCCAGGGTCACACATCTGTGAATGATGAAGCATAACCACCACATTACAGATGAGCTCAGTAAGGAAAGCTTGATTCCTTTACATGATTTACTGGAAAGTGACATAAAGCCACAGTTCACAAAAAGAAAACACATTTAGTAAGCAAATACATAGAAAAATGTTTGTCTGTCTTAGTAAGGGAGAAATGCCATACAACAAAATACCACCTTTACATCCCTTAAATGAGAGAGAGAGAAACAGGGAGAGGGAGAGGTGAAGAGAGAGAGGGAAGGAGAAAGAGAGAGAGGATGGGGAAAGGAAAAAGGGGAAAAGAAAGAGAAAGGGTATACTCTAATCTTGGTGAGGTCGCAGTGAGATTACATACTTTCTGCCACCCCCTGTTACAGTGCAATAGGAGCTGCACTAAAAAAATGATAGACCGAGAGTTACAAATAATCTTTTCCTGAGATTTTAGCATAAGGAAATAATTTAATGAAAACGAAAACTTCATGTACCAAAATGATAAATTCATAATTATTTATAGTATAGTGATATTGCAGATGATCTAAATGCCTAGTGATAGAAATGTCATCATAATTCATGAAATCTGTAGATTATCCAAGCATGAAAATAGCCATTTTGAAGAAGACATGTGTAATATAATGTTAAGTGAAGAAATCTGAATACAAACTTTAATTGTTATATCTATGCCTAATTTTATGCTTAAGATATAGAACTGAGTAAGAACATAGAAAAATTAAAACAGTTGCTATGTTAATTGTGATATTATGATTTTCTTTATTACATAACTTTTTTTGTTATAACATTGCTTTCGTGGTAAGTGAAACTAAGAAGTAAACCAATTAGCTAAATGAGATACAAGGAAGTTTTGTAAATGCTCAGTACCATTATTTTGGGACAAGCAGAAAAGTTACCATTATGTACTAGGAAGAGCCTGGGGCTTGGAGTATAAACAAATTTGGTTGTTGAATTCTGGCTGCAGCATGTGGTTTTAGATCAATCACAGCAAATTTGACCCTTGGTTTTTTTCATCTGAAAAAAAGTCTAGACACTTGGATTAGTAGTCAATAAAATTTGTCTCTTTTTCCTGAAGCAACCCTCCTATGAGTTTCAGGATGCAAAAAGCAAATAAAAACAAACCAAACAAGAAACTCACACCACCAAAAATCTAAGTTAATTCTATCCAGGCCTATCAACTGAAAAATACTTCATTTGGTAGCTGTTTTGCTGGATCCCAGCATCTGTATCTTCTTTTTCAAATTTTGAAGCACTGGAATGATAAGTATTTGGAAAATGGAATTTTTGCTTTGTCTAATTATTGAAAATATGCCTATGTCTGGCCAGCATGATGGTAACCCATCTCCCTGTCTGTGGCTGTCAGAATGGGAGATTTAGAAGATACCAGTGTAGGATGAACATTCTAAATTTATGAGCGCAACTCTTCTCACCTGATTCAAAAGTTGGAAAGAGTCATCCAATAAGCTAAGTACCTAGAGGTAAAACGAATTGAGTTTTCTCTGAGAACACTGTAAAGTTTTTCTCTTAATTATGCTAATGATTTCCTTGGCAAAAAGAAATGTGTTATATTCATATTACTGGTGGTACTTTGGATGATTTTAGGAAGTATATAGATTTTAATAATTTTTAATTATTATATTTTTATTTTACTGTGTATTAGAAAAAAATGGTCACCAAAGCTTAATATACACATGCATATACTAAGAATTATGCAAGATGATCTATTTTGGTACAATAAATATAAAGGACTATTTACATTCCTTTCTTAATTGATTCATTTTTCTTTTTGTTATTATTGTACAGTAATAAATGTACATTGTTATAAATAAAATAAATGACTGGATGTACATGCGAAAAATATTTGACTTATAAGATATGTGAGTCAAGGAATATAGAAACCACTGTATTTGAACAATATTGATTTTCCATCTTTAGTAGTGGTATAAAGTTTACTTTGAAATTTAAATTACAAAAATAGTTAACATACGGTAAATAATAGTATGGATAGTAACACAGATGAGTCACAGACCAGGGTAGTGAGATAAGAATTACTAAAGTTTGGAAATCCTCACAGAGAGTATTGGATGGTAGAAGGTATATGGCAGTGTCCAAATAAAAGCACATTCATGTACTAGCCTTTTCCCATGCTCATGGGTATCTGGAAAAGTCGGTCATCCTAGAATAGCAGAACGTCATTAATCCTGATTAGAAAAAGGGTGGAGAGGACACTGACGGCATTTGGTAGGCCAGTTAAGAGACTGGTGCCAGGACATAAAAGATCATGGGTGCGAGGTTAAAATCTGCTTCTGTGTAGTGTCTATCTACTACTTTCAGACTTTGCCTTCTTACTTAAAGCTCTAGTTCATGACTGATTTGGAGTAGAAGGAGATTTGAAATTCCTACAGCATAAGAAAAAGGTGTAGATAAAAAATAATTCATTTAGTCACATATTTCGCACACACTTTTTTTTTTTTTTTTTTTTTTTTTTTTTTTTTGCAGCCATACCCACCACTGTACCAAAGTGGAGGTACTGCAAGAAAATCAAGCTGAAGCTGCTTACTGGGCAAATTGAAAATAAATCCTAAATAGTGTATTTGTGACACTAAAGATAAACTAAAGTACCCCTTCAAAGTATCAATTTATAAATTTATACATGCTTTGATTTTTTAAAGAAAAGTAGAAAACAGTCTGTATATGGCTCTTAAAATGCTTTAAGGTGAAAATGCTACAAAAGAAAGTCTCCAGGTTTTGACCAAATATTTTAGTTCTGAATCTATGTAATTCATTAGAGAAAGAAGTAACCACTTCAGTGTGAGAATCGGCTTTTCTAAGCCATTTGTATTATGTGAGATAGAGGGAAAATAGGTTATGGTTATTTTTGCCAAATAATTAGCTATTATTAACATGAAAACTATATATCAACAAAAGGACTGGAAGAACACCCACAGTACTTAGGTCAAAGTAAGAAATTGTTAATTGCTGGATTTTATGCTCAAGAACATTTTAAAAAATAATAACAGGGGAAAACGCCAGCCCATCTTCATTATGATGGTTTTGAATTCAGTTTCATTTCTAATTATGAGGATTGTAAGGAAATTTTTGACCTTTCTTTTGCATCAGCCTCAGTTCACTCCCTTTGCAGCACTGCATAATTGTTGTGTATTTACCTCCCTAGAATTTACCTATGCTTGTCACTAGTGGGTGTGAATGCAGGATAAGGGGAAGGATAGAGGTGATGTCTAGGAAACTCAAGTTGAACTTCTGCCTTCTTGGACACTTCTGGGGCAAAAAACTAAAAGCCCTAGAGACTTCCAGCTCCTGGTAAGTATGACTCATTAAGTACTGATCTTTAATAAATCAGCCTGGTCAGACTCATTCTTTTATTCTCTTAGAGAAATATAGGTCTGAAAAGAATTTTCAGCTGTCATAAAATTCATCTATGTTGATTGTGCTCAGGACTAACCAGAGACTCAAAGATGTTGGCCCAAACAGTTATTTTTCTCATTGCAGTGGCTGACAGCTCTCATTGCTGAATCTATGCTATGACTTATTTCTTTTTGTCTGCTTTTTCAAGATGAAAAATCACTAGAAGCTTTTGAAGAATATTTTATTTTATATTTTATTTTGTTTAGAGATAGGTGTCTTGCGGTGTTGCCCAGGCTAGCCTTGAAATCCTGGACTCAAGTGATCCTCTCACCTCAGCTGCTCAAGTAGCTAGGATTATTGGCATGCACTATAGTGTCCGGCTGAATATCTTTTTTTATATGGGGAGAATATCCCTTTTAGACATTTCTTAAATATGCAGTTATACTGGGAGTTTGACTGATAAACTTAAAGCTCTTTGTTTGGTTTAAAATTAATTCTAATTGCCTTTACCTTTTCCCAATTGGTCAGCAATGTCTTATAATCCAGCTCATCTTTTAATTTTTCCTTCATTATTCCCGTAGAGAGAAGCCCATATAAAACACACAAACACAAAGATAGTAGAGGTCCTATTTAGGTCTTTGACTTTTATAAGCTTTTTTCTGTATCTCATCTTAATTAGCAAGTGAGATCAGAGGAAATATACTGAACATAAGAAGAGAGTTGATGGGACAAGGACTTTAGGAATATTATTGTGTCTCTAATAGTTTCATGTGGGTTGAAGGCCATCTGGACGGCATTATGGGAAAAGGGCAGCCTGCTGAGATATTTGGAAGAAAATCAGGTTTATTAGATAACTCGTGCAATAAAATTCAAATTTTGGAACACCTGAAAGGAACGAAGAAGAGAGGGAGCTATAAAAAGAAATATTTGATTGTCATATGGGTACTCTAGAAGTGAATATGATATTATAGACAGGAGCAGTTGTTATTTTAGAGAGCACATTGTTCATATGACCCAAAAAAAACAATATGGAGTTGCTCAAAACAAAGAAGACAGAATTCATGTGCTCGCAGTTGGTTTTTAGGAACATACCTCGGCCTTTATAACTGATAGAAAAATATGAAATCTCTTCCTCTTTTTGAAGCAAAATATTCCTTTTTCTAGTTTTCTCTTGACTTTTTAATGTTTAGCTCATGTTAAAGATAGAATTCTGGTCCTTATAAATTTTCTTGAATTTTGTACAGTTTTTAAGGAAAAAACTTTTTATAAATTATTTCAATATTTTCCTTTAGAGAAAAGCATGCTTAGGAAGAACTGTTAAATTTATGTTACAGTTTAATTGTTCAGATGATACATAAGATAGCATTTTATTCCAGTATTTCTCAGATAAAAGAATGTGATCTCTAAGTTTAGAAGCACTAACTTAGGAAACTGAAGTGCATGGTATATAGCAGCTTTCAATTCTGAATTTTTACCCGTTTGGTTTATGTAGCTGATAAGAAAAATCCACATGAATGCATGTGGGGCAATTGTTGTCATTCTTTACATTAGGACATGTTAAGCTATAGGATAGCCATCTATATTTGCCAACAAAATTGCTGAACTTTTGGTAATAATTTATCCCCAATGGTGTCAGAAAGACAAAATGTAAGTGGCTGTACTTGGTTACATAGTAGTCATCCAAAGCATTTAAAACAGGTATTTATCTTTAAACATAGTCTAATTATACTATGTATTAAATATATATAATTAAAGTGAAAACATATATTGTAAAAAATCTCTTAGAGGTCTGCCATCTATGGCCCCCACTTTAAGAATTATTGGTCAAAACAATTTTTTCTTCCTATTTAACTGTCACATGCTATTTTCTCTATGGCAAAAAACAGGGGATGGGGGCAGATGTAATAAATCCATGCAGAAGAGATCATCATTTGATGTTAGATTTCCAAGACATTTAGCATTTGCCCAATTCAACTACCTTACGTTGACAGAAAACTGACCCAATGAGATGAAGTGATTTATACCCAGTAGCACAGCTAAAGTAAAACTCAACCCCAGGACTCCTGACTTCCAGTTTAGTACACTCTGGTGTACAGCTGTCAGAAAGAAATACAAATGCACTTTTATCAGAGCAGTGGAAAGAAAATGGTATTTAGTTAATATGGATACATACAAACTTAGATTACTTTGGTTTCTAAATTTTACTTTCTTGTTGGATTAAGTTAATTAAAAATGTATTGAACTTTATTTCATTTTTTACTTTTTATTTTTGCTTTTAAATGCTGTAACTCAAATACTAAGGTAGAAAATTATTTTCTGTTCTCCAGTTGAAGAAAAAGATCTCATTTTATGAAGTCGTTTAAGACAGGAATATTAGGAACTGCCAAATGAAGAGTGGATATGTCTATTTGGGGTGATGTGGAGTATAGTGGAAATGCTTTGGGGGTATCAAACCTGGAACATCAGATTTGAAGGGAAATTAACTTTTCTGTGCTGTTCTGCTTCATTTTATGCCATTCCATTCAACTTTTCACCCCTCACCAACCTCTGATTTACCCATTTGGACTGTATCATACATCAACTTTTGGGGGGCTTGGTTTTCTATCTATCCACTCAAATGCCCATCATTAATGTCACCCTGTCTGTTTCCATGTCAGGTTTCACAGAACTCAACTGCACATGTTCTTTCTGTCAGAAGTTTTCTTTTTCCTTTCTTTCTTTCTTCTTCTTTTTTTTTTTTTCCTGAAGACAGATTTTCATGCTTAGTCAAAAGAGGTAATGGAAAGTAAAAAATCCATTTAACTTTCAGGTATTTTTCTGTGTTTATACTCAAAATTGGATATTATTTAGCATTGTATTTATTAGAGGAAAAATGATTTTTGATGCTCGTACTTCATCTTCTCCTTTCCATTGGTATACTTAGACATTCCAGAGTCTATACAAAGGAAATCAGCAGAGTAAGAGACTGAAAAAGGGAGGGAGTAATGCCAAAACTGTCTTCACTCACAAACTATCTTAAGCAGGTCACACAAGGAGGACAGCAAGCATTGTTCTAGAAAAGATAATGCATTGAATATTTAACAAATGTTATATGATGTAATTACTTGGAAAACATAGTACCTTTTCCAATTTAGAGGGATACTCAAAAAAGGAAAAAGCTGAGGTTTTGTTTTTAATAATTAAAAAATGCCTACAACAAAAATCTCATGACTGTAAGCATTTGATATTTAGAGATTTTATATATTTGTATGTGATTTCTATAATTCAAGTTTTGAAGAAATAAAATTATAGCAATTGCTACCTTTTACTGACATGACGGCCAGCTGTGTGCTAATAAAGATTGTTTAGTGAAGGCCAGCTATCTGCTAGTGAAGTTTGCTCTATATCATCTCATTTTGTATAGCTAGGTAAATGATGTCATCTTTATTTTATAGATGAAGACACTGAGGTTCAGAGGTGAGAAGTAACTGCTAAGATTGCACTGCTGTCATATGCCAGAGCTGGGAAGTATCTAGGCTTTCTGGTGCCGTGCTTCTTGCTGAACCCTGTAGCCGCTACGCAATGAAGACAGCATAGTACTTCAGTTGGCCAAAACCACGGCCCAGTTAAATTGACGTCAGCCACAAAGGGCTCACAGATGATTGTGTACATGAAAACAGGACATATTTAAAAACATTTTAGGATCTGAATATGTGATATACTGTTATCCTAAAACCTGAAGAAGTAATAGGGATGTCTACTTTTATATAATATCTCTTTCCTGTACTCAGAATGCCTTCTTCTTTCTCTAATCTTCAATGTTAAAACTTCATCCATCTTTCAAAGCCCAGATTAAATTAACACACCAAAAGGGGTAATTCCAATCAAAAGTGATCTATTCCTTCCAAGACTGGGACCGTTTCATTTGAATGAGGACTTTTGACTCTATGTAGAGTAACGATGTCTGACTGCCCCTGTTATAGAGCCTGCTCATATAGATACAGTTCTGTCTGACTCATCTTGATATTTCATATTGCAAGTGGCTTGCTTTTAATGATATCTTAATACTAATTTATTGAACAAATAGAATGACAATAAAGACAGGAACTGATATGAGTTTCTAACATAGAGGTTCTGTAGATGGGGTGATAATGATGATAAGCTAACATTTTATCCACACTTAGTCTGAGAAAAAAAAACTGTGAAAACTGTTTTATAATCACATTTTGCCATCCTAACACTACTGTTAAGAAGGGATTATTATTACCCAATTCTACAAATCAGGAAATGGTCTCAATGAATTAACGTAGTATGCCTAAATTCACAGAGATAGTAGGTAACAGGGCTAAGATTTAATCCCAGGTCCATGTGATGCTCCAGCTAAAGCCTCCATGCCATTGGAATGAATATCTTTTTCCTCCTCTGTGTTTGCTCCAGAACTTAAGGCTATACAAAGTCTCCTCAGATAAAGCCATCGCCATCTAAGAGATGGTGCAGCAAAAGAGGGGAAAACCTAGGGCTACTAAATGTACTTGTGCAGAGTGTACATGCGCACAAGACCTCCATGTGAATAGTAGCTCCTGGAGGTAAGTGTTCAGTGCACAGTCTGCACCAGCTTTCATGACAGCCCTGAAATTTGTGCCTTATTTGAAGCAAGCACTTCCCTCACTCTTCCATCTAAATGTTGACTGGTTAGGGGGACTACACATTTCTCCTGTTTACTCCAGGGATTATTTTAGTCAAAAAACATACAAAAAACAATCTACATCTTAGCTTTAAGTTCGAAATAAGCCCAAAACGGAAAGTTAACTTGTTGTATACAGTAAGAATCTCATTTTCTAAAATAATTATCAACAATAAGTACCCATAAAAGATTTTAAGTAGTAAGCAATTATGATTCTGAATAAGTATTAAAATATCATTATTTCCCAAAGAATTAAGACACATTGGTGAACAGTATCTCTGACTTTTCTCAATGTTATCCAATAAGGATTATCCTAAAGGTGATTTTGATTCGTAATAGTGTAAGCACTGAAAAATAAATAACCTGGCAGATGCAATGCCACCTGACAGATCTGAAAGCATGTTCCTTTAATCTGTGTCTGTTTCACTAATCTATCTTTTTAAATATTTCCAAAGGTCTCCCCAAAGTCTTAGCTTGAGTTAACACTGTAAGCTCTTGATATTCATTCCTTCATTTAGAAACTATTATCCAAGCCTTGAAAAGAGCCACTTAGCCATTCATTCTAGGAAAGTAAAGATTTATTCTGGTGAGCTTTCAAAAACCTTAACTTTCATTTCATTATTCATTCATGTATTTTCATAGCAGAGCAAAAGTGATGGCAGCGCACTTCCATTCTCTAGGCAAGTGTGATTCTTATATGTAAAGATGCATAGGGTATCTGATGCTCAAATAAGAGGTCTAAGTCGTGGTCAAGATTAACCTAGGAACTTATCTTCAATTTTTTTTTTTAACAACAATTGTTGTTCTCCTGCCAAAGCAAAGTTCCTCTTGACTAAGTGTTTCCAACTGCTTTCTCCGTGTGTAGCCAATTTTTTCCTGCTTTCCTATTTTTTACTACCTTATCCCTCAGCTTTTTCACACCCTGTTTCTTAACTGATTTTCATTTCAGTCTTGAGCCCTCATTGTAGCAGAGCACTTTGGTTTCCCAGTCCTTTGCCTACCTGCTTTATGATACTAACACTGCCCTGCTGGTTGCTTCGCTGCTCTGTGGCTGATGCCCACTGCCACCACATCACCTTTTCTCTTATTGTCTAAGTTTCCTACCACTTCCTCAGCCTCCTTAGTCATCAGTGTCTTACCTTTACCTCTCTTGCAAATAGCTCCTCACCTAGTCAGTGAGTTGCCATTGATTAGGGGGAAGAGTCACTGATTTGGGATGTTGATGATCTTTGTTGTAGAAGCTAATGGAGAAATCTTTATGTTGATGATGGCCAAGTTTTTATTCCAGTCTAGAACTTTCTGCTAGTTTCCAAACTCAAATATCCAGATTATTTTGTCAAAAATGTCTCCCTAGTTTTCCCACACTATGTATGTACAGTATTGAGCTAGTTATCTCCCATCTCCCATAAACCAGTTCTATCTTCTGTATTCACTCTTTCCAATGATATCATCCTGGCTAGAAGCCTGAGAATAATTCTTGACTCCTGTTTTTCTCTCTTTCCCTCCCCACATCCAGTAACTTGTGAAATGTTGTCACAAAATCCAAATCATGCTGTCCTCTCTGTTCTCCTTTCTATGATACTGGTTAAGGCCTTATCATCCACTTTTTCAGCTCAATCTATGTCATTTCCCCAGCCTTGCCTCCCTCAATGTGGCTTTTTGGCTTCCTCTCATGTACAGGATAAAGTAAACATTTCTTATTGTGACTTTATTTTATGATCCCTGGTTCTGCTTTTATATCTTGCCAGTCAGTGCCCTATTCTCTATGCTCCTCAGCACCATAATCCTTGGAGTTCTTCATATCTCTATCTTGGCTTTCTTCTTGGTGACTTTGTGATATTTCTTCACATGGACTTTGCTATCCATTTCTTGTTTGGTATCTGATGTGCACTTTCAGTTTGAGAATACATGGTTTTATTTAATTTGGAAGAATGTTGAGCTATCATCTTCTCAAACATTGCTTGTCTGCTGCTCCCTCAAATCTCTTCTGCTTGGATGCATGAGTGTGTATTGGAGTTCCTCATCTTCTATGTCTCCGAGCTTTCCTTTTCAATTTTTATCTTTACATGCTTCGTTACTGGTTGACACCTCAAATGTTGTCCAATTCACCAATTTCTTCTTTAGCTGGTGTTTGTCTAGAGCATTTCCAATTAATTGTTTTCTTTATTTTAAACATTGTGTTTCACATTTTTGGAATTCTAATTAAGTGTCTTTTCAGATACCCATTCTCATTTCTATTTGTTCTGGTTTTTTCTTAAATTTTCTATCACCTTATTATTTATTCTAAATGCCATGCATATCTTCATCATTTTGATGATGTTAAATATAAGTATTTTAAAGATCCTTAGGAATTTTCTAGTTATTTTCATTTCACTTAGGGTGTGTCATTCTACTGATTTATTGATTTTATTGGTTTGTTCTCCTAGCTTTTTTTCCCTCATGTATTTTGGAATTTAGTCTTCAGACTAGAACTGTGTGGGGTTTGTTTCATTGCCTTCCTGTCCTGCACTCATCCCTTCCTATATAGCACTTTTGAGCTTGTCTCTATCCAGTCACCCTGATTCTTCAGTTCACAACTAGGTCTTTGATTGGCCATGTAGCACTTTGGTCTCATGATGAAAATGAGGCTAAAACAGATGTTATAACTGAGTCAGTCAGGGCTATGAGGCTGTGTATGCTACTTCCAGCCATGTAAGTACAAAATTTTATGTAAATAATAACCTTAGACAGAGGGCACTGTTGAGGAAGACTGACAGGGAACTGCACTGACGTAATCCTTCTGGTTGCTTCTCCAGGAATCTCACTGATTCCTCTCTTGGGGAGAAGGAGTGACTTATTGGCTTTGAGAGTTTTTGAGATGGAATGAATGTATGTGGTTTAGATGCTTTGGGGCTTTTTCTTTGAGACTGTCCACAAGTGGCAATGAGTGACTTCTGGTCTGCCCTCTTGGCCAAGATCTAATCAGAGCAGGGAAGCTCTGACTTTGCAAAGGAGTGAGCAATTTTCCATCCCTTCTGTTACTGAGTGGATAAATCTATCTAATTCAGGAGACTGTTACCAACCCCACTGGCTATGCATCTAAGCGACACTCTCCAATTTAGCTTTTATCAGCAATAAGGGATGCATTTTGATATTCATCTTTCTTACTCTCATTAATCTTTCCCTCCTCTTCTTCCTCTCTTTTTTCCTCTCCCTCTCTACTGGTTCTGACCTTGAAGAGGTAAAGAGATGCTATATATTGGGCTTTCTTGTAATCTAGGAAGTGGTCATAGCCTTTTCACAGGCAGGTCTCCAGTTCCAAGCCTGTCTCTAAACATCAGTCTTGCATAGTGCATTCTTAATCTCATTTTACTCACAGAAGCAGGAATTCTTAGCTTTCTTGCCTGGTTCCATAGCCCGAGAGCAAGACTCAGAGTTTCAGGACCAGGCCTGAAAGATTTATGTTACTTATCTGCTTTCAGACCACAGAGATGTCTAACTTATTTATTTGATCTCAGCAGTGCCTTTTGGATTTTACTATAACATTTTTATACTTTGCTACATTTTAATAGCAGACAGAGGCTAGTGTGTAGACACATGACTTTATAATTTTGTGTTAGCCTGAAATTCTTCTCAGCTACTTTGTGCATGTTATTTCCTCTACCTGACATGCCTTTTGTGTCTTGTGTATCCCTTCACCTAATTATTATTTAAGACACAGCTTTGATGGCACCTTTTTAGAAAATTTGCCCTGCAAAGTTAGTCACTTCGCTTCCAACCTGGAAATGATCCTTTTAGGTGTCTTTCGCACTAGGTTCTAAAATCCTTTAGGGCCAAGATGGTATCTTATACATTTTTGTGACTCCAGCACAGGTCCAGTGCCTGATATAAAAGCATCTTTAATAAATGCCTTTTGATTTATTAAATGCCTTTTGGTTTATTAAATGCTTGTATATATTATAATGCTTGTTAATTGAATAAATGCTTTTTGAGGTAAAGGTGTAATTGTGTATTTGCACTGTGGGATCATATATGAAGTGTTCAGTTTCCTCTTTTCGCTTTTACTGAAATGTCATTATCATTGCCATCAACATTACCTTAATTTAAGGAGTCATCATATCTGAAAGGCAGCATGGTAAGATGGAAAACAACATGGTCTTTGAACTCTACTAAGACTACAAAAGTTAGCCGGGTACAGTGGCAGGCACCTGTAATCCCAGCTACTCAGGATGCAGAGGCAGGAGAACCACATGAACCTGGGTGGCAAGGTTGCAATGAGCTGAGATCACGCCACTGCACTCTAGCCTGGGTGACAGAGCAAGACTCCATCTCAAAAAAAAAAAAAAAAAAAAGAACTTAAATTCATAACTTTCTTAATATTGATGAATCCCTATGAGTAACTTTCTGAATATCTATGAATAGCTATCACTAGCTTTCTTAATACCTATGAATACCTATTTTCTTGTCTGTAAAATGGGGTTAACAGGCTAAACATTGCATGATTTGATTATGATAATAAATAACAGATTAGGCAGGGAGCTAATACTTCTTACTCTCCCATCCCTACACTGGTCCTCTTGTGTTGAATGATGCAATGATTACCTAACAGAAATGCAGTTTGTCTGCATTCAAAAATTCCCCTATGGTCTTGATCTTTC
The DNA here is from genome assembly GCF_024542745.1 of Macaca thibetana thibetana. Lineage (NCBI taxonomy): Eukaryota > Metazoa > Chordata > Mammalia > Primates > Cercopithecidae > Macaca > Macaca thibetana. The sequence continues at coordinate 48,247,641 of NC_065590.1, read as the reverse complement.
CCTATAAGCATAATCAGAGGTGGTTGCTCAGAGGGTATCTTGAAATGTAGATCTGTCCTTCCCTTAGGCTTTTTCCTAGCAAAAGCTATATCATTCCTCCAATAAAGGCTGCCAACGTAAAGGCACTCTCATAACAGGATTTTGAAGAGAGTGCATATTAGAATCTTACTGTTAAAAGCCTGAAAATACAATTAAACAATACTTTAAATTGGAACAATACTAGAAGGACCCCTGTCACAGCACCACTTCTGGATAGGCAAGACATATTATCACGTGCAAAATAAAAGTGGCAAATTGCATATGGAAGGCTGAAATGAACTTTTTCAAATCCAGGAGTTGGATATCTTATTCTCAGTTTCATTCTAAATAAAAAGGAATGTCAAGAATGGTCTTATTTAATTCTTTAATCTTCTTTGTGTTGTTGTTTGCTCTTTGCGAGTAGAAATAGGGAATAAAATTCACTTGCTTAATTCTCATTAATGTGTTAGAGAAGTGGAATGGGATGAGGTTTGTTCATCCTCATTGCTTCCTTTTTCTGGGCTGGAGGCCATAAGGCACTTGGCTTCTAGAGCTCAAGCTGTTCTGTTCTTCAAATATCCCCTGACAATCAATTTATTGAGTGATCCTGATGTTGCTCCAGGGATGAGATGACAATTACAGACCCACCAGGAAGCAAAAAGGTGGCGAGAACAGCAGTTACTATACAATGGTGAGGATTCAGGGATTTGTCAGAATATGAGTGTGAGGCGAGAGTGAGAAAGAATGGTGTGTGTGTGCGTGTGTGTGTGTGCGCGCGCGCGTGTGTGTTTTCAGCAGTGAGGATACACTGACTTTGATGTTTAGATGTACTTAAAATATGCTTCTACTCAGCAATAAATGCAGTCTTAGCAATAGGAGAAAGGGCTAGAAATAAGGGAATTTATAAAGAAAGAAAGAAAAGTGGAACAATGGCTTTTGAATGAAGGCCCCTTCTACTATTAGAAGGCAAGAGCCACTCTTCTATGCCACATGTGAGAGTGAACATCAGAGTGGGAGATGCTGGAACGTATTTGACTTTGAGTGTTGAGTTGAAGCCAAACTTCCGTCAAGACTGGCTGAAGATTGTTCAATTTTTAGAACTGCTTTCTTTCCTCCAATATGTGAATTCTTTGGATTCTATAAGTGATGATGATTGAGAGGAGGTCAGTGAAGGGGGAAAGTCACTGTTTTTAAGGTGATTTGGCTTTTTTATTGTTTTCCATGATTGATTGGATAGAATATGCTTTAAGTAGTAAATTTCAGATAAATACTTTGCTGTAAGTTCTATTAGACATATAAGAATAGGGAAGGGAAGAAAATCTGGCTTTATTTCTCTCTCCAGTAAACATATTAGCAAATCTATTTCCCTGTGTCCATCAAAAAGGTAAACTTTTAAAAAATGAAATACATAAACAAACATAGCAGATGGATGCAGGATATAACACACTGAAGCTTGATCAGTTTATATTTATTTATTTGTTCTTGGTAAGCCAGTTATCTCATACAGGATTCAAGAAATAAGCAGGAGCTGTGACACCTCTGTTATGGTGCTCAACAAGAAACAATTCCCCAGATTCTTTGAATTAAAGCTAAAAGTAAATTGAACATATTAGGTTCCAGTTTTTTGAATGAAATTCCAAGAGTGATCTTTGTTTCACTCTGTATTTTATCTCTTCTTGTTCTGAGTAAGTTGGGAAAATTAGGTAGTTCTTATTTATTTAGAGGAGAACCCTGTAATATTATACCATCAAGGTGAACTACAGCAGGTGTCCCCAACCCCTGGGCCACAGAGAGGTAGGTACCTGTTAGGAACTAGGCCACACACAGTAGGAGGTAAGTGGCAGGCCAGCAAGCATTACTGCCTGAGCTCTGCTTCCTGTCAGATCAGCAGTGGCACTGGATTCTCATAAGGCGGTGAACCCTGTTGTGAACTGTGCATGCAAGGGATCTAGGCTGCGCGCTCCTTGTGAGAATCTAATTCCTGATGAACCCCTCACCACTACCTCCTTCATAAAAAAAAAAAAAAAAAAAAAACTGTCTTCCATGAAACCAGTCCCTAATGCCAAAAAGGTTGGGAACCACTAAGCTAGAGAAAGCTCCACAAGCATCTTTTGTGTGTGCATTTTTAAACAGGTTACTCCACTTGAGACTGGAATTTAAAATATCTTTACATTTTCCTCTTGATTTTATTTTAATAAATAGTATTTTTCTAAGAGCTAAAAAAAAAACCCCTAATTTTACGAGAACATTTTGTGTAAAATCAGATCCAAATTCCAGACACAGTGATAGCAACTGCTACACATCCTTTTACATAGCTCTTGAGAATATTAAGGCATTCCACACCAAATTTCTATGTTAAAGGGTTGTGAATAGGATTAAATTTGACCCAAAGCAAGGTGGCAAAAATACGTCATCCAGTACTTATAAAGCGGCATGAATGAAAATGGACTCCATCCAGTTTTGATGTAAATTATAAACAATTAAAAGTACATGAGTTACAATGCCCAGAGCTGAACACTGAGGACATTACTGCACACTTGAGATAACTTTGGGAACTGAAGAAGCAATTGTTTCACAGTATGACATGAAAATAACAGACAATATTTGTGTCTGCAGAGTCAAGCACAATCTTGTGTGCCTTTATCATGTAGGGGACTTTTTTCAACACGCTGGCAGGAGCATGAGTGATGCACAATGGCAGTGGTGAATAGTTTTTGGAATAGATTAGTAGGTGACGTCACAGATAAAGGACTATTTATCACCATAATTTAACACAAGATGCAACACAATGGCTTGATGGATGCATTTTATGGTTTTCAGCCAATCATAATAATGGACCTATTGACTGAAGTTTTATGTGTCCTTTACACATCCTTCATGTTTTAGAAAAAAAGCAGGGACCACGCTGGGGAAGAATGAGTGATAATTCAGAAAGGACCAGCCCTTTGTGGAGTATGTTTTTCACCTGCTCAGGCTCCTATTCCCCAGTCTCCGGGGCTCTAAGCTCAGACTACCAAAGGCCAAGGAGAGAGCCGAAGCTAAATTAAAGGAAACATCTGAGGTGAGAGACAATGTTGCTCTGCCTCACCACTGAGGTTAGTCAGCAGGGATGGGAATCACTTAGGGAGCTGAATTACTGTCACTTCCCTAAACAAGGGAAGGGGTGCTGGTTAGGGAGAATGGTACCCCTCAGAGAATTTCTTAGCTAGTAGGGTCTGAAGAGATGACAAAGGAGGTCAGAAAACGTTCTTTCAGAGAAAATGAGGAATTCGTTATGTCCGATCAGAGAATTTTCTTAAAGAAGGGAGAGTATGCAGTGTCTTCTTTTTCCCCCTACAAACACTCTGAGGGATACATTTGTTTTCACTCATTTTCATGGACTTTTGGATTACTATAAAATATTGGGCTAATTTCTTATTATTATTTTAAAATGATTCACTTGTAGGCAGTTGGAGAACCAAAGACCCTAATGTTGTTTTCTTTACAAAGAAGGGCTCAGAAAGTAGAAGAATTGGATATTTATGTGATTAATGTTTTATCATTTCTCTCACAGCCAACCAGGACTAGGATTATTTTTTTCAATTGAATACAGCAAACAAGCAAAAATATTAGATGATGAAATGATGACACTACACTGACAAAAATTAGTTTCCTCAATCTCAGCACGTAGGTACCCATCTCTTACTGACTATTCTTGCCCTTGTCTGCAAATGAGGGTAATAATATCATGTCCCTCATAGGAAATTTGGGAGGGTTCAATAAGGTGATGTCAAGAAAAGCAATTCATATATATGCATACCTCTTATGTCTGAGGCATTGTCCAAGTTTTACATTTCCCACCAACTTGTCTACATGGCACAGGGGTGGAGAGCAGAGGAATAAGCCTCTGGGTTTTAATCTTGGGTAGTGGTCATATCATTTGAGAAATCAGGAAATGTTTAACATTTGTAACCCTCAGTTTTCACTTATTTAAAACGGAGCTTATATTAGTACCAGCTTTATCCGATTACTCTGAAAATGAAATAAGTTAATGAATGTAAAGGACTAGTCTGTAATAAGTATTAAATAAATAGAAGTCATTGTTATGACTAATCCTGCTCTTGGATTCTTTTAGGAGGTAGCCTGCCAGTAATGAAAGGACCAGTTCAGCTCTCATTATGAATATTTTTAACAGTGTGGATTCTGTATTTGTACATGCTATCTGTTTGTACTTCAGTTATTTGCTCCGAAGTATTTTTCACTCACCACAGTTTGAGATTTAAGTGGAATAAAATATATTTAAATGACTCTCTGTGTAAAGGGAACATTTTTTAAAAAAACAGTAGACAGAGAAATAAATTCTCTATTTATCAATCTATCCATCTATTCATCTAAACTTTTTTTGAAATTAGTACCTTATGTAGGGGACCAGATGGCTCAGGAAATTTGTAATCCTCATACTTTGCATTGCCAAAGTGCTTTTAAATTAAAAATCTAAAAGCATCTTACCAATATTAGCTCATAACTCATTAGAATTAACCTAAGATCCTTGGTTCATTTCATCCCCAAGATGCTAATTAGCAAAAGCACTTCTTACTCTTGCTGTTTGGGTGGCTTAAATAAAATGGTTACACTTTGTTTCCAAAGAGTATGCATCTGCACTGTGATTGGTCAATATTTTATAGCTTTGGTTTCACTAGAAAAATTTTAAAAATCATGCAAGTAGACAGAAGTTTCAAGATAGAGAAAACTATACAATAGGTATTTAATATTTTGAAGAAGAAAATACTTGGGCAGGAAATGAGAAATAATGCATGTTTCATCATGTAAATGCCAGTGAATTATTGATGATGTAGAGAGTGTGAAAAAAATTTTGAGATTTTAACTCAAGGAGATATACACAACCTCACAAGAACTCCAGAGATTCAGTGAAGTGAAATTCATGATAGAGGCTCCTGGTGAGGAAAGTTATACCTCTGTTTAAAGAGACACCTGCATGAGAATGGGAGGCACAAGGCCAAGGGAATGTTACAGGAAATCAGTGAAACTGATGATGCAATGTTCTGTTGAAAGTAAAAGAGAGAAATAAAACTAGCATTAGAGAGATAACATGGGCGCTGCATTTCAAGTATAGGTAAAATAAATGGATAAAAAACAAGTTGCCTTGGTGATGGTGGAAGTCAGCTACCAGACTATCTGCTGAAATTGTCACTCAGCTATGAGTAGAGCATGTAAAACATTTGAGTTTTACCCTACATTTCATGTCTTGCTACCAAGTCTTGTCAGATGAGGCCAACTTCAGTTTGTGATAGACATGGGAAAGGCTTTAAACCTAGTGAACCTGGATTTCAACAACACATTTGGTAAAATCTGTGATTATCTTTATGGACAAAAATGGTAAAATGTGGGTAAGATAATAGGTATGTACATTTGTAACTATTTAATCACATGCCAGGAAGTGCTACTTAATGAATCGAAGTTTATCTTTAGGGAACAGACTGTGCTTATGCTCCTGTCAAAGGTCTTATTTCTTTGCATATTTTTCACAATGACTTTGGTGATGACATAAATGGGTTACTTTTCTGATTACTAGATGACAGGAAAGAAGGCAGGGAACTCAAATATTTGCTTCATGACCAAAAAGCTCTCTAAAGGATGAAATTATGGGTCAAGCATAATGAAGTGGGAACTAGAAGAGATAAAAATAAAGTTATACACATAGGACCCCCAAATCCCTCTGTTTTAATATGTAATAGGGAATATGAAACTGAACGGTAGTAATACATTTTATGGAGACTGTACTAGTCCATTCTCACACTGCTAATAAAGACATGCCTGAGATGGGGTAATTTGTAAAGAAAAAGGAGATTAATGGACCCATAGTTCCACATGGCTGGGGAGGCCTCACATGGTGGAAGGCGAAGGAGGAGCAAAGTCACGTCTTGCAAGGTGGCAGGCAAGACAGCATGTGCAGGGGAACTGCCTTTTATAAAACCATCAGCTCTCGTGAGAACTTATTCACTATCACGAGAACCCAACACAGGAAAAGCCTACCTTCATGATTCAATTACCTCCCACCGGGCCCCTCCCATGACGCATGGGAACTATGGCAGCTCCAAATTTAAGATGAGATTTGGGTGGGGACACAGTCAAACCACATCAGAGACTCAATGTTTAATTGATTCTGAAAACCCAGCATCAGTCAACGCTGTGATGTAACTACTAGAAAAGCTGTGTGTTTCATCGACATTTATATAACATCAGTACTGATGAGATGACAGATTCACTTTACCCTGTGTTGTCAGACTAGACTTGGACCGTGGTGGTTCATTTTAGAGCCCATATTTTAAAAAGACATTGATGAGATGATATGTACCAAGAATTATTGTGGGTGACCATAGAGAGAGAACTTGGGACAATATTTGTAAAATATAGGGTGAGAGGAGTGGGTTAGGCAGGGTGTTGGGGTTTCGTAGCAGTATCAGAAAGGTACTCCTAAAGACAGATGAACTAGAAGAGTGAAGAATTGATGCACATCTTGTTAGAAATTTTATAAAGGACTTAAAAGTCAGCTAGTGTGTTGGACTAGCAACTTCTGATGGTCCTCCAAATCCAAGATGCCAGAAATCTAACAAAATCTTAATTTGAATGAGCCATGGATATGAAAGTTGATATTAAATAAATGAAGTAAATGGAGAATCACTGGCATGCAAAGAAAAAAAAAAACAAACCTTTGAGCCAAAATCTCTGGTTCTCTGCCATGTGTTTTACAGTATGTGTCTACACGTCCTGTTTCAAAGTAGTGAACAAAGAAAAGGCCCTTGGATGGTAATTGGCCACTGAACTTTTCTTTAATTTGGAGTTTGAATTAGATTCTTCACTCTTAATAGGGAACTTTAGATTGACACCTGGCGGTAGCCTGCATGTCCCAAATCTTCTAGCAGGCTTCAGAGATGAACTCAAATCCCTACTATATTTGACTTTTACTGAGCCTTTGATGTTTGCTGTCCCTTGTTTAGGTGTTGGAATAAAAATATTGACCACAAGGACAATGCTATCACTCACAGTTGCATACAATTTCTCTGAGTATTGCTTTCAGTCATGAAAGATCATTTTTTTGGAAGCAAAGATCAAGTAACTTTTGGGTCAAGATCATCTTCATTAATATTTTTTTTTTCCAAATCTAAATAACGCTATTTTTTCTAAAAGAAGAATACTTCAGTACATTCTTCCATGTCTAACCTTTAGTTTTATTTTGATTTCACAATAAAATTTGAGTGTTTCAAAAGCCAAAACCATCTTTGAATCCTCAGCGCTTACCTCACTTTTGGCACAGTGCAGGTGCTCAATGAATGCTTATCGGACTTAAAAGCTTACTGATGATTCGATTAAAGGACATTAAAAAATATGACAAATAAATATCAGAAGTGATCCTGGATTGGATCCTGAACCAACTAAAGGGCCTTCAAGGGACAATGGTTTAAATTTGAATAAGATTTGACTAGAGATTAATTTTGAATTTTAATGTTAATTTTCTGATTTTGATCATTGAACTGTGGTTATTAACACTAGTTAATATTGCAAATATATTAATATTTGAGGACTCTTGTATACAGGGATTCTTTGTACTATTTTTGCAAATGTATTATAAAACAAAAAATAAAAGAATGGAAAAATGTTTTTCAATGATATCACTTAGCAGCCTCAGAATAGATTAGAACAAGATTAGTTAGTGTTTTTCTAAGGCCTAGATATTTATGGGACAGAAGGAAGTGGTCTTGCATCTTGCATAAATCATAAGCTTGTTCTAAGGTACCATTGGCAGGCATCACTTGGAATTAGCAATATCAGATCACAGGAAAGTGGCTGGTTGTAGAGAAGTCCATTCGTCCACCTGAACTTTATAACTGTCAACCAAACTGATGTAGAGTGAGTTCTCTTTAATTTTACAGAAAGTAGCCTAAAAGATGACTTCAAGCTGACTAGGATTTAATTTTCAATGCTAACCTTCAATTAATTTGTAACTTTTTTGGCACTTGGTTTGCTGCAATGGCTGTAATTATGTTGTTTTCTGAGTGATGAATTCATTCAGTACATACTCTCCAGACTGTTTATACAGCTGGAAAATAGCATTGGTAATAGATGAGGGGAAAGAAGTTAATAACGAACTTACTTTAAAAATTCAGTTATCCGCGTGTGTATTTTTAAGTGTCTCCTGAGCCATTATTGGGTAGCTTAAACTAAATTTTTCATGGCCACCATTTTAAATGAGCTAGTAATAAAATCACTAGATGTTTTAATATTTTAAATGCTGTCTTAAATTTAAATGCATATTTGACATTGCAAAGGAGGCAGCTTAATGCCTTTTAATCCTTAGTTCACCATTTGCTGAAGAAAGCCATGTTGGTTTTCCATTAAGGAAACCAAACCTGTCATCTACAGATTTCTTCTTAGCCAGAACTGCTCTAGCATTTTCTAGAATTCTTTCTATGATCAATTCAAACCCAGGCAGGGTATATTACTGCCATATTGGTTTCAGCTGATAAGTCATAAAAATTGCCTATCAGGCAAATGAGGAAACTTGCAGATGATCTTTGGAGTTTTATAATACACACTCTTTCACCTTAACTTTTATTTAGACAAAAGAACGTTCTTTATCAGTAGAAATTTTCTTTTGATCGTAAATGCTCACCATGTGGTTTGTAACCTTGTCTTTAACAAAGTACTACAAGAGCTATCAGTTGGAGTGGGGCTGACTCAGAGTTACACAGACTGCTTGACCCTAGACCCTGAGTTTCTGATTTAGAAGGTATGGGATGGTGCTTGGAATTTACATTTCAAATTAGTTCCTTGGCATTACTGGTGCTGCTGGTTCAGAGACCATGCTTAGAGAACCATTACTCTAAGGCAGAGGTCGGCCAACTACAGCTCCTGGGTCAAATCTGGCTACCCACTTATTTTTATAAGAGAGAAATTCATTGAAACACAGTCATGCTCAATTATTTACATATTGTCTACGGATGCTTTTGAACTACAATAGTAGAAATTCAGTAGTTACAACAGAGACCTGATGGTCTGCAAAGCTTCAAAGATTTATTACATGACTTTTATAGAAAAAGTTGGCCAAGTGCTACCCTAAGGTGTTACTTCTAATCCTGTGACCTGGTGTGACTGAGGTGTGGATGTGGTTAACCCTAAGCAATAGAAGTGCCCTGGACTCTCCCACACTCGCCCTGCCCTTCTGCTTCTGCAGTCAGTGTTGGAAATGGCTCTGTTTTTGGTTACTTACTCTTTATTCACTTGTTTCCTCCTCAGAGGGTATTTGCACCTGAATGTTTCTCTCTCATTACAGGGTTTAAAAAAAAAAAAGAATTCTCCCCAGGGAGATACATTTGCCATATCACAAGCAAAAGGAGAGTTCATTTTGCCATAGGAGCAGAGAGTTCCTGGGAACAGGGAAATCCTCGCTTTTCTGTCTCGGTGTGAGACAGGCCCCTGGTATGAACATCTCCCTCTGCCAAAGTGCACTCAAACAAGAAAAGAGAACTTTTCTTGCAGCTAATTTTTAAAATATTTTAATAGAGACGGGGTTTCACCATGTTAGCCAGGATGGTCTCGATCTCCTGACCTTGTGATCCACCCGTCTTGGCCTCTCAAAGTGCTGGGTAAAGGAGAAAAGTTAATCTCACAGATGTCTAGATGTGTGTCCTCACTCAAACCAGTTATCAGTCCTCCCACAGGCCTGTGAGGAAACTTCCATTTCCTGAGATGGACACCTGGACTCCAGGATTTTTTGATATCCAACATCTCTCTACATTTCTTGCCTTTCTAGGCATCTCCCAAATATTTGAGTTGCACAGATATTTTATTTCTTGTGATGTGCCTTTTTTAATGGGTCTCTCCTGCCTACAAAGTATGCCTTTCTCCAAGTCATATGGTTAATTTCCTCTGCATCCTATGTTCAGGTGGCACATCCTCAAGGAAGCTTTCCCTGCTTCCCTCAGGAATGCCCACTTGACCCTTCTTTGGGTTCTCACGATTCCCTGGCATTTCAGCATAATTGAACTTTCCCTTTGTTTTATAATCACCAGACTATTGCATTAAGTTTGCTTATAGCTGCTATATTACCTTTCTCTGTATGTTTCAACCCTAGCACAATGCTAAAATGTGGATAATATTCAAATGTAGGCTAAGCAAATAAATAATTCAATGAGATACACTCTCAGATGTGCAGAACCTCCCTCACATCATTCATGCAACAAGAGTAGTAACTTGGTAATAGTTACGCCAATGTGATTTTCCTAAAATAGAAGTAACAACCTTTTCTTCTTCTCCTCTACCTTTGGGAAAGCTCCATTTTTATTAGTATTTTGGGAAGTCATAACACTGCTGATGATGGGTTTTCACACCTGTCAAATGGGTCTAATCTAATCTGTTCTTGGAAACTCCCGAGATGAGTTATGGATCCAGTAAGAATGATGAAAAGGAGCTTTGCAGAATCAGAGGCACTGCACAAACTATGGCATTATTATACACACCTTTTAAAACTGTCATGGTGCCATTTAACCTTCTCTTGTTCTGAGAGTTATCTTGACCTTAGGAATTCACTCTTCAGTTTGAAGTTGGATAGACAAAGGTAAAGCTTCAATGTCCTTTCTTTAGAATTAAAGAGGAAAGATGGAGATTATGCATGTTTGTATTCTGCGCTTCTTGGAACTGTTAGCAAGTGTGTCTAGAGAGAGATCAGCTCTCAAGGCCCTATATTTTAAATATCTGTTTTTAAACAATAGCTTTCTCTTTAGAGACACTCACTGCTTTGACATTTGTAGATTTGCTGCAATGGAAGGTCAATAACCGTGCAGTGTTAGAAAGTATATCCCCTTTTTGCATCGTCCCTCTGAGGAGAGGTAATTCATACATCTTCTAAAGCCTGAACCACAGCATCACCCAGGTGGAAGGGAAACTTTTAATGCCAGTAATCATGGAATCCTCTCACTTCATCCCAATTATGGAAACACCTACACTAAATAGCACATCAAAAATTACAGTGCTTGGCTTTGAATGAGCATATAGGCATATGTCCCTGAAAATGCAGTATCTGTACTAGCAAAAAAGTCATTCTTGCACCCTTTATAACATTGGTGTCACCTGTATCTTAGCTTCATTTGAAATCCTGAGATTACATTTAATCACTGTTCTTTTTCTCCATTCATTCATTCATTGATTCATACAACAAACATTTATTAAATTTTGACCATCTGCCAGGGGCTGAGCTAAGTGCTTGAGACAAAGCTCTGGTCTCCCCCAACGATGAGGCTGACAGCTAACAAGGAAGAGAATGTATCTTTAAACAAAATGATATAAATCACACAAAATAAAAGAAAATGGAACAAATGGCTGGTCTTCCTTTATAAATATATATATTTAGCTAGGACCTCTAAGACAGGATTGCTTCTTGAGGGAAATGATATTTAAACTTTGGCTTGAAGGCTGAGTTCTTCAGAAGAGTAAAAGAAAGAAGAGAGTGATTTTAATGTAGAAGGTAGTGTGTTCAGTCAAAAGTGTGTGTGTACTCATGGAGTACAGTGTGTCAACTCAGGGAGTGATAAGTTGTTCAGTGTGGCTATAGTTTTTGGAAGTGGAGAGAGAAGAATAAGAGATAGGAAAACTCAACAGAAGTTAGGTTTTGGAGGACCTTGACTGCTAATGAGTTTAGCTGTTGTTCAGTGGAGAAGGGGGAACCATTGAGGAATGTTAAGCTACTTCATCACAAAAAATTAGGTGTTTTATTTGAGACTAGAACATTGAAATCCTCGCCATTTTTCTGAAAAGTGGCCGAGGCCCAGTAACAGGAAGGAATGGCCTCTCGCACTTTCCTCTTATACCTTAGTCTCTCCAGATGAGTTTTAGAGTACATGAAATCTATTTTTTTTTCCAAGATTGGTATCCTTAACATGAGTTCTGCCTTTTTCTCACCTTAGGAACTGAATATCTTGATGCACTTACTCCTTATCAGTAACAAAACTATTCACTTTAGGTATGTTCTGGTGTGAAACAAAACCAGATAATTATAGGATAGATATTAATAGTATTCATCACACTCAATACTTCTCTCCTTTCTGACACACAGTAAGTCTTCCCAGCTTCCCTTGCACTTAGTTCTATCCACACAACTAGTTCTGGCCAATGGATTATGAACATAAATGATTAACTGTAATTTCTGATTAAAATACTTTTGACTGGGTATGAGTTTTCTATTTTTTTTTCCCTCCTGCTGATGCAATACTAGTAGACTCAATGTCAAAATATGATAGAACTTTCATCAGCTGCATTCCTGAATGACCATGTGGAGCAGAGCTACCTGCTGACCTGTGTCAGGAAAGAAGAACCTGAAATTAACCTTTGTTGCATTATGCCACTGAGATTTTAGAATATATTTGTCACCACACTCAGGGAGACATTGAGGATGTTTGGGGCCTGAAGATTATACAATTTGAAGGTTGGGTGCTTTTATAGAAATAGACACAAAAATAACTTACGTTTGCAAAATTAACAAAAGTATATGATCATGAAAACTCATTGCTAGGGCCTTCTTAGGACCTTGGAAGGGGTCTGGATGGTGAGGGGCCCTGGAGCTAAGCTTTTTTAGATTCATAGTAAATCTGTCTCTTCCCACAGCACAGCCTACCTTAATCTACTTTCCTAGAAACATTTGTATCCCAGGCCTGTGTTTCACTATAGAAGGGAAAGCTTTGTTGTTTGTATAGGGAAATTTCTGCATCCCTGTAAAGATAGGGAACATTCTGGAGTAGGGCTTGTGAAGATTCCTTTTTCCCTTGAAACTGTTACTTGGGGTGACATCCACACCTGTGTATAAGCCCAGTGACACCTTTTGCCTCTTTTGAAAGAGAAATATATGTACCTTTGCAGTTGGAGGGACTAGTTTGCCAAACAGCACAGCTTTTGCCCTCTTCAGCTTTGAAAGTTTTCAGATTTCTCTCAGAAATTCTCTATGATTGATTGATTGATAATTGATCTATTCACTTATTCAATGGATATTTATTGTGTCTGGTATTATTAGAATTGCTAGAAATATCAGTGATGAACAGTATATACATGGTACCTAACTCCCAAAAGTCAAAATTTTAGTAAATTAATTGATCTATTACTATCAAAATATATGGAACCTTAGTTAATTCTCTTTGATCTGTGGGGTAAGATTGTCCTTCTGAGCCAAAATAGGTTCAATGACCTTTGCCCCTGTCCTTCCTCCCATTTGAGGCACTCAAAGCAAATGAATTGGGTCATTCATGAAATTTGTTATAGCCTCAGGAAGAAAAGTTATATTTAAATCCCAATCATTAGCACCAATAAATCTAAAAATAGACATATAAATTCATAACACATTTAAATAACTCTAAAATAAATATGTGTGTTGATTAAGCAGTGCCATAATTGGAACTCTGTGGGTGGAAGTGGGATGAGGGGGAGATAAAATCACCTTTCTTCTGGTCCTTATTAACCACCAAAATTTAAGAAGTATTACTTGGTAGAATAATTGTGAGAGCATCTCTGATTACAAAGGGCAGGCTAATGTGATTACTTTCTATGAGACATTTTTGCAAAGTGTATGTGCATTTCCTTTGAGTCTATTTCTTATTGGTATTATTAAAATTTTTGTTAAATTGCTAAAATCTCATAGTAGTCAAGTAGCTTTTGTGAGAATAGTGCTAAATGTGGAGCTTGGGTACACTCAGGTAATTATAGAAATATGAAAGGTACTCATGGATTAGCGTCCACTTTTTCTCCAATTTCATGCAGTTTGTAGGCCGTGGTGCCTCATTCTTACTGTGTGATACATAAAGGCTCAGTACTTACAGATTTTCTGTTTTTAGTGTCAACCCCTTATTTTCTCCCCAATAAGAGCTAGCTTTATAACACCCACATATTTTAAATTAAAGAAAACATAAATACATGCAAAACTGTCATTGGCTTTTAAGGTATTATATAAGTGATTAAATTTTATCACAAAGAGACAACCAGCTAATGGTTTTAGTAGAACACATAAAACCTCATAAAATCCAAAAGTTAAATTTTGTCATATAATGGGCATCACTTAGAGAAACCAACAGAGTTTCCTTTTCCCCCTGAATAAATTCTAAACAGTCCTTAGAAAATGAATCACCGGACTGCAAATCAGGATGAAATATTTTATAGCTGTAAAAGTAAAGCTACTTTCAGACCACTTAGTTGGAGGAGAAAAAAAAGGGAGGGAGAGCAACTTGCCCACCCTGTTGTTGTGGCATCACTGCCAATGGCATCAGATGCTTGGCTCTGCCTCCATTTTAACAGTTTGACCTTGTTTAGAACAACCTGAATCTAATCGCCCGGCATCCCTCACAATTCCCCCACCCATAATAGAAAGCACACACCTCCGAGAGCGCATTCAGCTGGAGCTTTGCCAATAGAAGTAATTACATGATGAAACTATTTAACTTTGACTAAAATACTCTCACCAGGTTCTTGCAAACGGTGTGTCTTATATCTTGTCGAAGCAATTTTATATCATGCCTTTAAAGTACAGTAATGGCCCCTTGCATTGACAGAATCCTCGTAAAAGGAGAAGACCAAGACCTGGCTCATGAAGTGGTATTGATTTTCTGAGTTCCTGCTCGAGTTGCCAAAGATACAACACTGTTGTTAGGGAGAAGAGATGTTTTGGCCTTCAATATCACAGGAGGGTTCCTCAGTAAGCACAGGCATCAGGAGGCCACAGTGATAAATAATGTATTGGGGTGATAACTGCCTGTAGTACTTTGTTAGTTTTAAAGTGACTCAGCACTTGTTCATTCCAAATGTTTCTTGATGTCACCAGTGGCTGTAGAGGACTGTCCTATATATAAATAGTGCCCAGACTCTATGAGAGTGCCTCTTGAGGGTTAATTTACATGAATGGTTTATTTTAGGCAGAATTTTCTCAATTTTAATCACTAAGGACAATGAACAGATTCAACTTCTAGCTAAAGTGATGGCTTCAATTTGTTGCTTAAAGAGAGCTTAAACGTGTCTGCAGATCCGTAACTATATCTAATACAGGTTAAGTTAGTTTTTAGTCATTTCTAGTAAGTCCGTGTGAAAAAGATGTATAACCTAGAGCATAATTCTACATCTGTCATTACAGACAGCAAGCAAAGGAAACCAAGCATCTTGATCAGACACTTGCAAAAAATACATTTCTACCGACCTACATAAGTGCATACAACTTAATCTTCACTTTTTTTTCCATTTTACATTGATAAACTGCACAATGTCTAATGCTGAATAAAAGTAGGAAGAGGAATCTCTGACAATTTTCAAGAAAAATTGAAAGTTATGTTTTTTAATCTGTTGAGAATATGAATACCTGTACTCAAAAACTTTTTTCCCTTTGGCAGTGGTGGGGGATGTGCTACAGAGATGCAAAGAATAGGAATAGCATTATATTGACATGGTTCTGAACCACACAGTATATACCCTTAACTCCAGCCCTCACAGGGTTCACATGAGCACCGTATGAGAGAGAACAAGCAAGAGCATGTGGTCACCCCTCACTCAAAAGACAGAGAAGGAAAACCAGAAGCAGTGGAAAAAACTGCAAACCCTCTGTTAATTAAAAAGATATTGCCCTTTTGTTTCTCTCTCCTCCCAGTTCCAACAAAAAGGAGGCCCTAGCAATTTGACTGGGATCAGGTGTACAGGTTGTACACTGCTTAATTTTCAGGAATTTCACTAAAGTCACAGGGCTTTTATTGAAACACCTTTGTCTGGTGGACGGGGTACTGTCTGCTTTGTAGTCTGCACGAACAGTGTCACTGGAATCGTGCAGTGCTCAGCCAGCATGGATACATATGCAGCCACCCTGGGGGAAGAGAAGTGATGTAATGAGATGTTCCTGCCTCAACCTCCTCATCCTCACTGGAAGCTGTTGGAGGCCACAGATAACTGTAGCCTGGTCTTGGGAGAGAAGAACTTAGAATCAAAGCTGAAATTGAAGTTTTAAAATAAATAGGAGTGGGTCTTAAATGAGGCAATTCTAACTACCAAAAGGAACTGCAGACTTAGGAAATCAGACCAAGATGTTAAGAGAATGATTTACCAGGGGAAAAAGACAGTTGGACATGGTAGAATTAGGGGTCAGCAAGAGAAAAGAAATTAAACTGTTTTGTTTCCACTTCAGTGTGTTACAACACGTAAAATGAGGTACATATGAAATGAGGAGATTATGGCTTTTATTTACTGTAATTAGATAATATTTTTTCCAGGCCCAAATCCATTCTGATTTTTCTCATGAGTCTAAGAAAAGTTACTTGCCTGGAAATCAGCTTTGCTCAACTTTGTACTCCACTTCCAGTAACAAGGTTTTCTCCTTGTCCTGTGACTGCTGTGCATCCTATTTCCAAGGATGGGCTATCACTTGCTCCTCGGTCAGAATCCAGTCTTGTGTTTCTGTATAACATAATGCCTTCACAACTGTGATCCTAATTTACTCTAAACATTGACTGAATCTCCATCCTTTATCAGGGCCTTACTTTATCTGATGGCAACAATGTAAGGGCTCATTGAAATTCATATGGAGAGCCCCTCAATCTGATTGGCATCGGAGATGTGCTGATACAGGGCCTTTGAGGGCCTTGCTGTTTGGTCAGCAGCCTCTGAAGACACTGTATACCTTATTTCAGGTGGAAGGAAGCATTTTGCCAAATCCCAATACCACCCAACACTTACCATTTGGTTGCCAAGGAATGCTGTGATTCGTGGGGACGATCATGTTCTTGTTCTAAACGTTCTGTCATCTTAGATGGATGATCTAAGGATAGTTAAGGGTCCATTAGCCTGGGGCAAATGAGGAGGCGGTGCCCTCTGCAACTTGATGGAGGTCAGCTAAGGACAAATGAAAGATAACACTAATTCACACAGTGGGCAATAAAATGAGGGACCTCATTATCCTAAAAGGTGATACTGGCAGGAAATATAAATGGATTTTAAAAGGGTTTGGACAAATTTATGAATGACAGATTCATAAATGGTTCTAGAGAGAAGTGGGATGCAGTCAACCTTTAAGGTAGATGTCAGAGAGGACAGTCATGCCTTCTTGGGCCCTGCCCCTTAGAGCTTCTCTTGGCAATACAACCTAGAATTGGAGGGAACACAGGTATGGGTGATCAGTCTATTCCAGGCTGAGAAACACAAAGGCAGCAGCATGATGTGTTGGGGAGAATATGGGCTTTGGAGCCACACTACGTTTCAGCTAGGTATCTCTGGAAAAGTCAGGTGTCTGAAAAAAGGAGGAATAACGTGCAATATGCACCTTGTCCAGTTTTGAGGATCAAAGAAATTCTGTGTAAACTATATTACAAGTCTAATACATGGTATGCACAAAAAATTATAACTACCACTATTTAAGTAAATACATGGAAATGAAAATGACACTCTTTGCTACTTTCCAAGCACAGTCACTTGTGATGGGCTGGTAGATTCATCACATTACTATAAATAGTGCCCATAACTAGATACTTCATCTATGGAATTTGCATATTTTAGAAGACCATTACCCAGGGAATCTTGGTAAGCTGACATTGCTTTGAAGAGATTGATTCCAAGAGCAGCCTTAGGTATTGTGATTCCTTGATGTAATTTCAGAGACTTTGGAAAGTATTAGATATCCATGCCCCAGTCTCATGCCTCTTCCACCTCTTACCTCTGCAGAATTTTTTATATAAAGGACAAGACTTCTTATAGCTTTGAAAGTTTTCTAAATTCCTTTTTTAGGAAAGAAAAGAAACATCTAATGAGAACTGCTTATCAGCATCACAGCCACTACCACCCTGCTGAAGAATTTGAACTTTGAGAAGTTTACCAAAACTAAATAAATAAAAATGTAAAAATCTTTGTAATGCTAAAGTCGATGAGATTTAGAGGTAGGTGGCACATTTGTTAAGGAAAATACTCTGAGGAGTTCTATTTCCTGAGGAAGAAAGACTCCTTTGAACTTAATGAAAATAATTAAGAGAAAGTAATCACATGGTTTTGTAAAAAGTATTCAACAAGTAATTTAAAAAATATTTATAATTTGCATTTTACAGTGGCAGTCAATAAAGGAGAGGGGCAAGAGCCTTTGCTTCAGTGTCTAGGGAACAAAATGACCAGTAAGAAATTTCCTGGGGCAGGATGGCCAAAGGACTTAAAGATTAATGATATTTGGTTTTCTGTTTTAGGTTGTTCTTATTTCGTGCTACACCATGTTCTCTTCTATTTTACTCAAACTAAAAATTAAGGTTAGGCACACACAATCGCTTTGTACCGATACAGTGCCTGGGAGAGTGAAAAGCGCAGAGATGAGGATACACATGGTTGGGTAAAGTGGTCTAGGAAAGCGGAGTAGTCTGAGAAGGCATGACTGTGTATGTAAAGGAATCAATGGCAGTGACCAAGAAAGGAGGACTCCTCTTTTTTTCCTGGACAATCCCAAATATGTTGGGGATCGAACTGCTTTTCCATGTGTAGGACTGGGTGGAATCATTTCATTAGGACATTTAAAGAGAAATATGGCCCTAAAAAATGGGAGGAGGACTTGGGACAATCATATTATATGGATGTGATCAGTCAAATTCCATGGAAATGAATGTAACTTTAAGATCCCAAAGATGATGATATATGTTAATTTAACCATTGTCAATTATGGAGACATGGACCAAAGCAAATAAGACAAGTCAAATTAATGTCATTATTTACACATGCACAGTGCTTGAAACTTTACAAAATGCTTTCATCTCTATTATACATTTGACTCAACCACTCTCTGAAATAGGTAGCAAATGATGACAATTTTATTTTTTACCAAATGTAGGTACCCAGAAATCTCATCTTTCAAGAAGTTATACTTCACTGTATGCAGGTAATGCTTTGGATATTTGTTTTAGGTTAAACATTTGACTCACAGAGTTGGTTAGAAAACCCACATGGAATGAAATGTTGGTTTTGTTACAATTTATGAACTCTGGTATTCAACATTAATTTAGAAAATGTAGAGGGGACATTTGCTGAGCCAAATACACAGGTCTCTGGTATCTTGGACACACAGAACAATATGTAAAGTAATAGCAAAAACAAACAGCTTAGGAAAAGCAAAGCAAGGTATTTTTGTAATTCCTGAAAAGGATTTACAACCTATATAAACATGAATCATAAACCCATTGGCAAATAGATCCAAGCTCTTTCAGGAAGATGTTTCGTTTATATATGGGAACTAAAAACTCAGGATAAGAGAGAGGGTCAACAACAAAAAAAAGATTCACATTACTCAAAACACATAATACCATGGTAAATGATTATTCTGACATTTTAGTTATAGACATTTGATTTTAATTTCCTCAGCACCTGTGCTCACTTTCTAGGGACAAGGCATGCCAGTAATCCTCTCAGAATTTGGGGGGTTATATATCCTTATGGAAGGCCTCTGCTTTAAAATATTAGAAAAGTTCCTCTGTTAACTTTCTACTCTATGCCCTCTAGAAAGTGTCAAATCGTCTCTATCAAGTGGGACATAAAGGCATCTAATCCAAGCTTTGAGACATACTAGGTGAGTGGCCTTGAACAAGTTGCTTAAGTTCATCCATTTATTCAACTAATCAGTAGATATTTATTGATTTCCTATCACATTTTAAACACCATATTTATCACAATGGTCAAAGTGAACATGAGAAAACATAGCACTTACCGTTTAGGATACTTGGATGCCAGTTTGAAGTAGGGAAGAAGAGTTTAGAACAGTGTCTGGCATCCAGGAGGTCCTCTAATAAATGTGTCTAATGAATAAAAGAAAACCTGGAAGATATGCCAGTAAAAAAAAGAAAGAAATGCACATACATACATACATACAGAGATGTCTTTAATATGTTGGTGTATATTCAGACTGTTTTTCATGTATACAGAAGCATATATGAGTTGGGTTTATGCTATACATACATACTGTTTTGCAATTTGATTTTTCTTCTCTTAGTAAAATACATACTGAACATTATTTAACACTAATATTAGTTAATACCTTCTCAAAAGCTAACCATTTTAGTTTTTCTGAAAAATTTCCTGCAGAAAGCAGGATCTATGATAAACATCCCTTTCTTGTTCTATCTTCTACCAGAAGTTTAAGTTTCATGGTCTTTCATACATTGATTTATGCACATTTTATTTAATCATATAGCGATTTTGTTTTTGTTTTACATAGATAATTTATATATGTATGTGTGTATATATATATTTATGTATATATGTATGTATGAATATGAAATGTGCTTTTTAAATATATATCATGGATGCCCTTAAGATCAAAAGGACCTGGATAATATGAATTGAATACTATATTATGATATAAATAAACACGTTTATTCAGTTGTTTCCCCACTGATGATTACTCAGATTATGTTCCCCCCCCGCCCAGCTTTTTTTTTTTTTTTGAGAGTCTTGCTCTGTCACACAGGCTGGAATGCAATGGAGCAATCTCAGCTCACTGTAATCTCTGCCTCCTGGGTTCAAGCAATACTCCTGCCTCAACCTCCCAAATAGCTGGAACTACAAGCATGTACCACCACACCCGGCTAATTTTTGTTGAGTAGAGATGGTGTTTCCTCGTGTTGGCCAGGCTGGTCTCGAACTCCTGACCTCAAATTATCTGTGCCCGCCTTGGCTTCCCAAAGTGCTGGGGTTACAAGTGTGAGCCACCTTGCCCAGCTCCACTTTTTTAAACCAATTTAAAAAGTTGCCCAATAAATGTGTTTGTAATATATCCTTGTGGACTGATATTTCTACAGGATAGAATCACAGAAGAACAATTCCTGAGATAAAAGTCTTTATTTTTAATGAATATTGACAAACTGTTTTCCAACATGCTTAGGAATCCATATTTTATCAGTAGCGTATAAGAAAGAGAACAATTTTTCCCACATCCATAGCAGCACCATGCACTGTCCTAGCATGAACTTTCGGGGACTCTCTTGGCTGAGAAGACAGTTTTACACAGTTGCCTCTGCCTGGATTCTAGGCCCTCTGTAACATGAATTCAATGTAACATTTGGGTGTTACTCCTCATTACTGTTCTGTTCTACAGAAACGCTTCCTTTTAGCAAAAGTAGTTGGATTATTTCTAAAAGCGATTCCATCTCTTCTTATTCTTTCCCCTTGCCCAGGGCTATTCTTCCATATCCTCTTGGGTTTTTCTCCCATTCTGCCATCTCTCTCCTTCTGTTAAATTTTTCCCTGCTCTTCAAGCTCCATGTTTTCTCTCAGTGCTCCTGAAACCCTCAACTGTGTTCCTCTCCACACTTTGTATTCATGATGTTTCATTCATGCCTGTTTTGTGGCATTTTTGTATAATATATTGTGTCATATGCAGTTCTTTATGTGCTTGCTTATTGCCCATAATAAGCAGTAACATCTCTCAAGGCGGAGGATGTGGCTCTTTATTAGTATTTTTCATATTGACACTTTAATTTTTATCAAAGTGAATTAAGGGATTAATGAAAGAGATATTCCATTGTACTCATTAAATGCAGGGAAAAAGGCAGAAGCAGCATTAAGAAATTGAGTATATTTCACATGCGAGTTACTAGGAGAATGGGGATTCCTTTCTTTCAAAATCAGGAACAAGAGGAGAACACAGTTTGGAGATAAAATTAATATATTTAGGTGGGATTCATTTTTGGTACCATCAGCCATCCAGGTGGCAGTATACAAAAGGAGGTGGCTGCATGTAATGCTGATTTTAGAGAGAGCTGGAACTTAAAATACAAAGATACACTTTTCTCAATTTATTTCATATTTCATTTTATACATTTTGAGGCCAGACTGAGGTAACACATGGGTAATAAATAGGTGAAATGATTATTTTCTATGTGTAAACACTATCTAAAGTGAAATTGATGGGTAAGAAACTGGCTAACAGGTTTCAATCTCCCATTATTCATTACAAAGATCACATAGTGGAAATCTTATTTTCTCAAGTGAGGCAAGTTGGTGATAGTCACACTTCTGTTCCTTTGTCTTGTGAATATTGCTCTTGCTTCTCTCAAGGGCTGGCTGACATTCAGTAGCTGTCCTACGCCTGTGTGGTCATTTACATTTTCAAGATATTGGACTCCTTCCCCAATGAATGTTAGATCATTTATGCTCCATGGGAATGCGTTCTTGCCATTACCCTGAAATCCCAAACCCTACTCTTAGAACCACTCTTTCCTCACTGCCTCCTCCCATCTTCCCCGCCTCAGACTTCCTCAAGATCTGACAACTAAGTGTTAATACCTGACAAGGCAGAGCTCTCCATGATCTGGTTGTAGCTCTGGGCCTGGTGAGTTCTACACACAACTGGATTATCCCCAGATTCTCAGCCATCACATCTTTGAATCCACACAAAGCATGGTCGAGGTGCCCCCTCCCTTATTTGAACAAGGAATTAATCACTTGTCCATCTGAACATGAACCTTCTGCATCCATAGAGTGCTAGCTACACAGTCTCGATTAAGTGTTTAATACATTAAACCAGAGCTACAAAAGCTCATGATCTTGGGGAATACAAGGTTCACTGTAAATAATACTATAAAAAAGTATCTCAGAGAGGACAAATATATGCAAACCCTGTTTGTTTCAATGTTTGCATTTAAAAGTGCCAAAGGCTACTTAACGACAGAGGACAAAGAATGCCCATTTGTGAATTTAAATCTGATTTGTTTTAGTATAGTTTTTACCAAGTAAAGCGCTGAGGGAGGCTCTGTGCTACTGCTGTTACTGGTGTTATTTAACTTATCTGTACTTTCTAATAAAAAAAAGGTGAAGAAATAAAAAACTATTGATCTTTATTTATTGACTTCCTTGTGAGTATAGTTAAAGTTGACACAGATCAATCACAATAAAGCTAAATGGATGATATAGTGTAACACAACTGGGGATTGCAAGTGGAGTTTTAATTATGAGAAATTTAATGTTTTTCTGTATGCAGATTGGGTAGGAATGGGATTTTCTAAGTACTCAGGGACCAGGGAACAGAGTTTACAGAATTCTTACCATCTCCACACATACTTCAGCAGAGTTTCCAGCTCCTTGGGGAGCAGCGAAAAGGAGGAAGAAAAGGAAGTAAAATAGTCATTTCTCAAATTTCTCATTAAATCTGCGTTTTACTCTGTTCCTCTTTGGAAATCCTAAATGAGATTAATATCTGGCATTGGTAAGAAAGAGAAAAGGGAGATACACAAAGGTGGTGAAGCAGCCTACAAAAACCAGAATATCAGCCTTGAGCTTTCAAGAAACATTGTAAATAATTAGAAAATATTGTAGCTTCAATTGCACACATCAACCCCATACACCACGTCAGTCAGTAGAGTCATTTTCCCTCTGCTTTTTACTCCCATCACTTTTCTATGTTTCTAAGCTATCGGGGGAAAAAAGCAATCTCTGTTGGAAAAAAATAATGTAACCAATTGAGAGTTCTTATCTTCTTTTTTATATTTTATTTTTATTTATTTTATTTTTTGTGGGTACATAATAGGTGTATATATTTATGGCTTACATGAAATATTTTGATAAGCCATGCAGCATGTGATAATCACATCAGGATAAATGTATCCACCACCTCAAGCATTTATTTTTTGTGTTACGAACAATCCAATTATATCTTCTAGTTGTTTAAAAATGTACAATTAAATCATTTTTGACTATAAGCACCCTGTTGTGGTAGGAAATAGGTCTTATTAATTTTTTCTATCTACTTTTTTGTACCCATTAGCCATCCCCACTCCCCCAAAACCACTCCCCTTCCCAACCTCTGGTATCCATCTTTCTGTTCTCTATCTCCATGAGTTCAAATATTTTCATATTTATCTTTCACAAATAAATGATAACATGCAAACTTTGTCTTTCTGTGCCTGGCCTATTTCACTTAACACAATAACCTCCAGTTCTTTTTATTTATTTATTTATCTATTTATTTATTTATTATTATTATTATTATACTTTAAGTTCTAGGGTACATGTGCATAACATGCAGGTTTGTTACATATGTATATTTGTGCCATGGTGGTGTGCACCCATCAACCCAAATGTCCATCAGTGACAGACTGGATTAAGAAAATGTGGCACATATACACCATGGAATACTATGCAGCCATAAAAAAGGATGAGTTTGTGTCCTTTGTAGGGACATGGATGCAGCTGGAAACCATCATTCTTAGCAAACTATCACAAGAACAGAAAACCAAACACCACATGTTCTCACTCATAGGTGGGAACTGAACAATGAGATCACTTGGACTCGGGAAGGGGAAAATAACCTCCAGTTCTATCCATGTTATTGCAAATAATAGGGTCTCATTCTTTTTTGTGACTGAATAGTACTCCATTGTGTATGTGTACCACATTCCATTATCAATTCATCTGTTAATGGACACTTCAGTTGCTTCCAAATCTTAGCTGTTGTGAATAGTGCTGCAATAAACATGAGAGTGCAGATATCTCTTCAATATACTGATTTTTTTTCTTTTGGGCTCATATCTAGGACTGAGTTTGCTGGATTGTATGGTAGCTAAATTTTTAATTTTTTGACGAACCTCCAAACTTCTCCACTGTAAATTAGTGGTTATATTAATTTACATTTCCACCAAAAATTTATGATGGTTCTCTTTTCTCCACATTCTTGCCAGCATTTGTTATTTCCTGACTTTTGGATTTAAGCCATTTTAAGTGGAGTGAGATGATATCTCATTATAATTTTTATTTGCATTTCCCTGATGATCAATGATGTTGAGCACCTTTACGTACACTTGTTTGCCATTTGTCTTCTTTTGAGAAATGTCTATTCAGATCTTTTGCCCATTTTTAAATCGAATTATTAGATTTTTTTCATATAAAGTTGTTTGAGCTCCTTATATATTCTGGTTAATAATCGTTTGTCAGATGGGTAGTTTGCAAATGTTTTCTCCCATTCTATGAGTTGTCTCTTCCCTTTGTTGATTGTATCTTTTGCTCTGCAGAACCTTTTTAACTTGGTGAGAACCCAGTTGTCCATTTTTGCTTTGGTTGCCTGTGCTTGTATGATATTACTCAAGAAATCTTTGCCCAGTCCAATTTCCTGGAGAGTTTTCCCCAATATTTTCTTTTAGTAATTTCATAGTCTGAGGTCTTAGATTTGTGTCTTTAATCTATTTTGATTTGATTTTTGTATATGGCAAGAGCTAGGGATCTAGTGTCATTCTTTTGCCTGTGGATATCCAATTTTCCCAGCATCATTTATTGAGGAGACTGTCCTTTTCTCAATGTATATTCTTGTCACCATTGTCAAAAATGAGTTCACTGTAGATGTATGGGTTTATCTCTGGGTTCTCTATTCTGTTCCATTAATCCATGTATCTGTTTTTATGCCAGTACTGTGCTGTTTTTGGTTACTGTAACTCTGTAGTATAATTTAAAATAAGGTAATGTCATTCTTCCAGTTTTGTTCTTTTTGCTTAGAAGAGCTTTGGCTATTATGGGTCTTTTGTGATTCTATGTACATTTTAGGATTTTTTTTTCTATCTATGTGAAGAATGTCATTGATATTTTGATAGGGATTGCATTGAATCTGCAGATTGCTTTGGGTAGTATGGATATTTTAACAATGTTGATTTTTCCAATCCATGAACATGGAATATCTTTCAATTTTTTGCTGTCCTCTTCGATTTCTTTCATCAGTGTTTTATAGTTTTTATTGTAGAGATCTTTCACATCTTTGGTTAAGCTAATTTCTAGCTATTTAATTTTATTTGTGGCTACTGTAAATGGGATTACTTTCTTGATTTCATTTTCAGAATGTTCACTGTTGGCATATAGAATGCTACTAATTTTTGTATGCCGTTTTTGTATCCTGCAACTTTACTGAATTTGTTTATCAGTTCTAATAGTATTTTTGTGGAGTCTTTTTCCAAATATGAGATCATATCCTCTGTAAACAAGGATAATTTGACTTATCCCTTTCCAATTTGGATGTCCTTTCTTTCTTTCTCTTTTCTGATTGCTCTAGCTAGGACTTCCAGTATTATGTTGAGTAACAGTGGTGAAAGTGGGCATCCTTGTGGTGTTCCTTATCCTAAAGAACAGCTTTCAGTTTTTCCCCATTCAGTATGATACTAGCTATGGGTTAATCATATATGGCTTTTATTATGTTGAGATAAGTTCCTTTTATACCAAGTTTTTTTGAGAAGTTTTTTTTTTTTTTTTTTTTTTTTTGTCATCAAGGGATGTTGAATTTTGTCAAATGCCTTTTCAGCATTAATTTAAATGATCATTTTTTTCCCTTCATTCTGTTGATATGATGTATCACATTAATGATTTACCTATGTTGAACCATCCTTGCATTCTTGGGATAAAATCCATGTCATCATAATTAATGACCTGTTTAATATATTGTTGTATTTGGTTTGCGAGTATTTTGTTGATGGTTTTTACATCAATATGCATCAGTGATATTAACTTGTAGTTTTTCTTTTTTTTTAATATGTCTTTGTCTGGTTTTGGTATCAGGATAATGCTGGCCTCATAAAACGAGTTTGGAGGTATTTCTCCTCCTGTGTTTTTCAGAATAGTTTGAGTATGATTAGTGTTACTTCTTTAAATGTTTGGTAGACTTCAGCAGTGAAGCCCTCAGGTCTTGGGCTTTTCTTTGCTGAGATACTTTTTACTTTATCTCATCACTTACTAAGGTCTGTTCAGGTTTTAGGTTTCTTCATGTTTCAATAGTAGGTTGGATGTGTCTAGGGATTTATCAATTTCTCCTAGACTTTCCAATTTATTGGCATATAGTTGCTCATAGTAGCCACTAATGATCATTTGAATTTCTGCAGTGTCAGTTGTAATATCTCCCTTTTCATCACTGATTTTACTTATTAGGGTCTTCTCTCTTTTTTTTTAGTCTGGCTAGAGGTTTGTGAATTTTGTTGGTCTTTTCAAAAAACAACTTTTTGTTTCCTTGATTTTTGCGTTTTATTTTTTAATTTCAATTTCATTTATTTCTGCTCTTATTTTTATTTATTTTCTTATACTAGTTTTGGGTTTGGTTTTCTCTCACTTTTCTAGTTCTTTAAGATTCATCATTAGGTTATTTATTTGAAGTTTTTTCTCTTTTTTGATGTAGGCACTTATAACTATAAACTTCCCTCTTAGTGCTGCTTCCTCTGTGTCTCGTAGGTTTTAGTATGCTGTGTTTCCATTTTCATTTGTTGCAATTAACTTTTCAGTTGCCTTCTTAATTTCTTCATTGACCTACTTGTCATTCAGGAATGTATTGTTTAATTTTCATGTGTTTCTATAGTTTTCAATATTCCTCTTGTTATTTATTTCTAATGTTATTCCAGTGTGGAAGAAAAGATGGTTGATATATTTTCAGGGTTTTTAAAAACGTTTTAAGACTTATTTTGTGACCTAACATATGGTCTGCCTTTGAGAATAATCCATGTGCTGAGGAAAAGAATGTGTATTCTGAAGCCACTGGATGAAATGTTTTATAAATATCTATTAGGTTCATTTGGTCTATAGTGTAGATTAAGTTCAGTGTTTCTTTGTTTTTCTGTCTGGAGTGTCTATCCAATGCAGAAAGTATAGTGTTGGAGTCTCGAGCTATTATTGTATTGGTGCCTGTCTCTCACTTTAGCTTTAATAATATTTGCTTTAGGTATCTGGGTGTTCTGGCATTGGGTGCATATATATTTACAATTGTTATATTCTTTTGCTGAATTACCTCTTTGTCATTATATAATGACCTTTTTTGTTTTTTCTTATGGTTTTTGTCTTGAAATTTACTTTGTCTGATATAAGCATAGCTCCTCCTGCTCTTTTTTCATTTTTATTAACATGGAATATCTTCCCATCCTTTTATTTTTGGTCTGCGTGCACCTTTATATGAAGTATGTTTCTTCTAGGCAACAGATGATTGGATCTTTCTTTTTTTTTATTCATGCAGCCACTCTTATGTCTTTTGATTAGTGAGTTTTTCCATTTATATTAAACATTATCATTGATAAGTAGGAACTTACTTCTGCCATTTTGTTATTTGCTTTCTGGTTGTTCTATGTTCTTCTTTCTCTCCTCATTTTCCTTTTAGTGAAGGTGATTTCTCTAGTGGTACAATTTAATTTCTTACTTTTTTGTGTATACATTCATTTTATGCTTTTCAGTTTGAGGTTATTTACTATAAGGCTTGAAAATAATATCTTATGACCCATTATTTTAAGCTAATAACAAAAATGTTTGCATAAACAAGGAAAAGAAAATGAATACAAACTCTATACCTTATTTTCATTTTTCCACTTTTTAACTGTTTTTTGTTTCTATTCGTATCTGATTGTACTATGTCTTGAAAAGTTGTAGTTTTTATTTTTGATTGATTCATTTAGTCTCTATATTTAGGATAGTAGTTTACACACCACAGTATATAGTGCCCTTTGGGATTTTTATTATTAAATGCCTTGAGGTAGGCAAAATCTGCTTGGGTTAAATCTGCTTGCTATTCTATAACTTTCTCGTACCTGGATATTGATATTTTTCTCTAGGTTTGGGAAGTTACTTGTTATTATCCTTTTCTACCCCTATCTCTTTCCTCTTTTAGGCCAATAATTCTTAGATTTGCCTTTTTGAGGCTATTTTCTAGATCCTGTAGGTATACTTCATTGTTTTTTATTCTTTTTTCTTTTGTTTCCTCTGACTGTGTATTTTCAAATGGCTTCAAGCCATTAATTCTCCTGTTGGATCAATTATTCTATTAAAAGACTCTGATATATTGTCTAGTATGTCAGTTGCATTTTTCAACTCCAAATTTTCTGCTTGATTCATTTTATTTTAATGTCTTTGTTAAATTTGTCTGATAGAATTCTGAATTCCTTCTGTGTTATCTTAAATTTCTTTGAATTTCTTCAACACAGCTCTTTTGAATTCTCTGTCTGAAAGGTCACGTATCTCTTTTTCTCCAGGGTTGGTCCCTGGTGCCTTGTTTAGTTCATTTGGTGAGATCATGCTTTCCTGAGTGATCTTGATGCTTCTGGATGTTTGACTATGTCTGTAAATTGAAGAGTTATTTCTTGTAGTTTTGCTTTCTGGGCTTGTTTGTACCCATCCTTCTTGGGAAGACTTTCCAGGTATTCAAAAGGATGTGAGTGTTGTGATCTAAGCTGTATCTGCATTAGAGGGCACCCTAAGCCCAGTAACTCTGTAGTTTTTGCATACTTATAGAGATACTGCTTTGATAGTCTTAGATAAGATCTGGAAGAATTATCTGGATGACCAGGCAGAGACCCCTGTTCTCTCACCTTACTTTCTCCCAAACAAACAGGGCCTCTCTCTCTCTTCTCTGAGCTGCCTGCAGCTGGGGCTGGGGAAGGTGTGACACAAGCACCCCTGTGGCCACCACCACTGGGACCATGCTGGGTCAGACCCAAAGCCAACATGACACAGGGTCTTGCTCAAGGCCCACTGTAACCACTATTTGGCTACCACCTATGTTCACTCAAGGCCCCGAGCTGATCAGCAGGTGGCAAAGTGAGACAGTGTTGTGTCCTTCCCTTCAGGGCAATGAGTTCCTCCAGGCTCCAGGCAGGTCCAGATGTGCCATCTGGGATCCAGAGACTGTAGTAAAAACCTTAGAAGTCTACCTGATAATCTGTTGTACTGTGGCTGAGCTTGCATTCAAACCATAAGACTCTGTTCTTTCCATTCTTCCCTCCCACTTCCACAGGCAGAGGAATCTCATTGCATGGCCATGATCCCAGCAAGTCCATAGGGAGTACTGTGAGGCTATTGCTGATGTTTCCTTAAGTTCGAAAGGCTCTTTAGTCAGCTTGTGGTGAATGCTGCCTCACCCAAGACTCATCCTTCAGGGCAGTAGGCTCTCCTCTGACCCAGGGTAGATGCAGAAATGCCACCAAGAGCAAAAGCCTGGAATTACCCAATAGCCCACTTGCTGTTCTACCCCTATGTGACCAAGCTAATACTGCAGGTGCAAGACAAAGTCTTCTTTACTTTGCCTTGTTATTTTCTTGAGGAGAATGAGTCTCTTTCCATAGTTACCACAGCTTGGAATGTGCTGAGTCTCACCTGAAGCCAGCAAGTCTCAGAGTCTCGCCCATGGCCCATGACATACTACCTAGGTATTACTGCTGGTTATTCAGGGCCCAAGGGCTCTTTGGTCAGCAGGTGATGTGTTCTGCCAGTACTGGGTCTTTATCCTCAAGGTAGCATGTTTCCTTCTGGCCCAGAGTGTGTCTAGAAATGTCATCCAGGAGCTAGGGACTCACTATTCTGACTGATGCCCTATCATACTGTGGCTGAGCTGGTATCCAAGATGCAAAAGAAAGTCCATTTTACTCTTCTCTCTACTCTCCTCTCTTCAAATAGAAGGAGGGAACTCTTTTGGAGCCACAAGCTGTGCAACCTGGGGTTGGGGAAAAGATGGCATAAGCACTCCCTTAGCCACCCTAGCTGGTATCTCAATAGGGTACATATCCTGCAAGTCCACTGGCTCTGAGCCCTGTTCAGCACTAGTACTAGGAGTACTAGTTAGTACTAGGTTAGTACCTAGGAGTCACAGTCCTTGTGGCCTAGACTGCCTTTCAAGTTTATTTAGAGCCCCAGAGCACTTTAGCCCATGGTGGCAAGGCTTGCTGGAACTCAAATTCCAGCTGCTGGGATGAGCAATTCCCCTTTGTCTAGAACTTGTTTAAATACTCCCTCCATAGATGGGTGTCAGCTTTCAGCCTGGTTTTGCTTTCTGCAGTTACAGGGCAGCACTAAATTGAGTGCAAGTTCTCACAATTCTGTGCTCTCCCTCTCCCTAGCACAGAGATTTCTCTTTGATACACAGCCACTGCCAGAGAATGGGGGAGGGATGGCATTGGAAATCTGAGGCTGCCTTTCCTAATCAGTTCAGTGCTTACTTCAGTAGTATGAAGTTAAAACCAAGTACTGTGAGTACTCACCTGATTGTGGGTTCTTATGAAGGTGTTTTTTCATGTAGATGTTAAATTGGTGTCATTGTGGGAGGAATCTTTGGTGGAGCCTTGTATTCTGCCATCTTGTTCTGCCACCTCTCTTGTTTTGGAGTTGACTCAGACCAAACTGCTCAGATAGCAAAGTCATATGGCTAATAACAATTGTCTTTGTCTCTTATACAAGGGAAGATGGTATTAGTAACTCCAATTAACAGGGCATATGTTGTGTCTTGTCTTTCTGACAGTGAGACTGCCTTTGCCCTGAGTTACCTACACATTCTTTCTCAGTCCCTCTTGTAGACAATATCAGATTTTGGCTGAAATTAAGCAGTTGGTGGAGAGCAATAGCTATGGATTAACTAAGGGGCCCCTGTGGGGACTGAGGCTAAATACTTTTGTCTCATTAAGCTACTGTTCTGAAGTGGACTCACCAAGAATGTTGATCTTCTCATGGATGCCTGTTCCAGCGACTGCAGTCTTTATGGCTACTAGTAATATTTGTGTATCCAGGTAGATAGGAATTGAGGTATTTATAGCCTCATAGGGGAGAATTATGTACTTTTGTTTTTGGTACATAAAATACTGCTATGTATTTCTTTTGTATTTGATTTTAACCCTAAAAATCCGAGATTTTTAAATTAATAGCATTTACAGAACTTGAGAAAAGTGTATGGTCCTGGTTTGTATTATATTTCTATCAGATTTAAAATAATTTAAAAATTGTGTGTACCTGGAAACATGTTTTCTGTCCTGTCTATGGGCTTTTCTCCTTCCCATCCTCTCTACAAAAACCAGAGCTGACAGAACCCGTCTGTGCTCTTATGTAAAGGTGAAAGAAATAAGGCTGCTTCTCAGGGAATAAATGTTTCTTTGATTTCCTTTTCTTTTTCAATTGGTCACCATTAATTTTAAACTTTCCTGGCATTTTCTAGGCAATAAGAAGAGGGAAGGGAGGAGCCTTTGGAGGGGGATTCTGGCTCTTTCTGCAAAGTGTTCACAACTGGTTGTCCATTTTGAAACACATTCTGCCTGCATACAAAGAGATCACCACCATCTTTCACATTCAAAGACAATTGACAGTTGGTCCAGTTGCAGG
The DNA here is from genome assembly GCF_024542745.1 of Macaca thibetana thibetana. Lineage (NCBI taxonomy): Eukaryota > Metazoa > Chordata > Mammalia > Primates > Cercopithecidae > Macaca > Macaca thibetana. The sequence goes on along the minus strand of NC_065590.1, from coordinate 48,215,517 downwards.
AAATAAGGGTCACAGCAATTTCCATAAGGGGCAGAGTTAATGTGATTCTGGCCACTCTTAATGCTGCATGAAAATACCAAGTTTTGTGCGAAAAAATCAGCTTATTGTCCACACATATATCACCAGGAAAGGAGAGCCCACAATCTCTTTTTGGAGACCTAAAAATCTAGGGTGGCTAACTCACCTTTATTGGACAGTGGCTTCAAGCTTCTCATTGTCATTCACCTAAAAGGTTTATTGTGAAGCTCACAGCATTTCTCCTGAGCCAGTAGTTAAAATGGAGAGAGTGTTTGGAAGAAGAAAATTGTTTCTTAGGAAATTCCATGTTGTAAATAAATTATTTTTAAAAGGCTATTTAATTTATTTATTTTGGCGAAATGCAATTTTAGTTCCAATGCTTGGAGATATTTGGGGATTCCTGCTTCATGGAAAAATAACAGGACCTAATGGAACTCTTTTGCTTGTTGGTTTGTTATTTTTCCTTAGATTCCTTTCTTTTTTTCATATACATGAGCCAGTATTCACTGTGCATTCATCAAATGCTGATGAATAGTGTATTAATTAGGATTAGGTTCAGCTGCTAGTAACAGAAAAAAAATGACAGTGGCTTAGGAAGAAAAATACATGCTTATCTTCTTTTGACATGAAATTCAGGATGAATTAAGTCCAGGGTTGTTATGGCTGCTCTGCTCCCTCATGATCTTTCATACTCACAACTCCACTACTCCTAGACTAGAATCCTCAGCCTCATATTATCCTGTGTCATTGATTATGCAGGCTACAAGATACAATAAGGCTGATAAAGAAGAGAACAGAGGACATCTTTTTTTTTTTTTTCTTCTTTGAGAAAGAAAGAGAAGGTTGACCACCCTACACTGCTAGGAGGCTGTGAAATATAATTTTAATTCTGTGGAGTCCTGATTGACGATTCTATTGCTATGGAAAAATGGGAGAAGATATATTGTAGCATTACTAGCCATCTCTTTTGCTATCCATTACCCTGATTGAGACATACAAACACAGCAGAAGAGATGTAGGGCAGTTCCACCTGTTATTTCTTCAAGGGGTAGTTTGGAAAACATGGTAGAACTGCCAAACATAATGGAATTAACTACATGAAGTGCAAAATAAGTCACCATTACATTAGCTCTATGAAACTGTTAAATTTCTAGATGTTCTCAAGTAGAAAATACTTAGCCAAAGAAAACTGTGAGCTGTTCAGCATAGTTCAACCAATGAGTTTTATTTTACCAGATTGGCATATTGCATACCTCACTTAAATGTGTTTGTTTATGTCAGGACTTGCTGTGATTCTATAGCTTTGGACACAAATGTTATACTCTCCTTCAGTCGTTACCTGTTTTGGCTGTGGTGATTTGTGGTTTTATTTGTGGCACCTGAGATTATTTGAAAATTAATATCAACGATTTTTTTGTTTGTTTCTCCCTTGTAATTTCTTGGTGCCTATGTCTCTTTCTCTCAGCCTTTATCTACAGCTTCTGATCCAATCTCTTCCATGACTAATTTACAATTTTTTTTTTGTTTTTATTTTGGCTAAACTGGACAAAAGTCATCTGTGGTGTCCCTTGGTCAGGAGAAACAGCAACAGGATGATCAGGACCATGGACAGCGACACTGAAATTCCAGGCTCTAACCCCATACTCTTACAAAAGCTTTGGTTCTGTGTTTGAATGTCCTAACGCTGAGGCAGCAGAGATTCAGGTGAGAGAGTCTGGAAGGGGACAGCACTAGGGGAAAAAGTGAGGAGTGGCCTCCTATATAACTCCCTACCCACTTCCTTCTATGCTCCCTCACCCTCATCCCCACATCACCAACCAGAGAAGTTTCTCTTCTGGTCTCCCCAACCTTTAGTTAATCTTCAACATCTACCTCTATGACCAAACTTTGGGAAGTATGATAAATCTCAGGTGGTTTCTCATAATTTACTCAGATGAAATTTCTTTAACATTTGGTCATCTTAATGGTTTTAGTTTGTTTTCAATTCAAGTGGATGAATGAAGCACAATTCAAATTATTGATATATTGCCAGGATTAAGAGGAATTCCTGGAACCCTGAGTTATTAAATCTTGTTTATTGTTGCTCACCTCAAGTACAACTTGTTCTAATGATTCTGATTCATTCCTTCCACTCCACACTCATTCTTTACATAGTGACCCTATAGACCAAATCCTTATTTTGTAGATAGTTAAAGCCCAGAAAAATTATATAATAAGCTCAGCTACATGGAAGATTCATTCAGGTGCCTTGAGCCTGAGCCCAGTTTTCGACTGGCAGATCTGAGCATGAATTTCTTGTTTTCTGACCCCAGACCCACCACCAATCTGATCTACTCTAACACATCACTTCGTTGAGACATGAACATTAATCAGGTACAAGATGGCTATAAAACATAGTTTATGGTCATCTTGAAAAATTATCTAGCTCAAGTACCTCACAGATAGATTTTTCAACCACATCATAGCTTTTACATTATTATCTGTTACCTCTCACTCTTCCATTTTGCACATCTTCCTTTGAAAATAGAACTTCAGAGTGTCACATGCTGTCTATTCTGAATGAGCAACCTATTCTGTCTGTTGGGACTTAGCAGCTGGATTCTGATGAACTATGAACCAGATGCATCCCTTGTCTGGAAGCTGTCATTCAGGTGCCTTGAGCATGAACCCAGTTTTCCAGAACCCCTTACCTGGGCTCTCTTATTAGATACATGCCTTGACTAATGGTGATTAGTACCAATGTATGACTGCGTGTGCTCACGTCTACTCTAAAGCTGACCTAACAGAGACTTTTTGTAAATTTTCCAATTTGGAAAACTCCCAAATGGAAGACTGACAGGACTCTGGGGTATGCATGATTTAAAAAAAATAACATCCAAGGAAATTTAAAACACAACATAGTCATTTCACTCTTAAAAAAAAAAAAAAATTCAGTGCAGTGTCCTGGCATGTGTGGTTGTTTTCCTAATTGATCCTTATTTTTGCTGTTTTTTTTTTCTCTCTCTCACTGAGGGCCATATCTAACCACATCAACCCAGACTTCATAAGAATGCTGAGTTGTCATGCAAGAGTTTTACCTCACACTGGGGAGATATTAGTTGATAAGATCCACCTTGTTCAGATTTATTGCTTTAGCATATTTCATGCTAAAAATATTTTTTCTACCATCTGCTAAGATTAGCACTCTAGTGGTATAATAAATTTACTCACCCTGTTTCTGTGATATACTTTGGAACCAACTTTATACTTTATTCAGCCTAATTGAAAATAGGATAAGATAAATGATGCACTTTGAATTTCTCTCTCAGACATACCATTGTTCATTACTTCAACAGAAGATGAGCACATCTGATGGTAATTTTAGTGGTTCAGTAAAACAAAAGTTCCCATGGCAAAAATACAGCATTAGCCATTGTCATCATCCAGTAGAGTCTTGTAAAAATATTTAATATTGTTGTGCCCTCAAATGAAATATTGTTTTTCATTTAAATACAAAGCTGCTGGCCGTCTTTTCAAAACATGCTATGAAAAGAAATATATTTCAGTGGAAATATGGGACTTGGTATTCATTTACATCTGAGGCTCAAACTGAAGGCCAAATTTAGAATTTGATATATTCTTGGCTTATTGGGAAATTTGGATTTCCTTCTCTTATTCAGTCTTCTTAGGCTTGAGTTGTTTAGACCATATTGAAAGAGAAGAAAGAATATGTTAGGTGCTTTTTATGTTAGATTGTTATCGATCCATACCCTTGTGTAGTTTCCTCTAACTTTGATCCTGGGCTTAAACATGAAACTTGTGTTGGCCCAGAAGACCAGTAAATGTGATGCAAGCAGAGGCTTTAAAAATATTTGCAGATTGGGACTTGGAGCAACGTTGCCATGTAAAGAAGCACGGTCTGCTGGAAACAGGTGGCCCAGCTGACAGATAGCACCAAGTGCTAGACATGTGAATGAGGCCACCTTAGATTACCCAGTCCTTGTTGAGCCACCAGATAACTATAGCTGCATGAGTGACCCCTGGAATTCTGTAGCTAAGCTCAAGCTAAATAGTTGACCCACAAAATGATAAGTAAGTAAACTTTTTATTGACTTATGACTTCAAGTTTTTTTAAAAAATTAAATTGTCATAAAATATACATCAAATTATCTTAAATATAATCCACAAATGTACGGGGTTGTTTGTTATGCAGTAATAAATAACTGACGGAATACATAAACCCGTTCTCTATGGCCAACAGATAACTTTGTGATTAGGATCGAGAATAATGGAGTCACTAAGGCCTAGATGAGGTTGTACTTATGACTGGACGGAGGTTGCTAAGGAGACAGAAATGTACTGGAAGACCAGGAGAAGAAAAAAAAATGGGAACGAAATGTAAATGTATTGATTATTACTGTTTATAAGCATTATGTGCCTCAGTTTCTTCATCTGTAAAAAGAGGATGATAAGAGCAACTGTCTAATGAGGACTAATTAATCCACATAAATCACCGAAACAGATTTGGTGCTTGGCACAGAGAAATCATGCAATAAGATCAAGCTGTTGTCATCCTGGTTAAATAAACTATTAGCATGTTCTTGATCAAGTTGGAGAAAAGTCTCCTAGCAGCCAAGATATTAGTGGCCCATGAAGTCAAGACACAATGAACAAAAGTTATTAGACTTTGTGATTTTGGATTGGTTCACAGGTGATGAGCATGTCATGACCCACCTGCAGAGAACTGCTTTCAGATTGGCCACTAGGCCCTCTCCAAAGTCCTCTATAGGAAGATTAGTTTTAAATCAAGTTAACAATGCACTAGCATAAGGTTTTCAAAAGAAACAATTTACTCTTCAAATTACCAGGGTGAACTATCTCTATACCTTCAGACACCAGAAAAGAAAAATAATAACACATATTGTAGCAGGAAAAAGAATCTCTATCTAGTCCTATTTCTGATGCTCAACCATTTCCTCAATGTAGAAATAACTATCAAAAACTATCAAAAAATAGTATGTTATGCAAAATTATTGAAAATAAATAAAATATAGGTATTTAAACTTTCTCATCTTAACTATGACAGTCTGGTGACAAGGAGATGGCAGGAGTTTGTATTTGAAGATGGCTCTCTGAGCATAAGCATATTCAGCATCTCCCCTTCTTTCCTTCCTTCCTTCCTTCCTTCCTTCCTTCCTTCCTTCCTTCCTTCCTTCCTTCCTTCCTTCCTTCCTTCCTCTTTTTGTCTCTTTCATTCCTTCCTTCCTCTTCCTTTTTTCTTTCTTTCTTGTAGGTATTAATGACTAGGAGACAAGAGGGGTATATATTTATTGGAATGTTATCATCTGCTATACTGTTTCTGATTTCATCAGTCATTAAAAAGTGAAAGCACCATCTTTAGCCTTTCTACAGCCTCCGCTTTATTATGTCTTCAGTTTGGGAAACCTTTGTAGGAGTCAGATAGAAGACCAAATGCTGCTTATTTGTAAAAGCAGTGCATCATGGTAATCAAGAGACTGGACTTAAGATCTAAAAAGGCTGCGCTCAAATCCACACACAATACTTTCTAGGACTCTGACACAGGGCAGGCTAATTAGTGTCCTTGAGGCTCAGTCCTATCTGTTAAATAAGGTTAATAATTCCCACCTCAAAAGGTAGTTGAGATGATTAAGTGATCTTGTATATGCAACATGAGTGGCATATAAATAGTGCTCAAAAAACACTGAGGATATTTATCATTTTCTTTAATAGAACATGCTGGGCTATGTCATGAAATTTTATTCAGCCACCCACTCTGTCCACCTACTCTGCATTACTTACGACAAACTGGTGTAGCACAGCTGACCAGGGATAAGGTTAAAACCATGTGCTTGCATCAGCACAGACTTCACTCCCTGCTAACTTCAAACTTAGGCCCTAGATGCTATCACTCTGACATCTGGGTCTCACTGATCAACAGGCTGTATCTATGCTTTTGACCTTTAGCTGGGTTTTCAAATGAAAAGCAGCAGAAACAACATTTAGAATCATCACGATATCTTATAGTTTGAGAAGACACTAGAGATAATTAGCCCAATCATCTCTAGTTCTTTTTCAAACATGTATTATCCAGTAGGGTAGCCACTAATCACGTGTGGGTACTAAGCACTTGGAATATGACTAATCTGAATTGAAATGTGCCGTAAGTGTAAAATATACACCAGATTTTGAAGTCTTGGTATGAAAAATAAATATAAAATATTAAATAATAATCTTTTATTAATTACATGTCAAAATAACATTTTGGATGTATTAGATTAAATAAGATATTAAAATTAATTTTGCTTTCAATTTTTTAATATGTCTACTAGAAAATTTAAAATTACATATGGAATCACATTTTCAGCTCACATTGTGTTTCTATTGGGCAGCACTGTTTCAAACAAAACAAATTAGGCATGGAGATGTGAAGTGACTTGCCCAAGATAGCTCAGCTTTCATCAGCAGAACACAGATGTGATTCCAGATCCCTTTGCTCACAGAGTTTCTCTCAACATGCAACCTACTCCTGCAAATTTTTTTTTTTTTTTTTTGAGACTGTAGAGTTGGGTCTCTGAAAACTGAAGTTTCTTTGGAAAACACTGCCAGCACCTCCTCTGTGACCAGCTGTGCTTTTTTTATTTTTCTTTTTTTTTTTTACTGCACTGCCTTGGAAACTGTGCTGCTGTTATCCATTTCTTGCGTCAGTTACAGAAATTGGTATTGTATCTAAAACAATTGCTGTTATTAACAGGTTAAGCTGCTGGGATGTTAAAATAAAGGCTGCCCAGCTTTAGTGCATTTTGTTGTAATCATCTCCCAGATGCCTTGTCGGAAATCAATTCAAGTTCAAAACTGGCTGGAATTGGGAGGTCAAGGCTTTGGCAGACTAAATATTTTATCTTCTGCTCATGTCTGGAGCTTTTAAAGATGTGGACTGGGGGCTCTTTTCTCGTACCCCATCTGGACAAAGATGATTGGCTTTGCCATTTTGCCCAGGTTAGGACAAGGTTAAAATCAATTATAATCAATTATTAAGAGTCTTCTGTGGCTGCATTGCTTAAAAGGGGATTTTAAAAGTTTCTCAGTTCTGAAACGTGCATATCTTACTTGCTACTAGAGATGTTGTTATTCTAGAATGTCAAATATAGATGTTATCAGCATCAAGAATAAATACGAAGAATTTCTACTTCCTATTTCCTTGATACCTATGTTTCAGGATAATGAGAAAAGCCTAGAAAGGCTGAGATAATCATCATTCCTGCACCAAGTTGAAAAATTTTGTTACCTTCTTATATGTGTTAAACTATTATAGCTATTTATTATTTGGTTACATTGTCAAATGATTTCTTAGGAATTTATTGAGATGCTCTCTGCAGTTCTTATGTGATCATTTGATGTGTAAATGCACATGTAACTGCTCAATCTAAGGTAGGTTCAAAGAATCATAGATTTGTAATTGCATAGTAATTTTGAGACAAGCCAGATCCAGCCCTACATTTTATGATAAGGAAACTGAGGCTTGGAGAATTTAAATGACTTCTCCTAATTCTTACAGCTATCCAAAGGGAGAATTGTATCTCTTAGTTCCTATAAGCATGTGTGGTCACTAAACATTCAAATGAATATTTTCATTTTATACAATATTTTCATATGCTTATAATTTTCTTCACAATGATTTGAGAAAAAAAGTATTTATACAAAATGAATACCATTCTGAACCTTAGACCAAGACATGAACTCAATAAACAGAATATAATTTTAAAGTGTTCTCAAAAGGTCACTTAGCTTTATCCTTCATCTCATTTCCCATGAATGGAAATCCCTTGTACTTTCAGGTTTCATACATACCCAGTAGCTGAGGGTTCAAAATGCTGCCAGAAAAAAACATTCCATTTTATTTACAGTCTTTTTAGAAAGAAAACGCCAGTGAATATACCAGAATTTCTCTGTAGACATGTTCAATACCAGTTATTGAATGGTGAGTGTGAACTATGTTCTTTGCTGGTATAGGAGGAGCCTGTCATTAACAAACACTGACATATTTTCATAGCAAGTTCCTCATTCTTGTAATATATTGAAAAATAACAAAACAATAACTTGCTATTTCTAATTTGAGGGAAAAAACCTCATGGATTTATGGGGGAGAGCATACAATAGAATTTTAACACTTGCTTGTCTCTCCATCAGCAAAATGAAGTCCCTTGTATTGCTTGCTCGCTTTCCTCCAACTCACGTTGGCAATAGAACTGAAGTATAATACATGTAAAGCATTTTATGAAACTAAAATTAAAGGGTCACAGGTAGGGTCATAGGAATCATAATCGTGTAGAAATCAATGCAACACTACTTAGTGGTGGTGAGAACACAGCTTGGGCCCAGACAGACCTGATTTTGTGTCTGGTTCCATCATCACTGGCTGTTTGGCCATAGACTGGTTACTTACCTTCTTTAGCTTCAAATTCCTCTTGTGAAAAATGGGGGTTTCAATTATGCTTACCTCATGGAGTTGTTTGAAGATGAAATGAGAAACTATCTGAAAAGGACTTATAAAGCTTGTACAATCAGCTTTCAATATATCTAAACTATAATGATGACCAATTATCACCACTTATAATGGTAGCCTCAACAGCAGCAGCCACAGTGGTAATATGTATATTCCTATTTCTAACATCGTATTATTTTCTTTGTGATCCATATGTACACATGCAGGATAGAATTGCTTCAATGTCTGTTCAGATCAAAAGTTCTGGGTGAATTTTTCACCTTGGTTTATTTCACAGCAAAACAATTCATATGACTGAACCCTTCAAACCTTTATCTTTGTTGAAAGAACACACTATTCATTTGGATCATTGGTTCGATTCTAAGAAGAGTTTACTCACTGCATGTGCGCAGAAAATCCAATTCTGATATTCCAAGTGCTAATTAATTGGTAGAAATTTTTACTCTTTCTTTCTGCATTCAATCTAAGTTTGTAGCGCATTGTATTAGAACAAGCTTTTAAAACCTTTGAAGCCTGGTGGGCAGCATGATGCCATGTTTAAAGGATATGTCAGGGTTATGGAGTAAGACAGACTAGGGAGTTTTGCCACTTATGGGCTGATCCTTAGTAACATCCGTTCACATAACTGAACCTCTGGTTCTTCATCTATAAAGCAGAGAGAATAATACTTACTTCCTAATATCATTTTATGTGTCAAAATTAATACAATGCAAGTAAAACTCTTAGCACAATGCCTGAGACATGACATGTTCTTAAGTGGTGACTACTACTTAAATTTTTATGTTCTATGTTTTTATATGTCATAAACTGTGGTATTTATTTCAGGGTAGTGAATAAACATTCAGATTATATCCATTCATTCATAGTGTCAGTCCACCAATACTGATTGATTGATAACTTATCTGTAGCAGATACTGTGCTAGACCTGGAGGAAAATGGTGAGCAATAGAAACATTCTTAGAAAAGAAATAGAAGGGCTCTGAGGGAGTGTGACAAGAGAGAAAAAGTAAACGAGTAATTTCAGTAAATTAATTATAGCATCATTGCTTATTAATTCCCATTGGGCTAGGTAGCTGCCTTGGCTTGTCTCACTGCAGCTAACAGCTCAGAAGATCAGGCTCTGGAATCTGTGGATTTCATGTACACATACTTTGCTTCCAAGTTATGCAGACCTTTGCCCTTTGTTTACACAGCTCCTTCATCCAAACATCTCAAGCACTTAAAATTGGCCCAGAAACCTAGTGTGTAACTTCCTAACTTAGAAGGGAAACTAAAAATGTACTCTACCTGTTAGAGTGTTGACACAGTGGCAGGTAAAGAAGCTCGAGAAAACTACCCTGTGTTTTCAAAGGTACCCTGTGATGTCCTGTCCTCTATTTTCCCTTGCCTGGGTATAGTTTCTTCTTAATTGGTTTTGCATCTGATAAGATGAACGTTGAACATTTGCAGTATGTTTGTCGTCTGTTGCCAATTACAAGCTACTGATCTTCAGCAGGGCCTGCCATCTTTGCATTCAGCACAGCCTTCCCCCATTCTATTTGGATCTACTGGCTTAGTACCAGACATGGAAGCGTAAAGAGTAAAGGAGAATAAATAATCCTGTTTAGTTTTCTTGGAGCAAAAATGTTTCGGAGGAATGAGCACCCCAGAGGTCCCCTATTTCCTTTACCTTTGTGAAAGGAACACCCTATGCTTTAAATAATGATTCATGTGGTATGCACCATATCCAAAGAGTAAACGCAGAGATGAAAGCTTCTATTTATTCTGTACAGTGAAAATAGAAATCTGGAAACAGCATCTGCTTCTCATTTAAATGTATTTTTTTCTAATTATTTAGATGTATAGAGGCATCAAGCCAGGTTTCAATCAACAAGAAAGGTCTTGTGCTATCTAAACAAAATCTTATGCCTGAAGTCACTGGTCATAACACTTAAAATGGCTTAAAGGACTCAACAGGGCTTTTTATGCAAAGTAGTTGTATAGCATGGGTCATGAACAAATATGTTATTTTTGCTTAAAATTAAATCTGAATGTATGGAGAAATATTGCTAGAAATACATTTCCTGATCCCTAAAAATAGCAAGTAATTAACCTTGGCTCAGAGTCACCTTACCTTTTGAAGAATAAATCCTGGAATCATGACTTTTGTGTCTTGTTTTTAGTGGAGAAGAAAAAAAGGCTAGAGCTATGGATGATTTGATTATATGGATTAGTTATTAGGAACATTTAAAAGAATGCAGTTTTTCAAATATTAAAACTTATATAATTATGGCTTCTCCAATTCCACGACTCATAAAAGAAGAGACTCAAATAAAGAAACTCTGGTTTTCAGAAACTCTGAAGCTATTCACAATTACTCATAGGTGAATAAATATACCATAAAATTTAGGAGAAAAGGAAATCAGACATTTTGAGGAAAAGGATCCTGAGAACCAACAAGCCTTTTCAACATCTGGATGTGGGAGCCAGCCAGTGTGGTAGATCTGCAACTTCCAGAGAGGTCTGCTCTGCACAGATGATCCCACAGTCACGATGAAGATAGAAGCAAAGCAGTGTCTGAATGAGGACAAGAGATGGCTGGCCCAAATTGGTTCAGAAATGCTGTTTGCAAGGCAATGTTAGAAAATGCAGCTACCCTTTCATTTTGGGTTAATCCCTTCTGTTTACCCCTTCCTTCCATGAATACAAGGCTTTTAATATCTTTTTACTTTTTTTTTCTATTCTTAGGTACACTTAGAACTGTTTCGATGAACAGTTCTAAGCTCAGATTAACTTAAGAGAAGTTGATCTCCTGTCTCCTAATTATTCTCCATGCCAAATTCTGCCTGATTAGAACTAGAGGCTGAAAGGATGTTGATTTGGGGGAAAAATTGTATTTTCTGTTATTTTTCAGATAATTTTTAGTCTGCTCTGTAGATGTAAATTGAAAAGGTTTTCTTTTTTTTTTTTTTTTTTTCCTTTTTAAAACTTTCTCTCTCTTTCTCTATCTCCGGCTTGCCTACTGTACCTATTTTAGTCTCATTTTACTAGCTCTCCAACCTACTGCACTCATGACCTTCTCTGATATATGATAATTGAATTTAGGACAAGAGTTTACATTTTTATATATTTTTTTATGATTTATAACCTGCCTAATTTCAAAAAGGATTTGAGGCAGCAAGAGTAAATGGCACTGGGAGTTACATGGATATTTTTACTCTGCATTTGGCCCATTTTCTTTTAGGCTGCATACATTTCCATAACTCTGAACAAGGATCATGTTTGGATGACCTTTTGTCCAGGGTAGAATTCACAGAATTGCAGAAGGTAGAAAATGAATACCTCAGTATTTACAAAATCACCAGAGGCACATCTGAATGAATTAAATCTTTCTACTATTCCAGTTTTGGTAATGGTACTAATTATATTGTTTTGTACGTAAGAAATGTTTCCTCTTCTGGAGGAGGAGGAGGTGGCGAAGATTTAAAGTACCTCTTGGATTGCTGTGTGACTTTGGGAGAATCACTGATTACTCTGAGCTCTCCATTCCACGTCTGTTAAATGGGGGTAATAAGCCAACAGCATGTTTATTATGAGGTCATTTTGAGGATCGAATGAGATAATGTACCTGTTAAAGCTTAGAAAACAATAAGTCACTATGTATTATGCAGTCAGTGTGAGCAAATGCTTTATTTACTTCAATCTCAGCCTCATACAGTGAGAGAGACCAGGCCCTAGCTCTCCGGCATGCTCTAGGAAAAGTGCTTCGTTGTGTTTGGGCTTTATTTATTGAATGCATTTGAATGAGTGATCATTCTAAGAGCAGAAAGTCATTCAATTTGATTTCGCAATAGGGTGATGGGTGAGGCTGGAAACTACATTCTCAAATGCATTATCCAGAACACAGGAAACAAAACCACTTTTTAAAAGTGACTCATCTTTAATATCTCATAGCAGCTTTGAAATACTTCATTCATTCATTTTTATGGCAAACTCTTAATTGAGAATGTCATTAACCACTTTGCAGAGAGAGAGGCAATCATGACCTGAAAAATTAAGTGGAGTAATTTACAAATAGGCTTTTGTTTGGCTAGGTTTTAGCTTATTCAGGACTTGCCTTTAGATTATTTTAGCAACACATGCTCCCCTTTCCCCACCCCATTGGCAGTATATATTTTGGGCGCCTGATACATACTGAAAATGAAAAATTAGTTTTTCGTATGTTGCTTTCTCCTGGTCCACATTGGAGAGTCCTTCTGACCCTTTTATTCTCAAAATCAAACACTATCATTTTCCTTCTTCAGAACATTTTATCTTCTCACCTTACCGTCTGTCCAAATTTCTTCCCACATGGGCCAGATGAGTATGTTATGAATGAATGAACACTGGGCCCACTTCCAGCTTTTCTCCGTAAAACCAACTTTGACTGAAGTCCACAGTGAGTTTCCTCTCTTAATTTCTTTACAATTCATAGTCTTAATAATTTAGCACTTTAAAAAATATATTCCCTTTCCCTTCTTTTGAAAATATTTAGTCCCTTCTCCTCCCTGCCCTGACTGTATTAGAAGCTATCTGCAGAGGGCTGACTTCTAAGTCAGATAAACTAGAATGAAAGTACTGCCATTTACTAGTTGTGGCATCTGAGGCACCTGGGGATGATAATAATAATAATTACTTTATAGGGTTGTTGAAGGGGGTAAAAGAGGCAGGTTATATGAAGCATAAAACTATTATATGAGCTCATTAAATTCTTGTTCTGAGATTAATTTGCTGTTTCTTTTCTAGGCAAAGCTTTCTTTTTAGGGAGTGGAGGGAGAGGAAGACCTCTCCTTTTTTAAAACCAAGGACACATGTCCCCAGTTTTTGTCCCCCAAACTTATGTCCCCTTAAACTATTGAAGATTTTGTGAATTTTCATTTAATTTCATTCTTGAAGTTTAGTCAATTGTTTATTGCTTTCAGATCATTTTTCTTAACAGACATTAATTGAACTCCTATTATGTGTCAAGTATTGTACTTGACACAGTAAAGAAAATTTCTATTAACTTCTAAAATCCCTGTCTGCAGATCTGTGAAATAATTTTTTATGCCATGGCTTCATACAGTATTCTTCCTTTCCCCATTCCCCATATGCCATCTTAAAAATTAAACTTGGGGAAGGGAAGAAAATATCTATGGAGAGAATCCAGTGGATTACAGCATTCAAAGTTATTTCAACAGCCTGAACACCTAGGATACTGTTTGTGCACGGTATGAGCCATACCCAACTAATGTCATCCTATAGCTATTATGCTTACATTAACATATTGTTGTATACAAGTAACTATGCCTTACATCACATCATTTGGGCCCCTTTGTCTTTATTTTATTATTAATAGATGTAGATCCACAACTTTAACTCATAGTCGCCATAGTTTACCCCATTTTAAGTTTGCACATACAATCCATCTAGTCATAAAACACATTGATCTAAAAGCAATATTTAGGTAGTCTAACAGTATTAACAGTCTACCACCAAAAATTCCTGACAAATTTGTTTTTGTAAAGGTCAGAGCATTCATAGTTTCTAGCTAGGATAAAGCAGCTTACTTAGATTTACAAGACAAAAACAAAGCTAAAACGAGTTTGCCTTGATCATACCAAAAACTCAGTAATTGTTTGTCTCTTCCCACTTGTAGTAACAGATAGCAAACGGATTATTATTGACATTGGTAGTTTCATGAAATTTTCAAATTGGGAGATACCAGCTAGTCACTTGTTCCCCAAATTGTGGTTTATGAGCCTGCAGCATTGGCATAACGTAGGAGCTTGTTTGGAATGAAGAATCTCAGGCCCGCCGTAGACCAATTGAATCAAAATCTGTATCTTCACAAAATACCCAGGTGATTTTTACACTCCTTAAATATTTTGAAGCGCCATTCCAATCCACCTTCACCTCTGTCCTCCTTTAAGATATGAGAAAGTTCAAACTCAGAGTTAGTGTAGAGCTAAGATTAGAACCTCAGCCCCCTGACTCCAAGGTTACTGCTCTCTTCTGTGCTCAGAGCAACCTCAATAGCTTCTGAGTACAGCGTGGAAGTGAGTGGCTCTTGCCCACCACTTGACGTTTGGTGGTCTAGTAAAGTAGACTGCAAGATTAGAGAATCACCTTCTCTTTAACCCCCATTCCTTTTCTGTGAGAAGCTATTTGGCTTATCACCCCCTATTGCCTAAAGCCTCCCAAAGAAGAGTGAAGCCTTAATGAGGCTAGAACCCTCTTATTGTCTTGAATTTTAGATGTTTGTCAGCATCTATGATAGGAATTTTACCATCTGACATTGTTTCCCTAACTCGCAGCTCATGGTTGTGTAGTGCATCTCCATTCATACGAGGAGGAGAGAAAAAGCTGAGCCAAACCCTGTTAACAAAATAGTCCCCTGAAGGGCTATAATATTGCTCAGTGGTAATATCATCCCTATGCATTTTATCTTGTACATGAAATCTGGACTAATTATCATTTTCTCATACAGTACATTTTAGACCATTGTGTTTTTGTGTCCCTGCCTAGTTCATTAAGCAGGGTTTTACAGCTCCTCCAGTAACAGGATTGCTATTGACACTTTCATTAGACCCATAATTCAAATGCTTGTCTGCCTTCCAAATGGAAGCCTCTGAGTCCAGAACCACAATCTGGCCACCGACCATATGTTGGCTTTTAGAACTGTCATAAACTCATCATCACATTCAAGTTCTTGAAGGGTCAAAATCTGCTTTCTTGGTGAACTGTCTTTATCCAACAAACAGTCAACGTGTTCTCCAAGAATAGTCAGCCAATTTTTCTCTGTCTCTCTCTGAAAACTCTTCCAGACAGTTCTTGGTGTGGTATGACTCTAGTACAAATAATCAGTGTCCACATTTAAATATTAATTCCCTTATTTATTCATTCATTCAATTATTTTTATAATTTAAGACCAATATGCCAAATATTATGGCAGTTGCTGTAGTGATTTAAAGATGAATAAGATGGTGTCTGCCTTGGAGTTTCTTATAGTCAGAAGATATGTATGTAAATCACTATGTGAAAAATTTTACCACTAAGTTGCCAGCAGTTGGAATGGCGATGATTGTAGATTTCTTTGCTCTTGAACTAATGGCTATTATAAACACTGTTTCTTTACCAGTGGTTCAAATGGAAATAGACTCGACTAGACTAAGTAGAACCGTGTGTGTGTATGAAATATATCACAGAATATAACCTTAGGAGCAAATGAAGCCAATTCCTTAATAATACATCTGATGGGCATTAGAGAGAAGGTGGGATCGCATCAGAGACAGCAGTTGCTTTAGTGATCATGAAAAAATAGTTTTTCATTATCAGTAGGATTTTGATTTCCTCTCTAAAAAGGTTCAAGAAGAAGTTCAATGAAAACATTTGATTTAGTTTACAATAAACTTTTTAGAGGTGCCTCCTAGACATCAAAAATTTTTGCTTTTGGCTGGGCGCAGTGGCTCATGCCTGTAATCCCAGCACTTTGGGAAGATGAGGTGTGTGGATCAATTGAGGTTAGGAGTTTGAGACCTGCCTGGCCAACATGGCAAAATCCCATCTCTACTAAAAATACAAAAACTAGTAGGGGGTGGTGGCACATGTCTGTAATCCCAGCTACGGGGGAGGCTGAGGCAGGAGAACTGCTTGAACCCAGGAGGCAGAGGTTGTAGTGAGCCAAGATTGTGGCACTGCACTCCAGCCTGGGCAATAGAGCAAGACTCTGTCTCAAAATAAATAAATAAATAAATAAATAAATAAATAAATAATTCTACTTTTAATTTTTGCAGAAGTAAATATCTTGAGCACGAAGTCTGAGCAGATTACATAACATCAGTGTGCAAGAGAAGATTTTATCCTTTACAGAAGACTTTTAGCAATTTAATTAACAGAAAATTGTACATCATATTTTTTAATGTACATTTGGATATGTTTGGTTTAAATGACTACTGACTGATTGGATACTGTGCTTTTGCTTTCTGTCCAATTAGATTAGAGAGAAAAAAAATTGTTTTGGGGTTCTTTCATCTTCCTTACATCTATGCCTAAAAAAAAAAAAAAAAAAAGAAAGAAAGAAAGAAAAGAAAAAAAGAAAGGAAAAAATAGAAAAGACAAAAGTATAGGCTGGTGCCATTTATTCAAGTCTTTTCATAGGTGTTGACTTTACCTGAGCATACACATTGGATTACCTACCTCATTAGTTTTCTTCTAACGAAACCCAGAGCCACTTTCCTGAAATGGAAAGGTCCTTTTCTAGAGTGGACTCAGACTGTTAAGCAGAGGAAGTGTGTGAGGCTGGACTCCACTGCTGATTGGAGTGATGTGGCTTCATTTTGCAGTAATATTGCTCTGCTATTGAAAAATGACGTCAGTATTCTCCCAAGTGCATTTCATTCTACCACGTGTGCCTTCATACACATGTCCAATCACGTGATGGAGGTCAACAACAGTGTAGGGTTTAGAAATTGTTGCTTAGAAATCACACTCACTTAAATACCTGAATCTGTCCATCAGCCATGCCATAGATTATTCCAAGCCTGTGCAGAAGAGTGATTTGCAGTCTCCTTGCTTTTCATTTCAAGTAGCATCACTCACTTTAAGCCAGATATTCAGGCCTCTTCAGAAACCTCCAGGGTGAAGGACAAGTAAGAAGAAGCTGATCAAATCTTTCACAGCTGTGGCCAGCTACATCTACTCCTGCATTAAACTCAGTACATGGTGTTTTATTTCAAAATCACATATTCTTCCTTTTACGTGACAAATAATAAAGATTTTGCCACACAGTTTCAGGATCCAGATGGCTCTTTTGTGGTTCTATACATTTAATTGATCACTATCCAGGTTGAAGTCTGAGCCAGAATGTCTGGGATGGAAGAAGAGGACATAATGTTTATTTTTGCCAGTGCTTCTTTGAGTTATCTTCTCTCATCGTCTATAAACTCAGGTTGCATAACTACATTCTGTTTTTTTTTTTTTTCTTTTTCACTTACAGGGACTTACCAATTTGGGCTTCGTCCAGGAGCTGAAAACTGATTACAAATATGAAACGGATTTCACTACAGGACTTGAACTCTACATTAAAAAACAATGAGCTTCCCAAAATAATTGAAAAAGATCTTCACCCAAGAGTAGCTGCAATGTGAATGGCAGGATATGAAGCAAGTAAAAGGTAAATTTTGTATGAAAATATCTTTCCTTTATGGCCAGATATATAGAAAATGTTCATATGGCCTTAAAGTAGCATTCTTTCTCAGGTAAAGGTCAGAGGATGGAGGATATTTTATATAATCAGCAAAAAAAGCTGAATGATCCAGGCTATCCTGGGCCTATCTGTCTAGCTATCAATTATAGAAATATTGCAGAATGCTAGATTCTTTCTACAAACGCTATTTTGGAGGACTGGGCTTGCTTAGTAAAAGAAACATCCTCCACAAAAAGCATCCATGGGAACATTTGATAATTTATTGTGCTTCAGAAATTCTGGTGCACCATCTTGAAAACCTACCTCCTGATTACAAAGGATCAAATAAGGAGCAAAAGGCAATAAAGCTTTTAAATCCTTTTTATCTTTATGTTTGAAGACAAAATATAAAGAAAGTGGATTGGGCTTCCCAGAATATAAAAAGATCATCTGGATTAGGTACTTGCCATCTTAGCCTTTTTCAGTATGAAAAGACAGAAAAATGAATATGTGCATGTGTGTGTGTTTATACATACACATACACACATACAATGTGTGCGCATATATATATATATACACATGCAGTTAATACCTCAGTCTCAGTTGTTTCTCTCCTATGGCCTATTACATCATTTCTGGCTGCATCTTTTCTGTCCTGCCTGGAAGGGCCTATGAGTTGCCAGATTCATTCTGGGACTTGTATGAAACAGAATCTGAAGAACTGGGAAAGAATAGAAGGAACAAAAGCCATGGTGACCTACTCTCATGAGGAAAGCAGTGAGTTTGGAATGTAGCAATGAAAGGCATTCAATCCTCCAGAATAAAAAGGCAGAATGGGGGTGGGATGACTGATACCTGAGGTGTAAGTGTGGAGAGACTCCAGTGAGTGAGGATGTGGTATGAGAATTCTAGGAGATGGTGGGAATGATTTGGGGAGAGATGATGGAGTTTGAACAGTGAGCATGTGAGCTCACAGAGTGAGCTATTCAGAAAAGCAGGGTATTAGAAAATGAGAGATGATGGGAGGTATTAATAGTAATTGCCATGGACTGTATTTTTGGCTTTCCTTTATTTCTTCAATGAATGAGTAAAGGATAGAATCCCCCAATTTTCAATGAAATGTCACTTCAGGTCTGAACACATGGGTGCAGCCTTTGATAAGGTTTCACCCACAAAGCAACCATCTCACTGGGTACTCTGGCAATGGGATTCTTTTTAAAAGAAATCATAGTGTCTTCTCAATGCCCAAGCTTCTGCTTGACCACTGGTTTTCCAGTTCTTTTCATATGGCCTAGTTTTATAAAGTACAGAGCTAAGAAGGAGCTGCCCTCAGCTTTAGCCTTGGAGGAATCACTAACTAGTTGCAGGACCCCAAGTCATTCATCTAAATTAATGATGCGCACTAATTAGGGATATGGGACTAGGGAGTCACGGGTTTTGCACAGGCTATTTAACCTTCTTCAGGCATTGTTTCCTGTATCTATACAGTTGGGACATTAGAAGAATCTCCCTTGTGGGTTTTTTTTTTTCCAATGAAATGTTGTATGCAACGCTTCACAGTACTAAGCTCAACAAATATTAGCCACCATCGTTACAGCTGCTAGTATTATTATTGATGGTGGCAGCAATGTTAATTACTGGCCCTCAGTTTCCTCATCTTTAAAATGAAAGGATAAGATAAAACTTCCTCTCTGCTCCCTTCCAGCTCTAAAAATACTTTCCATAATTCCTGAGTTGAAGAACACCTCCCACAAGAAACAGGCAACGGGCCACGAGACAACTCGTTTTCACCCTAAGTCTCTTACAAATATTCAGGTTATTTTAAAACGCCACTCCCTGGAGAGGGCCCAAGATTTCATTTAACATGAGCTTTGCCAATTTCAGTATCTTGCTCAGTACTACTTGCATACTTGTATTACTGAATAAGAAAAAGGGTTGGGTTTTTTTCTCTTTCCATCTATCACTGAACCTACTTGAACTACTTATAATTTATTCTGTAGGTATGGCGACACTAGTCAGTAGTTCTGCCATTTACAAAAAAAAGGTAGATATTCTCAAAAGTATATTTTCCTTTTCCTTTTTTTCCTCCACCCTCTTTTTCCTCTTTTTTTTTTTTTTAAGACGATATTAAAACCTCAGTTCTTCTGTGAGAGGAAACAGACCATCTCTTTGAAAGACTTTTAGGCTATTTCTGCTCTTTCCTTGATTTGCTTGGTAGCATCTCGGCCACAGGAATACAATACTGATAGAGTTGTTGATGGGTCCTAGAATATATCACAGCCCCTAAACACATGAAATTAAAAAAAGAAAAAAGAAATCAACATGGTTCTGAAAGGAAGGTAGTTAAAATTCAGAAAGAGAGATTCTTTAATTAACTTAATAAAATTACTAATGGAAGCATTTTAACTGCTAAATTTAATTTACTTGTCAAGATATCAGGCTACAAAGAGGAGGGAAGAGTAGGAACTCTGCTTCCCATTATGATGTTCTCTATTATAGAATAAATTTGCTTAAAATGAAATATATCACCAAAAGCCATCAATGACATCTTAATTTGGAACAGCCAGTTGAAAAGTAATTAGACTATGAAGCAATCAGTTCTATTAAATCAGTGTTTCCCTTTACATAAACATACATTTTTTTTTCTATTTATATACAGGAAAGACTAGACTTTCAGGTAGTAGGCAGGCAAAGAAGCTGATTCTTTTGGCTGTCGGTGTTTCTACTTTACATTACCAAGCTGTCAAAACAAAATGTTTTATGATAGGATTAAAAAATGTATAAGCATCTGATTTGATTTAGTGTTTATATTTATATGTTGAACTGAGGAGAGTTTGCTTATCATAGGGGTTTAAAAGATTTACATTTGTCTGCTTCTTACTTCCAAAATGCTTTCCAGATCCATAGGCAGCCCTGACACCTTACTTCAATGAATGAAGCCCAGTCAAAAATCAAACAAGAGCTCTGCTTCTCCCTGCAGGGCCTCTCCTAACTTACATAAATAAACGGAGAGAATGTGGTTGCTAATGAGACATGGTTTGAGACTGAGGTGGGAGTGGTTAAAATTATCCTTTTGTTTAGCAACCGAAAATTCACCATTAGGAATTTCTCGCATTGTAACTGACCTTCCTAAAAGTGTGTTTATTTGCTTATTGTTATGAAAAGCTAATAAGGGACAAGGGTAAAACAGAAATAATGCATATTTCATTTGATTATAAAAAGTTAGCACAATTTGGCAAAGAGATATCAAAAATTCAAGTATCAAACTACTTTATAGTAGGAAACACTTTCTGTATGTATCTTTTCCGATCACCTTCATACCCCATGAAGAAGAGTTTTCAACTTCAATTTACAGACACGGAAATGGAGGCCCAGAGAGGTTAAGTGTTTTGTGGAGGCAGTGAAGGTAGTTAATGGAAGAACTGGGGCTAGAATTAGGGCTTCTGGGCCCCTGATACTCTTTCCACAACATCTGCTTCTGATGATGGAATCCCATCTGTTATATGCTGAGGGGAAGAGGTGTGAGAAAAATAACTAGAGGAGCTATCAATCACTCAGCAAAATATTTATGAAGGACATCATTCAGATATTAGGGGCGTCACCATTGTCACCAGCTCCGAAAAATCAGAGAGGATGATGAATTATGCCAAAGAGAACATTAGCTCATAAGGTAGAGACTATCTTGCAAGGATATACTTTTGTTAGTATGTATTATTTCCAGTGGGAGAGAATGGTGTGAGAGAGGAAAATAAAGGATAATTTTATAGGGAGTGAAAATAAGCTACACCTTGTGATTAAGAGAGAAATGTGGGAAGTCTCTTAAACCCAGTTCTAGGATCTGCCAGCATGAAAATCACTTAACAGTACGCAAAAGACCTGGGCATAATAGAGTAAATCATGTCCATCCCGCCCACAGCGTATTTAGAAATGTGATCATTGATAACGACACTACAAAGTACTATTCCTCACTGGAAGACATGAGATTGGAAGGAAATCTAATATGGATGATACAAGGGGAGTAAGTATTAAGATTGGCAATTGTAGATAGGTGTGAAGTAAACTAAAACAATATAATTAAAGTGTAAAAGCCTCTATTGCACTGTCAAAGTGAGAGAACTGGGCAGAACACAGGGACTGCAGGGCCCTTCTCCCTCTAGGAATCTAGTGAAAAGACAGTCTGTTGTCCACCGTGGCTCCTCAAGATCCGTGTGTAACAGGACAATTGCCCTGAGAGTGGAGACTACATGGCAAGAACTATATAAAACTAGACACAACAACTTAAAGTTACTAAAGAAAAGATAAGGAGTGCAAAAGTGGGCAATAAGATATTGCTAGTAAAAGAGGTTAAATGGAGTAAGGAGGTCTTTTATAAATGTATCAGGGAAAAAAAGTGATCCTCAAGAGAAAAAGACTACTGAATAAGTAAGGGAAGGGTGTGAAATTAATGATGGCTGAGATATTGACTTCCTGCTTTAAGTCAGTTTTTAAGAGAGAAATGAGAAGAAAATCTGGACAGCTGGAAGGCAATAATGTCTTTTAAAAATAAGTATTGACAAAGAGGATGGGAGGAAATTTAGAAAAAAATTAAGCATTGTGGCATATACCGATTGTAAGTTTCAGATAATATGCTTCCTAGGGAATTAGATTCCCTGCCTGTGAACAATACACAGACATGGAAGAAGGACAATACAAACTAGAGAGATGTCGGAAGTTCTTCAAAACAAATGTGTTTCATATAACAGGAAAATAAGGGTTGGGGCAGATTGGGAAGGCAGACATAGGACAGGCTCTCTAAGTGTTGTGTAAATTTGTGGCATATTTAGTCATGGCTATGTGGCAATTGCAGTTTTTAGAAAAGTGGTGAAAACTTTCTTCTTGTATTCAGTAAGAAAGGAAATAAGTTGGATACCCCATACAACTAATATGTATTTTAGATACTTTAAAAGTATGATAGAGAGTTACTGTTTTATGGGAAAAAGTAGAAGAATGATGCAGTCCTTAAATATTACATAAGCATTGAAATATTGATTTAAATAGCTACATAAAATTGGAAAATTCAGGGCGTGGTGGAAAAAAAATCACCCGAAAGAAAATTTCAGATCCTAATAAAATTTCCAGACTAAATTCTCAAAATCCAACCAGTTAATAGGAAATTACTAATTGCTTGGGAATAATCATTTAGGGAAAGTTTTGTTGACATTAGGCAATATATTTGTGTGGGATAAAGATGCAAGTATAAGTGTTAGAGTTTTACAGAGAGAATGGTTTATTGACAGTGAATTCTTAAGATAGTGTCTTAGAATATTTGCCCCTGAACATTTTCCTCAGCATTCCTACGTGATAGGCTGTCTCAGTTGACAGAGTGTAGTTAGTGAAGCTCAGTGGCTTCTTGGTTTCTCTGACTTTTCATATTCTCTTTTCTTCTCACAAGGTCCTCTTCAATAATTAAAATCATCTGAGATTTGTGGTATACCACTCCTTTGACACACTGGTCCTATGCTCTGCAAGGAACCTACAGCTCCTGCCCTGAACCAGCTTACAGTCAATCATAAGTCAAATCTGCATTTGCGGTTCCTTGCTAGTTGAGTGCCCCAGGCACAATGAGGGAAGAATATAAAAGGATGAAGTTCTAGGGAAAGATTGGTGGCAGAGGTGAGACTCAGCCTCCTCCCTGAAGAATGTGTGGAATTAAGACACACAGAACAAAGTGAGGAGAGAGCAGTTCATCAGTCCAAAAGTCTACAGGCAGAGAAGTGCATCTGCATGAGGGGATGGTGGTTTGATCTTTTCTGTTGGAGCAGACCCTTAGAAGGCGGCAGGGTGCAACTGTGATGTGGTAGGGCTGTTTGGGGAACTGAAGACCTGGACATGAATCAGGGCTCTGACTTTTGGGAAAGCCATTTTCTCTGTCTAATGTTCATAGTCTCCATTTGTAAAATGGGGTTCATTACTCTCCTCCGTGGCCTGCCCTGAGAGGCTCTGAACATGTTACAGGTACATGGCTGAAGTGGCCATGCCATCTGCTTCCCACTTTATACCCAGCCTCTGCTTGGCTTTCACAGGGGTTCTATTCCTAAGCAGTTACTTTTGTGCCTAGTGCCATTTGATTCCCTGACACGTTGCAATTAAGCAATTATTTTTAACTAATTGTTTAATATTTCTTTCAAGGTTTCGAAAGCAGTTTAAATGTTTTGTACTAATGTTTCGTATTTTATAGCAATCAACTCAAAGAGAGATAGAAAGAGGATAACCTGCTTTCCAGTTGGATTGTGACTGTGCTGTGAAGATAGGGAATTTATGTGGAGAAAAAGAGAAATTCCATTCTACCCATGGAATAACAGAGACGATTTCTGACTAGAATAGTAGCAGATTGTGAGTAAAAGGTGGGCACTGCTGATTCTTTTACATAAATCAGACCCCAAGTCCAATAAAAGAGTGTTAGCTCTCGTCACTAAAGAGTGGTTTGTAAGCACTATTGAAGGAGGGCAGGAGGGATGGAGAGATGAAGGAAAAGGAAGAAAAGAAGTGAAAGAAGGGAGGAAAGAAGGTGGAAAATAAAATTTTTAAAAAGCATAGGAATGCACCTGTTTTTTAACAACCTACTTTGAAGCAATGTCTATCATTTTGCATAATTGGCCACAGGAAACAGAGACCTTCGTTTCATGGTTCCTTTCTCTTTTTTTCTGTTGCTCTTCTCCATAGAACTTCTATTGAAGACAACTTTATTGAAAAATATGTGAAAAGTATTGATACATTTGATACATTATTTTTTGTTTCCATTAGTAGTTTTACACATTGAACATTCTCTTTGAGGGTTTTTGTTTGTTTGTTTGTTTGTTTTTTAATTTTTTGAGACAAGGTCTTGCTCTGTTGCCCAGGCTGGGGTGCAATGGCATGATCTTAGCTCACTGCAACCTCAACCTTCTGGGCTCAAAAAATCCTCCTGCCTTAGCATCCTGAGTAACTGGGACCACAGGAACATGCCATCACACCCAGCTAATTTTTTTAATTTTTTGGAGAGATAGAAGGGTCTCACTCTGCCGTCCAGGCTGGTCTTGAACTCTCAAGCTCATGTGATCCTCCTGCCTCAAACTCCCAAAGTGCGAGGATTACAGGTGTGAGCCACTGTGCCTAACCCTTTGAAGTCTTCAGTGTCTTAATTTCTGTACTTCGGGACTTGATCCCTGACTTCAGGAAATCAAAGTAGAATATGCACCAATGTATATTTAGGCAGAGCTGAAAACTACCTGACTAAAAACTTAGATGCTAATATGTAATAGTTAATAGTGAAAAGTGCCCTCTTAGATGTAACTAAAGTTCTTATGAATAAATCAATTATTTTTCTCTTCTGGTTATTATACAGTATTTTAAAGAGATTATTGCATCTTTTCAGAGTACTTTAGCTAATGTATTGTTCAAAGGGCATGAGGAATAATGGATGCAACAAACAATATATAATAAAATGTGTGCAATAAATAATATATAATAAGCAGTAAACATGAGAATGCTACATATCAAAACTATGAGACTCAGCCAATGCTATATTCAGAGGTGAAGTAATAGCCTTAAATATTTTATTTCTTTAGGGGAATAAAGAAAGGATAACTACAAATGAATTAAACGTAAAACTCTCAAAATGTAAATAAACATAAAATAACCAGGAAGAAAGTACTAAAGATAGAAACAGAAATGAGAAATGTAAAGATAGTAAAAGTGATGAATCAATCTCTGGGTATAAGGAAAATCTATTTTATTTAAAATTTCACTTTAATCATATTTATCATATAAATTATATATTATATATTTGTATTTATAATATGTGGTATGTGTAATATATAATAATGTTATTAACTTATTTATTTTATCAGTTATTTTATTAATTGATGAAACCTTGCCAATAACAATAAAGGGAGGGGATACCAAAAACAAAATTAGAAATGGGAGCATGAGTTTTAGAGTAGATTCAAGGATAATAAAAATTATAAGATAATTGTGTCCTTATGTTCCAGTATGTTTGAAACCTCAGTGAAATGAAAATATTTTGGAAAAATATAAATTGACAAAATTATCTGACAATAATTGGAAAGAAATAACTGACATGGTATCCAATGACAAAGTTAGGTAACTTTTAAATAAGATATCAAAAGTGGTTAAAGTGTTAAAAATATTACCTCTAAAACAAAGCAAATCCTGGGATCTTCAAAGACCAATTAATTTTAAATTATTCCTAAATATAGACAAATATTGAAAACTGCCAAATTCATTTTATGATGTTAGTATCACTCTGATACCAAAAAAAACAAGAAAGATAGTAATATAATAAGATTTAAAAATCTACAGACCTCTTCCACTTATATATAATTATAGAAATATAAAATAAAATAACTAAACTGTTTATAATATGAAGAGTCTTGCCATCATGGTAGGTAGGCTCAAGATACATTTGGAAAGAGGTGAGGAGGTCATTGCATTTCTTTATCCTTCATTAGAAGAGGACTCACTCCTGGAAAAGTGGCAGGCAGGTGGAGTACCTTCATCAACTCTGACAAAATAGATGATCACAGAACCAATTAGACAGAATGTGTTTTCAGGAAATGATTTCATTCTGGATATTTTTACTGGAATATGGGAACTGGGTTAAAGTCAAGAAACAGTCATGCTTCATTTTGTATCACTTACTCTATTTTCAAAGTAATCATTTCACAGAACAATTATAAATCAGCATTCTGCATTAAATCCTCAATATAAGCAGGCTAGTGCTACACCCTCTTTGAACATGGTTCAAAGAGGTAAAATTAATTGTTAGTTGCCCATAAATTTCATGCATAGTGGCCCCCTCAGTATATTTGTTAGTGATCTGGCTCATTCTTCTCTTTCCACCCTGTGTCATATCCATTTATAAGGTCTCTATCTCTCTCTTTCCCTCTTGTTCTCTCTTTTTCTCTCTCTTTTGCTTCCCCTCCCACCCCGCTCATTCTTTGTATTGTTTGGGAAGTTTGGTGAGCAGGCTTTTGTCAAAAGAAACCTGAATGGCACCCTCCTAGAGAGGAAAAAGCTGCCTTTAAATGCCATTCTTAATTTATGGATAAGAGCTGCTACGGTACCTATGTGAGGTTCCCACGAGAGTTTACTAAATGTGTCTCTGCCAATACCAGTGACCGAAAGAGACCTTCCATTAACTTGTGAATTAGCCAAATGGGACAGAGCTTAATCTAATATGTGTTATTTCATTTTCTAGGTTACTTGTTTTAAAGGAAATAAAGTATACTCATAGGCTGTCTAAAACCGTCCTGGGAGATGTGCATGGAAGGACTCCATCTAAACAGTATTGGCTTCTGATAAAGCTGGGTGCATGCCTGAGGGCCCAATTTAGCTTGGTGGATGCCTTTCTCACAGTAGGCAAAGCAAGTTCCTAACTCCAAAGAGCTTTGAGAGAAATTGCACATTAGTGAAAATGATGAGCGCTTGCACTGGAGTTCTAAGATACTGTGGATAAAGGGGCTTTTTTCTCTACCGATAGCTCTGCCAATACTAACTTAAATTCTACTTGGAGGTGGCATTCCTCACAGTAGCAAATTTTTTCTCTTTGGCCTGGTATGACCAGCACTATGAACAGTCTAGCCATCATTAGAAGCAGATTGGAAACTGATGAACTGGAGCTAAAGGCTTCTGAGGAGGCAGAGTGGTACAGTGGAAGGATAATCAAACTCACTGGCTGGAGACCAAGTGTTTTTCCCAGATCAGTCATTAATCAGCTGGGTACTGTTCAGCGTAACTCCCCCTGTGCCTCAGTATCTTTATCTTTCAAGTGGGGATAATATTTACCCTGTATATTTTCACAGGACCATTATATTGATCAAATGAGGTAATAAATATGAAAATGTTTCACAAACTACAAAACACTAGACAAATTTAAGTGATTTTGAGTGTGATATGGCATATGGAATAGTCCAACAGGTTACTGAGTTCTTGTAGGTATCTTGGCAATGTCTTCTTGACTCTCTAGGATTTTCATGAAAGCAAAATTTGCTAAACAGAGCTAGATACATGCAGCTCTCTCTCTTTTTATAGCCAGCCTTCCCAACTGCCAACCCTATTCATAGGACTTAGGAATGTGCCAAGGTTAGAAGATTCAGACATGGGGTGTGAGCCATAACTTCTAAATCAGTTTTGGAAGGATGCCAGACCATCAGTTTAGAAAAGTGATTTGAGTGTCTTCCTAAGGACAAAGAAATACTTAGAGAGTCTATCTTTCAAGAACATGTTATTGAAACTTGGAATAAAGAGTTTTAAAACGTGAGAACACTAGTATTAAAGGCACTCTAAACCAATTACAGTGTATTTACTTGGATTTCAATGGAGGGGATACCCTTTTTATTATTTGTAAGTCTCAAGAACATTAGAAACACTTCACTGAAGACAATATAATATCCAAATATGAAGTAGGCTGTTGTTTGTCCATTTAATCCACTTTCTTGCTTTTACCTTCTTCGTGAAGGCAGAAGAGCACTTATGTGTTTTTAGAATGCACGATGTACACTCAGTAGGCAGGGTACTTTTGGAGAGTTTGCACCCTTTGTCTCCTGGAAAAAACATATTATATTGTACTTCCCTTACCCTGGGGTTCCATGAAGATGCTGTGTTTGGATAGGGTCCACAATAGGGACAGGTTTCTAACCTTGAACCCTTAGCACAGAAAGGCCTAGTTGTTTCACAGGGCTTAGGGCTCACTCTACATACATCAGGGGGAGCTTCCTTAAGACCATGGATGGAAACCATAGAGGCCCAAAGGAAATTTGTGTTCAGAGATGCCCAGTATTTTAAATATCTGTTGTTAACAATGCATTGACTACTTTCAGCTAACAAAACAGCCTCCACATTTTAGTGCCCTTTAGCCAGAGGATGGTAATTAAACAGAGAGAATATCCAGTTTTTCCTGGTAGGTTCCCTGTTTGGGTTTGAAATAAGTTTGGGGACCCTATGGTGCATTGTTGAGTCTCTGTATGTCCTTATACACATCAAACTATGGGGTTTTCCTCATGCCAGCCACAAATGCCTAGTTAGATGGGCTTTTTATTTGGCTCCTATTTTTCTTCCTGTTATGGAAGTCTCTCCTCCTGCTTAGACAGGCTCTGACAATCTGTCATGCCCATAGAATGGTTCTTGGTGCTTTCCTATTTTAGGCCAACTTTCTGAGCCTTGCATGTCACAGTGGTACCTGGGTTCTCCTTCAGTGTGATGGACACATTCTCCTCATCAACACTTGAGTCTCGGGACTAAGTCTTCTGGGTCTCGCTTTGTAGACTAGCTCCTCAGAGACTGCAATGAGATGGAGTGGGTTTCTTCCAGGCCTTCTGAGACTCTCCTGGTTCTCTCCCTCACACCAACTGCCCCTTCTCAGTGCAATGCCAAGAACAAGAGCTTCCCCATCAGCTAGTTGTACATTTTATTCCTACCTCTACCATTACTACTTCCTGTGACCTTAAGCCAATTACTTCACACTCTTGTAGCAAGATATCTTTCTACCTTCTTAGGCCAGAAGGGTAACTGCTCTAACACAGAGATTCCCCCAATTATATTGACTTAAACCCAATAACACAGAGGGGCCAAATTGGTTTCAAGTCAGTAGAGGGCATTCCTGTTCCACGAAGACATTCAAAGACCCCAACTGACAGAAGCTCTGCCATCAGCAACATGTGGTTTCCAAGGTCACAATGCATCAGTGGCTTCAGGTGACAGAAAGGGAAGTTCCCATGGGGAATCTGCACTGTCTTCTTGAGGCCCTGGCCCAGAAGTGGCACAATCACTTTCTTTCACACTCTGTTGGCAAACATGAGTCATAAAACCATGCAGGAGTTGAGGTGGGAAGCTGAGAAATCTACTTCCCAACAACAACTCCAAAGTACGGAAGGAGGAACAGAAATTGTGTTGCATAGCTGCCTCTGCCATATACCAGGCTGGGTTACTCGGGTTATTATCAAATGTGGTAGTTATGAGTGTGGGCTGATTTTGAATGGTCCTCTGCCAGTCACTAGTTTTGTGATGATGAACAAGTAATTTAAACAATCTAGGCTTCAGTTTTTTATCTTTAAATGGCGGCAGTTTAGTACCTATCTGACAGAATTATTGTGAGGAGCGAGTGAGTTAAGTCATGTGGAGAACTTAGGACAGAACGTGACACCTATAACTACTCAATGAATGTTAGTGGCTTTTATTTCTCACTCAACCCATTTTGAGATCCTGTTAAGACTCAAGATTGAGTCTTATGGCAGAATGAGATATTTATTTCCTTTGTGATGGCTTTTGAAACAGAGTGCTTCTGCACTTAATGGTGGCTTTAATAATAACAATGCCTACTTCTTGGGGTCATAAACAATCTAAAATTTCAAACACAGATTCAAGGAAAGAGACAGAGACAGAAATGGGGTGAGGGGGAATAGAGAGACTCACCATCGGCCTGGCTGGATCTTTCTTGTATCTGTGTTGCAGTGGAGATTCTTTCTATCCAGCCTTCCTTCTTTCTCCCTCTGTTTCACGAGGTCAGACTTATGGCACGGTCTGAAGGCTCGCTCTGCCTTCTCCAGCTCTCTCCCCTTCAGCCTTGACAGGCATTTCCTCATTAAATCTCTCACACATTTAATCCCATCCTGGCATCTGCATCTCCGAGAACCCAAACTAATACACAAAATAAATATTTCACATGTATGTACTCAACATAAAGTGAGGCTGTCCCCTGTTGTCCTAACTCAAACCACAAGAAACTAACTCTCCAATTTTTTTGTAACTTTACTTAAAGCTCGTGCAGATACTTTGTTTATGTGGGCATTGGCCAGTTTTCTATACCACTTAGCGCTACCTTTCTCAGATTATAGCCTATAAAACATATGAAAAAAGATGGAAAAACCTGCCATACAGCTAGACGAGATGCTTTTGGAGCATAAAAAAGTGTGAGCTTGGGTCAGGAAGTGCCTCTGCAGGGCAGCACAGGGATGTGCTGGAGGAGCATGCTGCTGGCTCCTCTGTGGCTCTGTGTTTTGAGGAATAGCAAGTGAGTACATGCCTGGCACTATGTCAGGTACTGGGACTACACAAGCAAGGTCCACTTCCTGCCTTCAGTGTGCTTACAGGCTGGCCGGGCATGAACAGCTAAACAGAAAGTTGCAATTCCACCTGGTGAATGCTACGATAGGATGGCGTATTAGTCAGGGTTCTCTAAAGGGACAGAACTAACAGGATAGATGAATACATGAAGAAGAAGACTTTAGTAGGATCTCTGACTCACATGATCACATGGTGACATCCACAACAGGCTGTCTGCAAGCTGAGGAGCCAGGAAGCCAGTCCCCAAACCTCAAAAGTAGGGAAGCCCATTGTGCAGCCTTTACTCTGTGGCTGAAGGCCCAAGAGCCCCTGGCAAATCACTGGTGTTAAGTCCAAGAGTCCAAAAGCTGAAGAACTTAGAGTCCGATGTTTGAGGACAGGAAGCATCCAGCATGGGAGAAAGATGGAGGCCAGAAGACTCAGCAAGTCTAGTCCTTCCACATTCTTCTGCGTGCTTTATTCTAGCTGCACTGGCAGTCAATTAGATTGCACCCCCACCCCCCGTCCCCCCAGATTGAGGGTGGGTCTGCCTCTCCCAGTCCACTGACTCAAATGTTAATCTCTTTTGGCAACACCCTCACAGACACACCCAGCAACAGTACCGTGCAGCGTTCAATCCAATCAAGTTGGTACTCAATATTAACCATCACAGGTGGCTGCCTAGGAAAGGTGAAAACTGAGCTGCATTGCAGAGGTGAAGTCAAAGTTGCCCAGAGGCAGACAGGAGGGAAAGGACACTCCAGGTGTAAAAGCAGCTGGTGTCTGGGTTTGAGGCAATGACAGCATGGAGAAAATCTAGTCATTCTGCCTGTGGGGCCAATGGAGCTTGTGGGGATAGATGGGGACCTGGGCAGGAAACACCTTTTTCTGTTCTCCAAGAGTGAGAGTTCTGATAACTGCTGTAATATAATGGGGTTGATACCATCATGGGGGCTCATGGAGCATGTTGCTATTATCATCGCTATTATCTCTTAAAACAGCAACATACATTCATCAGCAATGACTTAATGAAAATTGTAATAAATGGAGAAAATAAATGCATTTTTTAAACTTTCAAACAACACCTCTTGGTGACTCACTTTGCTGCCTTCTTTTATTTGTTCTGAAAATACATCCATTAAGCCTCAAGAGATAAGGTATGGTGCAGGGTCCATGGGTAGATACTAGCATCTTAGACTTTGTTAATGATTTTACATGCAACTAATCCTTTAAACCAATTAAATAAAATCATGCTGTCAGCCACACACGTGCCCCTCTGGCCTTTACCAGTGTATATGAAAGAGTCCTGCTTCTTTATTCCCACCTCTTCTCCTACACTTCCTTTTCCTCTCCTTCCCTTATCTTCTTCCTGCTTCTTGGTCAGCCTTCCTCCCAGCCAGGCTCTGAACAGGCAGTTTCCAGTTGGTGCCCCTGGAGGTATGGAAAGGCTCTTGGCTTCTGCCTGTGCTTTCCTCAGGCCAGACAATTTGACCACACTTGGCTACCACCCTCTGAACCCTTGACTTTCAGTGCCACATGGGGTACCTGGAAACATGAACCTGGATGACCTCCCCTCCCACACCATGGACGTGCCCTACCCATAATACTTCTCCCTATCTTCCAGTTTCTGAGAACAGCCTGCCCTCATCCCAGTTCTTTGAGAGATCACCTAATATGTACTTCAGCGTAGCAGCTATGGAAGCCTAGTTGCCTGTAGCTACCCAAGGATATAGATACATTTCAGACTCTTCTGTGGCCTTTTTTGGGTCATCCGACTCAGAACAGCTTCTAAAGGTTTCCTGTAGGAACGTGCTGCTGTAAGACTGCCCCAAACAAGGGGCTCAAATCTTTCAAGTTAAATCAACCTCATTAGGCAAACCCAGAGGTATAAAAAGCTCTGTTTACAGTCAAAAACCAGAGATCGTTGGTTTTATCAGTGACATGCTTTTAAAATAGCAGACACATTGTGTGTAAAAATATTGTTTCACTTCCACTCAGCTTTTCCAGGAATGTGTGTGTTACGCAAAACAAGACACACCTGTATAGTCTCTGAAGGGTTCAGGTCCTATCTGCTGCTTCGTTCTCTCACTACTGAAAATAAATGTGTTAAAGACCTGCCACATATAGGGATATTTTATTTTAAGCTAATTGGATACAAATAATTTTAATTTGGGTTATGATCCAGATGAAACTGTAAATGAACTTTTATTTTAAGCCAAATCTATCTAAGTGGCCCTACCAAATTTTTTTCTGCCATTGAAGAGCATGCTCCTTCTCACCCTTTTGGATTCTGCTAGCACAGATATTCTTTAAAAAACAGGTAGGCTTCTCCCATCTATGTGGTTCTTCTTTGTCTGCCAGGTGCTGTTGAAGGGCAAAGGGCATTTGAAAGCATTGGTCTTCACATAATGCTACCACCTTGCTCTTAGCTTCTTCCATCACCACATGAAAGTTGCGGTTAAAAAACACACATCAAAGAGCAAGTCCCATTGAAAAGGCGAGAGCTGCCTGCTGAGCTGGCATTCAGAGCCTGGCTTTTGTTTCAGTGGCGACTCTGACTGTCTTCCAGCGAGTTTCCTGTTAACTCTGGTGTGGGTTCTGACTCGCTCTTGATGATATTGGAGTGTGTGTTTGTGGCACTCACTTTTAATCAGTGCATTTGAGTTTCTGAAGCAAGAACTTCTTTCTCCAGCAGGTTGAAACTTTTGAATGGAAACATCATGTTTGGACAGATATGTGCTTAACTTGGGGATATAAGTTTTAAATCTGGGTCCTCAAACCTACCATCAATTTTAGGAAGGGAGGTTTGGGGCTTCTTTCCCCCCATTTATTTCTTGTTTGATAAAAATGTCCATCTTTTTGAGGGAGAGAGGCTGCCATGAAGGAGAAGGAGTTATGTGGGAATTATGGCAAGAGGCTGCTCTCTGGCTATCTGCATCCAACTCAGTTCCCCCTGTCTTGCCCTGACCTCCTGTTTTGCCTGTAGACCAGAGGGTGTGACAGACTGGCTCTCAACTAGCCCAGCCACTGATTCGCAACCAGTGGGCACCTGCTGCAAGTTCTGAAGGTTGGGCTGAAGTGGGAAGTGCATGATCCACAGAGATTTACAAGTCTCTGATAACTTCTTGCATATCTTTT
Organism: Macaca thibetana thibetana; assembly: GCF_024542745.1. NCBI lineage: Eukaryota > Metazoa > Chordata > Mammalia > Primates > Cercopithecidae > Macaca > Macaca thibetana. Next base: position 48,181,594 of record NC_065590.1, on the reverse strand, counting down.
ATGAGATTGCCTGACCATCCATAACTGGTTAACAGGACCCTCACCTACTATATCCTTGCCAATAGGTTGCCATTTATTGTACATCAACACCCAGGATTCCAGAGCACCGTTTGCTTAAGTGGCAGCCAGACCAACATTAGGCCCAGCTATGAATGAGACAAAACATATCTTCCCCAACTTGCTCTTTGTCCTCTCTTACTTTCCTCCTACTCCATCGTCTCATTGACTTTTAGACCCTTTTCACTCCATAAATAACAAAAGTTCATGGAGCTCTGTGGTGAGCTTAGCTTGGTTAATGTTTTCCACACTTGTTCTACAGAGAGCCTTTTACCCAGTCCCTACCCTCTGCTCCAAGCAGAGCAGTGCTTCCATTCTTGTGTGTTTTTATATATTGAACACAAATTAAAGGTTTACTTAAGGAAAGAAATCTACTGCTAGAATGTCTTTGAAATCTACCTCTTCTATTTAAACACACTCATCCTACAGATGAGGAGAATAACTTCCAGGGTGGGATCGGGGCTCAGGACATGATACCCCAAAAATATAATACCTTGACATGCTGAGTATGTTTGAGCTGAGGAAGACAGGAGAGCCTCTGAAGCAAGACGGTCTCTCTGACCTTCTCCTGCTCTTCTGTCTCCAACTCCTCTTACTCCCCCAGAGCAAACCATAAAACCTAGAAAGATCACTCTCTGACCTACCTCCTCTGAAGGTTGATCATCAGACCCTCATGCGACAGGTAGCCTGCCCTCTACCTGGAGGGAAGGAGGTACTACCACAGAGGGGCCAGAAAGAATCGGAGCAGACAGGCCTTGCTGGGTTTTCCTGCCTTAGTCGATTACCATTAGATTATACCCTTTTAACCGATTATGTTTTCTACAACTATCTGTGTTTTCTTTCAATCTTAATATAAAAACATGCAGTTTTCCCTGGGTCTTTTCGTCTGCATTTCTGAAGGCTCCTGGTTTCACATAAAACATTGATAAATACATTTGTTATGCTTTTCTCTTGCTGACACATCTTTTGTTATAGGAGTGTTGGCTGTGACTGCTGTGGTGGGTAAGGTAAAGGTATTACCTCTTTGCCCCTATAGTGGTTATGGTACTTAAACAAGTTAATTTGGTGGCTGAGCCTGAATTAGAACTCAGATTTCCCTAGTCATCCTCCTGGGCATATAAAATATGTGTTCTCCTTGGGGCTTATACATTTTGAAAGGAGTCAAAATTTAGGTTCATATTCAATGATAGACTTTAGCAAACTCTACAAATGAGCTTTAGTCATAAGCCACAGATGGAGGGTTCATGTGCTTGCATGTGCAATGGTGGCCTTAAAATCCTCCCAGAGATTGAAATTGCAACATATCTGCTGGCCTCTTGCTCTATCCTCAAGGGTGGCAACCTTGGTGCTTCCTTTACCTTTCTGTGGCAGGAATCACAAGGATTTGCCATGCTGGCTAATGTCCCTGTTGTCTTCTATGAGAAGTTCTAATCAGAAATAGCTTCTGTCTGCAGTCGTTATTATGTCTCATGAGAAAATTCAGGGGCCATGTTCTGGAATGAGTAACATGAACAGGAATGAAGTTCTCCAGAAGGTCTCAAGTTGACTCCATGATATCACGTTGCACCCACTCTATGCAAAGCTTCTCTGGGATTTCCACAAAAATTTCCACCATCTAAATCTCATTTGCATTCCTTTCTTAATTGATTCTGAACCAGCCCTCATTCCCTTAGTGATACCTCCATAAAACAACTTATTTCTACTCTTGAATAGCCACGCTAACAAGAATGGGTGATTTTTACCTGTGGAAGAAAAAGTATCATTCCAATTTAAACTGGATTTGCAGCCCACGTTGTAGAAAGACATTCTGCTTTCTTGAGTAATTGAGGTGCTCTTTTGAGATTTTTGTTGCCATTCCTAAGGTGAACTGTGCACTTAAAGATCTTGCTATACATTTGTGTAATGCTTTATCAATTTATAGAGCATTATGAAATGCATTATTTTGTTGAATGCTTGATATGGTTTGGCACTGTGTCCCCACCAAAATCTCATCTTGAATTCTATTTCCATGATTCCCATGTGCTGTGGGAGGGACCTGGTGGGAGATAATCGAATCACAGGGGTGGTTTTCCCCATACTGTTCTTGTGATAGTGAATAAATCTCATGAGATCTGATGGTTTTGTAAAGGGGGTTCCACTTTCGCTTCTCTCTCATTCTCTCTTGCCACTGCTATGTGAGAAGTGCCTTTGCCTTCCGCCGTGATTGTGAGGCCTCCCCGGCCACATGGAACTGAGTTCATTAAACCTACTTTCCTTCCCAGTCTCAGGTATGACTTTATCAGCAGAGTAAAAATGGACTAATACAATTCTAAAAGCCAAACTGCCAGGTAGTTGAAGCAGGTGGAGCCAGGATACTGAGGGTTGGAAAAGGGAAATCACCTTTCAAGAGGGAACCCATGTTTTCTGACTCCTCAATACCAAGCTCCACATGCTTGGGAAGCAGTCACTTGCTGGAGAACTTGGGAAGGAGATATACTTGCTAGTAGTTACATGAAAACTGTAGTTATTGCACTGTTCCCACTATCCAGCAGGACGCAAGAGAGTTGGAGTTGGCTTTCCTTCCATACAACCCTTAACCAGCAAAGCATCCCCACAGTCCCTTACTCTCATCACCCAGGTGCCATTTCCCTTCCACTTCAACCCTACCTTCCCTAATTTTCTGACCTCCTACCTTATGAACTCTTGATTTTAGAATGGTGTGATGATAGTACACCCTTTGGTGGCTGATGCTGATGTGTACATTTGCCTGATTGCCTGCCTGTATTTTCATTCATGCATTTATTTAAAAATATCTAATCAGTTTCTACTGTGTACCAGGCACTGTGTAGCAGGAAGAAGATGGAGATACAATGTTGAACAAAACAGACATGGTTTCTGCCCCCATGGAGCTTGCAATCCTGAGGGTGAGGGGAAGATATTCTATTACTCAAAGGTTTTGCTTGCAAGCAATAGACTCTAAAATTGGTTAACTAGAGCAGAAATGGAATTTATAAATTCTCACAGCACCAATGGGATCTTAATAACCAAATTAAAATTCATAAATAGGTAAGCTCTAAAGGAAGCTTGGTAGCAGGGCCACATAGCCAAGGCCCCACTGCAGGAACAGTCTAGGTTATACTTGTCACTGCCACTGCTGTCCTGGAAATTTGGTGCCCTTGCAGCTTCATTCTCATGACTGTCACCCTGAATAGTTTCTCAATTTTCTCTTTGTTTCGCTTTATGTCCTTAAGATTGAAATATCTCAAATAAGAATGTTAGATTGTTTGAGTCTACACTCTAGCTACACGTAGTATCAAAAGGGTAACTGGGTCCTTCCCTTTCTGTAGTGGTAGGTGAAGCTTTTCTCTTCAACAGCACACCCCTGAGTTTATTCCTCAAGCACTTGGTTCTCTTGCAATTGTGAAGGGCCATGTGAATCATGATAAATTTTAAAATCTTATACTAAGGGCAATGCGTGGCCAGTGAAGTGCTTCAAGGTTGAAAGTAACGTGGTCAGTTTACATTTGCAAAAGAAATTTCAGGTGGCATTATGGTAAGTCTGGAACAGAAACCAGACAGCAACATGCTTTCCACAAAAATTTTAAACCAACTAAATGATTTATATTTGAATTATAACTTGTAAAATTAAAGTAATTCATGCATATTATAATAATTTGGGGTAATTTATGCTAGATAGTGTAACACCCCCAAACTCTCACTGGCTTATTTTCTTATTCACATAAAGTCCTGTGCAGATGTTGTTAGTTAACAAGTGGTCTTCAAAATAGTTCCTCAAGGACCCAGGTTCTTTGCATCTGATGGATCCATCATCCCTTCTGGCCTCCAATTCTTTTTGCTAGAAACTTAGTATTTGATCAGGGATCAGGGAAAGAGAGAGGGTAAAAAATCATGTGATACATTTTTATGAGCTATGCTTAGAGATGCTTTTGTCACTTTCTCTCACATTCCATTGGGTAATACTCAGTCACATGGCCATCCACCTGCAAAGGAGACTGGGAAATGTAGTCTGTGTGTCCAGGAAGTTAAGGAAACAGGTCTTGATGAATACCTGGCAGCCTGCAACATACAAATAGCGTAAAAATTTATAGGCACGGAGGCTTACAACAAAAAATTAAAAAATAAACTCTTTTCTGTCTCCTAGCCAGTGCCCTAAGTAAAGTACTTCTGATTCCTTTTTTAGAGCATGTGACAGCAAGATTGACTTGAGGTTTAGTTGGATGTAACATGCATGTTGTAAAGCAGGAGAAAGCATTACATTTCAGATTATTAGAGTAATTCCAGGTCAAAGATCTGGAGTTCAGTGAGGTGTGTCACCCACCAGTCACTTGGGTTGAAGCATCAAGGTCTCCCCATTACTTTAGGGGAGGGTTTCTCAGTCTCAGCCCTACTCACATTTTGGGATGGGTAATTCTTTGTTGATAGGGGCTGTCCTATATATTGTAAGATGTTGAGCAGCATCTCTTGGCTCTACCCACTAGATAGTAGTAGTAGTAGTAGTAGTAGTAGTACTTCCCTTACTTGTGACAGTTAAGCATTCCCTGACATTGCATATGTATCCTGGAAAGTAAAATAACCCGTAGTTAGGAACCATTGCCAGAGAGGTTGAACCTGGGATACTCAGAGAGAAGAAGATAGATTCTGTCACCATGAGCCTCAGACGATGGCGCCACTGAGTTTTAGGTAAGAATTTGAGTTGTAGGGAAAGATGAGGAAAGAATACCATTGCTGAGGTACTTTGGTATAAAAGACCCTGTTAGGTACAGTACACCATCATATTATTTTAAGATCCAGGAATGACTTTCTTCATGACTGCAGCCAATACTATTCTCCATGCCTCATCCTTATCACATCTACTAGTCAGAAACATGGCAACACTTGAACAGAAGTTGGGAGTTTAAGGACAAAGAAAGCTGGTTATCAACTTGATTTATCTAGCTGAGGTAGACCAGACCTTTTTTTTTTTTTCCCCCGAAGTGCAGCCCCCTGGTGGATAAAGATTTACTCTACATCTCTGATTCAGCTGCCCTGTGGAGACAGAGACATTAAAGAAGAATTAAGAATGAAGACAAGAATATTGATCTCCCTCACCAATCTCCTCTAACCGATATCTCTTAATCACAGAACAAATTGGAGTCCCGGTAAACTACTTTAATGAGCATCCATTCTATTTCTCAGTTCACATGATTGGAAGAGAAGCTATCTTGCTGTCTCCCTACCTGGTTTCTCTTTATTTGTGTTTGTAATTCACTTTCTCATACCACGTCTATATTTCATTTTATGTGTACTTGCATATATATATATATATACACACATATATTATTTCACATTTTCATCTGTGTTTTGCTGTAACACTGGAGGTTTATTATTGTAGATTGTTGTGAGGCACCTGAATATTTTGCAAGACAATGAGCCTCTAGAATCTTGGTATCCAAGGAACTAATTTTGTGCAGCAAGAGAAAAAAAAAGCAAAGCAAAAGAAAACAGTAACTACGCATCTGGATTCTAGACAGTATTAAGATGGCATAACTTGTTCCCATCTGAGTGAATTCAGTGGATTTGTATTATACAGTGCCTGCTTAAAACGTGTAGCCAAATCAGAGCCATTCTTTAAATTAAAAACAAACCCCATGGCTTTCGCAGCACTGTGTGCCTCGTATTTGCAACTCTGTTCAGTGAAACAAACTCTTGTCCCAAGAGAGTGGGCAGACAGGAGAGCTCTTAGTGCACAAGCATAAATTTCTTCCTCCTTCCAAATGATATTTTATAAAATTGTAAAGGAAATTGACACCTGAAAGTGCCTAGGTAATGCCATGTCATAAACTTCGTACTGTAAATTGGAGAGCTGAGGTAGACTGTTCTGAGCAGCAGGCTACATACCCAGAAACTGGGCCCGTGTTCCCAGGCCTGTCCCTGGCTTTGTGTCACCCAGGGGAAATCAGTACTTTTGCCAGGGCCTGGATTACCCATCTCCAAAGTATAGACATACACTTTTGCTCCCTCCTTGTCTCAGTCCCCAGCTGTAACTTGCACTTTTGGTATTCAGAAAATAGATGAGCCAATGTTTATGAAACACTTCAAAACCCTAAGTAAAATAATCTTATGCAAGCCTAAGTTGTTGTCAACTGCATTGTTATCCTTATCATTACAATGTACATGCTATTGCATATTTGCAGATTACATACAGTAATTACCTGAATACATACAGTAATTCAAGTACCATTACTAGTACTTGACATTAGTATTTCATATCAACTTGCAGGCAATAAATGCTGCTGGGATGCTTTCCCTTGAAAGTTGATTATTTATTGGTAGCTTAGGATTTGTTAGACACTATAATTAAGAGAATTTTAAGCTTTATCTGCCAGAGACTTCATAATCCCTGATATCTTGTGTCTGGTGATAGTCCTGTGGTGTAAGAAGTTCCCAGAATATTAAGGATTCAAGAAAGTAAGTATATCTCCTTCAGTGTAAGTGTATCTCCTTCAGTGCTTCCATTTTGCAGATGAAGAGATGAGGTCCAGAAAGATCAAGTGACTCTCGCAAGCTGTGTAGTTAGTTAATGTGTCAGGACTGAAACCCAGGTCTCTGAATGTGCTATTAATTATTCTTTCCATTGTCCTGAACTAGCTGGCAAAGGCAAAAAAGAAGAAAAAGGGGGATACGGAGCCAAATTGTTTTGCTTGATTGTGTGATTCCCTAATAGTGACAGAGCTACACTGTTAAGGGTTTAGAAAATTTCCCCATGGTACCTTAAAAGAGTAATTGAAGTTGACAGGAAAGATGAAAACCAAATGTAACCCATGTGTTAGAGACATCAATGGCATGATTAGAAGACTATAGGATGAGTTTCCCTAGAGAGCTGTGGCATAGTCTTCTAGTGTGAAGTTGTACTCCTGTCTCTCCGAGAGGCAAGTAGGTGGACTCCATTTTCTATCACCTTTACAGCTGGGAGGTAAATGAAGATTGCCACTTCCTGGCACTTAGTTGACCCTTTGCCTAGAAAACACACCAAATTGGGTATTGATGATAGTGGAGGTGATTATTTGGGTGAGTCTGCATAGAGGGGCTAGGCAGCCACATCACTGCCTATGGAGCAGAGATTCCTACTTACGATGTGGAGATATTTATGGTTGACAGATATTCTCCAGGTGGTCCATGGGCTGATTTTTTTTATCATATTAATGTTTTCTTCATAATACAGAATTGTTTCTGGCATCAATTAATAATGTGGTTGTGATATTTAATACAACTCAGACAGTCCCAGTTTGATTTTTTATCAGTGGCAATCCATCTTCTCATTATTTTTCCTGGTAGGGAATTCTTATTTTCCAGTGTGTCATCAGAGATCACTCTCACTTTAGTAGGCTGAGATTTGAAAAGAAGTACTTATTTTTAGTAGAGAGATCCATGTTATTCCTAGGAGCATGGAAGAGTAATTACACAGCATGATGCTGAAGTATGGTATAGTGTTGGAAATACTAGACTAGAAGTCAAAGGATTGGGAAACTCATCGTGACATACCTACCAAATAGTTTTGTGATATGACAACTCACTTAACATTCCAGGGCCTCACCTTTCTCTTCTGTATAATGACATAGTTTGATTAAATCAATTCTAAAGCCCCCTCTAGTCATAAAATTATAGGGATCTAAGTGAATTGAAAATTGATGGCACAATTTAGGAGGAAACTTCCTGGGTTATGGAAGATATTATTGTAATTCTTGTGAAACACACAAATTACACCAAATGACCCTAGAGCCAGAGCCCTGCAGCACTGAAGCTACCAAGGTGTGAGAGGATAGCTTTATGTTTTTATGCTGTACCCAAACCACCCCTTTCCCCAAAACAACAAGCACGTTTTCAACCATAGCTGTTGAGTAATTACATACCCAAACACTAGCCATCATAAGCTATATCAGTGTTTTGTACACCATGCTATGGAATGGTGTACCATCTAAGTTCTTTCTGATGGTCTCAGGAAGACTGGGGAGGAGAAAATAGACAGGAGGGGAGGCAGAGGGGAGAACTAAAGCATAGGCTTTCTGAGGTGGGTGTTTGGTAGAATGTTCCTTAAAAAACATCTATCTAGTGTAATGGAAAATTATTAAAGCTGATACTCATGTGGCTGATAAGATCCATCTCATTTGTCGTAGTCTCATTCCACGTACATTAGAAGCACACTGCAACCCAGTGGGGCAGCTCTTTGATCTGCCACTAACTTGGTAATACAGGATATTTGCCCCTTATTAATTGTAGCCATATAGTGTAGTTTTTTATTGCAACACAGAAATCCTATGGAACAGGTGTTCCCTTATTGCCCAATGTGGCTGCCATAAGATTCCATTGTGTGTGTGCTTCTAGCCCTGAGATTTGAGGAATTAAAGCAGTTTAGGGAGGAGATGTCAAGAAACCTCTCTTGTTTCTGCAGAGCCATCTTAATCATGCCTGCCTCTTTTCTTCAGGTTGATTTACATAGCAGCGTGACATTTCATCATTAAGGAAGCAGGTCCCAATCTTCTATGTCTTTTTCTTGGCTTGTCTGGCAAGCAATTCTCTTTTGCAAGCTATGAAATCCTTAAGGAGGACTTCCTGGCAAGGGAAAAATCCTCAGTCATCCAACAGTCTCTCACTTTTCTATTTTAAATCTTGGCCATGCACATATGGTTGGGCATGTGTGTCTAAAAATTTCTTCCACATTGACTAACTTGAGCTATTTAATAGATTGTGCTGGCCGTGGGCCTCTGCAGCAAATCCTGTGATGCTCATCTCCTTCCCTTGGGAGGCAGAAGACGGCTTCATGCATTTGCCTTTGTGCTTTCCTTGTAATCTCCCTCTCTTGCCCTGTTAGAGCATGAAAGTTAAAACCCGCTTCTTTGCTCATTTTCTTGCAATTAACATTGTCCCTGCTCTCTTGCTTCCAGCAGAAAAGTGAGATCTCCAAATATCTTGGTTAATGTCCCAGCAACTGCACTTTCCCTAGGGCTTTGCTAGGGCTGTTCTAACACATTTCTAAGGACAGGAGAGCTTGAGGACATTTACACCCTATGCTCGTCTTTAAGGCCTGATTGTGTGTGTGCATGTGTGTGTGTGTGTGTGTGTGTGTGTGTGAATATAATATGTCTCAACCCCAACTTGCTCCTAAAACTAGGAATTCCTTATTTCTGAACAGCCCCAACCACGGACCTGGGGCCTATTAGAGCCTCTGAAATGATGGTTAAAGTGTTTGGAGACAAAGCCAGGTTCTGGCAACTTTGTTTCTTCTTCCAGGTTGTAGGAAATGGGGCCAAAGGAATACAGGAGAATGGTGGGGGCATGCACCCTAAGCCTGTCCCCAGCTGTGCCTCTTCCAGGCATGAAGCCCAAACTCCCATGGTTTTCTCGGCAATTTAGCAACTCAGAGAAACTGGCTAAGTGATAATCTGTGATCCAGAAGAATCACTACTCTCCCAGAAGGTGAACAGTTCTGTCTTCCCAGGGGAGACTATGCCTAAGAAGACAAAGAGCAATAATAACAATAATAACAGCAACAACAACATAGTAATAATAGCATGGGGGATGAGGAGATTAATACTGGGTGGTTTAGAAGCTTGCAGAAATTATCCACCCCCACTCCCCTATTCTGTCACATTCTGTGCCTGGACAGTTTGGCAGTGTCTTAAAGCTCAATGCTGCTGTAAGAATGGTGTTATTATCCTCCTGCTGGGTGGCCCCAGAAATTTCATTTTTTGTAGAATGTTAAATATGTCCCCCGAAGTTTATCACAAACAGCATGAAGGAATAAAACTCCACGTGGCTGGTATTCGGTGGATCTTCCTCCCCACTGAATGACAAGCCCTTAAGTAAAAAAAGTCAGAAGGGTATGTGATAGATGGGAGTATCGGGCTTACCTTCTTGGAGGGGTGCCTTGGCAGTGCACATGGTTTCAAACTTTATATAAAAATAATACTGCTTCAGTAAATGGGAAGAACATGTTGTCGGTTTTGGATTCCAGACAAAGGCAAGAGTAAACATGCATTAAAATGGAATCTCTATTTTTAACTTACCTTTCTCTTTCTAGAAATCACACCAAATCAGATGACACATAATAATGCATACCTTTTAAGGATGAACCGACCTCCCAGTATAATTCGCAAAATTATTTCATTTCCTACTGCTAGTCAGATGTATAATGTCTCAAGGCACCACCAACATTTCATTTTGATTCTAAGAGCTGAACTTTGTTACTAATTGTTGATTCTGACTTCATTATGCATTTAACTACTCTTGTTTTGTTGTAATCTCTGGAATGAGGATATTTCAGTAATGTAACCCCCTATTATCCTTTATCTCATTATGTTTCCTCACCTCTTAGGGAGGAGTTTCTTATTTGGCATCTCTCATTTTGCTCCTAGTTTGATGCTTTCTAAATCCAGACTTGTAAACTAAAGTCATCAGCACAGAGAGTGTCCGGGGCACAAGGCATCACAGAAATGGGACACCCATTTAATGGTTGGCTTTTAAAAGTGTCAGAGCAATTGTAGAGAGGACTTGGGGAAAAGCCACCTGTAATTTTTCTTCTGTTTCATTTCTCTCCCTCTGATTGAGAGGGAGGAACACCCAGATAGTGAGTCCAGTCTCAGCATTTCTCAACATGCTGGTTGGGGTCTGCTCATTATGAAAGGACAAAGAATGGAGTAGAGAAATAAGCACTACCTCAGAATCCTGGTGAGGTGTTTTAGATTCTGCCATGTTAATAGTTGATCCTTGCATAGCCCTCGTCAGGCACTGTTGTGAGAGCTTTACCTGGGTTCCCTCTTTATGCCTCTTGACAATGCTATGAGGAACTCTCATTCTCTTATCTGTTTTACCAGTCAGGAAACGGAGGTGGAGCATGGCTATGTAACTTGGTCAAGTTGCAGAGCAGAGTTAGCCCATCTGGCAACAGAGGCCAGAACAAGCACTCTGCTCTGCCGCCTGTATGAACCACACCTACCCAAATGCAATGGTGGGAAGAAGCTTGCAAGTTAAATGGTGAATGTTAAAATGCACTGCCCTTTGACTACCGAGACAGCACAGGTATCTTCTTTCCATCCATAATGTATGAGGCTTAATTTCTATTTTTCCTGTTTTGATTCTCACTTCCTAAGACCATCTTGGGGTCATTAGCACTCTTTTATTTTTACTTTCTGACACTTTCCCAGCAGTACAAAAACAAAGTTCTTAGGTATGGAAAATTTCATTCTGCAAAACAAACACACTCACATTAGAATCAAATGTATAATCTTGAATTTGTTAGTACCACGTGTTACCTAACTTGGCTAGCCAGCTCGGGTGATAAGAAATTACCTGATAACATTTTGATGCCTCCCTCACCACCCTGTATGTAAATTCAGTCATATACAGTATAGCAGAAGATTCAAAAAATAGAATACATTGTTCAGAATTTGGGGCTTTTATTTTATGAAAATTAAAATTTGATGCAAACACTGGAGAAAATGACTAATATTAATTCTTCTCATAGATATTTATTGATCCTAACTGTGCATATGGAACTACACTAGATGAGGCAGGAAATATGATGATACATAAATAAGGGTCCCTTCCTTTGGGGAATCATAGACTAATTGGGAGACGTAATGGAAAATGAAGGCCCGCAAAATAAAAATTGAAAGTCACAAGAAAGTAAGTAAATATAATAAGTTAGTATATCTGAATGGCTTGGAAATTTCTCTGAATTCAAGAGGTAAGGAAAGAGAGAAGGAAGTAAAACATTTATTCTGAAACTAAGCTGTTCCAGATGCTTTTTTATGTGTGTTTCATGTAATTATCACACCCACCTTACAAAGCAGACATGATTATTTCCTTATTTTATGGATGAAGATGACAACTGATCCAAAAGAATGTCTGGCCTGCCAGAAGGTGAACAATCCTGGCTCCTCAGTGACTCCTACCATGATTCACTTAAGTATGCAGTGGTAGATTTAGATTTTTGAAGCCAGGCCTTTAGTAAGAGTAATCAAGGAAGGCTTCCTGGAAGGGGTGTGCTGATCTAGACAGACAGTATGTGGGTAGGGAGAAATCAGGGTAATTCCTGGCAGAGATTGGCATGAATAAAATGATGGAGAGAAGACTATGCACACATATTCAGTCAGAGAAGACTTAATGGTAATAGGACATTTATTTAGGGGAAGAGTTAGAAACAATGGTAGAAAGTGTGAAGCTAAGTCTGCATGAATATGAATGAATGATGGTGAAGTGAACCATAGTGCACACTCACAAATCACCAATCTTTCAATCTTATTGCTACATTCAATCTACACCATAGTATCAATAGTATTTAAACCCTATATTAGATTTATAAAAATTGTATTTTGTATTAATATTTACAGGTCACATTAAGAAATCAGCTCTTCTTCTCCCTATTATCAATTAATATTTATTGAATTGTTCTTTGATGTAAATATGCTGTGTCAACCCCAAACTTTCCTACTATCTTATCATCATGGTCATCATTGGCTTTACCTGAGTGTAGTCAAGTAAATAAATCACTGTGGGTCCAGATGTATGGGTTGCATTCCGCTGGGGTTTCCAAGGCACTAGAAATGAAGAGTAGCAAGTACACAGTCATCTCTCTGGAACATCCATAACTTTCTAAAAATCCCCTTTGTCTGACTTTATAATGTCACATTCTAAAATATTCAGGTTTCTTTTGTTGTTCTCTCCATAAAAAATTAATGGTCATGAAAGTATTATCATGTTTATTTTAAAGCAACTATTTTCCACATTTTAATTAAAAGTTGTAATTCACCATCTTTTGACCAAGTTATCTTAAATCTTCATCTTATTGGTAATGGGTATTGGGCTAGATTCAGAGAGAAATACAAGCATGACTTAATGCAAATAGTAAAATCTCAGCATTTCGAGAGATATGGTTCTGTTCATTTCATGTGCTGTACTAACTCTGCCTTTTTAATTAGAAATATCCTCCCTGCTTATGCAAGAATACTGGGAAAGGGGCATTGTCTTATTCATTATGTATTCCATGAGAATCATAAGTGGACAAAACCAGGCATAATACGATGACTGTTGTGTTATTAAAGCACTTTAATAAGGTTACTCCCTCAGTAGAGTGAGCTTCTCAAATACCCATTTCTTTTCAAGAGGTGAGCTGCATGGAGCAAGATGTATGTTGCTCCTCTGCGCACATGTGAGGATGATTTCTGTCGGTATTTTACAGATCTCCATGGCTATCCTACCAGGACTAGTTCCTTTTTAGTTCCCTGTCCTACCTCAGGGATTGATGTCCTAGAAAGTATTGGATATTCTATTTTAGTCCTATGGTGTATTACAGGAAATAGTTTGAACTAATGATATATTGAAGAAAGGTCTGTAAACAAAGACTCACTACGTCTAGGTATTTGTATGCAATGCTGTGCTGCTGTATTTACCTCTTTGTCTACCCTGCCCTCCAACTAGAAAACATTTTAATTAATATTTCAATCTCTAATCATTTTCATTACAACAAAATCTTTCAAAGTACTGAAGTGTCCTTTAAGAAAGAAAATGGAAAGAGTGAGGAAGGGTGGGAGGCAGGGAAGGAGGGAGGAAAGGAAAGGAGGGAGGAAGAAGGAGGGGAAAGGAGAGAAGGAGGCCAGGTGTAGTGTCTCACGCCTGTAATCCCAGCACTTTGGGAGGCCGAGGAGGGCAGATCACGAGGTCAGGAGTTCGACACCAGCCTGGCCAATATGGTGAAACCGCGTCTCTACTAAAAATACAAAAATTAGCTGGGTGTTATGGTGGACGCCTGTAACCCCAGCTACTCGGGAGCCTGAGGCAAGAGAATCATTTGAACCTGGGAGGTGGAGGTTGCAGTGAGCAAGATCGTGCCATTGCACTCCAACCTGGGCAACAGGGCGAGACTCTGTCTCTCTCTCTCTCTCTCTCTCTCTCACACACACACACACACACACACACACAAATAGGAGAAGGAAAGTGAAAAGGAAGATCTTTTTTTCTTCAGGCCTACCCAATGGCAGCAGAGCAAAGACTTATCTATATGCATTACTTTGATTTCAAATTATTTTTAGCATAGCTTTTATTGTACTCATTGTTACATACATAAATCTTTAAAGTAATACATTTTGTTAGAAATGGTCATAAAAATTTACAGCCAGTAACTTTTCCCCTGTCCCTTACAATGATATTCTACTAAAACCATTAAATGGTTCTCATTAATGCCCTTTAAATGATTGTGTAATGACCCACAATCGCTTGTAAGTGAACAACCATTAAAGAATTACCAGTTCTTAGCATGCTTTTAAGTACAGCTTAAATACATGGGAGGTAACATATAATATATTAGAAAAAGTATTAAATTTGAAATAGTAAAAACATGATCATCACAAAAGAATGAGTAGGTGTGCAACTTTACCCTACAATGACCACAGTTCCTACTGAACACATTATTATAGTAGATTTTAGAGCATTTGTGCTTTTTCCTTATTGAATCTTTTCCCTTTTTTCTGGGATTAAAAATAATAACAATAATAAAATCCTGACACAACAGGAGAGAAAGCGCATATAAAAGAAAATGGGGAAAATAATTAAACCCATGTAACAGACAGCCTATCTAAACAAAAGTGAACAATTCATCCCTCAGATACTTTGTGCATAACAGCCAATATTCGCTTTTTCCCTAACCCAAATACAGATATTTGACATGAGATAGTCTAAGCTCCTGGATGATTGCGTTTTTACACTTCAAAGTATTCTGCATCATGGGAATATGGTCAAAGATAGTAATAAATAATAACCCTTTCTGAAGGTGTGAGGTCAGATTAATTCCCTGCTATTCCAGGCTTGTTTTGTGTCAAGCTTATCCATCCATGTAGAGTTGGGCATTTGATTTACCCTAAACTACAAATGTCAAATAAAGACTTTGGTGACATTCTTTTTTGAAGTTCTTTCACTTCTGACAGACCTCATTTGTACTCAACTACCATTCATGGTGATGCAGCAATAGAACCAAGACCCTGGGAACCACATCACCAAATACAGCAAGGCATAGGGTGAGCACAATGCCACATCACACAGGGGAGGAGAGAAAATCAAATATTTACTACTACTTGCATCTGCTTTTTTTTTTTTTTTTTTTTTTTTTTTTTTAAGGCATCTTACCAGGAAGAGGGGTTATACAGCGGCATGAGTAGTTTTGATTTTATGTCCCCAAAGACACAGCCACACATTTTGCTTGGGACATTTTAGAAATTCAAGTTAAGCCTTGAACCCCACTCCACAACTGCTGTCTTCTTTGGCCTCCCAGGATTGATGATGTACTATCTTTGCTGTCTGACAAGCTCTGCATATTCCTACATGAGGTCTGTTTTCTTAGTTCCTCATTATGGTGCCCTGAGCCGGGGCAGGGAGGAGATTCCTAACTTTTGAAATTCTGAGATTAGACTCACAAAGATGATCAGACTTGTTTCTCCATGTCATGAAATTCTCAGTGTGACTATTCACAATAGCAAAGACTTGGAACCAACCCAAATGCCCACCAATGATAGACTGGATAAATAAAATGTGGCACATATCCACCGTGGAATACTAAGCAGCGACAAAAAATAATGAGCTCATGTCCTTTGCAGGGACATGGAAGAAGCTGGAAACCATCATTCTCAGCAAACTAACACACGAACAGAAAAGCGAACACCGCATGTTCTCACTCATCAGTGGGGGTTGAACAATGAGAACACATGGACACCGGGAGGGGAATATCATACACCAGGAGACTGTTGGGGGGTGGGGGGAAAAGGGAGGGAGAGCCTTAGGACATGCGGGGCTTAAAACCTAGATGACGGGTTGATGGGTGCAGCAAACCACCATGGCACATGTATACCTATCTAACAAACCTGCACATTCTGCACATGTATCCCAAAACTTAAAGTAAAATAAAAAATAAATAAAATAAAATATTTTTAAAAAGAATTTGACCTGAAAACCATCATTAAAGTGCAACCCTAATAGTTCAATATAACATAATTAAGGTTTTGCTGTAATTTTAGCAGAGGCAAGGCTGAAGTTTAGATCTGCCAACCAAAATGCAGAGAATGTTGATTTACATGAACTAGAGATAACGTGAAAATCCAAATAAAATTTTCTTGGGGACAAAAAAGAAAAAAGAAAGTCTCAGCTTGGCTCTCACTTCCTCTGGGTTTCCTTTCCTAACCCCGTGAGACTTTCCATAATGTTTACCAGGTGCGGTTACAGCGGCAGAAGATCTGGAGGGGCAAGAGCGACATTGGTTCCATTCCCCGCCAGGCCCCTGGTGCCTAACTCAGTGCCCAGTAATCCTAGGCTCTTAACTAAATATCAGGCTATGAAATGTACCCAGAAAAGTGCAAAATAAGTTCAGATGACCAACTAGAGCTGGATAATTCTAAATAGATTGCTATTCAAATACAAAACATAGTCAGACATCTACAACGTTGTCATTAGAAAGTAGAAATTTGGGCCTCACAAGAATGAAATGAATCTCAGGCATTCCACAGTCTCTCTTCTCTACACCCTTTCTCCTGTCCCATGTCGGTCCTTCATGCTCTCTATTCGCTTTCCAGAAACTATGCTGCTGTTATTTCCATCTCTTCCACCCTTCTCCCCCTGCCAGAGATTCCCATCCCCATTAAAGTTGTTCTTCAAAAGTCGTTCCAACTTTATGTCAGTCCATGGAGGTCTTTAAATTTTGAGTGTTTATCATATGATGAAAAAAAGGACATTTTCTTCCCTGTGACAAGAAATGCACTTCTGAGCATTGGTGGGCTTCTGGGCAGCACCTCCAAGTAGCCCGGAACCCTGACAGAGAAATGAGAGAGAGTGGGGTAGAGTGAGAGGGTTTGGATTAACTGGAAGATTGACCTGATAAAGAGCATTTCCCTTAACGGATTTGACAAATAAATCAAGCATAGAAAGAAAGATGAGGAAAAGAACACAGTATTTCTTAGCTCTGTATCACCTGGTATTCTCCCCTGAAGTCAGGAATCTTTCCGATCTCTAACTGTGAGACACATTCACATTCAACCTCGGAGCCTCTTCCCTGCATGCCTGGCAGGAGCTGCCACACTGTGTGTTAAGCATCTTCATTCAGGAGTCATATTGCTCAGTACTGAAACACAGTCACCTTAAGGGCAATTTTCCAACGGTTCATATTGATTTACAACATGGAATGAAGACCACATGAAGTTCCAGGAGGTATTCAGAGAAGACGGAATGCAGTGATGCATGTTAGAATTTGGTCAGTTTGCTGGATTGCATGTTTCTTCTGGAAAGAGGCATGGAGCATTGGTAGACTATCAAAGGGAGGGATTCTACTTTATGGCCCCATTTATAAATGCAAAATTCCACTAAATCTTTCTACAGAAAGAAACTGGCAGTGAGCATTGCTCCATTCTTAGACTCCTCAGCAACATTTTTTTTCTTTCCATGACTAGTAAGAACTCACGTTATTTGGTCCAGAAAATTATGCTCTGACCCCCATGCTCCTACCAGATTCTTCCAGGGATTCGTGTTTATGATTAAAACAAATAATGACTGTGGCTTTGAGGGAAATTCTGAAAAAGTTTATGTTGTGGATTTTTGGTGTTGTTTCGGTGGTGGTTTTTATTTTAACCTTTCTGAAAGTTTCTATGGAGGTGGTCCTGAGCCAGTGTGTTTGGCTTCCTAAAGACATTTTATGTGATTTGCCAAATGCCAGTTTTAAAGAAGCACCATTAAAACCACTGGGGGGATAAAATGTCTTGGCTCTCAGATGGTATAAGAGTAGACAGGCAGGATGACTCTAATAGGGTCATGATTTAGAATACAGTGCATTATTTGCCCTTTGTTCCTTTCTTCTATTGTAAATTAATCATTAGCAAGCTCTATCTGAAGTACTTTTTCCTCACTCTATATCCTGTTTCAACTTGCCCCATGCGACTGCACCTGACTGTAATTTGGGTAACACAAATTACAGTGGTTCAGCACTTTGTGACTCCTCTAATAAGTTAATGTCACTCCTATCTTCTGGCACAATTCAATTCGGAAGGGCTGCAATGTATCATTAATGCATTAAAAAATGTTGTGTTTTTAGGTTGAATACCTGGAATTAGTTGGGAGCCTGATGATCCAAAACACACTTTTTACAGTGCTTGGGAGCCTCAAGGAAGCAATTCTTGTTTAAGCATCTGCACTATCAGAGCAGCCCAAGTACTTCAAAGGTCTGTGCAGGATGCTCAAAATAGGCACCTTGCCAAACAGAAATTGAAACACATATACGTACTACACTATTTGCCTTACAGAAATTAATTTGCAGCCAGCAGCACCCAGGATTATTTAATATTTATCTTTAGCTGCAGGAAGATGAATCTATTATTTTATGAGTTGATTTTACTATTTTACCTGAGTGTTTCAGTCAGTCTTTCCAGTAGGAGGCACTTATGGTCTCCCCTATCCCCTGCCTATCTCCCTCTTTTTGTTTTCCTAATTTTTTAAGGATTTAGAAGCAAGAAGAGATTTCATCTGTATCACTTGATTTCCGCAGTGGGTTCCCTTGAATCAATGATCCAAGCAAGTTTTAGGTCTAGGAATGTATCAGTTGAGTGAAGTCAGTAGTGGTAAAAGGTATTGAAGAAGTAGTTATGGATGGTAAGGAAACCTGAGTTCTAGAGCCCCTCTCCACTTTTGTGACCTGTGATAGGACACTTAACTACCAGAACTACCCGTCATCATCTGTACCTAACTAGTTTAGAGTCAAGTCCCTGCAGAGCTATTTCTCCTAGCAATTCCTGCCTTTCTGAAATGCCACCAAGGCCCAACAGCTCCTCCTTCTGTTGTTAAGATTCTGAGGGACTGTGTGCGATGTTGATTGTTTGCACCTGTGAAGTTAAAACACCAAGAACAGAATATGTCACTGTGTCGAATAACAAAATGACTGATAGAGTATCAGGGGGACTTGAGTGTATAAAAAGCCACAATATTGCAAAGTACCTTGTAGATGGGAACTGTTAAATATCAATGGAGCATTGCTGTGTCTGCACCGTCAGCAGACTTCCCTGTGACCACAGTGAGAGAGATGCTAAAATGTCATTTCATGGACCACATTATGTGCTGCTTACGATGAATATTCTGGCCATGGTTTATTACATTTTTGATAAATTGTAACTTCTTGGACCCAAATTTGGTTAGCTTATCTCTAGTACCATTTAAATATCTTAAAAGACTGAAATTGCCCCAAAGATTTAATCATCATTCAGCAGCGGTCTGTAGCCATGTGGTACTAATTTAAATTACTGTAGCTATGGACAAGTCTCTATCCAGAAATTAATAAATGCAATTTATAAGGAATGTTAAGTAACAACTAACAATTTAATGCTTTGTGAGTTTCAGCCAAACTGATTAAATAATTAAAACAGATTTCCAGGGATAGGGGAAGAGATTTTACCATAAAAGAGATAAACAGTTTGGGAATTGTATGCATTCTTTTAGACATTTAGGATAATTAAATCCAAAACCTATGTTAAAATAACACTAAAGATCTGGTTTAAATCAGTAGTGGGAATTGCTAAGTTAAAAGTTGAACACCATCCTCAATGTCTGCCCCATTGTTTTAGTTAAGGCATTTGGGGACTCTCAGAACACTGGGTCAATTTATAGAGTACACTATTGGTGGGACAATATTGGTCTGAAGCAAAAACGAATGTATTCAATGGAACCTCCTTTTTGTCATGATGTTTCTTGGCTTTTCATGAAACTAAACTGAATGTTTACAATCCACTCAAACCTGTTCAAACCTAAAATTTATTTATTTACTGTTTTCAAATTCTTGTTGAAAGAAAGGTAAAGGAATTTAGAAATCATAGCTGTTTTGATTTAATGTGTAATAAGCATAATATGTACATTTATGCTTAATGCAATTCAGTTTTGCAACAAATTGTTGAGTGCTTATATATGTACAGTTTAGGTATGGCTTTGTGGTAGAAATATTAATAAGGCATAGAAGCACTCTTATTTGTGATGAATAATGATTTTGTAGGCAATAAGAACAGATGGTAGCTCCTTTGATAGAAATGACCATGGGTTGCAGTACTATGTATTTCTTTAAGGATTTCTTAAGCAATTTGCATAAACGACTCAAAAATTGTCCATCAATCATCCTTTATGTTCTATCTGTAGCCTGTGAACCCCAGTGGAGAAAGACCATTTAACGACTTGTGTCAGGGTCTCCCAGATTAAATACGTGAAAGCTGGATGGTGGTATCTACAAGATAGAATGGAAATATGGAAGACTGTTTTACAAACACCTTTTTGAAGGGACATAGTGAATGCTAACTCGTTGAATTTTCACTGAACTGGCCATCTTTTTAGGGGCCAAGTAGATGCAAATTAAATGTTCTACTGTATAGTAGGTTTGGGATCCATTATCTTCCAAACTGAACTTATCAAATTTTCCTCAAAATTTACTTTTCCTTGCATGGTAACCAATCATCTTGGTTTGCCTGGGACTGAAGGATTTCCCAGGATATAGATCTTTTATTACTAAAACTCAGAAAGTCCCAGACAAATCTGCATAAGTTGATTGCCCTATGTTTTAAATTCTCATCTTGTCTTTTCCATCCTGATTAATTATACTTTCACCTATCCAATCATCCTGGACTCCTGCATTTCTTTTTCCACATTCAGATTTTAGTGAGTTTCATCAAGTATTTTATTTCTCATCCTTCTCTAGTCTCTTTGTTATTGCATTGGGTCAAGTAGTATCATGCTTGTGCCTGAACTATTGAAGAAACTTCTAAACTGAACACCCCATGTCTAGTCTTGTTCTCATTCCAATCTCCCTTTGACCTAGCTTCCAGTGATATTTAAAAATACCTATTCACTTTGTTAAGTGTTCAGTGGTACTTACTACATAAAATCTCAATTTACACACAGCACAAAAAGACCCCTCATCATCTAGTTCCTGCCAAAATCTCCAGGCTTACCTTCATCTGCGCTCCTTCCAGCCATCCAGATCCACTTGGGGTTTCCTAGGAGCAGAATAATAGTCCATGTTTCTCCACCTTTGCCTACACTATTTCTTCATTTCGGGATGCCTTTTCCAGCCCCTTGCAACTGATTTTTTTTATGACCTAGTTCAATCTCTGCATTCCATTATGAAATCCTTCCTGCTCTCAAATAAAATTGACCCTGACTAATTTTGTGCTAGACTGTGTGTTGTACAATTATCATGCATCTACAAACACATATTATAGTTACTTGTTTAGTCATTAGCCTTTTCTTCCAGATTCCTTTCTCTTTTAGTGAAAGGAAAGTTGTTTATTAGTGTTTATTTCCAGATTTTGGTATTAGAGATTACACAAGACGGATACTCAAACGTCGGTGGAGTGGATGAAGAACCTCTCTCTCTGTATCATGAAATCTCTACTGAGACAGCTGAGCAATGTATGCATTGATCTCCAAGTAATTTCACAATGCCCTTCTCACATCACCTGGTTGAAACTTGAAGTAGTTATTTACCTGCTCATGACTTCACTGCTATATCATCTATTTGCTTATGGAGTAACTTTCAGAAGCAAACTGTATGTCCACATAAGATATAAAATCTTATGTTTTATATCATTTTATCCCCTTATGCTGTATTAGCTTTGATTCAAGTCTGATGAACACTGTTGACTGCCTACCTAACATCCATTTCTCTGCTCCACCTCAGGTCTTTATCCATCCAAAAACAGACCTCTTTATTCCAGAATCCATTGTCCTCCCCAGACCATGTACTCCTGAAAACGTTGCTTCTCTTACCAAGGGGTGGCCCCTGATTGTTCTAAAGCAATCATGGTCGTTCTGTTCCCCATTGCTACTGAAAATGCTGTGCGATTTGGGCATATGACATAATTCTGACCAATAAATGTAAAAGAAGTATGTTGGGGGTCTTTTGGAAAGGTTCTTTCTCACCAGAAAGGTACCCAGGAAGCAATGGTATCTTGTTCTCTAGATGTGGCTAATAACACTACTGTAGCCATTTTGTGTTGCTAAAGGAGACCAGTCTTTAGATGAAGCCAGTACTGAGACCAGCATGTTCAGAAGGAGCCCAATCTTGATGTCATTATGGAGTCTCTGATCCTACCCAACTAGTGCCCTCAATCTCCTTCCTCCAGACCTGTAATTATGTTACTTGTGGCTGAAAGTCTCATACTGACACCTACAAGTTAAGCATTGCCATCTGAGAGGGCCAGAGATATTTGCTTAATACACATTTATATGGTACTTCAAAGGTAAGAATAAAAATGCTTAAAGTACACTTGAAATAAAGGAAGAAGCCAAAAAGACCACCTGAAGTAGCTTCTAATTCTGTCATCTGTTCAGTATGTAGAATGATTGAATCAATGAGTGAGTATTTTGTTCAAAGAAAAGTGCTTATGAGGAACACATACTCTAAGCAGCCACAAGCCTTCCTATATGAGCTAATGGTCTCATTAGTGAGCTAGGGCAGTGACCTAAATTACTATACAATAAAGAAAAAAGTAATGGTTATTATAGTAATGATAATGACATAACATTTATTGAGCAATGACCATGAACTAGGCACTGTTCTAAGTCCTTCCCAAGGACTTTTTTGCACCAACTATATTTTCTCTCTCAAATATTTTCCTCCTAGAGTACTTAGCCTAAAAATCCTTACATGCAATGCATGTATGCTCTCATTCTGTGAAAGAGAAAATACCATTATCTTTCCTGACTTTGTTTTCCTCTCAAGATATCACTTTATTTCTCTTGAATTTCAGTTTTTTAAAAATTAATAAACTTTATTTTTTAGAGCAGTTTTTAAAGTTCCCAGCAAAATTGAGCAGCAAGTAGAGAGTTCCCGTGTACCCCTGTCCCCACACATGCAGAACCTGCCTCACTTTCGATGTCCTGTGCCACAGTGATACATGTGTTACCATCCATGAGCCTACATGGACACGTCATTGTCACCCAAATTCCATAGTTGATGTTCGGGTTCACTGTTGGTGCTGTACATTCTGTGGGTTTGGACATGTGTCCACCATTGTAGTATTATACAGAAGAGTCTCAATGTCCTAAAAATCTTTGCTCTGCCCACCCACCCCAATCTCTCTTCACCAAGTTTTTTGGAAAAATAAATAAATGACACCTTGTTCTGCCAGCCTTTGATTCTTCATATCACATTCATTCTTTGGTCCACTGCACTTATTTTTATCATTTTATCAAAGTTTCTCATTTTTCTGAAACTTCCTTGATAAAGGTCACCATGGACCAAGATGCTGAGAGTGCAGTGACCGTGGTCTTGCTGATTACTTCTGTCTTCCCCTCATTAGCAACATAATTTTTCCAGTTTCTCTCCCAAGCCAGGCACCTCAGGCCCCTGCTTGATTCTCATCTTTTCTCTTTTGTCCTCAATTGTTATGTCACTTGTTAATTCTATTTTCTTTTTTTCTTTTTATTTTACTTTAAGTTCTGGGATACAGGTGGAGAAGGTACGGGTTTGTTAACATAGGTATACATGTGCCATGCTGGTTTGCTGCACCCATCAACCAATCCTCTAGGTTTTAAGCCCCACATGCATTAGGTATTTGTCCTAATGCTCTCCCTCCCCTTGCCCCTCAACCACCAAAAGGCCCTGGTGTGTGACGCTCCCCTCCCTGTGTCCGTGTGTTCTCATAGTTCAACTTCCACTTTTGAGTGAGAACATGCGGTGTTTGGCTTTCTGTTTCTGTGTTAGTTTGCTGTGAATGATGGCTTCCAGTTTCATCCATGTCCCTGCAAAGGATAGGAACTCATTCTTTTTTTATGGCTGCATAGTATTCCATGGTGTATATGTGCCACATTTTCTTTATCCAGTCTATCATTGATAGGCATTTGGGTTGGTTCCAAGTCTTTGCTATTGTGAATAGTGCTGCAATAAACACACGTGTACATGTGTCTTTATAGTAGAATGATTTATAATCCTTGTTAATTATGTCTTCAAAATTTCTCTTTCATAAATTTCTCCCAAGAGAAACTCAACTTCTCCTATCTTGCCTTAGGCTCAGCATCTCCCCCCTGGGCTGTGGTGTAAACCTCCTGGCAGATCTTCATGCCAGCCTACTCTCTGAGTCAATGTTAGAGTAACTTTTTATGACATCATTCTCTTTCTGGCACTCCCTTGTTTGAAATACTTCAATATATTTTTTTCCTGTAGAATGGTGTCTCAACTCCTCAGCTTGGCCTGTGATTGTCTTCACAATCCTGGATTTGCAATGCCTTTTGAGTGTCACCTCAGCCACCCCTCAACCATGCTGTCTTTTCTACCTAAGTAGTTTGTGCTGGAGCATGTGTACTTTCACAGCTCCGTAACTTTGCCTAGCCCATTCTCTCTATGTGGAAAGCCCTCCCTCTCCTGTCTAGGTAATGAACTTCTCCTACCCCTGAGGCAAATTACAAATATACCCTGCTCTCTAGCAGTCTTTCCAAGGCATTTTTAATGTATCTCCTTCATTAAAACTATTTTTTTTAATGATTGTGTCTGTCTCTTGAAAATGTGAGCTTTTTGAGACAAGGAACTTTGGATTATTAATCTCAGTATCCTCTGTACTTGGATAAATGTCTAATGCTTAATATATGTTTGTCAAATTAAGTCTTCTATGGTGGTATGAACAGAGAGTGAGGGAGCTTTGAAAGGGAGCATTTGGCAGGGGAGTTTCATAAATTCATTCAACAAATATGTATAGAGGACTTAAAATGAGCCATCCATTCTTCTAGGCACTGTGGGTAAAAGTGAACAAACAGGTGAGTAACTTACACTTGTGAGACTTAGCATTCTATACTAGTGGGAAAAGACAGATACAGTGAGTTTAGCAAAGAATCAGTGCCCAGAATAAATGAAAAGATGCGGGTGTAAGACATAGTGAGTGATGAGGGTCAGTGATAAACTGCACGGTACATGACCCAACCAAAGGCATTTATTTGAACTCATATTAAAACAATATCTAAAACAGTGGCTACACATTACCTGGCTCACTAAACATATGCTAGGGCCATATTTGTTCAGTGGACACCTCTTTGTTGTCTTTGTTTTAAAGGCATCTTTGTTCCAGGTCCTGTTGGAGAAGCAGGAAGAGACAGTAGACCCTGGAACCTTAGCAGAATGTATTCAGTCTTACTCCCATCAGCCTTGAGGACAGCACCTCACTTTGTCCTACCCTTTTTATGATGTGCTTACAGCTTTTATGATATTTTCTCAGCAGCCACAAAGGTGTCCTGAGCAAGTAGTCTACTTGTGTTTTTTGGAAAGAATAGCTTGTGAATAGGAATAGAAGTTCTCCAGCAAGGAGAGCTCAAAGGGGACCAAAAGAGCGTGCGCTCTCTCCAACCCCACTCAGAAATTTTGGTGTGTTAAATAAAAAATAGCTTCTCCAAACATCTTTTTTGAGGCAACAGAGAACAAATAAGTATGCCATTAATATGTATGTGTATGAATAGATGGCAGAAAAAATAATATTTTAAAGTTAAAAAGGCACTTAAAGATCATTCTAGATTAAGCCTTTTGTAAACAGACAGGAAAACTAAAGTTCAGTTATGTACCTGAATATATTAAGCAGTGTTCATGCTTGTCCATCTCTTCTCCCCCATGTTGGTAGTCAAGGGTTTCAAACAACAGAAATGGATTGGGGGCCCTGACCAGCAAATTGTGTTTTTCCAAATTTCTTTCTTTTTTCTCTCCCCCCGACCGCATCTTCTTTATGCAGGTATGTGTTTTTCTGAATTTCTGTAACCTAAATAACATATTCTTAATAAGGAGGAGAGCTATGAAAGAGGTAGCTGGAGGTGGGTTTAGGTTAATGTGAAGGTATGAGGATGGTGCATAG
The DNA here is from genome assembly GCF_024542745.1 of Macaca thibetana thibetana. Classification (NCBI taxonomy): domain Eukaryota; kingdom Metazoa; phylum Chordata; class Mammalia; order Primates; family Cercopithecidae; genus Macaca; species Macaca thibetana. The sequence continues at coordinate 48,155,669 of NC_065590.1, read as the reverse complement.
AGTACATTTAACTCCAGCCTGAAAATTAAAGCCAGGGGCTTGCAGAATTATTAAGTTCTGATAGTGTGCAGGAGAATAGCATTGTTGATTTTTGTTCGTTTGTTTTTCGTTTTTTGTTTTTTTTGAGACAGAGTCTCTGTCACCCTGGCTGGAGTGCAGTCGTGCTGTCTCAGCTCACTGCCACCTCTGCCTCCCGGGTTCAAGAGATTCTCCTGCCTCAGCCTCCCAAGTAGCTGGGATTATAGGCACTCGCCACTATGCACAGCTAATTTTTTTTCTTTTAATTTTTAGTAGAGACAAGGTATTACCATATTGGACAGGCTGGTCTCAAACTCCTGACCTCTGGTGATCCACACACCTCGGCCTTCCAAAGTACTGAGATTACTGTGCCCGGCCCATTTATTAATTTATTCATCCATGTATTCATTTCCTCATTTACAAATGCTGAGCCCTCACTACTGCTTACTTCTTGGAGGACATAAGGTGTCAGAATGCTCCTCCATCCCAGGACTCACAGTCCCATGCAGGAGCCAGGTATGCAGGCAGATTATCACAATGCACTGTGACATGCGAGCATTCGTGTTATTCCTGAAGAAAAGGAAAGCCCACCTGGACTCTGAAGGCAGTTTGCTCCAAGTCAAGTGCCATATTAAAAATACTTTACTGTACCCTAACAGTGCTGTCTGTGCACTAATAATCCTCTGAAGAACCTTTCTCCCTCTAGCAAAAATAACCTGCTTAGAAGATATTGTGGAGAGGTTTTCTATTTCTTTTGAAGCTATAACACCCTCCAAATGACGTACTCTGTGTTTCTGTTATTCTGTTCCCGGAAGGACCAAGGCTCCTGAGTCATAAGATGGCAGTCATTCTCCACAGCCATTGGCTCCCGGGAAGCAGGCATTTCCATCGTCTGCAAAAGGAAGAATTAGCCGCCTGCTTGAATCGACCGTATGTGTGTTGGTTGAGAGTTGTGATGAGACGTACCCCTGACAAGAACTGAGTTGCCCAGCCAGCCTCCCTTTATCAGATGGGCCAGTGCCAATCATCATTGTTCTCGCAAGGTGATAGCAGGAGTTGTTCCCTGTTAGAAGATGGTGGCATTCTGGCAGGGTCACCGTGGTGTTAAGATGCATAGCATTTGTCAGGTTTGCCTAGGACTTCTGGAGGTTTAGTTATGAAACTTGTTAATTGAGCTATAAATATAGCTGCAGCCTTTGCCTTCCAGTAAGGCAGTGTGTTAATTTGGGTTTGGCAGGGGGATGGTGCAAGCTGCCAATGTTATGTTAGGATTAGTAACGTGCAGTACATTTTAACTCCACTTCCCCATGTGCCACGCGTTCCTCCTCTGTTTGTTATCTTTGTGAGGGAAGAGAGAAGAAGAGAAAGCAAGCTCATCATCATGGGCATCTCACATTAGGGATATTTATCTGTGGGCCTGCTTTTTACCCCATAGGTCTCCAAATAGAGTCAGAAGGAGAAATGAGGAAACCCATACGCATGATTCCAGAGGGCACAGCCACAGCCTTCTGCCTAAGATTAGTGTAACCCCAGTTGAGAACAGGGGTGTATTTGCTCTTGCTCCCTGCGGGGAACCCCTCCCTGTAGTCAGGATCTCTCTCTCTCTACTTTAAGGTGGAAGTGATCATCATAAATATATATTACCCTTTTTATAAAAAGCACACATAGAATTAGAGGTGGAATGGACTGGATTTATTTGCTTGTTTGCTTGTTTCTTCTTCAATGAAGAAGGGTATTAAATGTGTCACTTGCTCATCTGACTGAGAAAATATGTGAGAATTTGAAACCAGACAGAAGAGCAACTTTGGTTGCATACTTTTACTCACAGAGGAAGGGAGGTGAGGCTGATGAAGCAGTTATTTTCATGACCCTTTAGAGATGCTTGATAAGTATTGAATGAATGAATGGATGGGTCTCAAACAGCTTTAAAAGAGTGGCCTTTCAGTTAACTATGTCTGCTTTCTTTTCTGAAAACACATCAGTGACCTGGAAATAGGCTGGTAAAAATGTGGAATCCTGTTTGTTGGCAATGCCGTTGAGGAAAGAACTAACTTCCAACTAAATAACACTGAACATTTTTTTTTTTTTCCTAAAGCACCTGGCTTGAGTAGAAATATGAACGATTTAGAAGCCTAACATCCTGTGTGGGTTTCTCGGGAGACAGTGCTGATTGCATTTCCCTGGTTATAAAATGTTACAGAGAGATCAGCTTGAATTAAATATTCTTCGTTTTTCATTCAGCTTTCCACTTCTTGGGCATGTCTGTCACCTCCGATAAACAGAATTTTCCACTTGTTTTTGTTGTTTTGTTTCTGTCTTTGTGTGTGTGTGTGTGGTTTTAAGGAGCAGAGAGTTTAATAGGCAAGAAGTGAAGGGAGAAGACAAAAGGAAGAAGCTCCCTTGTACAGAGACAGAGGGAGGGGGGCTCTAAAGCCAAAAGAGGAGGTCCCCTGTTGTTTTGTTTCATTGGAGTGCTATGTCTTTCTTCCTTCTTGAGTTGAACTCTAGAAATAAAGATGTTATATCATGGACACAGAAATGTGCTCAACTCTAATGAAGATTGTATTATTATTATCATTTTTTTACAGTGAGACTGTAGCCTGCCTTAACTACACCAGCCGTTAATTGTATTTCTCTTAAGTCCTTTTGATATTCATTTGAAATGCGTTTTATAACTCATCTGGTAACCTTGCTGCTAACCAACAATTATAGTCTGACATTTGAATACAAAGAATTTGGGACAAGCCACAGTTGTACATGGAAACTTTTAAAACAATGTCTCCCTTAATATATTCCTTACTGAAAAACATTGTGAAGAAATGATTATAGCCTCACTAAATTCTGACATGCTGAAAAAATGTCTGTTCATTCTTTGAAAATTTCTACCAACTTAGTGATTGTGAATTGAGAAAACAATAATAATAAAACAGCCACAGGCTATACCAGGGAGCCAGCCTTTCCTCCACTCCACCCTGTTCACAAACTTGACACAGCCTGGACCGATATTAATTCCAACTGTTTGAGGTGGACAGTGAGTGGGTTCTATTCACAATGTGGTTCCTTTGGAGACTGAAGAATCTGGAATCAAATTGATAGGATTATTAAAGTCTGAAGCAGGCTGCTATGGGCAGTTGTGGGTTTTTGTACTTAGGCACCAGGCCGAGTAGGCAAGTGTGAGCTGGAATCTAGCCCTGGTACTGCTTGCCAAGCTGCATGCTCCAGCCTGGGGCTGCATCGACCGGGAGGAAAGGGCCATTCTGCAATTCATCTGCCAGGGTGGAGTGCCTTTTTGTAACTTGCACAAAGATATACAGTGCGCTAGAGGTGGCCTTGGCTGGAAATAACTGTTGTGGGAGATCCTGTCTTCCCCATTGCTGTTGTGTATATGAAACACTCCTGGACTCTTAACAACCCCTTCATTAACCCACCCCTATTAGTGAGAGGAGAGATGACTTATCGATCTGATGGCAGAATCTTGAAGGAGAAACTAAACATGGGCATCTCTATCCCTTTCCCCTGTCTCTCTCTCTTTAGGGAACTAGCTGCCCATAGAGAGCATACATCCTTTAGGTGGATGCAGGAGGTGAGGAAGGGAGGGATGAGAGGCCTGACTCAGTGGTCTTGGAAATTGGAGTCAAATTCCAGGAAGCTCAGCTGCACATCTCTCCCAACCTTGCTTTCTTCAGTAAGTAAGGTTCTAATTTGGCCCCCATCTGCTCACTTCTTTGTCTTGTTTTTTTAGTTGTTATAGAATTCAGGAAAAGGGGTGCTATTTATTGAGCTCCCAAGAAGATCTTAGAGACCATATAATTCCCCATTTCCCTCCACACCCACACTTATAACAGAATTGTTCATTCCAGCAAAAGCCACGAACTAGTGGGCCATTGGCCAAGTGCAGCCTACATCATATTTTGTTTGGCACAGAGAGTGTCTTTTTGAAAATAATTGCACCAACATTTAAAAATGAGAGATTGCATGTGCACATCAAGAATTCTGACCTTTCTTAAAAAATAAAATTGGAAAATCTGGCCACATCGGTCCTGCCTCTCCACATGGCAACAATCAGCTAGAGTTGTACTCCCTTTTCCATGGAGCATTTACTCTCCAGTTTTCCTCTGTCTTCTCCTTTCTCTGTTGGCTCATGGGCTAAGGCTGGGTGTCAGCCACCATTTATCATTCCTCTCACAGTTTTTGTTTAGAAGTAAATGAATGTCCCTTTATTCTTATCTCCCTTTCAAAAGTCAATTGAGAAGTCTCTATTTATGAAAAAACATGGGAGAGAGCAAATGTCTTTATGGAACCATAGATTATTTCCATATGTTTTACACGTTTTTTTTTTTCCTAGATGATTCACATATTATGCCACCTACCTGGCTTCTGTAGATATTTGGGATTTCTTAGTGAAAGTCTTTATGCTTTTCTTAAAATACAACAAATGAAAAGGAATTCACTGCTCTATGGAAGCTCTTCCGTTTCTTAATACCTGCTCCCTGCACCTTGCACACAATGGTATTGGCTCAGCCACCTCGAGCCAAATGAAGAAATATGCTGCTGGTAGCTCGTAAGGTGTTCACTAATATTTATTGTCCTCCTTTTGGATGTGGTAGATTTCACCTTCTCTAAACCCTTAAAGTTAACCATGACAGAGCGACTCGCATCAGCCAACAAAATGGCCACAGAAGGGATAGGTTATTTTCAGAAAAAACTTGTGAGAATCAGTGTGAAGTGAACAATTAGCCTCTCTTCTTCCTGTCTGTGAACAGGACTCTACAGATAACAAAGGCTCCTTCAGCCTGTGTGCCTGAGCATGTTGAGTGTCTCAACCCTCACCTTCACATCACTTCAGATCAGGGATGGACAGGTAGTGCTAGTGAGGGTGGAAAAAAAGAGCTTTGTTGTTTTAAGTCCCTGAAATTTTAAGGTTGTCCATAGTATTGCAAGCCTGGTCTATATTGATAGATACACCACTTCTTCCGTTTAGCAGTTCTGGTATTTGAAGATCATTCCGTTGCCTTTATTTTATGATTCTCTGGAACAAACTTCCATTGGATACATGCATGATGTATTTTCTAAATATGCTCCAAGGTTCCATCCCATTCCATTGAAGAAAATCTTTCTTAAGATAATATTCCTATGGTCAGTGCTGCCAACAGCTGCAGAACAATCCAGAACAAGAAGTGAAATCTGCCTCAAAGCCAGAAAAAGAACATTGTGACCCATTCCTTATTCAAGAATATGTCACATTGGGCCTGTTTGCTATTTTATGTGGCCCTGGGTTGTCTGTGATAGGGGCACCAAGAAACGTGTTGTAGAAAACACAGTTACCATCCATCACTGAGAAAAATTGAAGGCATTCTTCAAACTTTCCAGCTCCCCACTGAGTTCCTGCCATGCCTGAAAGTCTCCAAACTGTCCTTGAACTTGCTGCTGTATTCAGCCTTTATCTGAAACCCTACACTTGCTTGGTGGAGTGAGTTCCAAGGTTTACTGACTAGTGTGAAACTGTGTAGTCCCTTTATTGTTTCTGAAGAACATCTTCTAAAATTCAGGAAATACACTCTTGTTCTAGTACTTTGATAACTGTATAGGCTTGAACTCTATAACCTTTTATTTCATGAACCTTCCTTGTCCTACCAAAGGAAAAGAACATATTTTCCATTTTGGGGTTATTTACAAGGATTTAAAAACATTCTTCATAACTCATCAGAATTAAAACATTATCCAGTATACTATTTTTAAATGAATTTTATCCATCAATCCATCTGTTTACCTATGTTAGCGTCTCCTTTTCTGTTTTTGTCCCAATGTGTGTTTGGATGATGTGATGAGTAGCAAGGAGGAGCTAAATGAGAACTGCAGAGAGGAAACAAAATCGCTGTTATTTTTCCTTATAAGCCTTGTAGTCTCTCCCCTCTTCCTAGTCCCTATTCAGGAGAAGAGAGAGATGAAGGCTGAAGGTTCCAAAGGTCAGTGTGATACACTGAGCTCATCATAGATATTTCAGTGGGAAAACCATTTTGATCTGCCGCCTGCTGATTATAACTTTGGGTGAGGTACAATAGGAAGAACTTGAAATTCTGCAGTAAGAAGGTTCCAGCTCCAGCTCTGGAGGTAATTAGGTCATTTGGCTTGTCTAAGCCTCACTTTCCTACTTTGTAAGACTTTTACTCTATTTACCTCATTGAGGTCACCCGAGAGTCCAGTTCAACACAGATGCATTCCCTTAAAGTGGACTGCTATGAATGTGCTAAACTGTTTCATTTAGGATTCTTTCAGGCTTCTGGGCAAGTAGAGGCATATTTTTAGAAAAGTAAAATTTTCCCAAAAACTTTTTAGAAGGCCCCTATTGGCCTTCGGTCCCTGCCATTTCTCCCTCTATGACCCTTTTCAGGCAACAGTGCCAAAGAGTCCTAGTGAGGCTTGTCTCCAGCACCAGGTAATTTTTACATCTTTCCCAGCTTCAAATGCAAGCCCCTAAGGAATTTAGTCTCCCTATGCCCCTCCACATACTGTTTGCTGAGTTTATGTGGGAAGTCCCTAAGGTTATACAACCTAGAAGAGCTGATGTCTGAGACCGCAAGAGATCGAGCTTCTGGCTTTGCTCAGAGATTGGACTTTTCTGGTGAGTGGGGCCTCAGTGGGAGGATCATAATGCACTGGGAGCAGTAAGGGACTAGAAGGAAAGGAAGGCTTCCAAGTGCTGAGGGCAGGCCACATAGCCACCAGAATCTCTTTTCTTTCTCCACAGTGGGACATATCCCTTCACTCTATCTCCTACTTGTGACACCAGGGACATATATTTTCTATTTGCAAATCAGACAAACGAGATTTAAGGATTTCTAGGGCAGTCCTGAGCACTTGGTTGGTAGTATTTTCTTTGGGCAGGGACTAGCCACTTTCCAGCTTATTTTCTGGATACTCAGAAGTTTCCCAAACGTTACTCTGAGGGCCGTGTAGAAATACACTCTTCTGTCAGGCTTTGGTTTCTGAAGTGTGAATTCCTGTGACTCATGGCTGTCGTCTTATTTCTCATTTTTAAAAAATGAGAATTATGTGGAAGCCAGACCAACTGTTGTGGACTGAATTGGTAAAAGAAAAAGAAATTGGATTCCAGGTGATCCGGTCCATCCTCTCTGAGAAAGCAGATTGTGGATGAAAACATGGGTATAAATGAATCAACATATATTACCTTTTTATATGTCCTCCCATCATCAGTGTGTTCGTAATAGGAATATATAAGCTGGAGGGAAGACTTTGTGATCTATGCCTCAGATTTATTTGCACTCCCTGGAGTCGCTGCTTAACTAACCTTGCCCTGCCCTGCACCATCCTTCATCCTTGCAAAGTAAATAAATGGAGTTCCCCTCAGCTTCTTTTCTTAATTAGCTATCAAAATTTGAGGTGTCACCCAGACTTTGAAGTCCCCTCTGACTCTGTTTTAAGAACGTGGGGGTTGTCTTGCTGCCCTTGGCCAACTCTTCCCCTCTCCTATCAGTGGTCTCCAAGTTGAATGCAGCCACACACGCGTTTCCTGCCTGGCTCCCACCACCAGTTTCAGAGATGGCGGAGCTCCTGGCCTCTGTTTGTATATAGAGCTGTCTGAAATGCATTCGGGATCTCTTGAGGTGAAAAGAGTTATATAAACAGAGAATGTTATTATGGATTCTTACTACAGATGGAAATGACTGGGTATTCTCAAAATAAATAACATTTCACATTTTTATAGATATGTAACATAATATGCATGTGTGTGTGTATTTATATTCTTTCCATCTTGAATACACAGCCTCTCCTTCCTCAGCACTTGGATAAGCCATTCATTTTGCCTCCTGCTTTTTTGATTCTCTTCTTAAGAATTCATTTAATTGTTGCCAGCATTTGGAGAGTTAGGATGAAGCGGTTATAGGCTTCCTGCTAGCTCCCGCCAGATAAGCCTGCCGTGGCTGTAGCAGTTAGGAGAGCTGAATGCTGAAAACACTTAAGTTCTGTTTTTCCACTTCCCCTCTAAAGAGAGATCAATCGGCTAGTGGCTCAGCGTAATTACAAATGGAAACTTCCTAGAAGAGGTGCCCAGAGTTAGAGGATTCAGTGTAAGGCACCTAGACCTCGAAGTTACTTGTTTAGACATAGTGAGTACCCCCTCCCCCTTTTATTGAATCTGTATATTTATTTTCTTTGAGCTCCAGAGGACATAGCATGCCATATCTCATTTACATTAATCTACTTTCAGTTAAACAAACAAGTGAATGTAGGTAAATGAATGATAGGATTATCACTTTCATAACAGTGCCATTTCCACAAGGAAAACCCCAAGTATTGGGACCCCATGGCTGGGGTTTGCAGAAAGGAGCAAAGATGCCAAAAATTTATCCTGAGCCAGGGATGAGGAAGATTGGCATCCACAAGTCCAGGCAACACAAGGCAGGCAACAGCTGGCTTTGCCAGCTCCACCTGGCTCCAATAAAGGACTGGCTGCCATGCTTGGCAATGGCTGGTGGGAGAGACAGACAAAAGCCAACTTCCCCGAGGCTGGCCAGTTCTGGTGGAAGAAGGTGGAGGAAGGAGAGGTAGCTGGGTGAGAGGGCCTCAGGCCCTCAGTATGGTGCTGAGAAAATGACTGAGTTGGGGGAATTCAGGCCAATTATAGAGTGATCCTTTCACACCCAGCCATCTGGAGATGCCTGTAAGGGGACTGAGCCTATAATTGGGAAGCTAACCTAAATAACAACTTCCAAATTTTAAGGAGATTTGATAAAATTTTAAGCTAAGTTTTACTGAGTGTCTACTACGTAAACAGGCTTTTTGATAGGTGCTGTGGTCAATAATAACAATAGTCATAATGATGGTGGTAACAAGATGATGATGATGGTATATTGTTAAACTTTAATGAGCACTTACTAGGTGCCAGATTGTGTTATGTACCTCAGCCCCTTTGATTCTCACAATCTTCTATAACATAGACATTGTTACTATCATCCTCCTTTTAAAATGAGGAAATCAAGACTTAGGGAGTTAAAGTAATGTGCCCATGATCATAGAATTAGATGATGTTGCCGGAATTTGAACCCAAGCAGTTCAACTCTTAATCTCTATTCTAGACTAGGTTGGAAAATATATGGGGTTGTACTTAAGGAACTAATAGTCTAGTAAATAAGAAACTACATAATAATGATGATGGAACTAATTAATAGTAAAAATAGTAATACAGTAGGACCCCACAGTAATGCACTCTACAACAAAGTAAATTCAGATATAACACACTTGAATATTGGATTTCATTCCTGGCTTTGAACTCACGCTAAAAATTAACTGCACAAACACCTAATCTATATTTTTAGAATTATTATTTTTTGGATCCCATTCAGAGTGATCTGGAGGAATATCACTATATAGAATTAGTATAACAACAGTAGTAATAGCTGATTTGAATAGTATAAAAGAGTAGCTGGTTTTTATGAACCACATACCATGAAGCCATTAATTCTAGTTCTAGTTGTAAGTAAATAATGTTATCCCTGACAGAGAGATGAAGATCACGAAGCTTACGTGATCTGCTCAAAGTTGAGTAAGTTAAGTGGAGAGCGAGGATTGGAATTGACTCAGAATGAGTCTCAATCCAATGCTTGCTTCACTATGCCATCTATATTGTCTCTCTCCAATAAAATAGGATATATGAAAAGATTGCACATGGTACAGTTACACAGAGGAGAGAGCATATTTAATTTTAAGGAACTGGTTTGTATCAGAGAGAGCGCTAACATTTACTGAGTTCTTACTATGTGCCAGTCACACTACTGAGCATGTAGACTGTATTCTTTTATTTAATCTTTGTAAAAACTGAGTCAAGCATTGTGGATGAACAAGAACCATCCAGATAGACTGTGGATGAGAGGTAACTAGTCTAAGATGAGCGAATAGTATGTAGAAAGGCCTAGAGCCATGAAATATCATGGTGTGTTTGGCAGAGCTAAAATCATTTTGGTGTTACATGAGCATAAAAGATAGTGCAGAAAGGCAGTATGTGGTTGTGGGAGAATAGAAGATAGTGGGGATCGGAGATGGAGTTATAAAGATAGAATTGTGATGACATTCTGAATGGCCTTGGACCTGGCCCTTGTCCTACAGATAATATTTGGGTGGCAGAGTCCCGGAGGGAGAAACAAGTCCAGGTAGAAATTTAATTTTCTCAAAAAATCTTGAAAGGTGGAGCTATTATCTCATTTCATTGTAATCCGTAAGGAAACGTGATGCCCAGATAGAAAGAGGAAAGAACTTAGCCAAGATTTTGCAGTTTGCAAATGGCAGAGCTGGGCTTCAAACCCACTTCTCTCTGGCTCAAAAGCCCACATTTCTTTTACTATCCCAAGATGTATTACTTTACATAGCTCAGTTCTAGAGCTTGGAAAGGAAATGAATAGGAAGAAGGTAGACAGAAAGTGCTCAGCAACTTCAGATCAACTTACCCAAGACTGTCCTTGTGTTGCCAAAATAAATTGCTTTTTTCTTATAGATTTTTATTAAAATTACCAATGTTACCATTGCCACTATGAATTTTAAAAAGGTCAATCAAGAAAGATGATATTGTAAGACGGAGTCACACAGAACCTGAAGAAAATGATCAAGTAACAGTAGAGCCTATCTAACTTCTGTCACTAGCTAGGCTGCGGCTATTTACATTTAGAAAGTAGGGCTTCCAAGAATTGCTGGTGCAGGTCATGCATGCACAATGATACCCAGTGAGGAGAAAAATCTTCCTGGCAATTGACTCACCTGTCCCAGCACTGAGTTGTTTCTACCCTGAGGAAAGGACCCATTTTTCATATATAGGAGCCATATAGGTTAGCAGAAGTCATCGTCATGAAAGAAGCATCAAGAAAGTGGCAGTTCCCATTAAAAGTTTTAGCTGGTCTCCACATTTTACATAAAAAAGCACCACTCCACCCATTGTTTGCATAATTTCAGCAATGCTAGCATTTAACTTCTAGTTTAATGATATGTTCAACCTTTACCCCAAATTATTGTTTACCCTCCAAAGCTTTTGATTTTCTTGATTGACGCTCCAGATTGTTTTGTTTGGTTTTGTTTTTGCCTTTATTTTATCCTAATAAGTGTGGAAAAGAACTGCAGCACAAGAGTCTGATGGTTTGCTCTTCTACTCAATATTTAGCAAAACTATCCCATATTGGTTACTTTCTCAGAATTCCAATTTACTCAGCTTTGAATTGAGGATAATAATACCTACTTCCCAAAGATGTTTAATGGGAAGTGTCTGACTTGGAGTGAGACCTAAAAAGTGGTCATGATTATTGGGGTGTTGTATAATAAACAGTCAAGATTACAAAGGTGTATCTTCGCCCAACCTGGCTTAAAACTGCTATCATTCCAGATCCCCCCAAGTGACAGGTTTACTACAAGGACAAATAATGAATTATGGATTCTAAATGGGGAAGTGGTAAGGGGCATATAAGAACTCATTTTCCAGGTGGCCTGACTCGACACCATCTCCAAACCCTATTTTTTTGATAGGTTTTTTTTGAACCTTTCCTTGAAGGAAATCCAACTAGTTTTTTTAAAATCATAGTTTTAATAGTTTATTATAGTTTTTTATTATATTTATATGTATGAAACTATACAATAAATTGCATGTAATATATATTTAGATTATACATTAATGTAAGTATCTTCTTGTCTCTTACAAGTCTTTGCTCAAACGGATTAATACCCTCTCAGTGTGGTCTACCTTGACTCACTACCACACTCACTATAAAATCCAATCTTGCCCACAAAACACCTTCTCCCTTTCCTGATTTATTTTTTTCTTTCTTTAGCATCTTTCACATTCTCATATGCTACATAATTGTTGTTTTGTTCATGTTTTGTTTACTCTCTCTTTTCTACAAGAATATATGCCCCACGAGGGCAAGGATTTTGTTCTTTTATCTTGGTGGCCTTTTCCCCAGGGCCTAGAAGAGTGCCTGGAATTTGTAGGAGCTTTATGTTGAAGAAATAAAATTATATTATGGCCGCTTTCCCCCCTAATTTCTAGGACCTGAGAGTTTTCATATTTTATTTAAAGTTGTCAATAAAATGCTTTTTTTTTTTTTTTTTTTTTTTTTTTGGACAGTTGATACACCTACAGACATAGAGGTCCTAATGAGCATCTCAGAAGTTTACTTGGCCCGTCATTTATGAAAACCAAAGTAATTTCCCACTTGTCCAGAATGATGCATTTTCTCCTGGAATGAGAAGCCTGAAGGTTGCCTCTGCCTATTTCATGAAAAGGAATAAAATTTAAAACTATCTCTTCCATCTATAAACTTTTCCCACCCTATTACTAGAAACTTCTAAGATCACAACATCAGTCTGAGATATTGTGTAATGGATAGTAATTAAAGGCTTAAATCTTGACTCAAACAATGCAGTAATGCTGCTCTGAAAGGGGAAGAAAAACTAAGGTCCGTCTCTTCCAAATCTCTCAATGTGGAAGTGCTTGTTTGTAAATTGTCAACTCTGTGTGTATGTGTATATATTTCTTTTTAAGTGATGATTATTTTGGGCAAGTAAAGAGCTTTGATTGCATCATCTGTGCATAAAATTAGTATGAAAGTAATGAGTTTGTTTTTTTTTTTTTTTTTTTTTTTGGTGATTCACTGAATTGTCAGGTGCTAGTTAAATGGCTAAGGCAAAGTCAAGTGACAAAGATTTTCTTAAATCTTTGTTTCAAAGTAATGTAATGGAAACACATACATTTCAATATGATTGTGTTAAAGAAACAATTAGCAAGACAGCATATAGATGTGTGTGGGTCAAATGGGAGGATGGGTAACTTTAGTATAGGGAAATATAGTGCATATTCAAGATCATGGACAGTTTAATCACATACATATAAATAGGGACAACTCAGTTTATTTGTTGACTTATTGCTTTTATATTTTATCCTGAAACTCTACTCTATTTTGTTTAATTGACAATGGTTTCTATTTCCCTCTCCTTGAGTAACTATTTTTCATTCCTGAGTTTGGGGGTGGGAAGAGGCTTAAAATATCAGTAAGACAAATGGGAAGAAAGGCAAAACTATCTTTGTCTGCAGGTTATATAACCTGTGTTTATTATTTTTATAAGGGATGAAGATATAGCCACTATAGTATTCAGAAAAAGGGAATCATATTGGTTGGTTCTCATGTGTAGGAAGCATTTCAGGCTGAACATAGTGAACTTACTAGAGTGCTATCCTCAGCTGATGGAAGCTGAGCTTATGTTGTAAGCAGTGCATATTATTGTATAAAATTTACTGCAAAGAGGAGTGATATGAATAGAGAATGTATACAGTAGCTTACTGCGTGCTAGCAGGTCTTTTCTGGGCTCCTAAATGTTAACTGGATAGTAATGTAAGTTATTACACTCATTAAATTAGGCCACAAACAAGTCAACAGTGATTCAGCAAAATGGCTTTGTTTGTATAGTGCAAGGAAGTCTGATAGATATCCAGTCACACATTTATGGCTAAATGGATGAAGATTTTAACATTACAGCCTAATAAAAACCCCATACTGTGTGATTAAATAAGAGGGAAAGCAGTAAAAAAGAGAACGCGTAATGACGGTAACATGTAGGTCAGTTACAATTTAATTGTCATTGCACTTCATTGCTAACATATCAATTCTCTGCTGCTTAGCTGAGCAGAAAACAACAACTTAACATGTACACTGGGCCCACTGACGAGTCGTCAAACCCCCACTTCCATCACCTGCTTTTGACTACTTCCTTAACAACCACATGAAGTCTTCCTGCTTTAATAGGATAATCTTGCTGAAAGCTCCTGCTGATTGTTTCTTCCTATGCTCAATGCATCAGTGATCAGTAAATTTACTTCACACTCTACATAGATGCTAAAATTAGATTGTTTGCATTACAACTTTCAATACTTCTGCAACAAGAAACACCTGCCTGCAGATTTATATTGTTTTGTTTAATGGTTTAAAATAAAGATAGCCTCACAGTGGCGATACCTTGATGTACTATATCGGAGGCACACAATGGCTGATCATTTTTCTTACTTATCCAATTTGTACTGTATTTCTTGCCATATAAGGTATAGCTTCATTATCATTAATTGCAGCTTTAGAAAAACCGAGGAAGTATTTATTCTTGCCAACTTTGCTGCAATTTTACTTATTCAATGCAACTAAGAAATGAGGGGGGTAGAAAAGCGCAGTATATTTAACATTTTTTCCCTGAATCTGGATAATTCACACAGATCTCAAAGGGGCTTTGGCACCTTTTTAAAATGTTAGCTCTAAAGAATTGTCTGCCTAGCATACTTATTCTGATCTATAGTAAAGACTTAACCGAGTACATAACCAAACTATTAATTCAGGTGCCTAAGGTGACATTTTTTATCCAGCTTAGTGTAGTCTATTCCATATAGAATAGAGCACAGCTCTTGTTATAAAAAATGATCCAGCAGAAGCTAGATAACTTTATTAGAATGATTAGAAACATCAACATTTTTTTTTCTCATTTCAAATCTCATTTTAATTCAGATTTCTGGGAATCAGGCCCATAGATTCCAAATGTCGCAAGTATGTTCTACTGGTAGATTTTCTTCCCTCTGCACCTCATTTTACCTATTTAGATGGAATCATGTGTCATCTAAGGGCAAGAATAAGGTCCTGGAGTTCAAGATCATGGACAAGCAGAGCAAAATCCCCAGGAACAAATTCTGTCTCTAGAATGATATCTAGAGGCAGTCTCCAAACAATGAGAGTTATTAGTGATTTGGGAAGAGCTTCGTGGTTACCTCTAAGACTGGCAGCTTATGAATCTCCAATTCTGATTTAAGGGTCAGTAATTGATAGATACTAATCCAAGATTGTAATCGCTAAGAAAACATTTATAAGAAAAAAGGGATGAACATAAGGAAGGCATGTTTCTTCTTTATGCACTATGGATGGAAATTCTTTCTTTGAGTTCAACCAGGGAAAGACCAAAGTAGTACAGTAGTTTTGGTTTCCATGGTGCTACTTATAAAGATTATGCAAAGTGTTTAATGAATAAGTAACTCCTCTTAACACTCTGTGGATGAAACACTTAAGAGATTTGGACAAAAATAACAATATGAATAAAAAGTTATATGTGGTGGTCCAAATGCCTAGTTATCTGCATATACCCCTGTCTACTCAGCTGCACCAGGAAGATGGCTGTCTTCTATTAAGAGTACTCTTTCATATCCTTTCTAATAATAAGTACAGGCCAAATTTGTTCCTCTAGCATAGACAACTTCTTATCATCTTGGATAATCATGCCCAGTGGAATTGGTAACACTCAGACTGCCTAGAAAATGAACCCTAGCAATATGCAAAGTTGCTTATCCAGGTGAACATTCTGCAGATGCTCCAGAAAGTGAGGGAGAAAGCTGAGGAAGACCTGTCATCGCAGAACTATCCAATTAGAGTTTTTATTGGTGAGGGTTCTCTTCAGCCTTTTATTTTAATTCATTTGTTGAGTGCCCATATACATTTCTCTCTGTCCCCATGCGAAATAAATTGTAAGTAAAAGACTCATTTTCACAAGTAACATATATTTTCTGGGGGTTTGGGGGGAAAATGCATTGATTTTTCTATAAAAATGAGCTTTGGAGATTTACAAGTGCCTGGCCAGCTAAATATAGAAGTGTGATAAATTCAAATTCACAACAATGGATTTAACCACATTATTGTCAAAATAATTTATTTAACCATGTATTAACTTATCTGAAAATAGCTGGAAGAAGGACTGGAGAAAGCTGAGTTTTCAAGTGTTTTCAGATACCACTTTTGAATCATATTTACCACTTGTCTAATTTTTAAACCTTGACTGAATAATGCCATGTTCATTTTATCTTTGAATCAAAGAGAACTTGGAAAAATTCCAAATGACAAACTATTCACTGACTTCGAGCATAGATTTATCACCCAGAATATTAACTAGCTTGATTCTTGATACTACTTAGCTGTTTTAAATGGTAAGGCCAATCAATGTTCTCTAGGGCTATTTTAGATTTGTGTCTCTCAAAGCTGTAGGAGATTAGTGTCTAAGCATGGACTGAGGGAAGCAGTGCCCCATTATGCATCGTGTGTGTGCGTGTGTGTGTGTGTGTGTGTCTGTGTGTATGTGTGTCTGTGGGTGTGTGTGGCATGTGTGTGTATGTGTGTGTGATGTGTGTGATGATGGTTTGGCAGGATGGACTTCCACCTCCAACAGCTGCCTTTTATAAGCTTATCTGAAACACTGACACAATTTTTGGAAGCTCATTAGACTTAAGAGTGATTGCAGATGAAAGAGGATGCACGGTTACTCACTGACATTCATGCCTGCTTTTTAAATCTCATGCTGTATTGTTGCGGATCTTGATTTCACACTCAGATGCTTAACCCCACATTAATATGTGTCTTCTTCCTCAAGATGAACACAGTTGCCTTCCTTGCCTGGTATTATCATTCCCCGCCAACAAAATGGATTGCAGGAAGTTTAGAGGGAGAAAAAACAACAGAGATGTCTCGAAATTTTAACCATGATTTTTCCATGTATTCCTTAATGCAATTCATATTTTTAATGCAATACGTATTTGTGAGTGCCTCCTATGTACAGCCGTGTCCCGGCACAATGTAGATTCTTCTGGGGAATTAGCTTCTTAAATAAAAAGACAGGTATTTTCATCTCCCTAGGGTCATGCCAGATGTCTATTTCTTTTTATCTTTCCTTATTAAATTATGTTTACCTGAATACATCAGGTTCATTTCACCTAGGCAGGATGTCCCATTAAGCATGACAAGTAGAAGGTTGCAAGATTAATGCCCTTCTTGAGCTTGAATTAGTGTGTCAGCATCTTTCCAGACCTAGGACCAGAGTATACAGGAAGTATTCCATAATGGACCTTAGCCTCTAACTGAACTGCTCTAATATTATTCCTATAACAAGACTACTTTTAAAGAGTCTCATTATTGGCTTCATTAGGTATGTTACTTGCATCAGTGGCTGTAGTTACGTGTATAATATAGGAGAGGTTAACATAGCATATTTTTTATGTATTATATGGCATACAGCTTGAAGTAGCCAAAAGGTTTATGGCGATGTAATTGGTAGTTAGTGTGAAATTTGTAAGACAAATAGACAATATCTAGGGTAACCCCTCTAATCCTCATCTTTCAGTTTTTTACAGCCACCAAAGGGCCTCATTAAAACAGCAGTCAGCACCTTAGTGAAAAGATACAGTGCTTAGAGTGCCCAAATGTGACAGAAAATCTGCATTTTGTTAATCTGACACCTTTGATAGATTATACAGTGTGAAGCCATTTCTTCTAAGCATTATGATAACGCTTAAGGTTCTCTTCTGAATCCAACTTTGCTATATTCACCAGCTATAACAATGTGAAAAAGAGCCAATTGAATAAAATGAAGCTTAGAAGGTGAAGAGGAACCTTTTTCTATGCCACAAAGCTCTTTGCAGGCAAAGGGGCTGGAACGCAGTCGTTGGCATTTCCAAGGACCACTTAATCTTGGGGGTAACATTCCTTTAAATATGAGGATGCTGCTTATGAATACGCCAGCATTTGTGTACAACAACATGTAGGCTTCCAGGACAGAGGAATCGTAGTTTTATTTTTTATATGGGAAAGATTACTGGCTTTTCATCTTTTTTAAAACAGATTAATGTTTTACAACGGTACCCAGGCTAAGGGAATTAATGAAAACCTTACTCTTCATTTCACAAAAAGACCCTGTGAAATCTGAGACTTCAGAATGAGGAGGTCCAATGCAAATGATGTAAAACCAAGCAAATCTTCTAATTTAGTTCTAGGTAGCTGCCAGCACAGAGCAGGACCAATGAAAATGACACCATGAATTGTAGAAGCATGACTGCAGTGATCTTAAGCAAAGACTGGCCTCCCTTCAAGCCCTCACTATACCTTTCCCCAAGCCAGAAGAGTTTGGCATTGCCCCTTTCACTCTGAGTCTCATCCCCAAGGCCTCCTTCAGAGAGATTTGTATGGACAACTGACAAAAAAGGTGGAAACTCAAATTGTAAGGTCTATAGAAGAAATAGTCTTTAGACATTCTGTTACATGTAAATGTACATTTTCATTATAGCTTCTTAGAGGAAGAAAGAAAGGTGTAGAACAAAACTTCAACATGATTTCATCTCTATATTGGCCCACGATTTGAAAATGTTTACTAATTATGATTGGGCCAAAACAGAAGGTGACTTCTCTTGAGCCCTTTGTGTCTGCCTGTGATTGAGGACTGTTCTTGTATGTATGTATTTCCAGCAATTCTTACAAAAGTAGAAAAGCCCATTCCCCACTCTTCCAAGCTTTCCATCTTTCTGGTCAAATGATATTAAAATGAAGTCTTTTGTTTTAAAACTTCTAGAACGATGACCGGACCATTTTGGCCTGCATGGTTTATGTATTTTATGATGAATACAAATTGCTCCTTAATATAGTAGTGGAGTATCTTTAGTAAAAATGGAAAAGTAGAAGAGATGACTAAAAAGCATTTTGTGTTATTTATGTTTTAACCCATAGCATAATAGAGTGTTATTTGTAAGCAGCTGTAATTCAAATGAAATAAAACATATTGACCATTGTTTATATTTTAATATTGAAAGTCTTCGAGGACAGATTGATAATCAGATTTAAACATGCCAAGGTAATTGCCTGTCTTTCTTGTTAGATATACTTAACCATATATACCTACTGAAATTTCCTTTTCAGTATTTTATGTGTACTCATTTTGAATCTATTTTCTCAAAGGGTTAGGATTTATTTTCCCATGTGATAAAAGAAACCAGTTTTCATTTAAATGTTCCCATTTAGGTATTTGCAATTATTAATAATACAGCTTACAAAAGGAAACATTTCAATGACAGGAACCTTGAAACAAATCCTTGAGAATTTGGAATGGCTATTGCTTTCTCTTATAATAATCTGGGGCCAGTCACCACTTTTGTTGAATTCAGTGTGTGGTTTCGTGTGTGTGTGTGTGTGTGTGTGTGTATGTGTGTGTGTTTGAGGGTCAAAGCTATTAAATTTTAGTCAGTTGCTAGAGGGAGTGGCAGGCCTCTTGACTGAGAAATCTACTTGAAATTACTCTTTGGGAGGAAAAAAAAAAGATAGAAAATTGCCTCATCAGACCCATCTTTCAACCAACAAATCCTGTGACTCTCACTGTTCTTAATTGTTGACCTCTACCATCTGTGTCATGCAATGTGGTAGGAACTCTCCCTTCAAATAAAGATCCATGCTACCTCATCAGAATGTACTTGTTAAAAGTGATAATGGTTCACAATCGGTACTTAGCCATGTGAAATACAATATCCCCTTTTAAAATGTGGAGGTTTCAGGCCTAAATTAATACCTTGGTATGTAAGTCATTACATTATCTGAAAATCATTTGATATGAAAGAGAAATATCTGTGAGATGCTTTTGTTATCCAAAGGGTTTGAATTGCTGAATTTATTTAATTTGGGAAAGGGAAGTTATTGTGTGATGTCTATGGCTAATTGCTGGGAGTCATTTAGCCTTTAAAAAGCTGCCTTTACATATGTAGCACCAGCACCGGAAAATGTATTTTAGGAAGTTATATATTTTTTCATCAAGTAAACAAAAAACATTTGAAATATATCTGGCATTATATTCATGGAATTGGACTTTAAAAAATCACAGCCTTCTCCAGTGAATTATCTGAGTGTATGTGGCTTGCCTTGCCCCGCAAAATGAACTTAAAGGGGCATTGTGAATAGAATATGTGGGTTTAAAATTCAGTGGATTATTCACATCTGTTAGGTGAGAATTAAAGAGTGCTGAAATAATGTATTCTTATGTTTTAGAGCTATCACTGCCAAAGGCTACTGACTAGTAAGTATCAACATCTGTGTTACTTCTCCTTTAGATTTCCTGATTCGATGTGTCTAAACATTTCATTTACTACTGGAATTTTTAAAAGTAGTTTTAAGCCTCTGTTTGATGTACTAATTCATTGAAAGATATTATTAGCAAATATTAGTTAAGGGATTATATGTACAATTAGCCCAAAATAACATTAACTGAATGTTGTGATTCGTATTATTGAAAGGACGTCAGACTCTTGAAATGGTAAATAATGGAATAAAAATAAATAAAGGTACCTGTATTTTGACAGTGATATTCCACCTCTGGTTTCCCCATGCGCAAGCGTAAACACACACACTCTCTCCCTCTCTCTCACACACACACAATCATTCAAATGCCTTTTCTTTCTCTGACAAAAATATTCATTAAAAACATTTCACTGTGCTGCCTTTTAATATAGCACGGGCATTCAACCTGCGCGGGAAGCTTCCTGGAACCGCACAAATACTGTGTAATTATCTGGTGGCTCCCTGCTGGCTGCTGCATATTCCAAGCACAAAGTGAGCAGCGCATTTCTAGAGCCTGACTCCTGTCTTCATTGTCCCTGCTTGGAATATGAAGCCTCACTTCATTATAGTAGACCTGATCAAACTTGATAGATTTAGCCATTATTCTTGACTGTGTCAACTTTCCACAGTTTTTTCTCCCCCTCCCCTCCTTGGGCTCTTTTGTTTTGCCACCCAGGGAATGCAGAATATTCCGAGTCTAGGCTTCTCTCTTTCTCGCCTCTTCTTCTCTTTCTTCCCTCCCTCTCTCTCTGGGCTCTCTTAATCCCCCTCCTTCTCCCTCCACCCCATTTCTTTCACTATCTCACCCCCTCTTTCTCTCCCTGCTCCCACCCAAACAAACCAAGGATTCAACAAATAATGTTCTTTCCACATCATGTGATTCCAGGAAAATAAGGCTGCAATTTTTCTCTCAATTGTCCTCTTTGGTTTTGAGTTTTCAGTTACTATAAAAGAATTCTGCAGCAATGTTGACACACAAGGCAGAAATTCTTTGAAAATCCTTTTATATTTCCTGTTAGTAGCACAGTAACTTTTGCTCTACGATGTTGTGATGGTTGGTTTTTTTTTTTTTTTTTTTGGTTTTTTTTTTGTCTGTTTTATGACAACTTTCAAGGAGCACTTCAGAGTTCGTATTTTCAAGGATCATCCACATCAGTGTATCTTATCAAATTTTATAAATGCCGTAGTGCATTTTCTTTGCAAAAGGCGTTAGATCATTCTTTAGGCAAATACAGATGTTGATACAACTGGTTTAGCATAACAGATTGCTTGTAGTATTTGAAAGTTGCTACGCAACAATAGAGAATTATATCATAGCTCTAACAAAATTTTAAAGTATCAGAAAAATAATGCAACCCACATTAGCATAATTAGGACCACACTGATCCCTCAAACTGTCGTGGAACAAGTTAACCCATATGTCAGGAATTGTTACTGAACTTAAAATACTTATAAGGTCAATTTATCATTACCCTAGTTAATGAATATTTTGTGGTGAGATTTAATTCCTTGAGTTTTAATTTATTTCTATTGCACATGTAGCCCTTGGGTGGATCTCGAATGCTATTTAAAAGTTAAAAAATAATGCTTAATGTTAAAGTCTGCTTATTAAGTGCAAATTATTAGTACAGTAAAAACTTAAGGGCCTTAGAAAGTCCTCTCAATCTCAAGAGTATCTCCACCCCCCAAACCACTCCCAATCCTTTTCAATTTTTATTTTTTGAAAGCAAAAGCCAGGCTCCCAACATGGTGCTTTTCAACAAGTTTACTCACAGGATTCTTATTGTAGCTTCTGCTTTTATGCCACAGAAATAAGGTAAGATACTAGTATGGCATGAATTTAATATTATCCTGCTTAAATTTAAAATAAAATAATTATTTTTTAGAGTGGCATTTTCAGTCACACCAAAAGCTTCATGGCATCTTAAAATGTAAATTGCCGTGAAGCAACACAAAGGAGAAAGAGAAGATTTTGAAGGCAATCGCACTGATCACTTAATTCAGTAGCTGCATATCCACTTGGCATAAGGTAATTAGAGTGCCACATTGCTGTAAAGACAGAAAGCTTAGGGTCCCATTCTGACTCACCCAGACGATAATACATGATTAGAAGTCAGTGACAGATCACAACTGCTGAATGACCCACCAAGGTCTTATCAAGGGCAAATCGCATAATTAGCATGCACTTCGCTGGCAAAGGAGTACAGTGCTATTGTTCCCGCACAATCAAATTAGCCCCGCCAATGAGGTCAGTGTTCTGTGACCTTAGAGACATTTTATGTCTTATTCCCCCTTCTTGTCTCTCACATACACACGTGCAATATGCATACATGCACACACACTTAAACTGAACCTAAGTTCCATGGACACTCCACACATGTTTTATAGAGGCATTTTTGAAGTACACTCCATTGACTCTTTAGTTCATCATATGTGGAATGAGGAAACTAGCTAATGTAGTCTGACCCTGGGGAACACATATGTAATGGAGCTACTTTGACATAAATTCAAGCATCTAGTGAGGCTCCGATCTCACATTATTTGCTCTTAATACGTCTGCAGCATCCCATGTGTACTAATGAAGTCTTCGCCTTCCTTTTGGCAGTCAAAATGACCTGGCTGATTTGTTCACTTTGCCTCCATCCCATCTACATTTTCCTCAAGCACTATGCATTTCTGTGACCCTAAACTTCTCCCAGAAAGGGCAAAATGTGGAAAATGGCTGAGGTCCCTCATAGCTCCAGACCATTCTTGTAGCCAGGGTACCCCCTACTGTGCCACCGATGGCCCACTGAGTATAGCTGTCATAGGGTCAGAGGCTTCCCCTGCTGGGTGACTTGTTGGTCTGTGGTCTGAAAAGTGGGCATCTTCTTTTCATTTTCAGCAATGTGGGGAATCCTGGAAGAGCTCTTCAGTGAAACGACTTGACTGACTAGCAAGGAGCCTGTTTTGTTTTCCAGTTTGAAAGTCACTTTTTCATTTGTTCTACACACTTCATCACGTGTTCACTGCACAGGAGAGGTTGGCTGGCACTCTGCACTGAGCAGAAGCATATGTTACCCTCGCCCTGCCATTTCCATCATTCCACTGTGCTCTCCCTGAACCAGGTATTATCATGGCCCATGCTCCTGGATTCCATTCTGCTGGCATTACCTGCCTCCATACTTTCTATTGATTCCTTTAAAGACATGTTTACATGCTATCAAATTAAAACAAAGTTTTGAGTCCTCTAAAGAGGATAATGAAGATATTTTGTTCTCTTAAGAGCTAAATAATTTCAAGTTTTCATTCTTCGAATCTTGCCCAAACATGACTCACAATTTACTACTGTTAAGATAAGGCTCACATGAGCTGAGATTTCATGACATTTTCAGAAACATGTAGTCCAAATTTTAGTGCTAATGAGAAGTCTAGGGAATATTGATTCGTATAAAAGGGAGGGGCTCTGGCTTGAGGCTATTGTTCAGGGAGTGGGGGCTGCCTGAGGTGTGGGAAGTTTTGGATTTGTGGTGCAATCAAGAAGCAATGGACTGAATTGAATATCAGATGACTTGGGTCTAGCCCTGGCTTTGAACTTGGCCAAGGCTTTTTAAAATTCTTGGCCTGGATGTCTTCATCTGCAAAATGACTAGATTTGGCAAGAGGCTCTCTCTGGTCTCTCCCAGAAATAACATTCTGTATTTGTAAAACATGTGTGAAAGCTTTGACCAGTTCATCTGGTCATATGTACGAATCAGTTGCCGTCTTCAATGTTTGCATGTCACAGCTCTGACCATTGTAACTAATAGCAATGTTGCAGATAGTGGATGCAGATCTCGGAAATCTAACACCACAAGGAAGAGAGGGGTGTGAGTGTATCTCTTGTTTATAAGATTTCATCTTCTCTCACCCTTGACACATATACCTTGTATAATTAAACACTAAGGAAAGGGAGAAGCCAATGAAAGCACAACTGAACTTACGTTTAAATAATATGTTTCCAAAGTGTCACTGACCAGGCAAGTTTATCTTTGAGCCAATTAAATAATTCTAGCTCCACTTTGGCCTCTTCTGTAATTGTTGTGTTTTGTGACACTTACATGTTAGTAGGCAATGCATGTTTACAGCTGTGTTGTGGTGTTCCCATGCTTCCAAACATATTTCCTTGAGCCAGTGAAAGATTTTGATTGACTTCTATTTTCTGAAGCTGAACTCTATGGATATTTTAAGAGAAGGAGATTTAAATTAGAGTTTAGCAGTATAGGGTCCTCCCTAATAATTTATTTTTAAAGTTTAGTTCATCTATTATAAATGCCTTGGTCATTTGTGCTGTATGCAGGGATAAAACTTTTCTTCTCCTATAGCGCAGAGATAATTTCTAAAGGTCTTGTTGATTGTGCAAACACAGGGACGTTTCCCTTCAATGAGAATTAATATTGTCTGTCTATAGAATGGCAGCAGTATTCAGCGTGCCACAAAAGTTCCTGAAAACATCGTATTTATAATGATTGTGACAAGCTATTCCATCCTCCTGGTATTTAGCCTTCATGGTAACTTCTTTTTGATGAAAAAATATAGAGAATTATGCACAAAGGAGCAGTTTTTATACTTGTAATGGAAATATTAAAAAGAGACCCATTTTTATAAATTGTCTATCTAATAGAGATTTTACAGCATCTGTAAAATATAGACACTGCATCTTGCAGCACTGTTTCTGCTGTTAGGGTGTGTGCTGATTTGTATAAGGTGTATATTTTCATATGTGTGCTCTAGGTACATTATATGTATTACATATAAATATAAATCATGGTACCCAAAGTCTCCAGGGGACCCCCCCCACCCCTTAGTCATCCAGTGCAAACCATGAAAGTCCCCTAACAAACAGGATTAAAATTCACTCCTTTCAACCATCCCAGGCATTTATTCCTTCCTTTTCATTGAGCTACATTTGTCTGATTTAACAAGATAAGATTTGAGTGCTGATGCAGCCCGTTGTTAATGTAGCAGCCGCATCCACCATACCATCGACACTCGGCATCAGAGGAATGCATAAATCAGGTATTCAAAAAAAATTAGATATGCAGCACACCAGTTTTATAGTCCCAGCCTCAGAAATTGAAATGGCCCAGATTAATGTATTATATCTTACACACTGTCCGAGTGAATCAACTTTAATATATTGAACAGATTCGCAGAACAAGACTTTGTTATCTAAGGAGCACTCGGAAGAAGGAATTGACCTGAGGATTTGATTTGGTTCAGGTAGTTCATGTTGTACAGCAGCATTTGAATAGTTTCACATAAAAATAAAATTTGTATTAGAAATATTTCACATCATTTCTGGGCTCATCCACACGGCAGCTTTGCAGAGGGCCAATATTACAGAAACAATGTCCGGCCAAGATATGATTTTAACCTTTGCTTCTGACATGGCAAAACAATATAATTGTAATTTTAATGCAAGCTGCTGTTTCTCAGCAAGGCAGCTGGTACGGGCTGACTTTAACTAGTTTGGATTTTGACTGGAAATGAAATGCCCATTGAATTGCTCATACAATAGAAGCACCACAATTTGTAGCATTCCATTCCCAAAGGCTCAGTCGGGGCTGAAGCTGCTCTGTGAAGAAGCTGCTTTTTATACTGTTGGATGCCTTTCCAGGAAAGGGCCAGCCTGGAAGCAATGCAAGGTTGTGAGGACAGTATCTCTTTTCTTTGCCAGCCTGGGATAGCCATGACTAGGAAATAGTTTTGGGATTTGAACTCAGAGACGATGTGATCTTTCCCCTGATCACCTGGAATAGAGGAAGGATGGGAAGAAGAAGAGCAAACACTGAAGTCTAGAGAGAAATAATCTGCATTTGGGGAATACGTGCCAAAGTGTTTCATTCTTCTACACTTTCTTTTTTCTGTTTTAAATGCAGCCACGTTCTAGAGGGCCTTCTTTGTGTAACTGCAAGACCTGCAGGACTGTGCTCTCTTCCCAGGGTGACAATGATGGAGCCTGAAATCATTTCTTATACTTATTGGCAATGTCAGCTATGTGATCCACGACAGACTATAAACTCCACCCTACCCAGAGGTGGCATTCTATTTAATGCATTTGATAGAACAAATGCTAGCAGTAGTGACGATTTTCTCATTGAACTCAGAAAATCTTTGTTATTTCTAAAGTGTTTAGAATGAGAGAAATAGGCAGAGACAGACATTAAATGTAAAGACAGTAAATAGACACAAAACTGGTCAAACACTAGTTCCTGTTACATTTACATGTAAGGTAAACAAGAAGTCAAAAGAAAAAAAAAGCACACTTCATCCTTAGGACAATACTACAGCCCTTATTGGCAAAGATTCTTTTGCCTATTTATTTACCGATTAGTCTTGCCTGTTTTTCATACCTTTGATTTATTCTACTTTTTAACTAAAAGGTATACTTTGATTCATTCAGCCAACCTCATAGGTAGATGGCTAATGCTCCTGGTTTTTCTGTGGTTGGTGGAGCTGTTCATTAACATATCTGACATCAGAAATCTGACTATGCTTTTATGACTGTTTCTGCTTCTGTTTTCACCTACCCAATTCTCGCTTTTCATATGTCAATACTAATGTTTTTATTGACTGGGAGCTCAGACCTCAGCCCTCTTTCCCTTCTCCCCTACCAACCCAATCCAGGCCAGGACCCACTAATGCAAGAGGGAAGCTTGCCCCCTCAGGGTCTTGGACTTGGAAACCATCTGATGGCCCCTCTGAGGACACAGGTCAAGGCCCAAGATAATCTTTGAGCAGGGCAAGGGTCAGCAGGGCAAGGGCCCCACGTGCCACTTGCCATATAATTGCAGACGCTGGCGTTCATTTCTCTCCTTGCATCCTGCATTACCCTTTGTCCCAGTGTTTGTTTGCCTATTAGTTTTTTAGGTACTGATTTAAATCTGTTTTTCCCAAGAGAACTCAAAGCTCTTTAAGACTGTCTTTTTCATATATTCCTCATTCTTAGCACAGTGCCTGGCACATAATAGGGTTTCACTAGAAATCAATGAATTCATGTATTCATTCATTCAGTGAATATTTCTGAATGCTGCCTCTGTGTCAGGCACTGTTCTAAGCTCCAGGGATACAACAGTAAACATAACAAAGTCCCTACTCTCACAGCACTTACACTTTAGGGTGAGAAATAGATATTGGCATACAAACAGATGTTAAATGAGCCATATGAAATTACCAATATTTGACCAGATGAGATCTAGAAAAATAGCAATTTCATATGGTCTGACCTAATACACAGCATGTCATGTGGAGATAATGAACATATCAGTGCAGTCATGGTGTTTGACAACATTCTCTGAGCCATGTTATGATTTGAAAGGTTCCAGCTCAAGCTTAGTCTACTTTCACATAATAAAATTGTCCAAAAAGCATCAGAAAAAAATAAAGCACCATTAGTCAGATGGAATATAATAGTTGCTCTCATGGCTATTGAAACAACAATCATCGCATCCTGTTATGTGTGTGTTACTCTACAGAGTTGGCATGGCAGAGCCAGGCCTTTTTTCTGTACTTGGGGATCTCAGCATGTCCTCAGAGCCTGAGAGAACCAGCCTGTGCCAAGTATCTGTGTGGTCTAGGCTGGGTCTCTGGTCAACAGGATTCTCATTGAGCCACAGTGACTCTTCTCCCTCATGGATTCAGGCCCTTCACCATGGCTCTGGTAAGTAAAGCTGACATTCTGGGGAGAGTGATTTGGGGACTGGTAAGCCAAAGGAAATGAGACCACACAACGTGTTTCCCCACCTCCTTGCCCAGGCTGAGAAATGAATGCCAGTGTCTGCAATTATATGGCAAGTGGCACGTGAGACCCTTCTCCCCGCTGACCCTTGCCCTGCTCAAAGACCATCTTGGGCCTTGATGTGTGTCCTCAGAGGGGCCATCAGATGATTTCCAAGTCCAGGACCCTGAGGGGACAACCTTCCCTCTTGCAGGCACATTTGGTGCATTATTTCTCACGGCATGTTCTTGTAATATTCGGCCTTGACAGCACAGTCTCTGAGCGTGCAAAGGAAGATGTCAAAAAAGTGCTAATATTTCTCCTTGTTCAGATCATTAATTTTCTCAAAGAAATACTAAATAAAATGACGTGTTTTTGTTTTTGGTTTTGTTTTGTTTTGTTTGTGAGACAGAGACTCATTCTGTCGCCCAGGCTAGAGTACAGTGGTGAAATCTCGGGTCACTGCTAGCTCCACCTCCTGAGTTCACGCCATTCTCCCGCCTCAGCCTCCTGAGTAGCTGGGACTACAGGTGCCCGCCACCACGCCCAGCGAATTTTTTGTATTTTTAGTAGAGACAGGGTTTCACCATGTTAACCAGGATGGTCTCGATCTCCTGACCTCATGATTCACCCGCCTCACCCTCCCAAAGTGCTGGGACTACAAGCGTGAGCCACCGCGCCCAGCCTAAAATGATGTTTTTAAAAAGCCCTCCTACACTGCTATTTCTAAAGTTTTATTTTAAATCTTGTGCCTTTAAATGGCTCTTTTTCCCTTCCACTTAGAATTATTTTTCCACTTTAAAGTTCATAGATCTTTTATAAAATATGTATGATAAATATTTTTGCATATTTAAAAAATTATATAGCAAACAGTGATGTTTGGGAGCTTTTGCTAGAATTATAAAGGATTCTTTTTAAGGAAGTCCAAAGCAAAGTCCAAAGCAGAGGAAAGCTGCTGCAGAAGGGAAAATGATGACTTTCTGCCCCTCTACGATCCTGGGGTTGATAGATGGCTTTTCATCTCTAGCTCACTGGAACTGACTGAAGGCAGAGGTCATATGTCTTACCTGGAACGTCTCTATAGTGGCTGGTACAGGGCTCTGTGCACAGGGTAGACTAGAATGGCATTTATAGAGAAATCATTTCAGCCGTCCCTTATTAAGCACAACCAATGTGCTACATCTCACCAGACCCTACATTGGGAGAATATCTTCCCATTTTACAAATAGGCAAACTGAGGCCCAGAGGGTTCACTAGGTGTCTAAGATTACACAGCTAGCAAGTGACAGAGTCAGGATCCAAACCCAGGTCTCCACCTCTAAAGTCTATGCCCTCTCCACTCTACTACTAAGCTCCTGACACGGTCGAGTTCTCAAGAGAGGGTAGGTACATTCAAACTGTTGAGCAAAAGAATGCATTTGTCATTAGGAAGTGGTTGAGTTACTCAACTCAAATTAAAATCAGGGTCCATTGTGTATCTATTCTAGGCTTGTTCAGGTTCATTTTACCCCTTTCCCAAAAAGCCTTCCTGAGACCTCCATCCTTGGCCCCACATACCCTGACATCTGACATCAGGAGACCCTCATAGTAAACTTCACGGTGGATGAGAACTGCTCTCCTGCAACACCACTTCCTACCCTTGTCCAAACAGACAACTCTTAGAGATCCACGAACATCTTTCAGCAGTCATATGACATTCTGTTCATTAAGATAAAAACTAAAGTGGCTCCAACCCCCAATTTATGGATTTCCCCAAGGTTTCCAGAGACTTGGAAACAGGTAATGCTATATTCTCCCAGGCACCTCAAACCCTAAATTCTTGCTTTCTCTGAACTCTCTCCACAATGCTCGGCTATGCTAATGAGTACTGTCATCATTCTCTCAAGTACCACAAAATTGAGTTATTACACATAATATGCATTTATTGATGATGTCCCAGTAGTGGAGAGGGATTACAGCACAGAAGAGAAAACATCTTTAAATTGACCATGTGACATCACTGCTCTTAACAGTTCCTTGAACATCCTCATTGCAGGGTGTATCCTCCCTGGGACTAAGTCCCTGACCATTAAACTGGGGTTTGTTCTTCCTGCTGTAATCTTTTTACAAGCATCTGTTCTCCCCTCAAGTCTCCAGCCTTACTCCAGTCCTCCAAGCCTACGGGAGGAAAACTGAAAATTCCTGTAAAGTTATTCTGCAGAGTGACTTAAGACCACTTTTTCTCATTTCCTACTTTGCACAGGCCTCTAATGCTGTCTAACTAAAAAGACTCACTCACTGGTTATCTTCAACCATCAACCATCTACCACTGAGATGATTTCAGGAGCTTTCCTGGAAAGCACGGGTGCTCCTGTCGTCTCATTTTGTACATCACATCTTGCTCCTCATACTGACTCTTTTTTTGTACTACTAGTCTGATTTGGGATGATCGCATTCCAGGAGTCAGCTAGTAGCTGACTCCTTTCTCTCCTCTACTTTCTCTACTCCTTCCACATACTTGGTTGATGTTTTTCAGACTCCAGAAACCATGTTTGGAAATCCTTGAAGCCATGACTCTTTAGGGGCTGAGGGCTAGTCTGTCAATCAATGTTCTGGGCCTCTGTTTGTTTTTCTCTGTCCTCAGCTACCCTGTGATACAAATGCCACATGGACATGAGCCTAAGTCACTTCTTTCCATCCAGAATGAGACTTTATTTGGTTGTAATTCACATACAAATATGCCATCCCAAGTACCTTAACTACTCTGTAAGGCGACTATACATTTAACCTTCTAAATAGTGATAATTTAAATGTCTACTACATATTAAACATTTTGTAAGTGCAAAGTACTATGTCTAACATATATCATCTAAGCTTTATCAAGCAATGTGTCATAGAAATTGTTAGCCCATTTTACAGGTGAAGAAACTGAGGCACCAAGCGTTTCATAGATTGTATGAAGTTACAGAGTTAAAAAGAAGGAAAAAAGATTGCAATTTGAGCCTTTTTGTTTCCAGAGTACAAATTCTAAGCATTCATTTTTATCACCTGTCCCACAGGTGATGTATAGATATCTGCTCCAATTCCCATGTGATAAAAGGCTGTCTTTATATGTAATCTAAGCAAGTGAGCCCCATGGCTATAGGTCAATAATGGACAAATTCACCAGTCCATTAAAGCCAAGTAAAGGGAAATAGAGGTTCCACAAAACAGAGCACTTTTTTTTTTTTTTTTTTTACTATAGCTAATATTATCTTTGATTTAATTATTTACATTCCTGGAACAGCCTCTTATATTCACTTAATAAGCTAGCTTCATCAGAACATCTTTCATAACTTATTGCCTATTTATCCCTCCTTTGTTTCTCACTGAAAATTTCTTACAACATATCCTAGCGTGGAGATCATCAAATGAGTCAATTTTCCTAAAGTCCATCAAGCACTGGGATCATGTCTATGACAACTAGTTGTGGGAGTGGATGGTTGATTTTATGGTGCTTTTAAAGGATGATGTTTGGACTATGATTCAGAACGCTCTTTGTTGGTTATTTTACATACCTAGAATATTTTAGGTGTGCTTACTTGGACAGCATGGTTCTTTTATGTGCCTCCTTTAAAAATGGTGCTCTGCTGGTATAAGGCCTGGTGAGTCATCACTGCATGGTGCTGGAGAACCACACTTTCAGGAAAGCAAGCTGTTTGTAGGCTCCTGAAGGACCTCTTACACTTAGGCTTGCAGTTACCATGAGACTTCACAGAGGCCACTAAGAGAGCCCTTATTTTCTAAACACCTTTAAGAAAGGGGGTACAAGGATCTGAAAGAGACTAAGAAACTCTTGGCAGCGTTCTCAGAGCTGTTCTAAATAACACCAAAACATTAAAAAAGAAGTTAAAGTGGAAAACTCAGTCAATCAGTCATCTAAATGTTTTGATTTTCAACATCTAGATACTTTCAACATTGGTCTCATGGGAACAAAGCCATAGTATTTTCTTGGCCAGTGTTCCAAATGTGGTGGAGGACCTGGATATTCTAGAGATGTTTTTGTCTTTCAGATGGTGAAAAGATTATCTTAAGCTGGGAATTAAGTGATGAAAGGGACCTTGGAAATTATCAACTCTAAATGCTTCTTTAGAGGTGAGTGCCAGTGAGGATACGACGTGGCCAGTATTAGTCACATTGCTAATTCCAGAGGCAGGAGTGAAACAAATTTTCCTGCTTCCAGTTGCATCTTCATACAGTTGTCATCCTGTATTTTCTTTTGTAAGAGGGGAGAAAAGTGGCAGCTGGAATATTCCACCTTTGACATTAGTTAGATTTTTCTGTTTCCAAATATAGACATGATTATGCCTGCATAGGTGAGATTTACAATACACGTTGGGCCATCATCATGATTGTCCAGTATGTAGGATGAATACGTTGTATGTGCAAAACTCCAGACAAGACCCAAGAGAATGTGAAGAGCTGAAAAACACCACCCCACACTTTACCTGATGGTTGTGCCATTGGTAACAATCATTTGTGCAAACCTAGTACTTCAGAGAAAATAACACAGCCTAAAGAAAATCAGGCCTTGAGTCAAATGGATCTTGACTGTGTTCAGCCTTCCCTGAAAACCAACTTTTTCCTGAGAATGTGTATGTAAAGGAATTTTGAGAATATTTGAAGAATGCAAATAATTATATTTTCTTAGTGTAGTTAAGAAAAGGATGTGTGTGTGGGAGGAAGAGTAGACATGCAGTGACTGCACTAACAAGTATCGTCCCCCCAGTGTATATTTAATAGGATAAGGACAGTTTTTTGAAGTTAATGGCATAGAGTTACGATTAAAGTATATGTGATATGAAGGATGTAGGAAAGTCCAGAGTTTGTGTGCAAGCTCATACAAAGAAGACAAGACTGATTTTGTTAGTGTGGTCATTTTTGTTTTTAAGAAAGTCCTGAAGGATTCATAGTTTAGAAGATTTGCTTCCAAAGATGCCATAATCTTCTGAAATAATACTCTAAAAATCAATGTAAATGTAAATGTTCATTTCTAATATGAACAAAATTAATCAAACATTTGTTACTATTTCATAGATCCAGACTTTATTATATGCCCTTCATTTTAGGAAAACTGAAAGCAGTTAAGAACCTGCCCCCTGCTGTGCTGAGTTGGAGTTCTTGGTGCCTGGGTGCATCCCCAAGGCCACTGGTCTTCAGATCTTTCTTACTTGAGAAGAACGCCTCCACCTCCGGGCTCTCCCACCAGTGGTACTGCCACCACCACACACCAGCATAAAGCACAGATTGCTGCCCAGCTCCTTGGAGAGGGGCCAGTGCATTTGTCAGGAATTGAAAAGTTTTGGAGCCAGTTCGAGGACTTTCTGGTACACAAAGTGTTGGCTGGAAGCATGGTGAGTATTAAATGGGATGTTAATTTTCATGAATATTTTCCCCATGGTTGTAACTTGTGGTCATTGAGCAATTTAGCAATCACCATGTGGTCTGTTGGACACACAGCCTGGGTGAAGTTCAAGAAATTAGAAGCCAGTCAGTGGGGACAAGGCCAGAGCTCAAATTCATGTGTTTTCACTTTCTTTCTTTCTTTTTTTTTTTCTCCTCCCACCTCAGGGGATGGTTGCTTCTTTATTACAACTTAGGTGCAACCATATGCCTGAGATCCTTTTGTACCACCCATATTGATGTTCCTTCACATTTTCACTCATTTCATTTTAGCTCATGTCTGTCAGACTTGTATTCTGGCTGTAAAATCCATGATTCGATGATTCTTTGCCAGTTCATTCTTTGCCTCATCATGTAGTATAGATTGCATCATTAATTCCAAGGACACTTATGTATGGTACAAGGCATACACGATTTCATACTTATCTTCAAAGTGATGGGGGTTTGTTGGAATTCTGGAAATTACAAGCCTGTAAGAGAAGAAATTTTGATACAAAGACTATGGAAAGTCAGGGCCCTGTATTTGACATGAATACTATCTTATGTTTTTACAGTACCTTTCCTACATCATATGATTGCAATTAGCTTTCACAAACTTTGTGAGACGTCTAAGGTAGGAACTCTATCACAGTTCCTTCATTACTGATCCTATAGTTCTTAGAAGTGAAAGTACGTTGCCAACACAGATAGGAGTGGAAGGCCTCCTGCTCCACCCACATTCTCCTTCCTCCTTATCAGCCCTCCCCCACCTCAATATCCAAGCTGTGGATAGAAATTTGTTATTGATAACAAAAATAGCAGAATCCTCCCATGGCTTATTTTTCTAGGTTTTTAATAAATTGTAGCAAGTCAAATTTTTATTCCCATTTATTAATATTCCTACATGCTTTCTTGAAGGGAAAGAGAGTGGATGGAAATATCATACATGCTCTAGGACAGCAGTCCCCAACTGTTTTGGCAACAGGGGCCAGTTTCATGGAAGACAATTTCTTCATGGACCAGAAATGGGGGATGGTGGGATGGTTTTGGAATGAAACTGTTCTGCCTCACATCATCAGGCATTAGTTAGATTCTCATAAGGATCACACAACCTAGTTTCCTCACATGTGCAGTTCACAATAGGGTTCGTGCTCCTATGAGAATTTAATGCCACTGCTGATCTGACAGGTGGCAGAGCTCATAGTAACTCTGGCTCGTCTGCCACTCACCTTTGGCTGTGCGGCCCAGTTCCTAACAGACAATGGACAGGTACCAGTCTGAAACCTGGGGACTGGGGACCCCTGCTCTAGGAGTTATGTGTGACATACAGATGTCAGCATATCTCATTGGCACCACCTGAGGAATGGGTGTAGCATGCAAATTGATATTTGATGTATTGTTGATGAGAGTTTGCATACCCTGTACTGTTTGCCAGTACTTCTGTCTACTGTCTTAGGAGGAGATATTTAATAGGGTCACTTTGATGATCTTCATTATTTAATTGCCACCCATGGTAGAACCCCAGAAATGAAACTTTTTGATGTTCTCTTTTCCAGGATAAAATTCTCTGACATCTGAAATTGCTTTCTGAGAATTAAATAGTAAATGAATCTGAGATGACTCTCTAAAAGTTCACAAATAAATTATATCGTTTATCTAGCCTATGAGTAATTACACATATAATCAATAATATATAGTAAAGCACATTAGATGTATTCCCAAATATATATATGCATATATGAGCAATCCACTTTTATACAATATTGTTGGAAAATCAATTGATCTGCATATGTGAAATTTTGGCTTCCTTACTTAAAAACTTACCTTTCTACTATTTTAACAATTTTGATGGACTTTCCTTTGAACTGTTTTACATACTTCTCTTTCAAGAAAGAAAGAGAATATGGAACTCATTTAGTCCTTTTTGGAAGGCTTGTGTTAATACTATAAACAGAATTTATTTGCTCTGTTCTCTGAGCAATGTCACCCCCAGGTATGGTGGCCTTGAAGATTCTTTGAGACATTCTGTCCATTATATTTTTGTGGCTCTTTTCTTACTAGAATAACCAGTCTAGTGTTTAGAGGTTTTAGCCTGATGATCTCTAGCATTCTTGTAATTTGCTTCTTATCTGCATTGAGCTGCAGCTCACGACATAAAAGCATTAATATTGTGTGTAAAGTAAGAGTTAATAGGCTCTGAATGATTAGAGTACATATAAATTATGGGGACTTGATGTTGTGGAATAATAACCCTGAATTGCTGATTCTTGGGCCCCTTTTTTCCGCTTTCTCTTTGGTTTCCAGGTGGGCTATAAAGAATAGAGTTTGCCTAATAAGTGAAGTGTTACTCTCCATTAAAAAACAATGAGGTACATATGAATTCTTTAAATCTTACTGGGATTAGCAGTGTTTAATTTGGGATGACCAAGGGATAAGCAGGGAGCGCTTCTGGCTGTGCATAAGAGAGGAGTGTTTTTATTTGTGTTTGTCAAGGATGAACTTATGAGCAAACTACAAAAGGACATTGCCTCTTTAACGGAGGCTCTGGCTTGTGTTCCTGGGAGCTTCGCAGCGTTTGTTCGTAAAGCAGCATGAAAGAGTTGATTTTCATTTTATGTTGTGCTTGTGAGGCATTAGCATGATGTTCTAACACTTGTAAATGAATACAGCTCTCGCCTAATCTGTCATTTTAATGCCTTATAGATTTTATTTCACTCGATGTTGTACCAGATTCTCAATAATAATAATCAACTGCTTTGTTGTTCTCTTGCAGAAATTAAATTTCTGCAGTGAGTGTGCAACTAATAAAAGATGTTGCTTGAGGAAACAAAAAATAAATATGATGAATCATAAAAGTTGGGTGGGGGGGAGAGGGGAAGTTGCTCCTAGATGAAAGACAATTACTGAACCAGTGGTGAATGTGTCTGATTCTCATATTGTCAACAGCTTAATAACCCTCACAAAGTCTTTAGCCACAGTACTTATGTCTGAGCATTAACCTCATGGACTTGGCATTTCCCACAATTTCATTGAAAAGCATTAAAATAAAAAGGTGAGGTAGTAAAATCACTATTCTCTTTGCTTTGCACCCTAGATAAGTTTGCTCAGGGTTACCATTTTGCCACACATACCTTTTATCTTTTCCTTGTCATGAGCTATCCAGGAGAGCGCATCAAGGCAGCTGTGTGGGACTTGGAGTATTGGCAAAGACTGCTAAGTGGAAAATAAACAGTGTGTCTATCACCAAGCTACAAGAACACAGCACTCAGAGCAGTGAAATGACAGTCCATGGCAAGCAACTAATTGGTCACCAGCTTTGGAGGAAATACATTATTCCAGACCTCTGTCATTTACCGTGTTCTTTAAACTAGAGAAAAATCTGCCAGGTTGAAGTGTTGGCTGTAACCCCCAAAAGAAAGGAAATAGAGAGTTGAGACTGTGAGGCTGGGCAGGCACTTTGGAGACTGAGTAATTGAAGACATCCATTGCTAGAGAAAGAGTCAGTTTCCTGAGACATAATGAATTCACCCCATCGCGCACAGGTATTGTGTGGGTCCAGCACCGGTTGTGTGATGAATGTTGAATTTCACATAGCTTCTGCCTGAGAATACAGGCTCAAGTGAATTCAGCGTGTGACCAAATTTTTATGAGAGTCGTCCCTTTTTTTTTCACAGTTTGTCTCTCTAATTTATCATTTCTCTTGGAAAGGTTGATACATTGATGAGCTATGGAAAGCAAGAGGGAACATGCCCATCTACTAAGAGGAGAAGAGAGCCTAAAACACACATTCACTAAGGAAAAGAAAGCCAAATGTGAGGTAACAGAACTCACAGTGCTAGACCTACAACTGTAGTATAATATTCAATTTAAAAATATTAAAAGTAAAGACCTAATGCATAATCAAATTGACTTAAGCATGTGAACCTCTATCCCAAACTGGGCATATCGTATGCAGAAGAGAAGGAATAAGAAGAAACTTCTCGCACAAATACGCATTTTATTTATGTATTTAAACGTGCAGCCACATAGACTCTCCCCATTCAGGTTAGCTTGGATGAATGAGGCCTTAGTGTGCACTGAGATTGTGAATTTAAAAAGCCAGAGGTCTCGATAGCAATAACTGGTTGTTTATCTTAATCCACAGAAGTATGTAGTCCAAAAATTATAAAATAGTTTAAAATCATGTAGGTTAATAGCTTTATAAATGTAAGCGCTGTTTCTTTGATGGGCCTTAAAGGGCCCATAAACTCTTTGGAATTGTACCCTTTAATATGTATGGATATATATACATTTTAGAGATGAAGAAGATCAGTGGTTTTTCTCGGATTCTCTAACAAGACCAAAAAGAAGCCGAAAACCTTTTAATTGTGTATACTGAAAGAAAAAGAGGAAGAAAAGAACAATAATAAATTTTAAGGAAACCTATGATCAATTGTTCATGAATGTCAGCTCTAAATAGGAAAAGATTTATTAAAACTAGTTTTTAAAAGTTGTTTGTTTTTATAACTTGCTCTTAATCAGAATGAGAATCATCTTAGAATTTCATATGGAATCCTTTTGCATCCATAGGACTTCATTTCCATTTTTAAAACAAATATATAACCTAAAAGATGCCCAGATCGTATCTTTGTATTCCTAATCTATGTGTACTGTTGTGCTCGTACGTGCACACACTCTCTCTCTCTGCCCACTTTTGCCTTTTCAGAAACAATAACACATGGTTTGCCAAAGAATCTGCATTGAATAATACTGGTGGTGACCACAAGAACATGTCTCTCTGACTGCAAGGAACATGAGTGACCCAGGGTTTCAGTTGCTGCCTTGGAAATTCATCACAGTGCGAGTCTATGCTTCCCACGGGCTGCTCCCAGCCTGTGAATAAGCCTGGCATCTTTGTTGAGGCAGGCCTATTTCTGGAGATGCAGGATCCTCCGATGGGCGAATTTGGCTCTAGGACTGCTTGATGGCCTTGACAGACTTTCCTTAGAAATGTATGGCAATTTAGGATTCCTCCACCCTTCCACCTTTCTCTCCTTCACCTGGGGTCAGACTTGCATCATGGCCTGAAAGCTCCCCCAGCCTCTCCTGCCCTTCTCCTCATTTTCTTTCACAGGCATATCCTCTAATAAATTTCTTGCACATTGAATCTCATCTTGGCATCTACTTATTGGAGGATCCGAAAATTCACATTTTTAACACAATAATAAAATTCACATTTTTTCATCATCCACTATATGCCAAGTAATGTGTTACTGTGTAGTCTCATTAAATCCTCTCAAATCCCAAGAGATAAGAATTACATTTATTTTACAAGAAGAAAAGCAGTCACTCTGAGGGGTAAAATAATCTACATGGCAGTAGTTTGCAGTTACCATTTGAAGAATGTTCGGTTCTACTCCAAAGCCCACCGCAAAACCACCACTAAACCACGGCATCTTTGGAGCAATTGGAATGACGATTCTGTTCAAATCATATTAATACTAATCACTGTGTTTGACTTTTTGATTTAGATACAACCGTGATTGAAAAATCATGGTATTTGTATGTAGTCACCTGTTCTGTCTGGCTTTGTTTTAGGGGATTGCAATGTGAAATTCCTGACTTTTACCCTGGGAGGGGCTTGTGCAGAGGATTTGAGTTACTCATCTGAACGGACTGCCTAAAGACGCTTCAGTTTGTGTTGTCTGTGCATTCACTCGGCATCCATAGCTAAACTAAGATGCTGGGAATGAGAGACTGTTCAAGGAGTAGAAGCCTTGCTTCTAGCTTCTATATTCCTCCTACCACCTGTGACTTTTAGCATTGTCAGGGAAGTCATGAGGTTAGAGCTGATTTTTTTTTTAAGAAAATGAGAAACATAAATGTTCCCTTTTCAAGGTTTCTGTTTGATAGTGTTTGCTAGACAAAGTAGAATTTTCACAGCACAAGTCCTTAGCTCAAGAGCTCCACTCAGTCAGCAGTTATTTCATGTGCCTTTTATCCAGCCTTTCTCATTTGAAAAAAGGAAAAAGAGAAATTTATCCACTCAAAGTGAGCTTTTTGCTAAACTTGTGTCTTTCTCTCGTTTGTCATGTTAATTACATCCCAAACAACCCTATTGCAGAGAATTCTGCAATCAAACCCTAAAGTCACATCAGATGTACAGTGGCTTTTAAAGTGGACTGATTTTTTATGTAATAATAAA
Organism: Macaca thibetana thibetana; assembly: GCF_024542745.1. Classification (NCBI taxonomy): domain Eukaryota; kingdom Metazoa; phylum Chordata; class Mammalia; order Primates; family Cercopithecidae; genus Macaca; species Macaca thibetana. The sequence goes on along the minus strand of NC_065590.1, from coordinate 48,116,389 downwards.
TTTAGTGTTATGTTTACCTCTAAATAAATGCAGATTCTGCTTCTTAGAATACCTGCTACTTCGTATACCGTGTGACCTACTATGGCAAGATGTTTAACCTCTCATTTCTTACTTTCCTCACATTTAAGGCAGAGATAATAATATCTCCTCTATAGGGTTATTATATGCAATGTGTTATATGATATGCATTTAATTCATGTAAATGTGTGTGAAATAAATAACCAGATCTTCCCCAGCTAATTTTTGGTGAGGCAATTTGACAGTTCTATGTAGATAGACCTATTCAGCAAACTATCCATAAGGAGAGAGAGTTTATCTGAAATCTCCTTGGCTGGACAATACTTGTGCGTTCAGATACCTTTAGGAAGTGATTTTCCCTATGAATGGCAGAATTTAAGGAATCTCAACTGAATGAACATAGGTAGGTGCTCAGTGAATTTATTACAAAACTAAGTCAACAAGGGAATGTGGCATAGAATGAGCTTGGTCCTCCAAGGTGAAAAAGCTAATGCCTGCATTAGTAAAGCATTATTCCATTAACTCATTTTCAGTTAATACAAGAGTAATTATTCAAGTATTACTCAAATTCCCTTTAATATTAACATTGTGTATGGAGATTACATATTACAAAAACGTTTGAGGATGAAACCAATGTATAAGTCATTAAAATTATTCTGTTGCAGGGGTGAGATGGTGAGGACTATTTTATTACTGTGCAGAAAATTCCTTGGTCATCTAACATGAGATCATACTCACCTTCCAGCCTTGTCTACTTGTTTATAAATTCCAACAAGCAAAACAGTGCCAAAGGACACACAGAGTTTTTCCAAATAAAGTGCTAAAATGGTGGTCAAAATGTTGGCAGTGTGTGTCATGTGATATGTTAATCATAGTTACAGACTGACTTGAAAGGTATTAGTTTAAGAGGAAAAAAGACAAAGAACTTTACCTGTCTTTTTTTGGTTTTATTTGAGACGGAGTCTCGCCTGTCGCCCGGCTGGAGTGCAGTGGCTGGATCTCGGCTCACTGCAAGCTCCGCCTCCCGGGTTTACGCCATTCTCCTGCCTCAGCCTCCCGAGTAGCTGGGACTACAGGCGCCCGCCACCTTGCCCGGCTAGCTTTTTGTATTTTTTAGTAGAGACAGGGTTTCACCGTGTTAGCCAGGATGGTCTCGAACTTCTGACCTCGTGATCCGCCCGTCTCGGCCTCCCAAAGCGCTGGGATTACAGACTTGAGCCACCGCGCCCGGCTAACCTGTCTTAAACTCATTTCGGAGGGAGAGGGTTGAAGTGTTTCCTAATTGGATGATGTTGGCTGGTTTCATCTCAATCCTCGAGGGATCTAGAAATACAGTAGGGTCCCACATTAGCTTTATATGTAATATGGAAGCAACTTAATGGGGCCTTATAAAGCTTAATTCAGCACTCTTATGCAAGAAGAAATGTGGTCATAGCCCAAGACCACCTAAGAATGAGAAATAATAAAAGGAATATTTGTGGGGTCCTTGGCCTGGCCAAGCTTTGGTGTGTATCTCCAGAAAATTTATGAGAGAGGCAAATTTGCTTTTTTTTTTTTTTTTTAAGCCACTACTACATTATAATTTTACCATTTAGCATAGTTATATACGCACCTATTGTATTTCCTCTTACTGGATCATCAGCTCATTACAGGCCAACATTTGTTCATTAAACAAAACGTATTAAGTTCCCATTTTGTTCTGAGCGCTAGCAATATAAAGAAAAAGAAAAAAAAGACAACATTGCTGTCCTCAAGAAGCGTATCATCTAGTGGTGGATGTGCAAATTTAATTAAGAATTACATTTATATCTCCTTGTGCAGCAGTTTCCAACATGAGGTTGCACATTGAAGGTATGAAAATTTCATATTCCATAATATGATGACATTATATGATATTTGATAGTAATAGAACATCTATTTATATTTAAAAATGAGAAATTATGTTTAATATTGAATATGTGGATTTACATATATTACATATATATCATTGTAATTATATATTAAAAATACTTTAGTGATAGTAAGATAGCAGTTGGAAGACAAATATTATATATACCCACTGGATGTCAGTAAACAATTGTTGAATGAAAAGACTCATAATCTCAGGTTAGTAACTCTTCTTATTGTCACAGGTACACTAAAATCTACTTCTTGTCCTTTTAACCATGCGTGCTTCCTCTTCTGCCTATTGCCCCATGAGCAAGTTCCCTCAGTGACATGTCTAACTTATAGTTTGCCCTGCATTGACCAACCCAGAAGTTTTAATTCAATCTTGAGTTGAATAGAATTGAATTATATTCCTTGAATGCATTTCTAATAATGTTTTCATGAGGTAACACACAGCAAGCTTTACAGAAGGTTCATTTCAGTCCCCAAGTGTACACATTTTCTCTGAGCAGTTCAAGGTAGCCTCTATATTAATGAACACATATGACAAGCTCCGTGGGTCACCAAATACTAGACAACATGGTCATGATTAGGTTTCTAATTTTTCTGCCCTAGAGCTCTTGTTCTACTTACTGATGCCACTTCAGGGAAGAAAGTTAGTCTTTATTTTGAGGGGTTGTAGCAAGGTTTCTCAGACTCATCACGGTAGACATTTGGGACCCATAATTCTTTGTTATTGGAGGGCGGTCCTGTGCATTGTAGGGTGTTTAGTATTATCTCCATCCTCTACTCACTAGATGCTAGTAGCAGTTCATTCCCCTCCCCCATTTGTAACATGACAAACATCTGGGGATATTGCCCAGTGTTCCCTGGGGAGTAAAACTGTCCTCATTTGAAAGCCACTGGGTTAGGGTAAAATAGTATGAGGCATTAAAAAATGTACAGTGTAATTTAGCAACTAGCAGATTAACTATGTAATTGGGTTCAAATGCAATGTGAATTTCTAAAATGTGAATAATCAAAAATGATGTATTTGAGAGGTTAGAGTCAACTCCAATCCCCTGCTAATCACATTAGTTTTGAGTTGTAAATAGTAACTTAAATCTTACTTCTCTCCAATGTTATTTAGCCATGGGGGACAGAGGTTTTGAGTGGTGAAATAGTAAATGGTAGGAAGAGTAAGAGGGAAGATCTACAGATAATATAACAAATTGGTGAAGGATGATTAGTAGCATGTCTTCTGAATAATCAAATGAATCAAGGCTATCAGGAAATTCTATCGCTCATGACATCCATTGGGAGGTATGCCCAGAAACAGCCAACAAAAGGTAGCATAGTACATAGGAAAAGATGATCCTTGGAATCTCATTATTAAAAAGTGGCTCAAGGTCAGTTTCCCAGCGCATTAGCAGAGTGCCTGTTTTCTGAATGAGCTAGCTAATTTTACTCTAAAGGCTTTCTCTAAATTCTAATTGGAGAGTCTTTAAATCTTCAAACATGAAAATGTTGGAGAAGAGATTCAATTATATGTGAACTGAAAATAGGAATAGATATGCTTGACCAATATGTTTCTGTTTTCCCGTGAGAACTAATGGAAAAACATCCAGCCTACCCCAGCCTACCCCAATGGGCTTGCTGTCCATTTGCTGGATTTATGTCAGATGGGGAATTACTCAGAATCCAAGATACCGCAAAAGCAACTTGGGTCAAAACTGTCAATTAAATGGAGAAATTATGTACAAAATTAGGATTTCAGAGACCCAGATCTTTTGGCAGATAGCTAGGTCCTGACGCCCTTTGAAATCAGAATATAGTACAATGACCCTCTGGGGTAAACCTTCCCATTAAATTTGCAATTCTTCAATGTTTGAGACTGTCCAGGGAGCAAACGAATTAAGACTTTCTTTTGTGAAATATTTTTTTATTTCTACCTGGCCTAAATTCTGATTCCTGCTTCTCTGTGGACTGCAAATGGAAAGGTTCATGTCCTATGGCAAGTGCCATCTATAACATACGCTTCTGAAAATTTAAAATGGCTATAGTTTATTGTTTTGTCACTATGTGTTACATCTACAGATTGTTTAAGTGACAATAGGAAAAAAGGGCTCTATATGTATGCAAAAGAACATGTAATTGGATGCAAATCAGCAATAAGGCAAAGAAAAGACATTTAACTATTGCTTGTTTTATGTGATATAGGTTTTGTTATATATATATCATATTTATTTATCATATAGCAACTGGATGCATAGACTTTAAAACCACTTGAATATTAGCTTTTGCATAATTGGGAGGCTGCCATCACCAGTCCGTAGCACAAAGTCAAAAGGTATTTTTAGGAATTGCTTACAATGAATTGTGGGTAATTTGAAATAAATTTGTAGGAAGCCTGTTAAGTCTCTTTCTATCTTTCCTCTCTCTCTCTCTTTCTTTTTTCACTACAAAACACCTTAAAGATCATTTCTCTAATGCATTGGTCTGTCAAATCTGTATAAACAAGTATAAATGTTAAAAAAGTAAAGAATACTAATCAAGAGACACAAGACATACACTGCCTAATAAATCTTGCCTTCAATTTATTTGTCTAGTATTACAAAGGCAGAGGAGATATCAATTAATATAGGCAAAGAGGACCCATAATTTATAATTAACTGGCAAGTGGTTTGTAACAAACAGCAGCACCGAGTCTAATAGCCGGTAGAAAAATAACTAGTGTTGATTTGTCCCTCGGCAAATTAATAGAGTGCTTATCAATGACAGGGTTACATAAAACTGCTAAATAAATAATCATCAGTGAGTTCGAGTGAAGCAGATCTTTAACAAGCTTAATCTGAACCTCTTGACATCTGTAGACTATGAAGAGATTAAATGGTAAGAAAGAGAAGATACAGTGTGCACATTGTAAGCCTGCTCAGTAACTGTACAAGATCATGTTCTTACGTAATGAGAAATAAAGAAACATTTTTATTGCAAAATTACACTGAAAAATGATTTTCATTATAATTAGAGTGAAAATTATAAAAGATATATCAAGGAAATGCTGAATTGGAATTCACCAGATGAGAATTTCACTACATCTCTTAACAATGAAAACACATAATTTTAGTCACTTTTGATATATCTTTGCTCGTTTGCTTGGCTTTTATTACTCACCTTTGTACATGCCACATATTCCAACTCATATGTCACCACCACTACATCCGTGAGCTTGTTTTGGGTTATTATGGTTCCTCTATAGAAGAAAATTAATCAAGGTTCTATATTTAAATGGACATTTCCACCCTGCCTTCCCACCTACCCTCCCCCTAGGCATATATATGGAATTCTCAGGTTTTTTTGTTGTTGTTGTTGCAGGGCATTTTATTACTCCTGGTTTAGACTGTGCATCATTTGCATTGCTGGGAATTAATAGACCTGTATAATACCTCAGGTCTTGTCTTTCTATAAGAAAATTTTTTAAATTGCCATCTTTTGTAGGCATATTAACATCATTATACCACTTACTTTTTCAGCACTAGTGAATTAAACAATGCCTTTTTAAGATTGATATAGATATATAGTTGGAGCGTCTCACAAATGGGGAGATCCTCCCTATATTTTAAATAGAAACCTGGTTTCTACTGGGATAAATATATATTTCCATAGGTGTTCCTGTGAGAGACAAAACATGATGTCTTTGTCCATTTGTGCTGCTATAAAATACCCTAAGGCTGGGTATTTTATAAATACCCAGAAACATTTATTTTCTCACAGTTCTGGGGTCTGGGAAGTCCAAGATCCAAGGTTCTGGCAAGTTTGGTTTCTGGTGAGGGCTACTCTCTGCTTCCAAGATGGCACTTTAAGCACTGCATCCTCATATGGTAGAACAGAGGGGTAAAAAGGGACCAAATACTCTGTGAAGCCTCTTTAATAAAGCCCTTAATCCCATTCACAAGGGAGGAGCCCTCATGACCTAATCACCTCCTAAAGGCCTCATCTCTTAATACTGTTGCATTGGGGATTAAGTTTCAACAGCGATTTTGGAGGGACACAAAACCATAGCATATTCAAACTATAGCACATGCAAACATGGGGCTGGAAAGTCATGGGTTGCATCCAGTGTCCCATTTTTGTTTAGGGCAGAACATATCCTCATCAACATTTCCACATTCCTTGGGCTTGGGGATCCCACCTCTGTAGGGATTCACCATTAGACTTGTCTTTGCTCTTCTTAAGAGCTACCAGTGAAGATCAGCTGCAGATATGATTGATCATTTACATTTTATTTTTTGGATATGTCTTATTTTCTCATGTTAAATGTTAGCTAGCACCAACAAGAGCTGCTGAATATTCAGTGGGCATGTGTGTGTTTGTCTTTAATGTGCTTGGTAACTTACAGCAAGCTACTCTGTTGGAGATATTAAATTACTTGAAAATGCTCAAATCTTAGTTATCAGCATCACTGCTTTCCTGAACTTCAGACCGAATTTCCAACAACCTTTTGGGCATCTCACCCGTAATATTCTAAGAGAACTTTATGTTTACATTGTAGACATTCAACTCATAAGTTAGTGGCATCATATTTCATCAAGCTGTTCAAATTTAAGTAGGAGACATCCTTAATTTCCTATTCTTCCTCATGTTTTCTATACACTCTAAAGCCATCCAAATGAATCACTATATTCTTCTATATTTTTATTATTTGTTTTTGAGTCAGGATCTTGCTCTGTGACCCAGTCTGTAGTGCAGTGGCATGATCATAGCTCACTGCTGCCTCAAATTTCTGGATTCAAGTAATCTTCCTTCCTCGCCTCCCCAAGTGCTGGGATTACAGGCATGAGCCATTGCACCCAGCTGATATCCTTTAATTAAGCATCTAAAAGCACTCTCTTGTATGTCCCTTCCTATTTCCAGTGTCACCACCTTGATTCAGGCCCTTATTATCTCTTACTTGAGGTTTTATAATAGCTTCTGAGGTAAGAATAATGACCCCACAAAGGTGTCCAGGTCCTAGTCCCCAGACCCTGTGAATATGTTACATTATATGTCAAAGGGGAATTAAGATCGCAGATGGGTTTAAGGTTGCTAATCAACTGACTTTAGGGAGATTATCATGGATTATGGCAGTGGGTCCAATTTAATGACAGGGATCTTTAAGAGTAGAAGAGGGGGACAGAAGAGGAGTGAAAATGATTTGACTTAAGAAGGACTTGACCCAGTGTTGCTGGCTTTAAAGATGGAGAATGTGGTCATAAATAAAGGACAAGGAAATGGATTCTCCCAACAGCCTCTAGAAGAAAGGTAGCCCTGCCAACACCTTGATTTGAGTCCAGTGAGACCTGTGTCAGACTTCTAACCTGCAGAACTGAAAACTAATAAATTTGTGCTGTCTTAAGCCACGAAATTTGTGGGAGTTTGTTACAGCAGCAGTAGGTAAACGAATACAGTCATCAGTTCTTAGCCAGTCCCCTGGCCTTTAGCTTCCTTCTTTTGTATCTATTTTCCTTAGTTTTACCAAAATTATCTTTAAAAATACAGATCTGGCTATGACACATTCTTGTGTTAAATTCTTTGATGGTTTCCTACATTGACTGGGATAAAATTGCACTGCTTTAATATGGCACACAAGGCTCTACATTATCTGTTCTTAGTTTCCAGCTTTTATGCCTCCTATAGGTGTGCCCCTCCCTCATACTCCCCCTTCCCCACATTCCAAAAAAATGTATTCTATGCTCAATACTTATTAGCTTACTCAGTTTCTGGAAAATACCAATAACCTTTATAGCTGCTAAGTGCTTGTTTATGCTGGTCACTTTATGTGGTATGTTCATTTCCTTGCTTTCTCCCTGATGTGTTTACCAAGCACATTCTTTAGTACTGAGTTCAGGGGTATCTTTTATGGCTCTTCACATGATATGATTACTCCTCTCGCCACAGCTGCTCCCTGTCAGACTAAGTGAGCACTTACTACATCCCAGCCATTCAGTTGTTCTAAACATTTTACAAGTATTAACTTCTTTAATCCTTGTAACAAGCCTATGGGAAAGAGATATTCTCATCTCTATTTTATGGCTGATAAAATTGAAGCACAGGGAAGATAAGTAATGTTCCCAAGTTATAAAGCTAGTAAGAGATAGAGCTAAAATTCAATCCCAGGCATCTGTGACTCTAGAATTTGTTATCTAAACAATACTCTATACCTTCAAATCCCAGTCAAGTTAGTGAATAAGGAGAACATTTGCTTTTTTGGCTCTGTGAAAATAGGAAACTTTTTACTGAAGGAGTTGACAACATGATATAGCCCCCCACTCTCTGTGGTCTCATTAACTTTGATATATTTGGGTTTTCAAGCAAAATCTGTTCATGCCAAAATTGTATTTTCTAAAATGTTTTTGAAAATGCTTACATTTATGTCCATGAAGGATTTGATCAGTAGTTTTTTTGTAATGCCTATTTTTTATTGTGCTTTTAGACTAATGCTGGTTTCATAGAATGGGGTGGGAATTATTCCTTCTTCTCTGATTTTATAAAATAATTTATGTGAAATTGGCACTATTATTATTTTCTTATATGTTTGGAAGAATTCACCAGTCAAGTCATTTGATTTTAGAGTTTTCTTTCTGGGAAAGTTTTAAACTTTAAAATAAATAAAAATATGTAATAGGGCTACTCAAATTATCTATTTCTTCTTGAGTGAGTGTTGGTAGTTTGTTACTTCATGAAATTTTTTCATTTCATCTAAGATGTTGAATTTATCGACATAAGGTTGTATATAGTATTCCCTTATCCTTTAAATGTTCTGAAAATTGTAATGATGTCACCTCTGTCTTTCCTGAATTTGGTAATTTATATCTCCTCTCCCTTTTTGCGAATTAATCTGGCTGTAAGTTTACCAATTTTATTGATTTTTTTTCAAAGAATCTGATTCTGGTTTTACTGATTTTTTAAAATCATTTTTCTATTTTCTATTTCACAGATTTCTTCTCTGATAGTTATTATTCCTTTTCTTCTCTTTACTTTAAATTACCTTTTTCTGTGTGTGGTTGTTGCTTTTGTTTCTTATGGTAAAAGCTGAGTTTATTGATTTAAGACCTTTCTTCTTTTCTTATATATGCATTTTCTGTTATAAATACCCTCCCCAACCCCCAGTACTGCTTTACTGGAATTCACAAATTTTGACACACTGTGTTTTCATTTCCATTCAGTTCAAATTACTTTCTACTTTCCCTTTTGATTTCTTCTTTAACCTATGGTTTATTTAGAAATGTGTTAAAATTTCTAAATATTTGGGAAATTCTTTTGATTTCCTACTTAACTTCCTTTGAAGTTAGAAAAGATATTTTTTAAGACTTGAATTCTTTTAAATTTATGGAGACATATTTTTATGGCTCTGAAGATAGCCTATCTTGGTGTTTGTAGCACATTTGGAAAGTAGAATTTTTTGAGACAGGGTCTCATTCTGTCACCCAGGCTGAAGTACAGTGGGGTGATCATGACTCACTGCAGCTTCAACCTCCAGGGCTCAAGAGAGAATGTATTTTCTAATGGTTGTAAGATGGAGTGTTCTATATATATGTATTGATTAAGTTAATTTGGTTGATACCATTGTAAAATCTCTATGTCCTAACAGTTTTTTTTCCTATCAATTATTAAGAAAGAGATATTAGATTTCTAGATTAAATTTATAAATTTGTCTATTTCTCCATGTAGCTCTCAGTTTTGCTTCATGTATATTTTGAAGATATTTTATTACATATATACACATTTAGAATTTTTATGTACCGATCCTTTTATCATTATGAAATTACCTTCTTGTCCACTGCTCAGTTAGCTCATAGTCTTTCCCTTGGTGTGTACATTGTCTGATATTAATGTAGTCACTCCAGCTTTCTTTTGGTTATCATTAGAATGGAACATCTTTTTCTATACTTTTAAAGTATTTGTTTCTTTATATATAAAATATGCTTCTTGTAAATGGTGTATAGGCCATTCATTTTTTAAATTATTTTTTGACAATTTTTGCTTGTTAATTGGGGTGTGATATGGTTTGGCTGTGTCCCTACCCAAAATATCTTGAATTGTAATCTGAATTGTAATCCCCACATGCTGGGGCAAGGGGCCTCATGGAAGGTGATTAGATCATGGGGGTGGTTCCCCCATTGCTGTTTTCATTATAGTGAGTGGAGTTCTCACAAGATCTGATGATTTTATAAGGGGCTCTTCCTCACTTCACTCTGCACTTCGCTCTCCTGCCACCATGTGAAGAAGGATGTATCTGCTTTCTCTCTTGCCATGATTGTAAGTTTCCTGAGGACTCCGTAGCCATGTGGAGCCATGAGTCAAGTAAAAATATTTCTGAGGTGCCCAAGATGGCCAAATAGGAACAGTTCCAGCCTCCAGCTCCCAGTGTGAGTGACACAGAAGATGGGTGATTTCTGCATTTTCAACTGAGGTACTGGGTTCATCTCACTGGGGCATGTCAGACAGTTGGTGCTAGTCCATGGGTACAGCCCGACCAGTAAGAGCTGAAGCAGGGCGAGGCAAAGCCTCACCTGGGAAGTGCAAGGGGGAAGGGAATTCCTTTTCCTAGCCAAAGGAAAGTGAGACACACAACACCTGGAAAATCGGGTAGTTCCCACCCTAATACTGTGCTTTACCAAGGGTCTTAGCAAACGGCACAGCAGGAGATTATATCCCACACCTGGCCCAGAGGGCCCCATGCCCACGGAGCCTCCCTCATTGCTAGCACAGCAGTCTGAGATCTAACTGCAAGGCAGCAGCAAGGCTGGAGGAGGGGTGCCAGCCATTGCTGAGGCTTAAGTAGATAAACAAAGCCGCCAGGAAGCTTGAATTGGGCGGAGCCCACCACAGCTCAAGGAGGCCGGCCTGCCTCTGTAGACTTCTCTGGGGACAAGGTATAGCTAAACAAAAAGCAGCAGAAACCTTGACAGAGGTAAATGCCCTTGTCTGACAGCTTTGAAGAGAGCAGTGGAGCTCCCAGCATGGAGGTTGAGATCTGAGAATGGACAGACTGCATGTTCAAGTGGGTCCCTGATGCCTGAATAGCCTAACTGGGAGACATCCCCCACTAGGTGCAGACACCTCACACCTCACACGGCAGGGTACACCCCTGAGATGAAGCTTCCAGAGCAAGAATCAGACAGCAACACTCGCTGTTCAGCAATATTCTATCTTCTGCAACCTCCACTGCTGATACCCAGACACACAGGGTCTGGAGTGGACCTCAAGCAAACTCCAACAGACCTACAGCTGAGGGTCCTGATGGTTAGAAGGAAAACTAACACACAGAAAGGACACCCACACCAAAACCCCATCAGTACGTCACCATCATCAAAGACCAAAGGCAGATAAAACCACAAAGATGGGGAAAAAGCAGTGCAGAAAAACTGGAAATTCAAAAAATCAGAGTGCATCTCCCCCTCCAAAGGAATGCAGCTCATAGCCAGCAACAGAACAAAGCTGGACAGAGAATGACTTTGACGAGTTGAGAGAAGAAGGCTTCAGTCAATCAAACTTCTCAGAGCTAAGGAGGAACTACGTAACCAGCGCAAAGAAACTAAAAACCTTGTAAAAAGATTTGACGAATGGCTAACTAGAATAATCAATGTAGAGAAGCCCTTAAAATAACTGATAGAGATGAAAACCATAACACGAGAACTACATGACAAATGCACAAGCTTCAGTAACCGACTGAATCATCTGGAAGAAAGAGTATCAGCGATTGAAGATCAAATGAGTGAAATGAAGTGAGAAGTGTAGAGAAAAAAAGAGTAAAAGGAAATGAACAAAGCCTCCAAGAAGTATGAGATTATGTGAAAAGACCAAATCTACGTCTGACTTGTGTTCCTGAAAGTGATGGGTAAAATGGAACCAAGTTGAAAAACACTCTGCAGGATATCATCCAGGAGAATTTCCCCAACCTAGTAACGCAGGCCAACATTCAAATTCAGGAAATACAGAGAATGCCACAAAGATACTCCTCAAGAAGAGCAACTCCAAGACACATAATTGTCAGATTCACCAAAGTTGAAATGAAGGAAAAAATCTTAAGGGCAGCCAGAGAGAAAGGTCGGGTTACACACAAAGGGAAGCCCATCAGACTAACAGCAGCTCTCTCGGCAGAAACTCTACAAGCCAGAAGAGAGTGGGGGCCAATATTCAACATTCTTAAAGAAAAGAATTTTAAACCCAGAATTTCATATCCAGCCAAACTAAGTTTAATAAGTGAAGAAGAAATAAAATCTTTTACAGACAAGCAAATGCTGGGAGATTTTGTCACCACAGGCCTGCCCTACAAGAGATCCTGAAGAAAGCACTAAACATGGAAAGGAAAAACAGGTACCAGCCATTGCAAAAACATGTCAAAATGTAAAGTCCATCGATACTAGGAAGAAACTGTATCAACTAGCAAGCAAAACAATCAGCTAATATCATAATGACAGGATCAAGTTCACACATAACAATATTAACCTTAAATGTAAATGGACTAAATGGTCCAATTAAAAGACACAGACTGGCAAATTGTATAAAGAGTCAAGACCCATCAGTTTGCTGTATTCAGGAGACCCATCTCACATGCAGAGACACACATAGGCTCAAAATAAAGGGATGGAGGAAGATCTACTAAGCAAATGGAAAACAAAAAAAAAGCAGGGATTGCAATCCTAGTCTCTGATAAAACAGACTTTAAACCATCAAAGATCAAAAGAGAAAAAGAAGGCCATTACATAATGGTAAAGGGATCAATTTATCAGGAAGAGCTAACTATCCTAAATATATATGCACCCAATACAGGAGCACCCAGATTCATAAAGCAAGTCCTTAGAGACTTACAAAGAGACTTAGACTCCCATACAATAATAATGGGAGACTTTAACAACCCACTGTCAACATTAGACAGATCAATGAGACAGAAAGTTAACAAGGATATCCAGGAATTGAACTCAACTCTGCACCAAGCAGACCTAATAGACATCTACAGAACTCTCCACCCCAAATCAATAGAATATACATTCTTCCCAGCACCACATCGCACTTATTCCAAAATTGACCACATAGTTGGAAGTAAAGCACTCCTCAGCAAATGTAAAAGAAGAGAAATTATAACAAACTGTCTCTCAGACCACAGTGCAATCAAACTAGAACTCAGGACTAAGAAACTCAATCAAAACTGCTCAACTACATGGAAACTGAACAACCTGCTCCTGAATGACTACTGGGTACATTACGAAATGAAGGCAGAAATAAACATGTTCTTTGAAACCAATGAGAAGAAGGATACAACATACCAGAATCTCTGGGACACATTTAAAGCAGTGTGTAGAGGGAAATTTATAGCACTAAATGCCCACAAGAGAAAGCAGGAAAGATCTAAAATTGACATCCTAACATCACAATTAAAAGAACTGGAGAAGCAAGAGCAAACACATTCAAAAGCTAGCAGAAGGCAAGAAATAACTAAGATTAGAGCAGAACTGAAAGAGATAGAAACACAAAAAACCCTCAAAAAAATCGATGAATCCAGGAGCTGGTTTTTTGTAAAGATCAACAAAATTGATAGACCACTAGCAAGAGTAATAAAGAAGAAAAGAGAGAAGAATCAAATAGACGCAATAAAAACTGATAAAGGGGATATCACCACCTACCCTACAGAAATACAAACTACCATCAGAGAATACTATAAACACCTCTATGCAAATAAACTAGAAAACCTAGAAGAAATGGACAAATTCCTGGACACATACACCCTCCCAAGACTAAACCAGGTAGAAGTCGAATCCCTGAATAGACCAATAGCAGGCTCTGAAATTGAGGCAATAATTAATAGCCTACCAACCAAAAAAAGTCCAGGATCAGATGGATTCACAGCCAAATTCTACCAGAAGTACAAGAAGGAGTTGGTACCATTCCTTCTGAAACTATTCCAATCATTAGAAAAAGAGGGAATCCTCCCTAATTCATTTTATGAGGCCAACATCATCCTGATACCAAAGCCTGACAGAGATACAACACAAAAAGAGAATTTTAGACCAATATCCCTGATGAACATCGATGCAAAAATCCTAAATAAAATACTGGCAAACTGAATCCAGCAGCACGTCAAAAAGCTTATCCACCATGATCAAGTGGGCTTCATCCCTGGGATGCAAGGCTGGTTCAACATATGCAAATCAATAAATGTAATCCTGCATATAAACCGAACCAAAGACAAAAACTACATGATTATCTCCATAGATGCAGAAAAGGCCTTTGACAGAATTCAACAGCCCTTCATGCTAAAAACTCTCAATAAACTCGGTATTGATGGAACGTATCTCAAAATAATAAGAGCTATTTATGACAAACCCACAGCCAATATCATACTGAATGGGCAAAAACTGGAAGCATTCCCTTTGAAAACTGGCACAAGACAGGGATGCCCTCTCTCACCACTCCTATTCAACATAGTGTTGGAAGTTCTGGCTAGGGTAATCAGGCAAGAGAAAGAAATCAAGGGTATTCAGTTATGAAAAGAAGAAGTCAAATTTGCCCCTGTTTGCAGATGACATGATTGTATATGTAGAAAACCCCATTGTCTCAGCCCAAAATCTCCTTAAGCTGATAAGCAACTTCAGCAAAGTCTCAGGATACAAAATCAATGCACAAAAATCACAAGCATTCCTATACACCTATAACAGACAAACAGAGAGCCAAATCATGAGTGAATTCCCATTCACAATTGCTTCAAAGAGAATAAAATACCTAGAAATCCAACTTACAAGGGCTGTAAAGGACCTCTTCAAGGAGAACTACAAACCACTGCTCACTGTAATAAAATAGGCCACAAACAAATGGAAGAACATTCCATGCTCATGGATAGGAAGAATCAATATTGTGAAAATGGCCATACTGCCCAAGGTATTTATAGATTCAATGCCATCCCCAATAAGCTACCAATGAGTTTCTTCACAGAATTGGAAAAACTGCTTTAAAGTTCATATGGAACCAAAAAAGACCCTGCATTGCCAAGACAATCCTAAGCCAAAAGAACAAAGCTGGAGGCATCACACTACCTGACTTCAAACTATACTACAAGGCTACAGTAACCAAAAGAGCATGGTACTGGTACCAAACCAGGATATAGACCAATGGAACAGAACAGAGCCCTGAAAAATAATACCACACATCTACAGCCATCTGATCTTTGACAAACCTGAGAAAAACAAGAAATGGAGAAAGGTTTCCCTATTTAATAAATGGGGAAATTGGCTAGCCATAAGTGCTGGGAAAATTGGCTAGCCATAAGTAGAAAGCTGAAACTGGATCCTTTCCTTACTCCTTATATGAAAATTAATTCAAGATGGATTAGAGACTTAATGTTAGACCTAAAACCATAAAAACCCTAGAAGAAAACCTAGGTAATACCATTCAGGACATAGTCATGGGCAAAGACTTCACGTCTAAAACACCAAAAGCAACGGCAACAAAAGCCAAAATTGACAAATGGGATCTAATTAAACTAAAGATCTTCTGCACAGCAAAACAAACTACCATCAGAGTGAACAGGCAATCTACAGAATGAGAGAAAATTTTTGCAATCTACTCATCTGACAAAGGGCTAATATCCAGAACCTATAATGAACTCAATCAAATTTACAACACCATCAAAAAGTGGGCAAAGGATATGAACAGATACTTCTCAAAAGAAGACATTCATACAACCAACAGACACATGAAAAATTGCTCATTATCACTCGCCATCAAAGAAATGCAAATCAAAAACCACAATGAGATACCACCTCACACCAGTTAGAATGGCAATCTTTAAAAAATCAGGAAACAACAGGTGCTGGAGAGGATGTGGAGAAATAGGAACACTTTTATGCTGTTGGTGGTACTGTAAACTAGTTCAACCATTGTGGAAAACAGTGTGGCGATTCCTCAAGCATCTAGAACTAGAAATACCATTTGACCCAGCCATCCCATTACTGGGTATATACCCAAAGGATTATATGTCATGCTGCTATAAAGACACATGCACACATATGTTTATTGCGACACTATTCACAACAGTAAAGACTTGGAATCAACCCAAATGTCCATCGGTGACAGACTGGATTAAGAAAATGTGGCACATATACACCATGGAATACTATGCAGCCATAAAAAAGGATGAGTTTGTGTCCTTTGTAGGGACATGGATGCAGCTGGAAACCATCATTCTCAGCAAACTATTGCAAGAACACAAAATCAAATACCACATGTTCTCACTTATAGGTGGGAATTGAAAAATGACATCACTTGGACACAGGAAAGGGATCATCACACACCGGGTCCTATTGTGGGGAGAACGAATGGGGAAGGGATAGCATTAGGAGATATACCTAATGTAAATGACAAGTTAATGGTGCAGCACACCAACATGGCACATGTATACATATGTAACAAACCTGCACATTGTGCACATGTACCCTAGAACTTAAAGTATAATTTTAAAAAAAAAATCGTTCCTTTGTAAATTACCAGTCTTAAATATTTTCTTCATAGCAGTGTGGGAACATACTAATAGAGTAAGCTGGTACTTCAGAGAGTGGAGCACTGCTGTAAAGATACCCAAAAATGGCTGGATATGGTGGCTCACACCTGCAATTCCAGCACTTTGGGAGGCCAATGCGGGTAGATCACAAGGTCAGGAGATTGAGACCATCCTAGCTAACACGGTGAAACCCTGTCTCTACTAAAAGTACAAAAAATTAGCCAGGTGTGGTGGCAGGCACCTGTAGTCCCTACTAGTCAGGAGGCTGAGGCAGGAGAATGGCGTGAACCTGGGAGGTGGAGCTTGCAGTGAGCAGAGACCATGCGCCACTGCACTCCAACCTGGGTGACAAAACAAGACTCTATCTGAAAAAAAAAAAAAAAAAAAACCCAAAAATGTGGAAGCAACTTTGGAACTGGGTAACAGACACAGGTTGGAAGAGTTTAGAGGGCTCAGAAGAAGACAGGAAAATGTGAGAAAGTTTGGAACTTCCTAGAGACTTGTTGAATGGCTTTGACCAAAATGCTGATAGTGATATGAACAATAAAGTCCAGGCTGTGGTGGTCTCAGACAGAGCTGAGAAACTTCTTGGGAACTGGAACAAAGGTGACTCTTGCTACACTTTAGCAAAGAGGCTGGCAGCATTTTACCCCTGCCCTAGAGATCTGTAGAACTTTGAACTTGAGAGAGATGATTTAGGGTATCCAGCAGAAGAAATTTGTAAGTACCAAAGCATTCAAGAGGCAAAAGAGCATAAAAATGTGGAAAATTTGCAGCCTGAAAATGTGGTAGAAAAGAAAAACCCATTTTCCGAGGAGAAATTCAAGCTGGCTGCAGAAATTTGTATAAGTACGGAGGAGCCAAATGTTAATTGCCAAGACAATGGGGAAAATGTCTCCAGGGCATGTCAGAGGGCTTCACAGCAGCCCTTCCCATCAGAAGCCCAGAGGCCTAACAGGAAAAAAATGATTTCATGGGCTGAGTCCGCTGCCTTGCTGCTTTGTGCAGTCTTGGGACTTGGTGCCTTGCATTCCAGCTGTGGCTAAAAGAAGCTAATGTGTGGCTAAAAGAAGCTCAGACTGTTGTCTCAGGGAGTGCCCCAAGCCTAGGTGGCTTACATGTGGTATTGGGCCTATGGGTGCACAGAAGTCAAGAATTGAAGTTTGGGAACCTTCGCCTATATTTCAGAGGATGTATGGAAACACCTGGATATCCAGGCAGAAGTTTGCTACAGGGGCGGAGCCCACATAGAGCACCTCTGTTAGGGCAGTGGGGAAGGGAAATGTGGGGTCAGAGCCCCACACAGAATCCCCACTGGGGTACTGCCTAGTGGAGCTGTGAGAAAAGAGCCACCATCCTCCAGACCCCAGAATGGTAGATCCACTGACAGCTTGCACCATGTGCCTGGAAAAGCCGCAGACACTCAGTGCCAGCCCATGAAAGCAGCTGAGAGGGGGACTGTACCCTGCAAAGCCCCAGGGGCAGAGTTGCCCGAGGCCATGGGAGCCCACTAGTGCATCAGCATGACCTGGATGTGAGACACAGAGTCAAAGAAGATTGTTTTGTAACTTTGAGACTTAATGACTATCCTGCTGGGTTTTGGACTTGCATCGGTCCTGTAGCACCTTTGTTTTGGCCAATGTTTCCAATTTTAAGTGGGTGTATTTACTCAATGCCTGTACCTTCATTATATCTAGGAAGTAGCTAACTTGCTTTTGATTTTACAGGGTCAAAGGCAGAATAGATTTGCTTTGTCCAAATGAGACTTTGGATTTGGACTTTGGGGTTAATTTCAGAATGAGTCAAGACTTTGAGGGACTGTTGGTAAGGCAAGATTGTGTTTTGAAATGTGAGAACCTGATTTGGGAGAGGCCAGGGGTGGAATTATATGGTTTGGCTGTGTCCCCACCCAAAATCTCGTCTTGAATTGTAATCCCCACATGTTGAGGGTGGTACCTCATGGGAGGTGATTAGATCATGGGGCCAGTTTCCTCATGCTATTCTCATGATAGTGAGGTTTCATGAGATCTGGTGGTTTTATAAGGGTCTTTCCCCACTTCACTCTGTACTTCTCTCTCTCCTGCCACCATGTGAAGAAGGATGTGTCTGCTTCCCCTCTGTGATGATTGTAAGTTTTCTGAGGCTTCCCCAGCCATATGGAACTGTGAGTCCATTAAACCTCTTTCCTTTACAAATTACCCAGTCTCAGGCACTTCTTCATAGCAGTGTGAGATTGGACTAACACAAGGCGTTTAAACCATTTTTATTTAACATGATTATTGACCTGTATGGAAAAAACTAAGTCTATTATCTTTCTGTTTTCTATTTGTTCCATTTCTTTTTTTCTAACTCTTTTTTTTAACTTTTCTGGGTGATTATTTGGATTATTTGTGTTCATTTTCACACTGCTATAAAAATATCTGATATTGGGTAATTTATAAAGAAAAGAGGTTTAATTGGCTAACAGTTTCACAGGCTGTACAGGAAGCATGGCTGGGGAGGCCTCGGGGAACTTCCAATCATGGCAGAAGGGGAAGGGGAAGCAGGCACATCTTCACATGGCCAGGGCAGGAGGAAGAGAGAGAGGTGGGAAGTGCTACACACTTTTAAACAACTACATCTTATGGTAACTCACTCACTGTCAGGAGAACAACACCAAAAGGGAAACCTGCCCTCATGATCCAATCATCTCCTAACAGGCCAATCTCCAACATTGGGGATTACAATTAGACATGAGGTTTGGGTGAGTACACAAACCCAAACATACTATTATTTATTATTACATTTTTGTCTCCTTTATTGGCTTATTAGTTATAACTCTTGTTTTCTTTCTTTTTAGTGTTTGCTTTAGGGCTTATAATATATACCTTTAATCACATTCTACATAAAGTATTACCGTACCATGTCAGGTAGAGTATAAGAACCTTACATTAGTATCCTTCTAGTGTTTTCCTCCCGTTCTTTATGCTATTGCTTCATACATTTTTCTGATATAATTATGTGTTATAAATCCCACACCACATTGTCATCATTTGGTTGAAATAATCAGTTATCCTTTAAAGAAATTTAAATCATAACAAAAACATCTTAACTACTTACCTATTTGTTACTATTTCCAAGGCGCTTCAATCTTTTTTTAGACACTCAGGTTTTCATTTGGTGTCATTTATTTTTCTCCTGATGAGGTTTCCTTAACATTTCTTGTCATGCAAACCTGTTGGTCCTGAATTTTTCAGCTTTTATACATCTGAAACCAATTTTTATTTCATCTTTACATTAGAAAAATATGTTCCCTGGTATGGAATTCTAGTTTAATAGTTACTTTTTTTTTTCTATCTGTACTTTAAAGGTGTTGCTCCACTGGCTTCTCCTTTGCACTGTTTCTGAAGAGCAATATGCTGTAACTCTCATCTGTCTTCCTCTGTGTGTCTTGTGGCTCTTTCTTTGGCTACTTTTAAAACTTTCTTTTCTCACCGGGTTTGATCAATTGGGGGTAGTTTTTCTTTATGTTTCTTGTACTTGAGCTCATTGAGATTCTTGAATTTGGAGTTTATAGTTTTCATCAAATTTGAAAACATTTCAGGCATAATTTCTTCAAATTTTTTCTCCACTTCCATCCTCTCCTTATAGGATATCAATTACATGTATATTAGGCAACATTAAGCTGTCCCTCAGCTCACTGATGTTTTAAAAAATTATTGTTTTGTTCTTTTTATTTTTTGCTTTTGGTTTTGTTTTTGTTTCTGTTTTGTTTTGTTTACAGACAGGGAGGGTTTCACTTTGTCACCCAGGCTGGATTAGAGTGGTGTGGTCATAGCTCACTGCTGTTTTGAACTCCTGGGCTTGAGTGATTTTCTTGCCTCAGTCTCCTGTGTAGCTAGGACTAGGTGTGCTCCACCATGCCTGGCTAATTTTTTATTTCTATTTTTGTAGAGATGGTGTCTCGCTGCATTGCCCAGCCTGCTCTTAAACTCTTGGTCTCAAGTAATCCTCCCACCTTGGCCTCCCAAAGTGTTGGAATTGTAAGTATGAGCCCCTGCACTCAGGCTGCTCTTTTGTATTGGATGGTTTTTATTGCTGTCTTCAAATTCACTGATCTTTTCTTCTACAATTACTAATATTCTGTTAATCCCATCCAGGTTAGTTCTCTGGAAGTTTGATTTTGATCTTTTTTATCCTTTATGTCTTTTCTTAACTTTTTGAATATATAAAATGGAGTTATAATATTTGTTCTAATGGCCTCATCTTCTAATACTAACATCTGTGCCTATTTTGGGTTGGTTTTAATTACTGATTTTTCTTCTCCTTAAGGTTTTGGTTGTCTTTTCTTTTCTCCTTTCTTTTCTTTTTTCTTTTCTTTTCTTGACTCTTTACATGTCTGGTAATCTCAGGAACTGTGATTTTACCCTGTTGGATGCTGATTATTTTTGCATTTACATAAGTATTTTTGTCTTTTGTTCTGGGACACAACTAAGTTACCTGTAGGTTTAATTTTGGAAGGTCTTACTTTTAAGGTTTTTAATTGAGTCCAGAGCAGTGTTTGGTCTAGCACTAGTTGTTTCCCAGTAGTGAGGCAAGAAACTCCTGTGTACTCTTCACAGTGCGCTGTGAATTATGACATTTCCTTGCTGGTGGGAACAAACACTCTTCTCAGCCCTCGCTGGCACTGTTTTCTGTAATCCTTTTGGATACTTCTTTCCCTGGCCTCAGGCAGTTTCATCACAGGCCTATGCTAATAACTACTCTGCTTAAGTACTCTGAGGGCCTCTGCAGATTCCCAAGACCCCTTCTCTGGGCAGCCCTCTTCTCTCTGGCACTGTCTTGTGAACTGTCAGCTGCCTTTGTCTCCCTATATTCTCAGCTCAGTCTCGTCAACTAAGGATTGGGCTGTGCTCTGCCCAGGTTCCTCGTCCCTGTACTGCAGCCTAGAAATTCTCGAAGTGTATTTTATGGCAATTGCCGAGTTCACCTCACTTGTTTCACATCCCTTAGGGACTACTGTCCTTTGTTGCCTGCTATCTAGTGTCTTGAAAACCACTGTGATGATCTGTTTTTTATTTTTTCAGGCAGAAGTTAAATGTGGTCACTTTTACTCCCTCTTGGTCGGAAGCAATGTCAAGTTAACATTCTTGTTGCTCACTTATGGGCTTCTTGTTGGAAACAAAGACCCCGGACCTAAAGTTTGAATTTTCTGTTTCGATGAATTCTGATGGACCGGAAGCTTTTTCTACCTCAGTGACTTCACTGTATTTGCTAGGAAAAATCAATTGGCGGCCTCTAGCAGAAATGGGGTATTCAAGACAAGCTTCTAAGGAGCCTGTCCTGATAGTATTAACCCACCTAGCAATCCCAGCTACATTCTGTAGCACTTAGGTTTAAAGCTGTATTTGGACAACCTCCATGGTAGGCGCCTGTAATAAAAAGTCACACCATAAAAATAGGCATAGGTTCTTCTTAGGAGACCCATGGCTTTGCACTAAAAGATAAAGGAAAAAAAGTAAATCTGAGCCTTCAAAAATTGTGTAGAAAATTTTGAGAACTAGATGAGAAGTTTTTCTGCTTTTATGCAGTACTTATTTTTGTCGATTTTTTAATCAACTGTAGCTCCAAAATTATTCCTGGGCCTGACATTTCGCAGGATCATTTGCCATTCAAATGTGTTGCTCACTTTTGTATGACAGATCCGCAGAGCCTAGGACCAAACGTTTTTAATAAAAGTTTAAGCAATTACAAAAGACAGTATTGAGTCCTCATACCATGTTTTGAAAGGCTTTAGGTTGTTAACATTGAAATGGATGTCAGGTTTGATAAAAGAAATGAGCACTTTTTTTAGTTCATAATGAATGTTTTCACTTCAGGGCTATGGGAGTCATGTTTCTACATATTTCCAAGCATGTGACTTTTCCAGGATAATGTAACTCAGGACTCCCAGGCCTTCACTGTCCAGAGGAAGATCAAAACTACAGAAACAAACACTGAGGCTGTTTTCCTGGATTGCTTTCCTGAGGGCTCTATGATCTTCTCAGGCTTCCTTACATGTCTGGTACTAGGAATTTCCAGGGAGCAGCTAACTTTACACTTCTTGAACTAGTCCTCTTAGAAGAGCACGTCTTCATTTTCCTTTCTCCTGCTCCTTTTCTCCATTATTATGTCTCTTGCCACTGCAAAAGGGTGACTATTCCATGGTACCTGTAAAGATGACACTTCTCATGCCCATTGACAAAGGCGTCCATCCTCCCCATGTCTAATATCTAGGGTACAACTATGTATACCAAGAGTACCTTCTCTCTTGAGGGCATTCCCTGGACAGTTGGTGCCAACTCACACCTGGGCTTCATGCCTTCTGCCAAAGGGGAATTTGGTTGTTTTCTGGGTTGAGAACATTGGCTATTATTGTTGCCACTGCTGCTGACTTGTTGGACTATGAATAACTCATTGAAGTTTTATGAAACTCTTCTTTGTTTTTGCTGACTCTCCTGTTGCAGTCATACCACCCCAGGATTCAAAGGAAGTAACTTTTGAGCTAATCTATGGAAAACACATAGGAGAAAGTAGAATTTATTCACAGAACTACAGAAAATACCCAAATGACTGGAGGCCATCTGGGTAAATAGCCATGTAATACTGGGGTCTAGTAGGGCACCTTAAAAGAGGACCCTCTGCGTTGATATTGCTCACCTTTCATTTGAACTAATTATTGTTCTTCTTTTTATTTTCATCTATTGGCCCTTTTTTTGCATTAGTGGCACACTTTTGAATAGCAGCATATTTGGAGGCCCCTTTGAAGGAATTAAATTTGCATCCACAACCGTCATACAATTCATGTGGTTGCCTTTATCACCATATGATTATGTGAGTAGAGCCATTTGTTGTCCCGGCCTCACTCTATTATGCTCTTGTGCATCTCTGCTTTTTTTTTTTTTTTTTTTTTTTTTTTTTTGTCTCACTCCATCACTCAGGCTGGGGTGCAATGGTGTGATCTCGGCTCACTGCAACCTCTACCTCCAGGTTCAAGCAATTCTCCTGCCTCAGCCTCCCAAGTAGCTGAGATTACAAGCACCTGCCACCGTGCCCAGCTATTTATTTATTTTTATTTTTTGTATTTTTAGTAGAGACAGGGTTTCATCATGTTGGTCAGTCTGGACTCAAACTCCTGACCTCAGGTGATCTGGACGCCTTGGCCTCCCAAACTGTTGGGATTACAGGTGCGAGCCACATTGCCTGGCTGCATCTCTGCTTTAACTGTCTATTCCATAGGTCAATTTTTCCCCAGGAAGACCCCGATTTTTCATGTAAATATACCAGAAAGAAACTTGCACCACCAGTCTTTCGAACATACATGAATATGTCTGAATTCTCAGGTGAACATATTTTTTGCTCAACTGGAACTTCTGTTACTGTTCAAACAAGCATCTTTACCTGGCATTATCTTGGGAATGATTAACTAACAATGAATTTCAGGTGGCAATGAAATGGTACAGCCTATATGTAGGAGGGCCTGCCGAGCAAGTCCTTAGAGATGTCTGTATTTTCCCAGATTCAGGACTGGATGGCACTGGGGTGTTCTCTCACAACTTTGAGGTTTGCCAAATCTAGGAAAGAATTTTGATTTTTTACATGCTTACTCGATTTCGTAGAATGACTCCTGGATAGAAATAAAATTGAAAGTAATTTTGTTTTTAGGCAACCTCATACCATCACATTGCTTCTGATCTCTTCACTCTGGATAATGGAATGATGAGCTGACACAAGGCCACATGAAGCCAGGGTGAGGTAAAGCTACAAGGAAAGGCAAAGAATGAGAGATAGCAAATTTCACCAGAAAGAAATTAGGGAACAGTAACCAGATAAAGAGAATAAGAAAAGTAAGGAATCAGGAAAATCTGAGTCATGGTTCTTTTACCTATAAAAGAAGTAAATTCACATGCATTTAAGGTGTATGTGTGTATGTGTGTGTGTGTGTGTGTTTGTGTGTATGTGTGGGAAGTAAATAGATGTATATGTATATATTTCAATTGTTTTATCAAAGCTGGAATGATGCACCAATGAAGTAGATCCAAAGTCTTAATTGGACTCATATTTACCTGGGATTGCATGGGTGGGCTTTTATATTCTTTGGTGAAAAAAAACATTCCTTGAATGATAGCAAAAGAAGGGGAAACTCTCTTCATTGAATGTGCTTTCTGATCTTCCATACAAGCTTTTATGTGATTGGTAGCATCTCCTGAATTGGGAACAGGCCCTAGCAGCTGTTGGGAGAACTTGTCCCTGACCATCTTTGTTGGCAGCAAGAGGACGCTGCCCTGAGGAGGCATTGTTAACCTTCTCAGTGGTTTTCATCTCACACTCCCCCAACCTTTAGATGGATTCTTTCAGAAGTGCATTTTTTAAAGTAGCATTTGTTTATACCTGGTTTGCTAACAGGATGAGTTCAAGTCTTTGAGATTCCAGTATACTGGAATAAAGCTCAGGTGATTAACCAAAAAGAGAATCATTACATATTTACAAGAATACTGATGCTTTTGTTCAAATAGCACCTTTCATTTGAAATAATTTTTGTTCTAATTTTCTCCTACTTTCATCTATGTGCCCTTTTTGCATTAATGGCACACTTTTGAATACCAGAATATTTGGAGACACCCTTGAAGGAATTAAATTTGCATCCACAACCATTATACAACTCATGTGGTTGCCTTTATCACTGTGTGGCTGTGTGAGTAGGGCTACGTGTTGTCCTGGGCTCATTTCATTATGCTCTCAGGAGACAAAGTTCTTCCATGTTTTAGAATACACTCCATTTTTATTTTGCATAGGTTTAGTGCTGCATATAATAACAATAAAAATAATAATCTGTTTATTTATTTATCCATCTTGGAGAAAGTTGTACTTCTTATTCTGAGACTAGCTTCAAATTGTCTGTTGGACATGTATCACTATAATTCAGTCGTAACAAAAAAAAGCTGCATAATGATTATAAAAAACTTGGTGGCTCACCACCAATTCAGGGTACCTAGCTATATTGTACTACCACAATAGAATAGTATCATTCTAATATTAATTTGGTAATCATTTCTGATGGCTAACCTTGACCCAGCTGCTCTGAAAATACTCTATATTTTCAGTCAGACATACCCTTATGTGTTTCTTGATGTTGCATTTTTATTTCCCTCTGATATTGGGGTTCTGGGGAAAAATGCTTATTTAAATCAAAATTACAACTCAATATTGATTAAAAAAATACATTGTATCTCTATAAGTATACATTGTGTTTATAAACAAATGATACCCAAAGATTCACATATAAATCTCAGTGCCATCCTCTATATCCTTTCTGGATATGACACATGAACCATTTTTACAGGTAACTATCATGTAATGAGAAAAACAGATCCACGTTATGAGTGCTGTCTTGCAATTTTGCTTTTCAGTGTAGGATCAGAAGTGATTTATGAATAAACTTTGAAATACAGTCCAATACATTATGTCAACCTTGTTCTTTTGAGTTTTGGCATTTGTATCCTCCATAATAAACAATATCAACAATCACATGCCACATCACTATCACCCAAAAAACCCCACAAAAACCAAGTAAGCTATTACTTCTCAGCTCTATCCTTCACTTGAAAGATGTTTTGTCAATGTTTCCTTGAGTACTCTAACCCTTTGCAGGACATTTACTAATTTTATCATTATCTGCTTATTTGCATGCAATAGGACAACTGGACATTGCATACGCAGACATGGTGCCCAGCACAAACTGTCAGGGCTGGAGTCTCTACCACGCTGTTGGCAATATGCTATGGAGAGGCAGCCACAGAATCAGGCTCCCGCAGTAATGAGGAACATAAAACATGATTTTTTTTTAATTCTGAAAATTTTTTTGAGAGCATGCAAAGTGAAAAAGGGCAAAGTCTTTAAGCGAGAGGAAAAAATAAAGGGCTGTGAGAATTCTGTGATGGAAGAAATTGGCACCTGGGCCAAACCCAGCATCTCTGGACTGACAAGGACTTTAGGGGACCCTCAGCAGGCGGGTGTGAGTCACATGCTGGCATTTTCTCTTTCCTCACTCCTGCCTACTCACACCATAACGCTAAATCAAAACTCAAACTTAAAAAACAAAAAGATCTCACTGTGTGTTGGATACATAATAGTGTGTTTCTATCTAAACCACTTTCTGTCCTCTAGATTGACAATTCACACCATACAAAGCACACCGTTGGATTGGCACTCCATGTAAGGAGCCCTATAAATGACTATCCGTTATGGCCAGATCATGGAAAATGCAGGCAAGGTCCTATGTATTAGTCCTTGCTCCAAGTATCATGCCTATGCCAGCCTGTGTACTGACTTCAGCGTTGCATTATCCAATGCTCAGTCAGAAGACTGAGCTTGCCTCGTTACTCTCCATGTCTACAATGGGTTATGTAAATCCTGCCTACCTAGTATTATCTTGTGGTTCTTTTTATACCCCCAAAACATGTTGTTATGGACTTCACTGTGATGTCTCCATTCTACCCTCTCTTCCCATGGCATAGAGATTCCTCTAAACCCAGCAGCAAAACCCAACCCCAGAAACCGACAAAAGCTGCATAGTAGGCTCTCTTACTCATGTCTATCAGCCTCTGAATGCTGATGTGTTCTTGAAATGAGGGAGCTTTAAAAACCCTTGTTGACATCGGTCTAAGATCTCTCTGTCTGAGGTACTATCAGGGAATTCGCAGGGCATTCATCAAAATCAAGCTGATGCAAGCATGAATACTCACAAGAAAGAGCCCTTTTATGCCGAAAACTGCTGAAGGCTGGAAAAGGGGCTAATTTATTTAAATTATCCCTCTAAGTGTCAAGCCCCACACTTTCTGGAAGGAGCTGACAACTGTGGGTTAAAGAAAGTTTTCTTAAATTTATAAATAAATTAGTGACGGTAGAAAGTTAACCTGGGAAATCAGAGTAATAGAAAAGTAATCGCCATCGATGTTGATGCAGATGTAGGAAAATACAGTTTTCTGCTATTAAGCTTTTAAATGTCAGCAAATGGCAGTTTAGTAGATCATTTGCTAATAATGATTAAATTTCTCATTAAAATGCTTCCTTCATTATTCTTCAGGTAGAAATGTGTAATTCAATGATTGTTACATCAATTACACTTAAAAAGCTCATTAAAATACTGAAATATTATCTCTCATAGTCAGAGTACTTTAAGAGTACTGTACTAATTATAAAAGAAATAAACTCTTATAATAGCACCATTTGAACTGATGCCTTATAAATTCTTAATGTAAAGCTAACATGTAAAGTTTAAATCAAATATATAGATCCAATAAAACAAAACCTTTTTAATCTTGTTTTACCTTCCAAAGGACTCTGATTATTGTAATTAAATAATGCATGATATAATAAAGATCTAGAGTATGTGATTATTTCATTGGCAATTGGATATTGGTGCTTTTTATTTATGCAAGCAATGTATCACAGGCAATATGCATCAAGCATTAAAATATTGATACAATTACACCTAGCCTGCCGAACCAATAAAAAAAAATCTGTGACATGACTCTGCTGATGATACTAGGACAGTTTGAAATCCTTTTTAAATTTTAATACTCTGATGTGCTGGGTTATGCTAATTTTGCTAAGAAATAATGCCTCCAAGATTCACTGTTGTGCTTTCTATTCCTGTGCATGAACAAATCCAGCTTTGCTCAGCATAGCTAACAAGTAGAGTTTGCTTCTGTACACATTTGGCCATTGTTTCATTTTTTCTTTTTCTTTTTTTTTTTTGTTTTTGTTTTTGTTTTCGAAAAAGACAAGAGAATAGTAAAGTTTGGGCTTCGTTTCTTTGTTTTTAGGGATATTCATTCATATTATAATGATCTTTCTCTAATTTTCTCATTTACTAAGTTTCACAGGTTTTTTGTTTTTTTTTTTTTTTTTTTTAAACATTCAGATGCTTTTTATCCTTAAGTCCTTTCTCAACAGAGTAAAGGGTCAGGGAAGGTTTTCCTTGGAGCTGCTTTATTATTAAAGCCCTGGCAAGTGACTACACAAGGCTCTGAGCCCATCCCAGAAGTCCCCCAGGAACGGAATAGGTGATGGGATTTTTCTGTCATCTGAGCACCTGAGGTTCAGTCTTACATAGCTGACCCATTTTCTCACCTGTAAAAATGGACCAAAAATGCCTTTGTTGTTCTGTGTACAAGATGTAATTTAATACATAATTGTTGACTTAAAAACCCAGCAGCAGAAACAGACTCTGCTCACTTGGCTGCTTAAGTGTCTGCATAATTCTGGGGACTTTCCTCTTTTCTTCTGAAATATTTTAGATCCCTCCCCTGCCTAGAGTGAAAGAGTTTTCTGTTATCTCACCTAAGAGTGCTGTTAATATAGAAAAATGCAGAGATTCCTAGTAATGTAGCTGTACCAGG
The DNA here is from genome assembly GCF_024542745.1 of Macaca thibetana thibetana. NCBI lineage: Eukaryota > Metazoa > Chordata > Mammalia > Primates > Cercopithecidae > Macaca > Macaca thibetana. The sequence goes on along the minus strand of NC_065590.1, from coordinate 48,087,547 downwards.
AACCAAAAAAATCACCTCGTTCAACTTTCATATTTTACGGTGCAGTCGCTCTAGGCACAGAGATGTAAAGGGGATGCATATACAGCCATGTCTTCTTTTGACCAGTCTCACATAGGAGTGTGATCTGATAGGATTTGAATCCTTGTCAGACCTTCCCCTTAGTGATGGTTATTTGGGAGATCTGATAAACACCCTGGTCCCTAAGAAGAAACTGCCTGATATCTTTGCTTTTCCAAAGAGGTGTCAAGTATGATATGGAGCTCTGAAAGAAGTAAGAATTGTTGAGCCTATAAACAGGATATATACATCTTAGCAATTTAGTTGCATTTTAAGACCCCAGAGTTGCACTCTAGAGCCAATAACTGTGTAAGCCCCATCTTCACCTGTCCTTCCAGGGACTATAGTTCCCCTTTTAGCAATGTCAAGTGTATTTCCTCCCTCTTTTCCTATGTGAATAAGTAGCAATGGCTGGCGATGATACAGCACAGTTGATCATCATGAATGTCTATAGGATGTCATATTTATGCTCTTCTGTTTAGCTTAAATCTTACTCAGGTTCTAATAGCAAACAGTCCAGTTACAATGGGCTGGCATTGCAAAGCATCTGCTCAATTCAGATAAATAAGACCAATGTGTTTGAAGGGCAAAGTTTCAATACAAGTGGTCTGCCATTTCATTTGGAGATGCAATTCTTATTCAGCATAAATAACAGAGGGGAAAGGGATCATTTGCTAATTGATTAATTATCTTGTAAATGAATTACAAACCTGTGGAGTGTTAGCTAGGTGTGTGCAGAAGACCTCAGCTGCTTTCTTTTCTCCTTTGAGTCTGTAAGTACTGTACAAGTGACGATGAAGCTCTATACTCACAAAGTTGATATGTGTCATATCAGGCTGAAGGCCACATGCCATGATGCACTTGTTTTTCAGGGTTTGAAACCGTTCGTTGCCTGATGAAGGTATGCGTGTGTGCATGTTTGCGTGCATATGCGTATAAAATGAAAAGAAAATTAAATTGCCAGTTAAAGCAATCCATGAAGTTAACAGTTCAATTGGGGTGGGAGACAGTTCTTTTTTTTTTTTTTTTTTTTTTTTGCCTTTATTTTTACATTCTATAAATGAGCACAGTTGTGCCGAATAACAATCTTTTGTGGACTAAAAGCACTAAGGATTAAAGATCAGAGAGAGGAGTGTTCGCAAAGTGCAAACGCTGGTGGGTTTGCAGCACCTTGATAACCACAGAAGAACTGATAATTAACATTTCTGCTTCCTAGGCAAAGGGCAATTGGCCTTCCAAAGGCGTCCCTATTGCACTGTTTCTCTCCCTATATGAAAGTAGCTGATTTAGTCAGGAAGGTGACAGTTAAGGCTCTTTGCTGGCGGAATTTTTGCATCTTTCTAGTGTCTCGTTTCCCGCGACTTTACCACGGAGGCTGTCCATCACGGTTGTTATGTATGCAGGCTGAGTGAGCCCGCAGGGGATCCTAGTTATTTACACTCTTTTTCAAGCTTCGAAGCTGTTATAATCATTCGCTGTCAACTTTGTGCTGACACTGAATTTTACTTTGTGTTTTTTATGCTCGGTTTGGGTCTAAAATACTGGCATCCATGCCCGACACTGTAATTCCATGGGTGACTGAGCTGACCAGCCATATCCTGTATTACTAACAGAACCCTCGAATCCTGCTACATATGGAAATTTCAGGATTTGTTGATTGTGGACAATAAACAGAGTCCTCCGGCTTTGTGCTTTTATCCAGGTGGTGGCCCCAAAGAATAAGCAGTGCACCGTGTTTCATCTCATTACATTTTCATCTTTAAGAACACATAAGTATCAGTTTCATTTGCCCCTGAGTTGTAAAGTTGGAACAGGCAAACTTTCCCTCTGCAAAACCCAGTGTGATTTTCAGACGTTACTTCTTCTCTCCAGATCTCTGTTACAAGGAGAAGGTCTGTGATCTCCCCTTGTGGTTTTCCCCTCCCCATTCCTTTCTGTCCTCTGTGAGTCAAAATACATGCCAGATAGGCACTCATGATCCAGATTAAAATAGAAGTATTGTCCTGGGCAGTATGAATGATGAGGGACAGATTATAAAGACCCTGGGTAAGGCCTCCAGAGGGGTGGGAGCGATAAGCTTTTAGACTTCATCAATAGACATTTGCATGCTCAGACTTAAATGCCCTGTGTCCCAGTCATGCGAGGAGTAAACACCTTCCTTTCACTTGTGAACAACATTCTACCCATTAAGTCTGGGGCCTTAAACCTTTAATGACAGGGCAGCAAATTATTTCTCCATATTTAAAAGGTACTGTTTCTATGCACCATCCCTGTCTTCAATATGAAAATTTCATGTACATTGGGCCCAAAGGGAGTGATCCACAAAATGATATGACCCTGTTCTTAACTGGACTTGAAATAAAGCTGGTCAAAGGAACTTGTGTGCTTGGCCAATGTAATAAAGTAGACAAATAATTACCGAGCAAATCAAACACACTTACACCTCAGATGATTTTGAAATATTATCTATAATCGGGCACTTCTGTGCTAGGAGAAAAGGTTAATAAAGTAATTTAAAAAAGATTGTGTGGAGTATTACAGAATCAGAAGAGGACTGGCAATCATAATTGTTAATCTCCTGAAACACCAGTTCTGTATTGCATAAAGCAGATATTTTAGTACATATTCTTATTGTGTATTCCACTTATTGCTATATTAGCTTGCTTAATTATCCTTTATAAAAATCTTACTTTTTTGGCACAAAAAAAGTTGATATAATTATGCTGGCAAACCTGAAATGTGTATGTCAATCTTAATATGTGTAGGAAAGACTGATATCTTTGAAAATTAATTGTCTTTATGTATGTCACATAGAAGATAAATATTGGAGTGGGCAGTAGGTATACTCTTTCTTTCCTGCTTTTGTTTGTGTTGGATAGATAGGGGAATGGCACAAATTTTGCAGTTGGAATAAGGGGAAGTTATTCTGAGCTTGCTGGTGGTAGTTTAACACTCTTCAGATAAAGCTAAGATGTGCAGTTGTGGGTTTACTCATAGAAAAATCTGTTTACATAAAACATAAGCTGTTTTGATCAAACTTACTGATACAAAAGTAAGTTTCAGTCATTCTTTCTTCTACTGAAGTATATAGAAGGAAAAAAGGGTACCAGCAAGCATCAGAAGACACAGGCCCCACCCCCACCACTAACTAATTGTACCCCAGGGCAGATTGTTTACCCTCATCCTTAAAATAGAAATAAAAATAGATCTTCCTAGGACCTTGGAAGGATAAATGAGAGAAGTATGGAAACTTCAAAAGCAGCATCCTTTCCTTCACTAATTTTTTCTATCGTATTCATATCATAATACTTTATGACTTATAAGTATTTTAAAATATTTAATGTATAGTTATGCAACTATTTTTCACTTTATATGGAGCCCATCCTGGCTACAAATAGATTTTTAATGTGTTTCTGTACAAATAATTTGCACTTTAAATCATGCCCCTTGCTTGACCCTGCTGCCTCTTCTGGGGAACATTACTCCTCTTTTTCACTTCCCAACATCTCAAAGAGTGATATACCACTCCTGTACTCTCACATTCAGTTTATCCCTAACCTTCTTGCATTCATCTCTGTGCCTGCCATGCCACTGAAGCTGACCTTGCCTTAGTCCCAGTGGCCAGTGATCACTTTTCCAGGCCATGCTTTTGACCTGTCTGCAGCACTGCCATGCTGGAGCCTTAGGGCAACCCTTCGCCTCTGAGACACGAACTGCTCCTGCTAAGCCACCACTTCTGCTTCACGTTTCTCCCTCCTCCTTCTTCCTGCCTGGAGTGGATATGCGATGGGTTCAACCTGAGCCATTGGCTCCTATCTCTTCACACTCCTTCACAGGCTCTGTCTATTCCTGAAGCTTCAAAGAGAGCCTCACTGCTGCTTACTCTGCCCAGATCCCCCTTTCAAGCCTTAAACTCCAATCGCTCATAAGAACATAAACAAACACATTTCTTGCTGCAGCTGTGCAGAACTCTGCGACTAGCAGGAGTTATGCAGCAGTGAGAGTGACCGGATTTGAAGAAGCTTTATTTTAGATTGAGGTGAATTCGTGTCTTAATTCTTACAAATTGAAGCAATTGTGAAGTTGTTCACTTTCTATGGTTTTTGGTGTAGAAGCAAGCAGATTTCATAAAATGCTGGAGCCTGGTGTGCTAGCATCACCTACTAAACATTGTTTCTTATAAGACTGAGGGTTCGGAAGGAGCATTCCATGCACGTCCATCAATTGCCAGCATGGTTTTAGGACTTTGGGGATACGGCGCACACCCTGAGAGCACTGAGGACTTTCGAATGACTGACCTGGAGTGTCCATTAGTTGCTTTGTGGATTAACATCTTCGTTTTTTTCCAGCAGCAAATACAGCTCTTAGAATTCTTGGCAGTAACATTGGCAAGACTCCAACAAGCCAGACCTTTTGAGGAATTTGACCCAGGACAACATCGTCTGTGCTTTCAATTAAGTAAAATTAAAAAGTGGAAAAAAAAAAAAAAAAAAAAAAAAAAAAAAAAAACCAAAGGAAAAAATCAGAACATACTGTGACTCTCAGGTGTGGGAAGCTTCTGTCTGTCTCCTGAGAGGTGACAACCTGGTTCAGTGGAGGTCATGAGAGAAGTTCGGGTCAGGTCCACAAATGTCTGATATGTGCCTTTGAAAGCACAACTTTTCTCTGAACTTGGTAGCTGACATTTGCTGTCTCCTACCTTCTTCTGGGATCAATACCAAATCCCTGTGGAGAACTGGATGACTTTCTCAAAACACACACGTGCGCGCACACACACACCCCCACACCCTCATGGACACAGGGTGGGGTCATGGGGTGGCAGGTGGCAGGATAGGAAAACTGTAGTATGTGAAGAAAAATCAAGAGAAAAAGAAGATCTCTTTTCTCAATTGTGAAACTCAACTACCATCGCCTCACATGCCCTGCTGCTGTAGTTTGTGCTTCTGGATCTAATGATGCTGTTCTGTCTGGTTGCAACTTTAGGACATGAAACCTTCTATAGAATTTGCCAGGTGATTAAATAGTTGGTCAAAACAAAAAGCTAACACATTATTTTTTAGTAATGTTTTTCTTTGATCATATTTCCAAATAAAAGCACTAAATACAGTGCAGTTCTATCTGCATGAGTGAATTCTAGAATAAAGGTAGGTAACACATGATTTCAAATATGTAAATATTAGTAATATGGAAGGCCTGACAAAAATTTATTGGTGAAGTGGAATTTATTGATATCAGCTGTGGTTTGTTGATTACTCTTTATCCCTCCTTCTTCTCTCTCTCTCTCTGTTCCTTCTTCTTTGCTTATTCTCTCCTTTTCTTGCTTTTTCTATCTTTCCTTCCTTTTTTCTATCCTTTCTTCCTTTTTAGAATATTATATGGATTGCTTTTATTTATTATTATTGACATAAAATGATTTGTTTCATTTCCTTGCATATAATACTGATGTTGGCTATTGCATTATTCAATATTTCTTACCTTTATATTTCTACCCAAGGTTAGAGTGTTCCTGCAACCTCTGTGCATGTAGATACATTCAGTAAAAAACAAAAAAACAACCAAACAAAAAACCAGTGTAGTTTTATAAGGATAAATATACATCCTTATGTAGGTAAGGTCAGAGCACATCATCATATGACTTTTTTTAAACATGGTAACAGAATTTTATACTGTGAATACCTTGGATACAATACACAGAACAGGTTAGAAAAGTAATATAGTCATAGTAATTACTTTCATCTGGAGAAATATTTCAGTCAGCAGTGTCTAGCAGTAAAATAAAATGATCACCTTTAGTATATCTATTACAAAAACAATTGTCTACAATAAGAATGGTTTAAAATACCTGGTAGAATATAAAACATTGAGACAAGAGACCACTTCTCTTCTCTCTCTGTCTCGCACTCTCTCTCTCTCTCTGTGTGTGTCTTTCACACACACACACACACACACACACACACACTCTTCTCACACTTCACAGACTATGTTAACAGAAATTTACCTGAAATGTAAGCCTGTTTTTAAGGGAAAAAAATACCCCAATTAAGGATTTAGAATAAATACACTATTATAACCACTCTCTTTTTAAAAATGAGTTTTCTTTTAGCTTTTAAGGTTTATAGAAATCACTTATCTGCTCCTTAAAAGATTTTTATTCTTTTTTCCCCTCTCTTTTTTAAAAGTATAGTGAATGTGAAACATCATTAATCCAGTCGTAATATCATCTGATAGCAGTTAATCCCTTCTTAGACACAGCTTTTCTTGGGCCTTTGGAATATAGAAATGTGCTTTTACTCTTAGGCATTTTGTTTAAGCATCAACCTATTCTTAATTGTCTTCCGTAAAAGATCACCAAGTAAAGTGCACGATGTGTTCAAAGTTCTTTCCTTGAGAGTCTGATGACATTCGGCAGTCTGTTATTTTGTCTGCTAAGGTCATGGATCAAGGGCAGCTTTGTGCCTGTGGTTTGGACTTGGCTATCGGCCCTGACAGGATGATGCAGCCCGCGCTGAGATCCTAATCGGTCAGAAAAAGTCTATTAAGTTTGAGCCCTTAAGCTGTCTCAGCCAAATCAGGGATACCAAAGTTACATTTGTTTTTGTGATGACCATTCATTTTGGTCAAATGAAGAAATTGCTCGTGTGGATTTTGTGGCTTCAGGGGCAAAATCTGTGAATGTCACGTATCTTTGAACCTCTCTGCTTTTTCACAGACATTATTGAGAAGACGCTTATGAAAAAAATCATTTTTATTGCAGTTGTTTATAAGTCACCTTGATCATAAAAGAAAAGGCGCAAAAGAGAGGTAATCGGAAGTTCTTTCTCACAAAGTTGAGAAGGACTATAATCTGATGTATTAGGGACAAAGTGCATGTTGTGAGTGGTGTCTGACTTAGTCAACGGACAGGGGCAGGGTCAAGACTTCACCTTGGAAACTCTTCATGCTTTTTCAAAACCAGTGATCTGGCCAGATCAGTAAAGATCTGAATCTGCCCTCTTAGATCCTAGATTATAGCTGTATTACTTTATTTTTCTCATGGATAAAAAAAGAATCTTTGGTTTTACAGCAATGCTACTTGTGGATTTATAGCAGCCTGATCTATAGCAGCTACAAAGGCAAAATTAATTGTTCTGTCCATTTTCTCTTTTAAAATTGTTGAATTCTTAGTTAGCCAGTGGAAGGGTTTCCTTGTGATACAAATGTTGTTAATCTGGACTTAACTTTCTAGTCAGAAAAAAATGTTAAATTTTAAAAGTGCATCCAGTATGTGCAATGTCTCATCTTACCAGGACCTTAGAACTTTAGTGTTTTTGTCAGAGGAGGCCTCAATCATTACATTTTACAGATGGAAAACCTGAGGCCTGAGCAACTGTCTTGTCCTGGCAACTGAGAGCAGAAAGATTATTAGAATCTAGTTTGACTGTCATGAAAATGTTATTTTCACCACCAACTTCCACCAAAAGTTTTATCACTTATTGTGAGAACACAATTTTTCTTAATGTTCATTATACCAATAAAAAGAGGGTATGTAGAAAAGTAGTTACTATTTGGATCTAAAGTTAGACTGACAACAAGGGCCCACGATGGGGAAAGGATAGACTTTAATAAACGGTGTTAGAAAAACTGAATATCCACATGCAGTAGAATGAAATTAGACCCTTGTACAACACCATATACAAAAATCAACTCAAAATAGATTACAGACTTAAGTATAAGACCTGAAACTTAAAAACCTCTAGAAGAAAATGCGGGAAGAAAGTTTTTGACATTGCTTTGGACAATGAGTTTTTGGATATGACCCTAAAAATAAGAGAAAGCAAAAGTAGATAAGTGGGATTGAATCAAACTGAAAATTTTCAGCACAGCAAAAGAAATAATCAACAGAGTGAAGAGACAAGGAGAAAAGCTATTTGTAAACTGTACGTCTGATAAGGGGTCAATGTCCAAAGTCTGTTTGTATGTATGCATGTGTTTAGAGACATGGTCTTGGTCTGTCACCCAGGCTGGAGTGCAGTGGTGCCATAATAGCTCACTGCAACCTCATACTCCTGGGTTCAAATGATACTCCCATCTCAGCCTTCTGAGTAGCTGGGGCTACAGATGCATGCCACCACACCTGGCTAATTTATTTATTTATTTATTTATTTGTGGAGATTGGGCCTCCCTGTGTTGCCCAGGCTGTTTTCAAACTCCTGGCCTCAAGCATTTCTCCTGTCTTGGCCTCCTAAAGTTCTGGGAATACAGGCATGAGCCACCATGCCAGGCCTCAATATCCAAAATATTTAAAAAACTCAACACAGTGGCAAGAAAACAAATACTCTATTTTAAAAATGGGTAAAGAAGCTGAACAGACACTTTTCAAAAGAAGACATGCAAATGACCTACAGATATATAAAAAATGTTCAGGCCAGGCACGATGGCTCATGTCTGCAATCCCAGCACTTTGGGAGGCCAAGGTGGGCGGATCATGAGGTCAAGAGATCGAGACCATCCTGGCCAACATGGTGAAATCCTGTCTCTACTAAAAATACAAAAATTAGCTGGTCATGGTGGTGCTCACCTGTAGTTTCAGCTACTCGGGAAGGTGAGGCAGGAGAATTGCTTGAACCTGGGAGACAGAGGTTGCAGTGAGCTGAGATCGCGTCACTATACTCCAGCCTGGTGACAGAGCGAGACTCTGTCTCAAAAAAAACAAAAAAAATGTAAACATCACTCATCATCAGGAAAATGCAACTCTACACCACAGTGAGATACCTCATACCTGTTAGAATGGTGATGATCAAAAAGATAAAAGATAACAAGTGTTGGTGGGGAAATGGAGTAAAGGAAACAGTTTCACACTGTTGGTAGGAAGGTAAATTGATACAGCCATTAACAAGAAACACACCTCTATGTATGATCAAACAATCTCACTTCTGGGTTTATATCCAAAGGAAATGAAATCAGCATCTCTAAGAGATATCTGGACTCCCATGTTCACTGAAGCATTATTCAAAATAGCCAAGGTATGGAAACTTAAGTATCCATGGACAGATGAACGGATAAAGAAAATGTGATGTGTGTTATGTATGTGTGTGTGCATGGGTATGTGTTCTCACCACACACCAACAAAAGTAACTATACAAGATGATGGATATATTAATTAGCCTGTTTGTGGTAATCATTTTATAATGCACACATATATCAAAACATCGTATTGTGTGTCTTAAGTGTATACAATTTTTATTTGCCAACTATACCTCAGTAAAACTGGAAAAAATTAAAGTCGACTGATGTGAATTGGAGTACGACTTGAACACCTGTAGAAGTTCAACTTCTCTGAGCCTCAGTTTTCTAATGTGTAAAATGCTCAAGATAATTGTTCATATCTCAGAAGTCTGTTTTAAAAATTAAATGCAAGAATGCATATAAAGTACTTCACACCAGACACAGCACATTACAATTGCTCTATATAGGATGTCTGTGACTGTGTAGCTTTCTGCCAACCTCTGCAACCTCAGCATGGAAAAAAACAAGTCTAAAGTTCTACTAAGGAAAAGAAAGCAATGAGTATGATATGGAAAATAATACATTTTGTAAGATTGCATTGTGAGAACTGAAAAAGTGTAAAAATTATGGTATTTCAAATTGGCATACTATTATGTTACAGTACAGCTAGCAGACGGATGTAAAAATAAAGTACAGATATATCTTTTTTTTAGTCAGACCTGATATATGGAAATCTAGATTTAGAGAAAGATTGGTTATAGGGTCATTATTTGCTTTACAAAGCAATTTGGCATAAGGTTCCTTTAAAAGGAAACTTCCCTAGTATCTTTAATGTAATATTTCATTTACTGAAAAAAAGATCACACGACTTTACAGAAATTCATTTCATCCATAAAATGAAGCACATCTGTTGAATGTGTAGAGGAAAAATTCAAGTAGAGAGAAAGAGAACGTTGAAAGTTAGAAATAAGTCAGGTAATAATACATATGAAAAATTAAGTAGCAAGGGAACTCAAAGCACTAGAACTTCATATTTTGTTATTAATAATTTTTAATAATACATATTCTTCATAAAATGTCTACACCATGTGTGTGTATGAGAGAAAGAGAGAGAGAATGTGTGTCTGCTGTTACTTCTCCATTTGGCGTTAAGTTTTGCTATGACCTGACTCCTTCCAAGCCCTCTAGACATTGGCACATGTGCCAAACCCAGCCATGTGCACTTCCATCCTCTCAAGCCTCTTTAGTTTTGCACAGGTCAGTCTTTCTGCCTGAAGTTTCTCAACCCTCTGACAACCTCAGTAGTTAGCACCTATGTCTTTGGCAAGCTAGGCTTCTTCACCTTTTCTGGTAATGTTCCTGGGATGGCATTCCATCTCCAGATAATTAGGGCACCCCACCCACTGCTAGACACTGGCCTACCCTCATCTTTACTCAGTTACTTTTGTAGAGCGGTATGATAGCACATAGACTTGGGAACACAAAAGACCTGACTGAATTCTTGTTCCCTATCGTACTTCAGGTTTGATCTGGGCCTTAACTGTTCTCTCTGAGCCCTGGTCTTGTTCACCAATACCCCTGGGAAAATCAAAGTTATCTCATACAGTTTCTGAGAGGATTTGATGAAATATGTAGAGCGCTTAGCATAATGTTTAGGAAAAATAAGGTTGTGACACAAACAAATGCTTATGTCTTTTTTTATTATTATTATATTGTATTGTATCTGTTGACTTACTCTGTTATTTACTTTGTTTTCCCCTATTAAACTATGACTTCCTTAAAGGAAAATATTGGATCTGATGCAGCTCACATTGCCAGGGCCCATCTGATTCATACAGAGTGGGCACCAAATACTTATTTGTGGAATCTAACTGAGATAAACACTAGAGCATATACTCTCTTGGAATATGCAAGTCCCAGAGTAAAGCTATGTACAAAAAGAGAAGGAGCAAAGAAAAGAACAAAGGGGTAAAATAAAGTTGAAAGGGCACAAAACACTAGCGAACTCTCCAGATTGCCACCAATTAATTAACAAGTGTTCTTTGGGAACAATTATTTAACCAAGTTTGAGTCACCCTAATTACATAAGCCTTTTTTTTTTTTTTGGTCCACCACCAATGTGTTATGCAATAATATATTAAATATCTTGATGAAACTGACAACCATTCTCCCAACTATTTGTCTAGTCATTCTATAAAACAGAAAGGGAGCAAAAGAAAAAGAAAGAAAGAAAGAAATGAAGAAAAGGAGTGAGGTTGGGAGAGATGGGGAGGAGAGAGAAATTGGTGTAATCCTGAGTAGACCTTTGCTCACTTAAGGTGATTGCCACTTCTTTCTCTAAGCACAAACAACCCATGCTTGTGATAATCCGTCCAGAATTTTGCTAGGGATATGTTCTGGATAGTTGTTTGATTTTGCAAATCGAAAGCTTTTTTTCTATAGCCCACACTAATCCCTGATCAACCATAATTAGACTGTGATTCTAAAAAATTACTGGGAGGGTTTCCACAATCCCATCTGGACCATTTTTTCAGTTCTTTCAGTAACCTGAGAGATAATTTGTCTGGCCTGGAGCCTTGAACTCATCTGAAGCAACTAGGTTATACTTTAGTATGTCTTGACTTATCTTGGGCCTCAGTTCATTCTTAACTCTGTTTGCTTTGCCCTCTCGGGTTTGAAGATCATTCTTCCTGATAGAGACCATAGAATCAAAATAGGAGTTGAATAGTTCTGTTTTCTCTGTGACATCTGTTAACATTTTGCTGTGTGCCCCAATCAATGTACCTATCCCTTTGTTCTTCTTCACAAACAGAGCTTAAAATAGCTTTCTGTTGTCCTTGGCAGTTTTTTAGCCTAAAGTCAAGCTTTAACCCTCCTGACAATATTCTTACGGCACTTTTTATATTCGTTACCCATCATGTTTTCACCCTTCCATTTTGGATATATGTTCTTTTATATTCTGCATTCAATAGCTTTAAAAAGAGGAAAAGAATGTCCCTTTCATGTTATATCTTTTTGGCATAATCTGTGATTATTTTGTCTGAATTTTAAAAATAGTCTTATTTTCCTTTTAAAATTATTTAGTCATGAAATCATCTCTCCATTTTCTCTATTTTGATGACTGTTTTCCTAAACTCTAGGATAACTGCCTCTGTCCAGATTTAGTTTCCTGTGAAAATAACAAGCTCTAAGATGACATGCCATTTCCTTCCGAGTTGCTCATCACTTTTAATTCACTAACCAAATCTCACTCCTCATTCAAAATTAAATTCATGTAAAAATTCTCCAAATTGGTCTCTCAACCTTCTAAAGGAATACAAGTGGCAGAAGGTAGGTCAAGAACTTATCAGAGGGTCTTCATTTGAAACAGACTTCTGGCAGATATTTAGGAGAAAAGTTTCCTCTCAATCATTTAACTTGCCTCTGTACTACTTTTGTAATTTGCATTAGGAAGGCCTAGGGAGGGTAGTCATTCCTTTTCTGAAACAGTACCACTTTAGCTTTATTCTCCTTTTAACCTAACGTACATGTATTCTAGCATATGCCCTCATCGGGGCCGTTCATATCCATTCTTCCTGGATATAGAGTACTAAAGCCACATCCTTGTGATAAACTCCTTTGGGGCCATGTAAAATGTTACTCATAGAGCAGTGTATGTCTGTGAGCACTTTATGATTGGTTTGCAGAAATATAAGTGCAGAAATGGAGAGCGAGCATGTAGGAACTTTTAAAGCAATTAACAAAAATAATTATCTGTATGTTAAATCTAACAATAAAAACTGAGGATTCAATTTGTATATCTTTTTATAATCTTTTATAAACTGAAGATTCAATATTGTATATCTTTTACAATCTTTTTAAAATTTAGTCTTCTTGCATTGTATCAAAGTCCTGGTCTATAACAGATTGGAAATAAGGAAACCAGGAAGGATCACATATGATTTGGGAAGCACTACCAGGGAAGAGGCCCACACCTGACAAAGACTCTATATAAGTCAAGGATCATATTTAGCTTTTTGTATTAAAGTTACACATTCATTGTATTCTTCTTCTTTTTTTTTTTTTTTTTTTTTTTTTTGAGATGGAGTTTCACTCTTGTTGCCCAGGCTGGAGTGTAATGGCGCAATCTTGGCTCACCACAACCTCCGCTTCCCGGATTCAAGTGATTCTCCTGCCTTAGCCTCCCAAGTAGCTGGGATTACAGGCATGAGCCACTACGCCTGCCTTATATTGTATTTTTAGTAGAGTTGGGGTTTCTCCCTGTTGGTCTGGCTGTTCTCAAACTCCTGACCTCAAGTGATCCACCTGCCTCAGCCTCCCAAAGTGCCGGGATTAAAGACGTGAGCCACCTCGCCCGGCCCATTGTATTATTCTCACGCTGATAATTGTTATACATGAACATACGGGACAAACACATTGGTCCTTTCCTGCCCATCTTTCTTGTGTTTTCTTCTGCAAAATCCTGGCCAACTTATTTACAATTTAATATTCTTCAAGTAATACCTAATGATATAGGCTAATGCTGGATTCAAAAGCATTATTTAGATTTTGCACCTTTTTGGCTTGAAATTTAAGATAGTTTGCTTGGCCTTGGTATTTTTGGCCCCGTGCATTGCTGCCAGTCTTCAAAGAGCCACTTCTCCCTTTGCAGAAGACGCTCTTTCTACTATCAAGAACCTTGTTGTGGAAAAGCAGATTCTCTTTTGTACCACCTACATATTTCCCAAAGCCTCCTTGTATTATCAGCTAAAACTGGCAGAGGATATCATACTTCTACCACCTGTATGCTTGTGCCCTTCAGCTTCCTTTGTCTTCATGCCTCTAGAGGGACAGTGACTATGTCTCCTAAAGACAGCATTGATTATCACATATAATCACAGAAGACAGTGGAATCTTTCCACACATTTTATCCCAGGAAAACCATTCATTCCCTTTAGTCTCATAACATCGAAATATGAACTCATGAATGCCTTGGCAGGGAGCCAACTACACCCTCTCTCCTCTGCCTCTTGGAAAAGATGATAAAACTGTTCCAATGTGACTATCCTGAAAATCCTTTTTCTCCTGTATGGAATGAAAGGGAGGTTGTCAATGCCCTTATGGGAATTCACTAGTCATCATCCATGGAAACATTACCCCACCAGTCTAAAATGTCTTTTAACCTTCTTGATATCAGATTCAAATTTTCTCTGGTTCTGCAGCAACATTTTTTTCTTCTAGATTTCTTGTTGGGTTCTATTTTTTTTATTGTCATTTCGAGTCTTTCATCCTTCCTAATAAGCTGAAACCATAGAATGACACTCACCAAGTGCATTTACCTTCTGCTCAAGATAGAAGGCTCTCCTGCATTTGCAGCATGCACAGTGTTGAGGGCCTCAGGCAGCTGGACAAATGTCACAGAAAATTCAGCAGCATCTTCTGTGGTCCTAACTCCCAGACATCGACATATATTGTTCCCATCTCGGCTCCCCTTATAAAGGATTTCCTGTTCCTTGTTACAGGTAGACTCCTGCTGCAGGATTGTGTGTGGTGGTGGTGATGACGGTCGGTCCCTAGTAATGCTGCCACTAACCAGTGTTCTGTATGGGTTAGATATGCATGTTGTACAGACCCTGCGCTGAATTACCGAACTGCCTTGTTTAAAACCAAAGAAGGGCCTACCTGGAAAGGTGATGTTTTCATTGCCTCTCATTTTTCTTTACTGCTCATCCGCCTAACATCTAGTTAAATCAATTGGAATCTGATTAGAGGGCTGGGAAGATGAATGAGAAGTGGTTGATTGGAGTACTAAAAACTTTGTGGATTTGTGTAGACTTGGACCAGGGAGCTATAGAGTTTGGGGGTACTGGGGACCAAAGGTTTCTGGGTCGAGGCCTGGGTCTTGGGTTCTTTACCCACAGAGGAGGGACAACTCAAGCTCTGAACAGGAGAAAAGGAAATGATGCTTCTCCTCACATCTTCCTTCTGTGAGTTCCTTATCCACTCGTCTCACTTTTTACTCGCCTTGTATGTCATTGTTTTCTGTTTCTTGGGACCAAAGGACAGCCAAAGCAGTTTGGATATTAATTCAGCTACATGATGACAGACTTGATTTTTATGGGCTAACCTTGGAACCAAACTACTATTAAAGTCTTGTTTCTGTGGAAAAAATCATTACAAATTTGAAAGACATTTACAAGTTAACTTTTGGAATTAAACAAATTTGTCCCTTGGGGGCTGACTGTACAAGATTCACTAAGTATTCATAAATAGAAAAAGATAAATATTAGAATGCTATATTTCTAGCTTATGATACCTAGTGTTCAATTAGTATGTTTTATTATCAAACCAGATAAATAAAAATGTTACTTCATAAAAACAGAGACTATAATATTTTAAAAGTTTTTTTAAAAGCAAATTTTATGTAGGCCTTGAAGCCGTGTTGGCCAGCCTGGTCTCAGACTCCCGACCTCAGGTGATCCACCTGCCTCAGCCTCCCGAAGTGCTGGGATTACAGGCATGACCCACAAAGCCCGGCCAAATGTTCTTTAATGGGAATTTGTGTTAAAATAAAATTCTCCATGTAATATATATATATGTAAGTCTGTGTGTATATGCATATGTATATTTCCCAACAGAATTGCTAAAGTAAAAGTGATAAGGCAAAGATGATATCTGTTTCCATAGAAGCATCTTTCTGAAACGAAACAAATAAAAATTATACTTTGTATCACTAGTAAAATTTAACTTGATTATCTGAAGACTAATTATATTAACTTATATTACCTAAAGTGCAGTTTTTCCGCCACTCTAGTAATTAGAGGGATATTAATAGCTGTTATATTCTAATACTTGAGAGTCAAAACTGGTAATGTACCCTCCCTCTGCCCACAATTTAGCACATGGCAAAATAATGATACAAGAGACATTACAATATACAGTTGTCAAAATGTACCTGGAAGCTCTTAAAGGAATATTAGAACAACTGGCGACAGGTGAAATAAAAGAAGTCTCAACTTTCTGAATTCAGGAGGATTCAGCAGAATTTCCTATAATGTCACTTTGGGCATTTAAAAATGTTTCCTGCAATTAGAATAGCAACTACATGTGGAATAGATTCAAAACTGCTTACTAAGTTGTTTGTTGTCTATTTCCCTTTGGTTTCCTGAGGCCACAGAGACAAGGAATTGGCCTGAGTTTTCACCTCAAAAACTGAAGCACATTAGCAGTGGCACCTTTTCAGGCGCTCCTGTGTCATTCCCCGAAAATCACAGACACGCAGTCCAATTAAAATTGTACTTTGTGGAAACCAAAGGAATGTAGCCCAGGAGCACCTAGGAACTGCTCATATGCTTGGAGAAGCTAAAAGACACGCGTACATGAACCACAGGAAGCCTTCTCTGGCCCTCTGAAAATAAACACATCTTTTGCATAGATGCTCTCTCGTAGCTGCCAGTGCTCTGCCAGGGAGAATTGTTATTTTAAATGGAGACTCTTTCTGTATCTGCAGGAAGAATTTATATCCAGTCAGAGAGAACGTAGAGAGCAGTTCTTGTTGCCCGTCACATTTTAGTGCAGGGAAGTGCTTTGCCCTAAAGGTGCCAGGTAAAGAGAATTGCCAAGTAAAGAAAATTTATTGAATGCATTTTCCAACAGGGAAGCATAATCTGACATTTTTGTTTCTTGGATCTCAGAAAAATAACTTTCCTCAGTTCTTATATCAAGTAAGAGGACATGCAAAGGCAAAAACAAAAACAAAAATACCATTTGGTCTTAGAATGCATTCATGTACATTTTCTTCTATTTGATAATGTTTTATTCATAATTATTTCATATGCTTTTCTTTTTTCAAATGTCTGCCTGCAGCACACGTCAGGATGCTGGATTTCTTAGCAAACGCTCTCCTTGGAACCACATTATCATGGGTCCGTATGATTATTCCCTTAGGACTATCCACTTGAGAGTAACGCAATGGCCTCCACCTCCCAGCCTTTAGGACCTAAATGATGGAGTTAAAGAATCAAACTTTCTTTTGAAAGCCAGTGGCAGTCCCACGTCCACGTCAGGTTTGAGGGGTGCTCTCCTCCCTGACTGGCTAGTAGGTGAGGTCCTTGGTATGTTCATCCCTTCTTACCTGAAGCCTCTCCCTCGTTTTAGTTCCGATTGATTTCGCCTTCGTTGTGCTCAGATTTTGTGGGTTTGTTCAAACTGCTCTTGGGAGGAACACAAAAGTATTAACATTTTGCCGACTCCAGGACTTTAGAAAACTTAGGCTTGAGTGAAAAACAAACTGACGGATTCAAATAATATAAACGCACCCAATTTCAGATCGTATTCTCTCTTGCCTTGTCTCACAATGCTGGGCTGTCTCCCTTTGCAAAACAACTGCAATCTCTACACGCCACTCCAACCTGCTCCGTGACAAAGCGTAAGGTTCCACCTCTGAGCAGGTAAAATATGTTTGTTAGGGAAGGACTGCTCGGCAGTAAGGATGACAACAATTAGCACATGCTACTCATTAACAAACGGAGATTAGAACGCAGCCGAAATGGCAGGCTGCCATCAGTGTGATAGTTACGGGGCAGTTTAATTTCTAACGAATGTGAGTGCTGGATCAGTAACAATATTCGACAAAATGCCGCCTGCATTCTCTTATGGCTTTCATTACCAAATTGAAAATCTGTGTAGATTTCTGAAAATTACTTTTAAATGTAGCCAATCTCCTAGACTGCAAGGCTTGATTTGCTGGTGAGGGAGCCCTGCTGTGAGATTTTAATGAAAGATCATAGTGGCCCTCCAAGGCCAGCAAAGAGCTATGGGCCCTGGAAGACCCGAAATAATCTGTTTTACTTTTAATGGCAGCCATTTTATATTCATTAAGATCAAAATGCAGTTTTGCAGGCAAATTGCAAAGCTGTTCCACTCACAGCTTGAGAACCTGGAGGCCCTACAGCTTTTTATCTTGTTCATAAGCAAATATGCAGTTAATATCTTTTAATATGCTTTGATGCTTGGTACCTTATGGGTACATTGTACCGGAGGTTAGAGAACTGCATGTTTCCTTGGCACAGCCAGCCACGAACTAAAGCGGTAGTCCTTTTATTTCCATAATGGCAGAAGAAATGAGTCTCTCTCTTTTTATCCCCTCCCCATTTTTAAAAAAATATGAGCTCTGCTCAAATAGATTGTAAGGTACTGTATAGTGTACATTCAGGGTCTCAGAGAAGGGGCAGTTTTTCACTGGGATCTGTCTGTTGGTGGTTCATATTATTTAAATTTATACAGTCACATTATTTAAATGTAAACAGCCAAATAAGATATGATCAAATCATTGGCATCTGGAAACTGTGCTCTCATCCTCTTTGATTGTGAGGTTGTCTGCATTAATAATGGAGTTCTAAAGACTGTGATTCCACCTGATATACTGTATGACCTTAACAGTTGTGATTTTATCAGGGTTTCACTGTAGTAGAAAATGAAGGTATTTTGCAGCTCATTTCCAGCAAAGCTAGTTTGCATTATCTTCTGTCCAGAGTAGTCCTGCCTGTTTTGTGTTATAAAATATCACCTCTCCCATTGCCCCCTTTCTGCTGCACAGCTGTACTTCCGGTCTGGAACCATGTTGTAGATTAATTTCCATCAGATTTCTCGTAGAAGGTAAATGGTACTGTGCTAAAGGAAAGAGGGAAGGAAGGAAGGAAGGAAGGAAGGAAGGAAGGAAGGAAGGAAGGAAGGAAGGAAGGAAAGAAGGAAGATCGGTCAGAAAGGAAGGAAGGAAGTCAGTAAGGCGGGGAGGAAGGAAGAGAGTGAAAAAAGAAAGGAAGGTGGGATTGAGAAGGGAGGGAAGGAAACACTGCACTACCTCCTCCAATTCATCCATTTCTATCTCATCTCTAAGACAAGAAATAAGGTTGATGCAAGTGGATCTTATTACTCAACCTACAACTCCATCTTAATTCTGCCTTAAGCAATAGGCAGGGGTTAGACATAATTGTCTAGAATCACAGGACTCTCCAATACTTACAAAAATAATATTTAGAAAGAAAATTAGGTCCTTTTTGGTAGAAAAAGGACCAGCCAGGTCTGTTTCAATTTGCCCAAAGATTTGGAGGCTAGGCCAACAACAAACAGAACTTTTGCTTCTTTGCCCAAATTATCTTGGTTTTTGAATGGACTCAGGGTGTCAAAATCTTAGAACCAGGGCGGGGATGGGAACCCTTTTTGGTGGGAACAAAGCCTTCCATCACTATGCAGCATCAGATAAGGGTGTTGTCCTTTTTTTTTTTTTTTTTTTTCACTTTATAGCCATTGAAATTTCAGCCCTCTTGAAGAGCGCTGTAGGGCCAGCTAGTTTAAGAATGGGAGTTAGCTTCTTTGTGCAAGTTAATACCCATTGTGCTGTCTCTAAAAAATAATGTAAGTTAAGACAGCTCCATAGAAAGGCCAGCCTTTGTATCTCCAGGCCCGCCCAACCTTTGTACTTAACCGTGCCCACAGGCATATTATAATATTGTATGACATGTTTACAAGTCCTAACATCTTACTTTGTGCAACTGCATAGCTTCTTTGCAGGCTCAAGAATTCAAGCTTGGACTGTCTGATGAGGGAATTTGATAACCCCCTCTCCCTGGGTCTCAGAGCAAGGTGAAGGTGTCTGGCCTGCCAAGGCACAATTTAATGGTCTTCTGAAAACACTCAAAAGGCAGACATAAATGTGTGGATGGGCAGCCAGCCAGCCTGACCTGGGGGATGGGGCCAGTTGATTTTAAGCAGGGTGAGGTCGGGAAGGAATGTTTCAGACCAGAACTGGCTGGGGGGGTTGGGGGTGGGGGCGGTCTCTGGAAGCCTGAGGGTTGACTGTAAAGGATTTACAGAGCTCGAACTCGACTCTGTAACCTAAGAGCTAAAGCATTCCCACCTGTCCAACTTTAAAAGGGAAATGGAAAATGTAAAGAACATATAATTAATTTCAATTACAAGCCTCACATATCTCAAGTCAGATAGGCACTGTCTTCATTTCCTGTCAGTTCAATGGGCTACAATACAAAAGTCACGTAAATTAAATTAAATTAAATTAAAACGTAAAATTCCCTCTCACACATCTCTGTTTTCTATTCTTAATGCCTCTTGACAGTTAGTCTTTGATATGCTACTTTTTTTTCCTGCACAACACATATACTTCAGATGTGGATTTCCAATCAGTCTTTCATCTTTATGTTGCATCATCCACTATCATGGGACAACTATATATCAAGAGTCTTTGGAAAGATGACCAGAGAAGGAATGAGAATACACTTAAACATGAGAGGTTTCATCTAATGTTTATTTACAACTTTGTTTCAAAATGATCCCATAATTTTATAATACTTTTTTTTTTTTCGCCTATCTTTGGTATTTTGAAAAATAATATGGACACTTTTCTAGGATCAATAACCTGGTTTTATTTTGGCCCCATAATTGTCTTGCTTTTTTTTTATTCCTGTCCAAAGACATCTCAACGTGTGCTGTGCAGTGTCACTGGCCACAAAGGGGTCACTCTCTCACAGAAGGTGTATTTGCATTTTCATCCAGTGCAAGGGAGAAAGTAATATTGCACACTATTTTCACATACCCATGGTATCAGCAGTGGTGTTACATCACTGCAAGTTGAGCTCTGTGTAGATTCCTAAAAAGGAGGTGTACGTGTGCTGGGGGGGTGCAGTGAAGAATAATGTCACCCTCCGTGAGACTCTGTCAGGGAAAGTGGCAGAGAAAACAATCTTCATCGAAGCTTTTCACTATTTGGATTTCTTTCAGCTGCCTATTATCCATCAGAATATTAGAATCCATACATAATGGAGTTCCTTGGCTCCTACACAGTGATATCCTTAAGCACGCAAAAGGAAGTTGTATCTTGCAAATTCCTCCAAGAAGGTTATCAAAATTGCCCTGAAGGGTTGACACAGTCCTGACAGGGATTGTTTTGAAGGATGATGTTATTATTTTTCATTGGTCATTCCACAAAAGTATTAGGAGAGAAGAAAAATTCAACACCTGTCCCTCGGATCTTATTTAGCAAAAAAAAAATACAACAAGATTTCACTTTAACAGGGTCTTTCAGGCAGAAAAATACAGCAGTAACATGTGTAAAGAAAATTTCAATATGTTTTGACAATAGTGTAATCTAGAGGAAGTGTTATCCCCCTTGTGGAGGTCATCATTCTTAATACAGTGTGTGTCATCAATTCTCAGGACAACAGAGAAAATGATCTAGTCAATACATATGAAACAGAAATCATGCATAAACATGCTGCCTTACTTTAAAGTGGGTGACACCACTGAAAATTGGATAGCAGGCCTGGATGCAATTTTCCATAACTTTTTATTATTCATAAGATCGTGTGATCTAATAAGCCACACCTCAAATTACTGTCCATTGAAGGTGTTCTTGAGTGATAGATTTTGACAAACCAGACAGAGGATATATTATGATTAAGATCAGATGTTGGTAGTGCTGGACTTTCCGCTGCTGACTGTTTTCAGCTGTCTTCCATCAATTCTGTATTTTTCCCCCTTAAAAAAATGAAGAAGCATGAATCCGTGGGCTATGAAAGCATAAGAGAAGAAATCTGCTAACTGATTATTCAGTAGCTCTGATTCCAAGTGCCTCTCAATTTAACTTTGATTTTAGGTGGGGGAGGATTGATTTGAGAAAGAACAATGAGGAGGAGGGCCGTAATATCTGAGTTGAAGGAGACAAATATCCGAATCTTTGTTAAGTATTTGTTAGAAATACGTGGAACTTTAAAGTGGCAGGCTCTTTCTTAAATATTTAAATGGTGGTGGGGAGGGAAAAAAGGTTAACACTACCACCCACAGAAGACCAACACACCCAAGAGAACCCAAACCTTTGCCTAATCACTTTTTGTTAAAATTAATGGTAGGTTTCTAAGTAAGCGAAGTGCCTCTGTAAAAAGCTTTTAGAAGCTTTGTTTCTTCTTTCTCTCTCTTCCTTTCTCCCTTCCTCCCCCTTTCCTTCCTTCCTTGCTTCTTTTCTTCCTTCCTTTCTCTCTCTCTCTTTTTTTCTTTTTTGTCCTGTTAAATAACTCCTATGGTCTAGGTCTGTGAAAAGGACTCTGCCCCTTTAATTCATCAAATGCAGAAAAACTGGCGTAGCCAGTATCTACAAGCCACATTCCAAAGGGAGATGTTTTCAATTCACTCATTATAGAAAGGTCAGTCAGGTTCAAGTTCAATGTCATGGAAAAGAAGTACTCTCTACAAGGAGTACCACCCACACATGAAAAAGTGGAGGGAGAATTAGATGAACTATGTAACCTAATTTTTTGGGCAAATACAAGAAAATTAGCCCTGTGTGCTATTTGAATTTAAAACCACATATTAACAATTCAGCTGTAGAAGGTGACAGCAACCACAACAAAGTAAACACGCTCTCCAAACCACTCGGCCGTAATGATGTTATTAGTATGCATGTTGCTGAGCCCAGATGTAGCCTTTAGCAGCCCAAGCCCTTCCAGTGCTTTTTGTTCTAATGGCTTCAGACTCTTTTTCAAAATGGGGCACTCAGAACCCACGACGACTAGAGGACAGGATCGGAGGATAATTCACACTGGCAAATGGGACATGACCGTCGTGTCCATCTTCACCACATCCCATTGTCTGCCATGATAATAAATGATATCTGCTGGAAGACAACAAAGCACCTGTGAAGAATCGTGGGTTAAGTGGAACTGAGCCTGTGCTGAGACTGAGCTCTGAGAAGTTGTTCCTTTAGGTTGATGGCAAAACAGTTGCCTGTAGATGGGAGAATGAGGCCGCACTAGCGACCTCTCCTCTTATGAGTTCTCCCCTGAGTGAATTTCCCCATTGCAAAAAGGATGTGCTGGCCTTCACTTACATGTGCTTGAATAGAAAAATTGTATATAGTACAATCATAGCCTACGTGCATTCAAACCAACTGCCCAGTCATCTGCGAGAGCCTTCATCTTTATGTTAATTTTTGCGTGGCTGCTGCGGAAGCCTTTGAAATGTACAAAAATATGCAAAGAAACCCTGACATTCAGAACGCAGAACCTTCAGAAACCACACCAAAAAACAGTGTCTTGGATTAATCTGTTATTCGCTGTTACGGTTAAAGTCAACCCTTTTATGCCATTGTTTTGAATTCGTTTCTTACATATAGTCATTCTCTTTTAAAAATTTTTATTACTATAGATATGTAGAAACAGGAGTTAGGACTGTTTTCCTTTTGAATCAGAAGTAGGTAAACACCAGTAAAGCTGAGAGTGTAGGGTGTGATTTAGTGTAGGTTAACATAGTGCAGAGGGTATTCTGCAATAAAATTTTAAATTAGGGGGAATATATTTACCGCCTGTCGTGTGTGTGGCTTATGAACTATAGGTTTGATATTTGGCAGAATGTGTAAGAACTGATAATTAGGTATGTGTGTGTAGGTAGTGACATTTGTTTAAAACAAAGTACTGTAAAACTGAATTCATTTATGCCTCTTACTTTGTTCAGCTTCTCATAGACAAGTAATAAAATATACCAATAATATCGCACTTTACAATAAGCTTTAATTATAGAGACACCTGATAAAATGCAGATGAGCTATCTGTTCAGGAGCTGTGTGAATTCTAATAAATAGAATTGGTTTTGTGTGTGTATGTCTGTGTGTGTGTGTGAGAGAGAGAGAGTGACAGAGACAGAGACATACATAATAGTGCTGAGATATTTTGATGGTGGGTTTTTTTAATTTGCAAAATTTTATTGGCTGAGATTACATGTAATAAATTAGCAAAGGCTAGTATATAATTTGTCTTGATTTGATGTGTCAGAAAACTAAGAGAATTAGTGCCACAGGAAAAAGAAAACTGATGATTGTATATTTTTTATATTGCATTTGAAAGCATTGTTGTTGTTTCACAAAATAATATTGATTTGAATGCAAAAAGTATGAATGAATAATCCGTTTCAAAAATTCCAAACGATGTATTCAGGAGAGAAGGAAGAGTGTCCCTTCTCTTTCTTGGGGTGAAATCTAACCACTGTACTTAATTATGCCAGAAATTTCAAATGAAATCAAATGGAAGTCCTTTCCAGGTTAAAGGTAACCTAGAGAAGGCCTGAACTAAGACCTTTTATGGTGCCAGGTTAGCGTTACAACAACTCTGATAATTTCTAGGGTTTTTATTTCCCCCTTTTATTTCTGCTATATCTCTCAGCAGAGGTTTATTACAATAAACTTGGATACTAAATGAGGCTTTATTAATTAGAGTTGGGCAGAAAACCAGCTGTAACATAGTGACCCCAGCTAGGAAGCCAGACCAGAGTAATTAAGACATAACATGGTAATGGGGACAAATAATGAATACACTCAGTGACCTGATGCCAAGCTGTGTCCCCTCTCAAGGCCTGGTTTTTTTTTTTTTTTTTTTTTTTTTTTTTTTTTTTTTTTTTTTTGCTTTTTTTCCCCCTTTTAAATTAGTAGTTCTCCTGAATTGCCTTTTTATTATACTTCGGTACAGATGATCTCCAAAGTAGTAAAAATCGAGGAAAACATAGGCTAGTGTTGGAGAAAGTTTAAGGTTTAAAGACAATTTCTGTTCATGTGATGTGATTCCTATCATTCAAGACCAGAGGTTGATGATCCTTTGCTCTTTATCATACAGCATTTCTCTTACCTGGAGGAAGGCTAATTGAATAATATCCTGGGCCAAGCATGCATCTCTCCTGAAACAATCATATTCTGCTCTATCTTTCTGGTTTCTTCCCTTGATGCTGACTCCTCTTGGAGGCCAAGAAAGAAGCAAACAGGGTTCCCCAAGGTCTCAGAAGGTAAGGAAGAACCTGATGATACTCTTTGTGCCACGTTAGACTACCCAATGGAGAGATAACAATAAGGCATCCTCTCCTCACAGACTCCTCAGGGAGTCTGCATTGGAAGTCTGTGGACACCTCAGGACAAAGCAGCTCTCCGGGAGTATGCCTGCAGTTTTAAATAGTTCACAGTTTCCATGTGGATACAACCTCACCTGTTCACCCACCCTCTTCAATACATTTGTGTTTGGAATGAGGATGTTTGCACTAGGAGATAAGAGCTTTATTTTTAAAGTTTAAAAAACCTGGTAAGTGCTATAGCTGTCCAATCGTTTTAGTAATACTTGCTCTCTTTCTGTTGAAATGTCATTGGTTAACACCTTTGCAAATCTTGAAGTTAAATGGGATCCTTACTCATAATTCCAAATCTGACACAGAGTAGGTGCTTAACATAAACTTATTAACTAATTGTCTGTCTGGGCATGTAAAGTGATGAATTAAGGCAATTATCCAAATAAAGGAGCCCAATAAAATGCAAAACAAATGTTCCAGCAAAATCAAACAAAGCATCTACATTCTGATAATAAATCTTGCTTTTTATTTTGCTTTTTATTTTCTTGACTTTCAAGACAACTTACTTCAATTCTCCATTTGTTTGTGTATCCCAACATAGCCAAAATATTCATGATACGTGATACAACTAGGAGAGATGTTTTTATTTTTTTGGCAAGACTTTAAATCATTTGTACTTCAGTTTATTCTTGGTTGAAACAAAATCTTCACCAAGTTCCTCAAATAGTAAAGAATTACTAAGTAAATTCGAACCTAATGTTAACAGAAGAAGAGCTATGAATGAGTCCATTACC
Organism: Macaca thibetana thibetana; assembly: GCF_024542745.1. NCBI lineage: Eukaryota > Metazoa > Chordata > Mammalia > Primates > Cercopithecidae > Macaca > Macaca thibetana. The sequence goes on along the minus strand of NC_065590.1, from coordinate 48,061,841 downwards.
ACTCTCTTACGTTGTCCGTTTGCTCGACTTCAGGTTTAAAGTTTTTTGTTTTTTTTTCTCTGAAAACATTTCCTAGCTGTTGTGAGGGAACCATAGTATTCTCAAACATGTGTCATTTTGTGTTATGAAAGCGCTGGCATTTCTTCTGCCTTCTGTGAATCATATAGTAGTTGGCATCCTGAATTAATCATACAAACATTCTGCATCTAATGACAATTTATTCGAGTGAGGTAAAAGTCATGGGAAAAGTAAAAGAAAGAATTGCCCCTGTTTGATTTTAAAACAACTCCATTGGCTTCTCATCACACTGAGCAAAGGAGATATATTGTAGGATCACTGCTTTAAAAGCTTCTTTTTAAAAATTGATGTGTTTTAACAAATTAGACAAATAAGATACTTGTAATGGTACCTAACATTTTCTTCCTCAAGATCTTTAATATAGCATAGTTTTAGCTACAGCATAGTATTTAGATGAGTGATTTCAGGAAATTTGTAAGAGGTTTCTCTATAGTTGCAGCTTGTGCTTATTATTAACATAATGTATAAAAAATTTAGCTCTTACGGAAACAGGGTTTGCATCTGTCTTCTTTAATGGTTAGAGCAAACATTCATGCTTCAGAAGAAAGGGCTATGGGTGTGGGTGGTGGAGAATGGCTACGGAAACTTTGCTTCTGTTTAACAAAACAGAATTTCTTATTCAACCTGAAAATAAATGCTTTATGATTTTTCTTTCCCTGATCCTTTCAATTTCTCCTGTTTTGCTGAGTTTTATTTAAAAGTCAGGCTCAGGAAATTCAGAGCTTTGAAGAAGTAGTTTGCACATACTTTGAGTAAGTTAAGAAAGTTTTCCTTTTTCTGGTTTTATAGTGAAGGTTTAAAAAAAAAAAAAGACATCCCCACAAACTGGGAAGAGGTCCTTGGGTTAAGTCAGACTCCATCTACTGCTTAGCTGAAAACATAATGTAATCTAGAAATTTATAACGATAAAAGTTGCATTTCCCCTATCAGACCACTGTTAAAATTGCAAAAACACCTGTGTATTAAGCATGTAGAGATCGTCCCCTAGAGCATGTTACAGGTAACTTTGAATAAAGGCAATTGCTGCTGTGATCTCAAAAGATGGGCAGGTGCTCTTTTCTTTGGAAGATATTAATGCCGATGCAGTAAACATTTTCGGAGTCAGTTTCGCAGAGTGGAGTCCTTTGCTTGTTCCCCATTCAGGCTCTTGCCTGTTCTTTGTGCTTGAAAAGAAGAAAACTGACAGCATATAAAGAATGGTGAATGGAAGATGGACATAAATCAGAAAGAAGGGAAGTGATTAGAGACAGACCCAGAAAACCATCTTCTTTCCCGACGACTGCCTTGTGAACTAAGAAAAAATACATCTATTGGCTCCTAGAAGCATTGCGTATGAATGAGTATGCTTCTCATCTACCCTTTTTTATATTTTCTAGCTTCTTAAAAAACATATTTTGTTTTTTTAAATTAAATAGAAGTTTTTGGTTTCTTTTAAAGGTAAATGGTGTTTCAAGGCATTCACATTAGTCCATATCAAAGAATAATATAGTTGGAAAGAAATTTAAAGATTATCTGGCAGAATATTTTCAAGGGATTTGGGAAGAAATCAACTGTGTGTAGGTTTTGCGAGCATTTTGATCTATCTATCTAACATGTGTCAATTATATACATAAATATACATGTGTATATATGTATGTCTGTAATTAGTGTGTTTGTGAAAATCATAAGAATCATCATGTACATCTAGCTTCTTATCTCCAGTGATTGCATGGACGACAGTGTGCAGATAGTGGATACCGTTTTCAGCTCCAGAACCACTTGCCGCCCCTCTCCACCTTCCTATGAGCTCTTAACACGTTCCCTGGACTTCTGGTTTCCAGTTGGGTTTAGGCAACAGAAGCATGAGCAGTACATTGGTAGGACAGGAGGGGAGTGAGTTGGAATATTTACTCCCCTAGTCACTTCTTCATAGGCCACAGTTTGTCAGTGGCTAGGACAATAGTATACTACAATCCATGTAATCATTCATTAAAAAAACATTTGTCGAGGCCCACACCATATCAGGTGATGAGGACACAATACAGACCAAAGGCATGAGATCTCTGTTCACAAAGAACTTGGTTTAAAACAGTATCTTTTTTGATTGCTTTCATTTTAAATTATGACATATTTGAAAGATTTTGTGACTTATCTTTTAGAGAAAAGTTTTGTTTTGTTTTGTTTTGTTTGTTTGTTTTTTTGAGATGGAGTCTTGTTCTGTCACCCAGGCTAGAGTGCAGTGGCACAATCTTGGCTGGCTGCAACCTCTGCCTCCCGGGTTCAACTGATTCTCCTGCCTCAACCTCCTGAGTAGCTGGGACTACAGGCACACGCCACCATGCCTGGCTAATTTTTTGTATTTTTAGTAGAGACAGGGTTTCACTGTGTTAACCAGGATGGTCTCGATCTCCTGACCTCGTGATCTGCCCGCCTCAACCTCCCAAAGTTCTGGGATTACAGGCGTGAGCTACCATGCCTGGCCCGAAAAGGACCTTTTTTAAAAGAATTAGAACAAAATGTCAAAAGCAATTGTTTTTTTTTGTTTGTTTTTTTTTTGAGACGGAGTCTCGCTCTGTCGCCCAGGCTGGAGTGCAGTGGCCGGATCTCGGCTCACTGCAAGCTCCGCCTCCCGGGTTCACGCCATTCTCCTGCCTCAGCCTTCAGAGTAGCTGGGACTACAGGCGCCCACCACCTCGCCCGGCTAGTTTTTTGTATTTTTTAGTAGAGATGGGGTTTCACCGTGTTAGCCAGGATGGTCTCGATCTCCTGACCTCGTGATCCACCCGTCTCGGCCTCCCAAAGTGCTGGGATTACAGGCTTGAGCCACCACGCCCGGCCGCAATTGTTAATGTTAGTAGTAATTTGATACATTGATGGCAAATAGATTGGATACACCAAGGAAATTGTTGCTTTAAAAAAAAAAAAAAGAAAGAAAGTAAAATGGATTTTAGTTACTTTTCAATGAATATTTGAGTAGCCAGGATACCAAATGAATTAATGAAATACTAAAGCAAGGCATGTAAGTTGGGAGATTCTATTTCTTGTCTGGAATACTCTATACTGTATGAAACACATGCATTGAACTAGGTTCTAAGATGATTTTAAAACTGCAGATGAGCTTTGTTTAACAGTTTCAGGTTGTTTTGATGGAGGAAAGGAATTCGTCATTTGTAGGAGAACTTACTTTACTTGAGTTATAGATTTGACAACTAAGACTGAATATACATAGTGATAAAACATCTGCTCAAGTATAGTCAAAAGCTCAGTCAATTTTGTGAAGAAATCAGTCAAGCCTGTTGCTTGGTGGCATGTAGACAAAACCACCAACTGATCGACTGAGTTTTTCACTTTTGAATGGGTTGTTTGGCATCTTGTAGACCCAGCCTATGATTATACTGCCATCTGTATTCTTTCTTACATCAGGCTTATTTCAGCCACAACTTATACATGCTGTTTTGAGAAGAACTAGTCAATATTTTGGTTTGTCTTTAGCTATAAGAGCGCCGTAGACAGTCTTGCGTGAACTTGGCTCTGCCTTGCTAATTCTCTGTCAGTTCTGGCAGCTATAGGAATTTAAGTTCATGATGTAGATATTTGGATTCCCCTCAAAATAAAAATAAAATATGTAAAATAAAATCTTAAAATAGGCTGCTTTCCTTTGACAAAAATACCCAAATTCCTAGAAATGGCCAGCCATAGTCAATATGTGTATATATACGAGAGTATAATTTTAATGTAAAAACAATACAAACAGAATAGAATATTTTGAAGTTAACAATTGCTCATGTTATCTTAGTTCTCAAACTACATGAAGCAATTGAATAAATCTTCCTTTTCCAAATTCAACTGTTCATAAATGCTTTTGCAACTCTAAGATACTATGTGAGGCTGGTAGAATTGTTCCCTCAAAATTGGAAAATAAAATATTACATGTATTTTTTTTTTACTAGCACTATCACAACTTGCAGTCTCAAAACATTGCAATGACTACTGGGACCCGTTATTTTTTCCAAAGATCTAGGCTTAAAAAAGAGTGAAAGTTTGAGCTTTGGAAGGCAATGAATCATGAACGAGCTTTTGCATAACCATCAAACTGCCCTCCGATTTTAATAGGCCAGAGCTGCGTTGAAACATGTTTCTGTATACGTACACCTGAATCAATAGTATCTTGTCTTTGTTTTGTCTTTTGTTGTTGTTTAATGAAAGCTGGAAAAGTGATAAACCAAATGAGGAAGAAATATGTAATTTTTATCCGATAAAGTATTAGACTGGGCAGATTTAGGTTTTGTGGACCCTGAAATGTATACAATGTGGGAAACTCATTTTTAAACAATATATAAAATTATATTTAAAACATTAAACACAAAAGTGAATGTTTATTTAAAATGAGAGGAAAAAGGTCTTTGGAAGGAAGATGCTTAAATCCAGGAACCTAAAGCTTGAATTTCATTAGTTTTACAATACAGCTAATAATGAAATAACAGAACAACAACAATTAAAAAAAAAATACCTGGAGTTTGAGGCATGAAAACAATTTGTCACAAAGATATGATTTATGATATCTTACATTTAAAAATCTTTTGAGTACCCATCATTCATAAATAACACTTACATAGGGTCATCTGAGCTTCTTTCTTCCATTGTTCCAGTAGAATCTGAGTTAGCTGACTCTTACTATCTTATAAAACATTTTAGAATCACGAAGTAATGACCCTTTAAACATGAGGAGACAGGAGCGTATTACTAGAAGAACTGTGCTGCCCTTAGAGGAACTGTAAAGGAATAATTGAGGGCTAAGAGGCCACAGATTTTTGCCTCATGTGTTAACGGCATAGTCAGTTTACAGATAAGTAAAATTAAACCCAGAGAGGAAAGGCAACTTGCCCAACTTCCCACAAACCACTAATGGCAGAGGTGAGTTTAGAAGTTGGACCTCTGGACAGCCAATCCCAAAGCCATGCCCACTAAGTCTGACTTCACATCAGCCTCCCACCTTCAGTTTCTTTCACTGAGACCGCTAAACAACCACCACTTCTGATCTCCAGACTAGCATTCTTAGAACTACCTGGTGAATTGGAGTGTCTCCTTTTAGGTTAATGTGTGCTACATGTCAAGTTTGTATGAACCTTCTGAAAATGTTATGGTATTTACACTTACTTTCTCTTACCACTAAAACCACTGTGGCCGCATTGCATTCTGGCAGTTGTGAGTAATGTGGTTAGCATAAACCCAGGTACATGATTCTCTCTTTTAAAATATTTCTTTCAGTTATTTCTTTTATTCACTCAGACAGAGGTGGTATAGGATTATTGAGACTATTTTTCTAGCAATTTAACAGAAATTATCTGTCTTATGAAAAGCAACTAAAAATACTGGTTTAATATAAAAATACATATTTTTAGGTATATCAATGATATGGTAAGAAAGTTAGGAGTTTGCAGAGGTCAAAAACTAAGTGAAAGTACAAATCCAGAGAGCCAAGCAAAACAGTGAGTATGACTGGTGTTCTTAGCGTACTCATCAAACCAAGATGAACTTGAGTTTTCTTTTCACATCTTCACGGGTCACAGGAGATGGAGGACTAGTACCCACAAGGGAAGGAAATGACATCTCATAGGTAACCATCTACATAGATCTGGGACCCCAAACAGCCATCCTCTCAATGTAAATAGAAATGTCACCTTCCCCTAAGGGATCAGCAAGACAAATTGCTCTTCTCCAACCTTGACCAGAAGAAAAAACTCTTCTCCAGAAATTCGTACTACAAGCCAGTCTTCACTGTCTGGATTTGCAGATTGAGTCCACAGCATGTGCGTGTGCTCAAATAAAACTAAAACATGCATTTAATTAAAATGATGCTGAATCAATAGGCTCTCCAGGCACGTAGCAGAAGCAAATGCAAATCCTATCTAAAGGAACCTCTTTTCAATCTAAGCCTCGGTAAATTTGCCTCAACAAAGTACTAAAGAATACGAATTCAAGTTCAATCACAAAACATACAAACAAAGCAGTAAAAAACATGAGCAAGAATAATGTGAGCCCCAAACTTCCTACATTAGAAACATATTTAAAAAGAATATGGGGTAAAGAGGTTTAGCATACCTAATGAATTAAAATAGGGGATACAAATGAGTAAAAAAGAGGAGTCACCATAAAAATGACCAAGCAAGTATAAAAATGACCAAAGAGATCAATGGAAGAGACACTATAATAATTGAAATTAAAAACTTAATACCAACGTTCCAGATCAGATTAGATATAGATAAAAAGAGAATTCATAACCTGGATTATGTTTCTGAAGAAATTATCTGAAATGCAGTATAGAGAGACAAAGACATAGGAAACATGGCAGAGTTGTTAATAGATGTGGAGGATAGATTGAAAAAATCTAAGGCATGTATGTACTTGGAATTTTCATAAGAGAAGAGGGAAGCAGCATTTGAAGATAAAATGACTGACAATTTAAAAGTATTAATTAACAACATCCATCCTCAGATTAAAAAAACAAGTAGGATAAATTTAACCATCCACATTTAAATATACAACAAGGAAAATTGATATCACCAAAGACAAAGAGATGATTTTAAAATCAGACAGAAAAGACAAACTGTCTAAGCATGATGATTAAAATAACAGTTGACTTACTAGTGGCAATAGAAGACAAAGAGAATAGAGTAAAATTTTTAGAGTATAGAAAGAAAATAATTGTTGAATCTAGAATTCAATATTCCACAAATATTTTGTTAAGAATAAGGGGGAAATAAAGACATTTTCATCTAAGAAGTCTGAGATGCAAGGAAGAATGATGAATAAAGAAAGTAATAAATATGTTTGTAATCAAAACCAACATTGACTACATAAAACAATAATTGCCACATCTATGTTTATGAAAGAAAAAAGTAAGATAAAAATACATAAAGCAATAGTGCTTAAAGGAAAAATATTATTAGAGTTACAGTGTTCTAACATCATTGATTTGTTCAGGAGGGTGAAGATAATGATTAGCTTTACAATTTCATAAGTTAGCCTGAATGTTAAGATTCCTAGAGTAGTCACTAAGAGAAATGAAAGAGTGTTAAGTAAAAAGAAAAAAAAGAATGAGAAAACATATTCAGTTAATTCAAAAGAAAGAAAAAAGCAAAAACAAGTATAGAAAAGGTAGGACAAATTTCAGCTTGAAATAAGGTAGAACTAAACCTAAATATATCAGCAATTATAAGAAATGTAAATGATTAAATAATCCAGTAAATGACAAATAAACATGTATAACACAAAAAAGTGTAAATAGGTTGAATATGAAAGGATGGGGAAAGGTATCTCCTCAAATACTTTCCAAAAACAGAAAAGAAAAAAGATGCTACTACAGCTTGATTAACAGACAAACTAGACATTAAGCTAAAAAAGATTACTCAGATTTAAAAGGTAACTGTGTAATAATAAATGATTCAATTAGCATGGAAAATGTAACATTTTAAAATGTTTGTCTCCTAAAACATATAAAGCAAAATCTTTTCCTCTAAAATTGATAAGGCAAAAATGAAGACAAACACAAGAATAAATAAATTTATTATCATATTGAAACATTTTAACAATGCTTTTCACTAACTGAGACAAATAAATCAGTAAGATTTGGAATTAAACCAGGTGTAGTAGTAGTTCATGTCTGTAATACTAACACTGAGAGACCGAGGCAGGAGGATCACTTGAGCTCATGAGTTCAAGATCAGCCTGGGCAACATAGTGAGACTTTGTCTCTACGAAAAATTTTTTTAAAATTAGCCAGTCATGGTGGTACGCGCCCGTAGTCTCAGCTACTTGGGTGGCTGACATAGGAGGATTACTTGAACACAGCATATAGAGGCTGCAGTGAGCCATGTTTGTGTCACTACGCTCCAGCCTGGGCAACAGAGTGAGACCTTGTCTCAAAAAAAAAAAAAAAAAAAAGATGAAATTAAAAGGCAATTTACAAGCTTGATCTAATGAACATATAAAGAACAAGATTCATATTTTTCTTTTCTTTTTCAAAATGTAAAGCTCAATCTCAAATGTGTATCATCACCACATAATTCTGCAAGAATCTCTAAAAAAACACGGACTTGTTTGTACATACCTGAAACCAAAATTTTGCCTGATAAAATTATAAATGATTTATTGGTATTATCCAGAATTCAATTCATACCATATGAAAATGGTCATGATTGTTTAAACATATTTTACACTTGGTTTATTGGAAATACAATCCAAACAATTGCCTTCCTCTTTACTTCTTCCCTTTTTTCATCAGGCCACTGACTGGTTGAAGAACTTGGGTCAGTTCTAAAAAATGTCTCACATTCTTGATTTGTCTGATTGCTTCACTGTGGTGTTAATTAACTCACTCATTTATCTCCTGTATTCTCTATAAATGGAATTTAACCCTGAACTTGATTAAATTCCCTTTCAAGTTAGGAGTCTTGGTTGGGGGGAGTACTTAATATTACATCACAACCAGATGACACCACACTTGTTTGTCCCTCTGTTTGTAATGCAAAGATTGATCATTTGGTTCATTTGGTCATTGCCTGATCCCTTCACTCTTAAGTTCTCCATCAAGCTGGGTGTGGTGTTGCACTTGAAGTCCTAACTTCTTGGGGGGCTGAGGCAGGAGGATCACTTGAACTCAAGAGTTTGAATCCAGCCAGGACAACATAGTGAGATACCATCTCTTTAAAAAAGAAAAGAAAAGGTAAAAAATAAATAAATAAATTCTCCATCAACCTTTCTCTTAATAGTGTCATCCATGATGACCATTGTCTGAATCCATTATTTCATTAGGTTTTTCAAAATGACATTTTTTATTTTCAAGTACATGGAGAATATTTGTGAAAATTGAAAATATTTTGCTATAAAGCAAGTATCCAAACATTAATGTATATTCAAGAATTTGTGTCATACAGACCACTTTCTCTTATCACTGTGAAATTCAAATGAAATTTTTAGAAAGATAACTTGAAAAATGTCAATACTTTAAAATTCTGTTTTAGTCAACTTTAAACATAATATGAAAAAATGTATATGCAAATTTCATTTTGAGCTAAAATTCAAAATTTCTAATCAAAATATTGGAACCCTGACATCTAGAAATGTGTAACAAAATGAAATTCTTTTCATGGGGAAGATTGATTAAACATTAGAAAAATCACATAATTTGGTTTACCAACTTAAGAGATATATGGGAAAAAAAGATGGCATGATTATATTAATAGAGGAAGTAAAAGCCTTCAGTAAATTAAACAACCATTCATATTTTTTAAAGAAAGAAAACATAAGAAAAAAAGCACTTAATAAAGTAAAAAGAAAGGGAAATTGTATTAAACTGATAAATAGTAACCTACAAAACCTAGTACTTTACAGTAGAATGGTGAAAGGGTTGGCTTTAACATCATAAAAATCACAAGGGTGTCTGCATCAGCAATTCTTTCTGACATTATATTGTGGGTCTTAGCTAGTGCAGTAACGGAAGAAAAATAAAGAAAAGGTATAGGAGAGGCTACATGATGTAACATTTAAGGGTTGGACCAGACTTCTGGACTTAAATCATTTCTCTATTGCTTACAAATTAAGTAATGAACAAGCTTAACAAGCTTAGTAGCTAAGTATTTTATTCTATATGCGCTTCAGTTTCCAAAGTGGAAATAATAATACCTACCTGATGGGAGGTTATTAATGTTAAATGAGTTAATATTTGTAAGTGCTCAAAATAGTGTCTGACATCGGGGAGAAACAACACACACTGGAACCTGTCAGGGAGTTTGGGAAAGGGAGAGCATCAGAAATAATAGCGAATAGATGCTGGGTTTAATAACTAGGTGAGGCGTTGATCTGTGTAGCAAACCACCATAGCACACATTTACCTGTGTAACAAACCAGCACATCCTGCACATGTACCCTGGAACTTAAAATAAAAGTTGAAGAAAACAAACAGAAAATACACCAATAAAAATAAAAGTGGAATCACTAAAAAAAAAAAAAAAAAAAATAGTGTCTGAGACAGGATAGATACTATATGTGCCTATTAAATAAGTATAATAGAAAGAAAAAAGGAATTATTAGTCACAGATGAAAAGACTATGTAGAAAATTCAATAGCAATATAATTTATTAGAATAAATTAGATGGTAAAGCAGGTGTGTTGAATACAAAATCAACACATAAAATCACTAATTTGCTATATACAAATAAGTAATGTTGAAAAACACATTTTAAAACAGATAATCTTTACCATGACATAAAAAAATAAGGTGCCTAGTAATAATTATAACAAAACGTGCATATGCTATTTGTGGAAAAATAAAGCTTTATTGAAAGAAAATAAGAAAATCTAAATAAACAGAATTATACCATGTTCATGGATAGGAAAATTCAATAGTATAAAGATGCTAATTTTTCCTAAATTGATTTACAGAATTGTGGCAGATGATTTTTTTCTAACATGGATATAGCCAGATTTTCTTTTTCTCATATACTCTTCCTACAATGTATTACTGATGTTCCTATGATGGAAAGTTGGGAATGTGTGTGTCTATGTTCATCCCCTTGAATTTGATGAGCTATGGTAGAAACAATAATATTTGATACTAAGGCTAGGTCATAACTATTGATGTGACTTCTGCCTGGTCCTCTTGGGACTCTTATTTGTTCCGGAAATCTGATCTCATTGTCATGAGAAAGTAGAGAAATCACATGGGTAGGATATGAGGAGTAGTTTTGAAGAACAGCCCTTACTGAAGTTCCAGCTGACATCAGCTTTCACTTCCAGATATGTGAACAAATGGCCATCATCAGACAAGAGCCACATGAGAGACCATCAAGAAACAACTGCCTAATTGATCTCAGTTAAACCCCAGAACTGTGAAATACAATAAATAAAATGATTCTTTTATGTCATTAAGTTTAGAGTGATTTATAACAGAACAGTACATACTTAGAATGAGTCAAATTATTCTACTTAAAATTCCTACTTTTTTTTTTTTAACTTGCAAGCTAATTCTAAAATAATAGATACACCTTAAAAAGACAAACAAAGTGAGGGGTCTTTCCTTTTCAGTCATTAAAATTTATAATAAACTAAAAATTAAGGTAGGTGATATTGCCATAAGGATAGACAAATAGATTAATGGAACAGAAGAAAAAGTTTACACTGAAATCTAGCAGAATGATGTGGAATTTTTTTCCAGAGGAAATAATTAATAAACAAGGTTTACATATAGAGGCTAACTTAATTTATTGGCTTGAAAATTAGAAGGGAAAGAACAGACTTTAATCACTGGTGCTGGGGAAAGAAAGCAGTTATCCAATAAGAGTGCTTTATAACATTTAGAAGATGATATAAAAGAAAAATATTTACCTAAAGCTGTTTAATGAATGTGTATTGAATGATTAAAGTTACTATAAGATTCCCTTATGAAGTTTTATTTAAATTTATTATATTTTATCTGCCCAGTTTTTCTTGTGGCATAATTGTTACCGGAAAGGTGCCCAAATCCAGACCCCAAGAGAGGGTTCTTGTATCTCACGCAAGAAAGAATTCAGGGTGAGTTCACAGAGTAAAGTGAAAGCAAGTTTATTAAGAAAGTAAAGGAGCAGCCCATAGGGCTCCTGGTTGCCCATATTTATGGTTATTTCTTGATGATATGCTAAACAAGGCATGGGTTATTCATGCCTCCCCTTTTTAGACCATAGGGTAACTTCTGACATTGCCATGGCATCCGTAAACTGTCATGGTGTTGGTGGGCGTGTGGAAGTGAGGATGACCAGAGGTCACTCTTGTGGCCATCTTGGTTTGGGTGGGTTTGGGCTGGGTTCTTTACTGCAACTTGTTTTGCAGTAAGGTCTTTATGACCTGTACCTTGTGCGGACTTCCTGTCTCATCCCACATCCTGACAATGCCTAACTGTCTGGGAATGCAGCCTAGTAGGTTTCAGCCTTATTTTACCTAGCTCCTATTCAAGATGGAGTTGCTCTGGTTCAAACACCTCTGACATAATGGTTTAATTTTCAAAGTATAGAATTATCACAATTATCACAATATTTTAAACTTGGAAGTAGGAACTTCCCATTACTCAAAAAAAACCAACCCAACAAACAAAAATATCAAAACACTATTGTCCCTATGGTTTGAACACAGTATATCTTGGTTTTATTAGAGTCAATAATACTAATGTCTAATAACTTATGCTCAAACTCATAGTAATTTAGCTTATACATTCAGAGTATCATTTTTTAAAAGTTAAGTGGTCAAATGATATTAATCTTTTCAGTGTACACTCTTATGTGGAAGTAGGAGATTTATTATTATCCTGCCTATATATAAGTCCTTTAAACAATGAGGTAATGAAGAGTTTGCTGTGCCTTTAATTTTGGCCACTCACTAAATGATGCTTCATAAGGGAATTCCTAGTGTGCTCTTCCACTCAACACAAACATAAAAACAATTTCAGTTGCAGAAAATGGGAGGACAGTGGAGTACTACTTATCCACTGAACTCCATTACCATCTATAGCTGCTTTGAATAATTGACCTCACTTTTTTTCTTTTTGCCAGAATTAGTTGGATAAATGCCTTGGTTTTCCATTTTACTTAATCTGTATAGACAGAGCCAAAGAATCCCTCCTCCTCCAAACACAAGCTTTCCCACTGCACAAATGATGCTAATGCCCTTGATTGGCATGACACAGCACTCTAAACCATTTGCCTCCAGTGAATTCATCAAGCAAGAATGTCTGAAAGCAGAGTAACTCCTCTGTTTAAGCACTTAAATGCACAGCAAATAACTGCTCGCCTTTTTTTCTTCACTAGTCTGCTGTCTCATGGAGCAGTGTATTATTACAGATAATCTACAATGAATAAAGGACAAAGCATTCTGTATTCAAAATATACACACATTTGCCAAGTTTACTGAACCTGTGATTTTTCAAAGTAAAAGATACAATATTTATTTGAAAAATGATATGATTAAGAGGGGCTTACTACAGAGCAGCAATACACAATGCTATATAACCAAACCATAACACCAATAAACAGGTTTTGCAGACAGACACCTATTGTCAGTAAGATTAGTTGAACTCAAAATAATGCCAGGAAACCTCTTTCATGCTTCAACAGAACATAATTTGTTTCAAGTAATGATGACTAGTTATGTATAATTATCTGATTATTGGGGGAAAAAATCTTGCTTAAACAACTTTGGTGTGCTGCATTATAAGGTTTCATTTAGTCTCTGAATTATTTAATGTTTATGTAGTTCTGAGACAAACTGCACAATTCAAAATCAATTAAAATATTTGCCCAGATCTCCCATAACTTGTAAATTGGCACGACATGGTAGGATACATATTAAGTTGGAAGTTTTTTTGGAAAGTAGTAGAGGCTTCAAAAAATAATGAGGTTTTCCAGGAGAATAGTTTATAAATCATCAGTCAATAAAAATGATTCATGAAATTATATCAATTTTAATATAAAACAGCATAATTCTTATCTTGTGTAGGTAGACTTTTAAGATGTATGAGAAAGTGAATTGCTTATACCATGTAAATGAAAATAATCATTCAGTGTCTAGCACAGTCTTTCAAATCAGGAAAAATATTTAGATTCATACACACAAAATTTTTAGTCATTGTTATTCTTCCAGGTTACTTGGAAACACAATGAATTAAACTAATGTTATTTTCTATTCAACTGGCATAAATTAACTTTGCTTCTTGGAACAATTTATTTTGAATACTTGCCCAATGAGTTAAAATGCTAAATATTTTTTCTTCCTAGGTGACGTCCTAGTCCCCAATGGTGGGAAGAAGGAAAGAACTTAATCTTCCCATTTATCAGGGAAATAAAGGATTGTTATTATATTTAAACAATTTCTTTTTCTAGTGATAAGGTCTCGCTCTGTTGACCGGGCTGGAGTGTAGCGTCATCATCAAAGCTCACTGCAGATTTGACCCCCTGTCCCTCTTCAGCCTTCTGAGAAGCTAGGATTATAGGCACCTGCCACCATACTCAGCTTTTTTTTTTTTTTTTTTTTTTTTGAGACAGAGTCTTGCTCTGTCCCCGAGGCTGCAGTGCAGTGGCGCGAACTTGGCTCACTGCAACCTCTGCCTTCTGGGTTCGCATCATTCGCCTGCCTCAGCCTCCCGAGTAGCTGGGACTACAGGCGCTCGCCACCATGCCCGGCTAATTTTTTGTATTTTTAGTAGAGATGGGGTTTCACCTTGTTAGCCAGGATGATCTTGATCTACTGACCCCGTGATCCACCCGCCTCAGCCTCCCAAAGTGCTGGGATTACAGGCGTGAGCCACTGCATCCAGCCCATTTTTGTAATGTAATTTTTTTGCAGACACGGGGTCTTGCTATGTTGCTCCAGCTAAACTTGAACTCCTGGCGTCAAGAGATCCTCCCAAAGTGCTGGGATTATAGGTGTCAGTCACCACACCTAGACTATTTCTATATTATATGAATTTAAGATAAATGTATAATGATTTGGAGCTTAAATCATCATTTCCTTGCATTGACATTATTATCAGTTGATAGTATTAGGAATGCTTTTGTGGCAAGTAACATAAAATACTATTTATATGACTTAGGCAAAGAGACACTTCTTTTTCTCATGTAATAAGGAGTTCAGAGATAGGCAGGCAGCTGATGACATTAGTTCCATGACTCAATCATGTTGGAGCTAATATCAGTTGAATTTTTCTTGCCCTTTTCCTGATGAGTCCACAATTACTGCCTCATCTCTTGACATTGCGTACATGTCAAACTGAGGAAGAAGGAAGGAGACTGAGATGCCAGCATTGCCCATTGCTTTTAATAGAGAAGCAAAAACTTTCCCCAAATGTACCTCCGCAGCAGAATTTTTCATTGCAGTCAGAAAGAGTGGAAGTGAAAATTAGGAGTTGCTTTTTCTTTATCATGAAGATAGGCAAGGAAGAAAAAGATTGGATTCGTTTAAGAACAATTTGTTTTATATTGACATTATCTAATATTCTAATTGTAAAAGAGTGATTCAGCTGATCACTTATACACATCAGAAAGTGAGAATACTATTTCCCTGTCTACCTCTCAGAACTGTGTGAAGGTTAAATGAGATAATATACGTAAAATTGCTGTAAAACTATTAAGAACTGAAAATAATTTAGATTGTCAGTGTTGATGTGGGAACACAGGTTCAAAGATACTATACAATCAAGCCCTGATATCAGTCACTTCAATTTAGCCTTCCCATTTCCAGAAACTCAACCTGCAGGTCTATAAACACAGCTGTATACAATGTCTGGCATAGAGACATCTTCAGATACTCACAATAAGTGCAGAAAGAAAAGACAGCAATAAAAGCAATGAGAAATAATGTACTACACAGAAATAAAGATGATATAATATAATTTATAGTGGGCATCCAATAATAGAAAACTTTTAGAACATCCAGAAGAATTTCACAATGTAAAAGTGGAAAATTTCCCTGAAATTAAGCAAAATAACTGATTAAGATATGATGTTCCAGGGGAAAAAAAAAACTGACAAAAATTTAGCCTGTTTAAAATATTAAACTTCTAGTAATTTTTTTTAAAAAGATTTTATTTTAGTCATTTCTGTACACAATAAAATCAAGTAAACTATCACGTTAAAAAAATGAGGCCAGCCTAAGATCTCACCAAGCAACACTTAGTTTCAGAAGACTGTAGAACAATGTCTACAAAGTCTTGCTATTTAAAAAGTATGACCCAAGATGCTCATAACTCAGATATAAAAACTAAAACTAGATATTCTTAAGCACACAAGAACTTGGGAAGTACATCTATGAACCCATCTTGAAATGAAGAAATTTATGAAAGTGAGTACCGGACAACAAAGAGAAGAACCAAAATAAATATCTCAAGAATGGAGAAATAATTGGAAGTGACTGTTTAGGTAAATACAATCCTCAGCTAATATCGGAAATTCTGTTTTGAAGGCTAAGTTTAAATGCTATATACCTTGATGATGTAAAAATAATACAATGACAGTAGGAATTTTTTTTTTTTTTTGGTCTATTTCTAAGGGGAAGTCAACCCTTTCTAAATTTGGATCTCATTCTAAAACATAACTTCAAACACCTATTATTTTGATGACATTTTATTTTTAGACTTAGATATATATTTTTAAACTTATAATACAACATGAAAAATATTTATTTAGTATTAAGAAAATTCTTCAGTTTGTCCACGCGATTTAATTATAAAGATTGGTGCAAACGTCATTGCAGGTTTTGCCATTACTTTAATGACAAAACCTGCAATGACGTTTGCACCAACATATACAACTAATTCAGTAGTTTTTTAATTAAAAGAGCATGTAGATTAGCATCTTATTTTAATAAAATGATTTTATATATCTGTGTGTACATGTGCATGTATATATACATATAAATATGTATCTTTTGTTGTAAACAGACTAATGTATCCCCAAAGATGTCACATTGTCAACTCCAGAATCTATAAATAAGTTATAATACATGGCAAATGGGAATTAAGGTTGTAAATAGAATTATAGTTGCTGCTACTCAGCTAACTTTAAGTTAGATATTCTGGACTGCCTGCTCAGGCCCAATATAATCACAAGAGTCCTTAAAAATGGAAGAGGAAGCAAACAGTTAGAGTGATGCAACCTGAGAAGGTCTGAACTACCCTCACTGGCTTTAAGGTCAAAAGTGGCCACAAAGTTAGGAAGGTGTACAGCCGAAAGTACTAATTTCTCCCCTAAAGCTTCCAGAAAGGAAGCTGACATCTTGGTTTTAGTCCCCTGGGATTTATAGCCTACAGAACTATAAAATAATATTTTGTGTTGTTTTAAGTCATTTAATTTGTGGTGATTTGTTACAGCAGCAATAGGAAACTATTATGTATTTCAATATGTTTATATGCAAATAAACATATAAGAATGATGTCCCATTACAGTTAAGGATGGCTAGTTTAGAGTGGTGGGATTTACATAATTTTAAACATGATTCCTGTGCTTTTCTGCATGCTTTTAAAAATAAATTAACATATTATTTCTATTAGGAATTTACACAAAATATATACATTTCTCTGAGAAGCTCAGTAGAAAAAAAACACTTGCTTTACTTCGTTTAATTTAGAGTTTCCAAATACACTTAAATGTAATATAAAAGAGTCAGGCCAAATTCTTTACATCTTATTAGAAGGTGGAATTTCAAGAAACATATCTACACTGAAAAATTGAGATCCAGTACTGTCCAGGTGATATGTATTTTATTCATCCTGATGAATAAATACTCAGAAGTTTAGATGCGATCCACGTGTGGTACACTTAATTATCAGAGTTGGATACACTCACTGCTCTTAGTAGAAGAATCATATAACACAAAGGGATGTGTGTGTGTGTGTGTGTGTGTGTGTGTGAGAGAGAGAGAGAGAGAGAAAGAGAGAGAAAGAGAGGTAGAGAGAGAGAGATATCTAAGCTTAAGTAATTTATTACCCCAGTTATCAATAAGAAAGGAGAAAGGTTTTATGACACCTAGCTAATGGTCAGTTTTTATAGCAGTTATGTAAATGCGACTAACAAGTGAATTTTTCAACTTTGATTTGAAGCTGTGGATATTAGGTAAATTAAACCCAGTATTAGATAGAATATTAGCTAAAAACCCAAAATATAATCCATCCATACTGGAGAGAGTTTCCATAGGTCCTTTAATTGCCTTTTCTTCAAACATTTTAGTTGCCCTTTGGAATTCATGCTGTTGTAGAAATAAACAGAGGTGATTGTAGTCTGATAAATGCATGCATCTAAAAATGAAGATAAATCAGTTTTCTTTGGGTGTAATGTTTAGTTTAGCTCTACCATCTTTTAATACCTAGATAGGGATATAGATTTGCATTCTTATTTAAGAAATAAAGTCAGGTCAAGAGTGATGGCTCATGCCTGTAATATCAGCACTTTGAGAAGCAAAGGTGGGAGGATTGCTTGAGTCCAAAAGTTTGAGACCAGCCTGCACAATGTGGTGAAACTCCATCTCTACAAAAAAAAAAAAAAAAAAATGAAAAAATGAGCTGGGTGGAGTAACACAAGCCTGTAGTCCCAGCTACATGGGAGGCTCAGGTGGGAGGATCATTGAGCCCAGGAAGTCGAGGCTTCAGTAAGCCAAGATCGCTCCACTGCACTCCAGCCTGGGTGACAAAGTGAAACCTTGTCTCAAAAATAAAAATAAAGAAGTCAATAGGGAGTAAAAGTTGTCATTAATTACCCAATGGTATTTATCTAACTCTTTGGAAATTCATTTAAGGACCATAGGCTAATGGGGGAAAATAATGAATTTGGCAGAATTTTTGCTGCTCTGGAAAGGAGAGGGGTGGTGGCTAGTAACTCTTTTCTAAAACTAAAATATCTATCTCATAGCACTTGAACCTAAGGAAGAAAAATACTGAATTGGTTGAATTTAGAATTTTTTTTTCAAAAGAATTACTTATTGCAAATAAGCAAATGGTACTCAGTGAAAAATTTTAAGTCAAGTTCTCTTTTTCCTGTGATGCCAGAAAAATTATTTACTTTCCTTCATTTCCCCTCTCTTTTATTTTCTCTCTTTTGAATATTTTAGCAGTAAGGCAGTATATTTCTAGTGTTGTTGAAGTTAAGTAAAAACTGAACACGTTCTATTTTTGTAAAGAGTAAAAAATAATACAAAAACAATAATAAATGCTTACAAAAATAGGTTTTTTTTCTTACTCAGTGCTATTATGTCTTTCCTCTTTGCTTTGACTCTTCTCATGCCCATTCCATCCTCACCCTTGCAAGCAAATATAATTCTTATATGTTCTTTTGGCAAAATACATATTCAAAGAAGAATATTCCTACTTTTGTGAGTGCTTTTAATAGGTACTGATATGGTTTGGCTGTGTCCCCACACAAATCTCATCTTGAATTGTATTTCCTATAATCCCCACATGTGGTGGGAGGGACCAGGTAGAGATAATTGAAGCATGGGGGCAGTTTCCCCATCTTGTTCTTGTGATAGTGAGTTAGTTCTCATGAGATCTGATGATTATACAAGGGGCTTCCGCCTTCACTGGGCACTCATTCTCTCTCCTGCTATACTGTGAAGAGATGCCATCTGCCATGATTGTAAGTTTCCTGAGGCCTCCCTAGCCATGAGGAACTGTAAGTCAATTAAACCTCTTTCCTTTATAAATTACCCAGTCAGGTATTTCTTCATAGCAACGTGAGAACAAACTAATTCAAGTAGTTAGATTTGACATCACAATTTCCAAAGTCTAAAAGGGTATACTAACTTGGATGAAAAACATATTTACAGAATTCAGAAAAAATATAATATGCAGAAGCTAAAGGGCTGGATTTTCTTGGTTGGGAAAATATATTTTATGCAATTCCAGAGTTGAAGTAAAGACAAATGAATGTCCCCATGATGTAATCAGTAAGTTGAAAAATCAGGTGATTTTAGTCTTCAAATTCCCTTTTAGCACAGTAAGTTTTTATTTATTTTTTAACATCTTGGTTAGTAGATGGGTCAATGTTTAAATGGTCATTCATCATTTACTATATAAAAGAAAAGCTATGATCTGAAACCGATTTTTTACAGTTGCAGGCAAACAGAAATAATCATTTTCAATAACCTAAATCTGTTACTTGAAGAATGTCATCATTTTATCCTTATTTTGCTACTATTTACTTATATATAAGTCAGTTTTTGAGAGCTGCACCCTGCAAGTCCTGGCTATAAACAATTTCTTCCAATTATCTACGATAGCAAGTGAGGAGAAGAAATTGGACTTTCTAGAAATCAAAGTTATATTTCTGACAGACTCAAAGAATGAGGCCAAAGGCACAAAGCCAACTGTAGCAGTCCTGGCTCCCATGATGGGCCAAGCTCCCGTATTCATGCTAGGTAGTTGGGTGACTACTAAAGTGTCTGAGAATAAGTGCCACACTTGCTCTTAGTATAGTCCTTGTTCTTTTAGACATTCCAAAAATTATCATTCCAAATATGTGGACTTAACCTTTGTAAACATTTGCTACCTTTTTAATTAATAAAATGAAATTTGTTGGAATGAAGAAAAAGATAATAATACATACCCTAGTTAGGCAGTGGTCTTCATGAAAATTGATGAGTGACTTGATAAGACATAAAAAATTATTAGAGGAGACATCCTGGTGATTGAGAAAGAGTGGAAAAACTCTAGAGTCACCTAGAACTGATTTCAAGTCTTCCCTCTGCTGATAAGTAACTGTGGACGCAAGCAATGTTTCAAACCTTTTCTGGCCATATTCTTCTTATGATCAGAAACACACACAAAAATTAATATTTGTGTCAGAACAGATGTAAGCATGAAATAAAAAAAAATATGTAAGATGCCCACTAAATTGGCTATGTAATAGGAGCACCATAAATGTTAATTCATTCCTAGTTAATCACTCCCAGACCCAATAATTCTCTTTGACTGTGTCAGAGCAACCTCCCCTACTATGGATATCCTTGGAATGTAATCCCAAGCCAAATGTAATTCAGACATATACTAAACCAAGTGGAATATATATAACAGGCATCATTTTAGATCCATACCCCCTTCTCTTCTTCCCTCCTCTAAGAACAACTGTTGGGTTGCCAACTATGTATCAGGTACCATGCCAAATCCTTTTATATTTTATTTCCTTTAGTTATTATAACTGCAATGAGGTGGTAGATATTATTCCAAGTTACCACAGAGGGGACTAAAATTCTGAGAAATTACCTAGCTCAAAGTTAATCAACTACTAGCTGACAATTCTGTAGCCACATCTTTCCCCCTTCTCCCAGTTTACCTCCCTCTAAGTTCTGTGATGTCAGAGATGTTTCTGAGATATGTAAATTGGCCTGAGTACTCACCCTGACAAATGACTCATACATGAGGAAAAATAAGAGCTTTATGATTATTCTGCAGCTACTGGATAATGGCAATACACACAATTTTTAGTTGCTCTCTGCTTGCTGGTTGATGGCACTGCACTGGGTTCCAGGGATGCCATGACATAATATTCCAGGAAACAGGAGAACTGCCATCACTTATCAAATAGTACATAAGGAGATAGTGGGAGAAAAAAAAAAACACTACAACTAGGAACAAGGGCTAAGCTGAAAGACACAGGTACTGAAGGGTCAAAAATGTGGATATGGATTTTAGTAATTTCCTTCCCCTGACATACATCTGTATTTACGTTCACTTTTCCACCACCTCTTTTGGGTTTCCAGGAAATATGCCTGGGAAGACATGGATGCCAAATGCATATCATTTATTAAACCTTCTCTCCAGAACCCTAATATGCTCATGGTCTGTAACCAGCAGAGGCAGACAGTGTGGAAACCACCAGGAGCCCTCAAGTTCCTTTTCTTTGAAGTCTAAAACTGAGTTAAACAGCCATCTATTTTTCCAAGGTCATCCTGTACCTCACAAAATCCTCCAAATCCATAGCTCTTATCCAAGGAGAGAGGAAAGGACATAGTTGTATTTAAAGAGTTTTTAAGCCTTTTACATTCCCCTCCAAGTGCTGAGGTTTTAGGCTCCCATAGTTTTCTTGTAAATTAACAGACCCTTCCTCATGGTAGAGTAGGCATTTAATGGCCAATGGAAGATCATTTGATTACAAAATACAGACAAAAAATAGTTGCACTTTTAGAATCAATTGCTTGGGAAAATAGAGAATGAGAAGAAAGTTACAATGAAATTGGTAACTGTTTTAGTCTGTTCTCATGCTGCTGATAAAGACATGCCTGAGACTGGGTAAATTATAAAGAAAAAGAAGTTTAATGGACTCACAGTTCCACATGGCTGGGAAGGCCTCACAATCATGGCAGAAGGCAAGGAGGAGTAAAGTTACACCTTACATGGCAGCAGGCAAGAAAGAATGAGGCCAAGCGAAAGGGGAAACCTGTTATAAAACCATCAGATCTCATGAGACTTATTCACTATCATGAGAACAGTATAGGAGAAACTGACCCCATGATCCAATTATCTTCTACCGGGTCCCCCCAACAACACGTGGGAATTATGGGAACTACAGTTCAAGATGAGATTTGGGTAGGGGCACAGTCAAACCATATAGTAACTTATAAAAGCAACCTTGTATTTTGTGTTTTTTGCTTGTTTGTTTGTTTGTTTTTGAGACGAGGTCTCTCTGTTACCCAGGCTGGAGGGCAGTGATGCGATCTCGGCTCACTGCAGCCTCAACCTCCCAGGCTCAAGTGATCCTCCCACCTCAGCCACCTGAGTAGCTGGGACTGTGGGCGCATGCCACCACATCTGGCTAGTTTTTATATTTTTTTGTAGAGACAGGGTTTCACCACGTTGCCCAGGCTGAACTTTTTAATTATTGGAAGAACATCTGTGTACATTTGAAAAATAGATAGTGATACATCTTCTCAGGGTACTTATTTATTCAACCCCCAGGGAATTCTTGGTGTATTTAATGGGATTTATGGGCCCCTTGAAGTCATTTTGTAGCATTCCCACAAAAGAAAGCCCCAGCTACAGATTGAGAATCCCTATCTTGGTAATGGGAAGCTACTATGGATTTTGATGACATATACAAGGTGATGTCTCAGGGAGACTGATTGACAGATCATTGGAGATATATGGATTAACTATAAGGAGAGTGATGATTACCATATCCAAATGTAAGATTTTGAGGTTCAAACCTAGGTAGTGGCAGTAGAGACAAATATTAGTTGATAGATACAAAGAATATTTAAAGTTTTAAAACTTTTTTTCACCTAGATGTTAGAAGAAAATGAGAAACTCCAAAATCTTAAGTCCTAGTGATTGGGAGATTGATGGTAGAACACAGTTGGCTTTGGGAAAAAGATAAATTCAATCTTAGCTATGTTGAAATAATGGTGGTTCACTCACCAGTGTGTGTGTGCAGGGGAGGAAATGTTAAATAGGCAATTAGAAATATGTGATTGAAGTTCAAAAGAGAGATCGTGACTATGACTAAAGGTTATGAAATCATTTTTGTAGAAGTGATTAAAACAACAAGAAATCAAGAATGTACTCTCCAAGATAAAGATTGAAGAGCTGCCACAGTAGAAGGTGGATCAGAGTCAACCAGAATTAGCCAACATTTTCTGTAAAGAGCCAGAGAATAAACATTTCAGGCTTTGTGTTCTAAAGGTCTCTGCCGCAACTAATTAACCATGCCATTGTATCCCAAAAGCAGCTGTAGACAATATTTAAATGAATTGGCATGGCTGTGTTCCAAGAAAAATCTATTTACAAGACTAGGTAACCAGCTGCATTTGGCCTGGAGGCTTTAGTTTGTTGACTTCTAGTCTAGAAACTTAAGCTCCATGAGGGCAAGGATCATGTGTGCCTGATTCTCTGCTGTACCCCCAGCAGCGAGCACAGCACCTGGTTTGCAGTAGGGTCTCAATAGACATTTGTTGAATTGATGAATACTGTGGTGGAATGACTATGTCCATATTTAGCTTTGTTGGAGCAACAAAGAAAACCAAGAGCATACTAAGTGAGTTATGAAGATAATTAATATCCCATGACAAAGATGAAATTAAGAAAAGAGAGTATCAACAAAAAAAAGGTCTAGCAACAATGATGACTCAAAGAGTTGATGAGGAATGAAGAGTTATAAAAAGTTGCTTTTTTGACAATTAGTTGTAAATCAGATATTTAGGTATAAAAGATCAGAATAAGAGACCACAGGAATGTAATCAAAGACAGATATATATGCACAAAATAACCTGGGGGTTAGAGTGAAAGTTGTTTTGTGGAGTCTGCATGATTTAATAGTTACTTCCCTTAACATTTTTAAGTTTTTAATCAAAAAGATATTTTTTCAAGTATAATTCAAAATCTGTTAATTAGATTCTTATAAATCTAACATGAATTTGTAAACTATTTGAGGGAGAATCACACTTGTTTTTGACATTATGTAAATAAAATAACCAGCTTGAATAATTTTTTAAATAGTTGTGTTGATATTTGTCAAGTATTCTTTTAACTTTTTCACCTAAATGTATGAGCTTAACTTTTGTGAATTTCCGACTTCACTTTATGAAGTTGATATCAAGCATTGGATTTAAATATTTTCTTTTTATTATTGGTTTCCAACATTTACTTTTTCCTTCCAGATTATCTCACACAGAGCTGTTGGAATTACTTCGTGATGATTTCAAAGAAAATTTTCTTCTCTAAACACTCTTATCCCAAGGTAAATTGATGGATTTCTAATGAATAAATTCTGGGAGGAAAACATCAGCGTTTTTATACTTCAATTCAGAGTATTTAATTCCCTCACCCTTAACTGTAGCCACCTGTCATTCTAAGTTTATGCAGTCATTTTTGACAATGGGAAATTATTATTTTTTGTACAATGTCGATCACCTTTGTGTCATTCGATACCTAGTGTGTTCAGTTTGTTATGCCTATACAAGTGAGAGAAAAACACCACCATAAACATGTCTAATCATGTCATTGAAGCTTTTCTTGGAATAATTGGAGTGTGATGATGGAGCAGGGAGAAAGGAGGGGATGGAAATTGAGGAAAAGGGTCTCAGCCTGAATTTTCCAAATTGGCTATTTATCTGGTTAATTCTTCATCTTTCCTCATCACCATGTCTGAATTGAGAAAATCTTCCTAATGATAATAAACTATGTCAAGAACAGATGGCTGATTTGATGTGATGAAAATAGCTATGTCAATTGAGGGTATTTTTTTCCTCACCCATTTTGCTTTTCATCACTCTGGGGTTGGTGGTTCATGTATTTTTTTTTCTTTCACATAATATGCCCTCAGCCCAATATAATGTGGTGAATCTCTCCCCAAAAGCAATTTGGGCCTTTTTCTCTGAAAGAAAGAATGAAGAAGTAGCTTTTTAAAAAAAAGTGATTATCACCTTTCCTGCCTTTTCAGCTTTAGTTAAGTTACTTTTGGAAGGATCAGTTTACAACAAATGTTTAGTGTCAGGAATTTTACAGTTTCATAGGCCCTGACAGCTTGGCATGAAAAGAGGTGGCATTATGTCAATTTTAAATGAGTATGCCATTTACATACTAATTAAACTTTGCACTAGTGGGGTGAAAGAATGTCATTTTGAGCACCCCAGTTATTCTGTTTATATCATTGTTGTCTATTTAAACCATCTATTGTTTGGCATGTCACAGCCTCATCCCCTAAATGCCATTTTATGACCTCATGCTACTTAAAAAATATTACCCCATTGCTTAACAAATCACACAGAATCAGTATATCTAAAAGCAAAGGGGATTCCTTGGATCACCTTGCATCATTCTCACACCTTGTTTGATAATGATGATAGTAACAGTTAGCTTTTATTAATTACTCCTAAATGTCAGGCATTTTGCTAAACTATTTTTAATATATTAATTCACTTAATTTTTAAAATAAGTTGGGAATGCTTATTACAACCTTTTTGCACATGGAGAAATTGGCGTTGCACAGTGTGTGGGTGAGCTCTTATTCACCATACTCCGTTGCCTTCTGCTTTGCTGTGTCCATCGATCCACAAAAGGTCCCACTGTGGTCAGATGTGGGTAGGGTTACCAAAAATATACCAAGCATAGGAATTTTACTCACTATCTCAACCCACTTACTTCAGGGAGAAAGTGATAAACATGAAAGAGCGTTTGCATGTTACATGATATATTATTCATTGGTTATGTGATATATCACTAATACAGGCTCATATAACATACGTATTTCCCATCACTTTTCAGTTGCATCTTACCAGTTGCAGTCTTCCCTGGTTTGTTGATGATGTCTTTACATAGAATTCCACGTGTTCTCTGTGAACCTGATTCAGGAATACTGATAGTGTCTGTTAGCTTATAAAATGAAAAGTGATTAATAGTTTATTGGGCTATTTTATCCTCTTGATTCACATCCACAAATTTGGTTTGTTGGATTTGGTTAAGGACATTTTTTCTCACTGGATAAGGAGCAGAATCAACATTAATATTATACCTGTGTAGGAGTTGGCTGACCAAGATTGGCAGTGACAGGAGTAAGATCAGAACTTTTCCTGGCTGGGTGTGGTGGGAGGAACCCACCATCCTTCTGGGTATTTATACACCAGTGCTGAGAGCCCAGAGTTGGCATTTCTTGGCATTGTCAACAGAGTGCTGGTCTGCACTTCTTTCTTTTTTAAAAAATGACAGAAACAGAAAGCCTAGATAGTTGACATTGAAATAACTTGCCAAGAAAGGGTTGAACATATGATCCCTTTATAGCTTTTTCCTCACTATTTTCTGCAATCTTCAAGGTTGAAATAATTCCATGATAGAGTCAAAATCCAGGGGAAGAAAAGGAAGAAAATATACTTTAGCTCTCCATAATTCCAACCACCATATCGCATTTCATGAAATGTGACATAGTTTTGCTCCACAAGCTTGCCAAGGGGAAAAAATATATATCTAAATTTTAAGCTGATAACTCGAATGGTTCCAGAGATATCAACTTGTGAAAAGTCACAATTTTGCATTGTGCTGAAAAGCCACCTTACAATACAGGGACTACCATCACTCTTTAATATCCAGCAGAGTCCCCCGCTGTGCTTTGTCAGTCAGTAGCAACATCCAAGTCTTCCCGTAAAAGTAATTCACACTTTTTTCACAACACTGTTGCTTTAATTACCACTGAACTCTGCTGATGCTCAGGCAGGCCTGGCAGGACCAAGGGAGGGTCAGAGCCACAAAAGAAGCAAATAGCTTTTTTCCCTCCTTACTTTATTATTAACAAACCATCTTTGATGGAAATGTTCCTAGTTCTGAGGCCTAGACTTAACTCTGGGCCCCCTTGGCGTATTCATTATCAAAAGAGACTCACAGATGCCATTCTGAGAGAGAAACACACACACACACACACACACACACACACACAGAGAGAGAGAGAGAAATAGTACCTACAATCCTAATTAGAAATTAGAAATTTTGGCAAAGAACAAATTTAGCAATTCAAAACTGACAAACAATGGTTCTGCTTCTTATATAGCTTTTCTTTTCTGCAAATGAACTTACATTTCGTACTGTATAGTTCTGCTGGATGAACATCAATTTATCTATTTATTGTGGATTTTTTTTTCAGGATTAGTTGACACAATAAATTATATATCAAAGGAAACCATAGAACTGCCAAAATCTACCAGTGCATAAAAGTGATATGAAAAGCCTATGGTTTATAAATAATATGACAGCAATATTATAGGTATAACATCTTGTGTGCATAAGGCACCTTTCATTCTATATCACAAAATGTGTCTCCACTGAAACTTTCCTGTGAAATGAATTTCTGAAGTCTCCTCCATGCAAAATAGAAAGGAATTTTATATACACTTTTGGGGAAGAATTAAATAAGGTTGTGAACTTAGGGAAAGAAACTGAAGGACTACTAAGCTTTCTCCTGACTCTAAATTCCATGTTTTAAAAAATCGTAATTTAAAGTTACACTGTAGGCTTGCCGATGTATCATCAAGTACTTAATGCTGTCATTATTTATTATTTACTGATTTATAATCTGACTTACCACAAATGTGCAGCATTTAGCTGGAAAGTGTGGTGCTCTGATAAGTTAATAAATATAAGTGAAATAATCATCAGATTCTATTGCAGACCATTTGATTCATTTAAGTCCCCTATGATTTGATTCTAATCTTTCTTACAGACATCTTTATTTCCATCTGCGTATATCCTATACCTCAGTGGTTTCAAAATCTGATTGATCATCAAAATGTCCTGGGGGAGAGGAATTTAATAAATTAAAATACTCTAGAAGTAGGGTGTAGAATCTGTAGCTCTAAAGGGGCCTTGGAGTTTCAGATAATGTACTAGGTTTGGTCAATTTCTTGAATCAAACTTTTATTTCCTTACTTTCAATGCTTGTCTCTCAGCATCTTCTGTGGAAATCTTACTAAACTTTCCAGTCTTAGTTCTAATACTCCACACCCCATGCAGCATTTACTGTTTCTTCAGCCAGTAGTAGCCTCTGCTTTCTGAAAACCCTGATAATACTAAATACCTTCCCTAAGACTTAAACCTTCTGTGCTAAGTTGCCATTTTCTATATTTTCTTTCTCTTTTCTCATATATTTATCTATAAATATGAGCTCCTTCAGGGTACAAGTTAAAACATTCTATCTTGAAACCACATTGTGTAAAAAAGATGCACTCTGTGCATCTGTGTAATGAATGCATGGATTTCATTTTCTATGGCATGTAAGACTGCATATGAAGTTGAAATGACCAACTCATATTCATATCTTCATTTGTGTAACATAGACACAGTGCAGCAGACTGAATTTTCCAAACATGGCTGCACTGATATATATTCTTTTCCACGTGTTCTTAAAATGTTGGCACAATTGTTGAGAATCCTCCATTGAGAGTGGTATTTATATTCTTTCACCGTAACCGGGGCAAATTTTTATAACTGCCTCAATCAAAAATACTGTGGTGGAAGTGCCCCTTAGTGACTTCTGGGAGTAGATTACAAAACCTGTAACACAGCTTCCTCCTAGATTTCTCCCTTGGAAGTCAGACCTTGAGAGCCCAGAACTGACGTGTAACAAGTCTGGCTACCTTGGAGCCTCCTCGCTGGAGAGACCACACGAAGTGATAAGGGAGCTCCAGTGCTTCTAGTACCCAACAATTTAGTTAAGACCTCAAATATCATGGAACAGAAAGAAGCCATCCCAACTCTGCCATAAATTCATGCAGAGGATCTATGAACATGATAGGTGACCATTTTATGCCACTACATTTTGCATTAGTTACTCAGAAGTAGTAATCGGTACACCTAAGTTTAGTCACTAGAGACCCAAAATAAGCAAGATAAACAATATCTCTGCTCTTATACAGCTTCTATTCTATGCTAAAAACAAAACAAGTAAGATAGAAACCTTTCATCTTGTTAATTAAAACTGTTCTATTTTTTAAATGGCTTTATTGAGCTATAATTGACATACAATAAATTACACATATTTAAAGTATACACTTTGATAAATTTGTACATATTTATGCACCTGTGAAACCATTACCACATTGATGAAAATGAACATATTAATTATCCACAACTACTCCCCTGTCTCTTTGCAATCCTTCTCTGCACCCATGCAGCCACTGTGTTGCTTCCTGTCACTTTAGATTCATTTGCATTTTCTAGAATTTTATATGATATGAAATCATGTGGTATGTATTCATTTGTTTCTTTTGCTGCATGATTGTTTTGAGATTCATTTATTTATTGCAGATATCAATAGTTATTCCTTTTTATTACTGAGCACTATTCCATTGTGTGGATATACCACATTTTATTTACCCATTTGAATTGTTCCCAATTTTTAGCTATTACAGATATAACTGTTGCTCTGAGTATAATGTACAAATCTTTATATGGACAGACACTTTTATTTCTTGAGTAAATGCCTAGGAGAAGAATGACTTTCTCTCTGTACTGTAGCCCAAGAATTCTCTCAACGAAGTAAGGCGGGACAATCTTAGGGCTTACCTGACTTGTTTCTCACTTATAAGTTATCACTCTCTTTTGTCACTTATTGGACAATGGTCTGAAAACTGTAGATCTCTCTGTGTGTGTATGTGTGTGTATTCATATCATGCACATGTATTTATGTATATGAATATATCAATATGAATATATACACTAATATATTCTCTCTTCCTTTTAGTTGTTCAGGTGGAAGGGTAAATATAGTCCCTGTTACTCCACCTTGGTATTTTCTCATTTTTGATTCCCTTTTAGGTTAAGGTCTTATTAAGAGGCAGAAGAATATTTGCCCCCTCTTTGTGTCTTCCAGAAATATGCTTTACAAATGCAAATGGGCATTAGTGCCATTAAGTAGAAGGCTTCTGAAGTCACAAGATCACAGTGCCTGGTTTTAACTTAAGATTCTGCTACTTGTTAGCAATAAAATGTTGGAGAAGTTATTTAGCTTCACCAAGCCTCGGTTTTCTTGTCTTCTTAATGACATCGATAACAGCAGCAAGAGTAATAATAATACCCATTTCATAAGATTGGTAGAAGGTTAGAAGAGAACTCATGAAAAGTACCAAACCCAGTGTCTGGAACATCATAAGCTTTCAATAACATGCTACTGATTGTTATTGGTTTAATTTTAGGAGCAGCTATCTGCACAATGAGAAATTGTGTCGAACCCTTGGATAAAAAAAAGCATGGCAAATAGCTTTAATACCATTGTATGAAATACTTAGTAATAAAGGTGGTTCCTCACATGCTCTGAATAAAGTCTCTGGGTTTCATTCCTTTTTCTAAATCCCATCACTAGAGAATTGACATTCTGCAACCTTTACACACAAAAGCTTCAAGAAATTCAGTCAAATCATGTCAGGGATCTGGGAAAAGAACTTAAAGTTCGGTCAACAGAAATGATCCTCTCAGAGAAACTTGTTCTATCCACTAGGGCTGAAGGAGCATAGATGTGATGTGGAGTCTAATGCACTTTGTAGAGTGAGTTTGCAGAGGGAAGCTCTCTGTTTTGAACAGAGAGAGAGTTTTCTGATGAAGTAAGCTCTATAGCTAGGTGAGTAGACTAAGGCACAGAACTAACTAGCTTCTAGGGTTCAATTTGCTGATGCATTCAACTTTTAATTGGGACAGTATTGAATAGCTAGTTAAACCCTGTGTGTGTGTGCGTGCATGTGTGCATATGTATTTGTGAAGGCAATGGAGAAATCAGTTGAAGGGGGGTCTCAAATTTTTTCCTTTGCTTTATGGCAGTTTGTATCTATGTGGAGACACTGGACTGAATGAGAGTTTAAAAAAAGCTTTTAGCTACTCAAAAGTGCAAAAGATGAACATTCGAAATCCTAGCCTCTTTTTAGGGACTCTTATTAGTGACCTAACCATGCCTAACGCAAGGCTTCCATGTGCCTCCATGTGAATGGGGCCACCTAAGGAGGTTGTGTAATGCTATGGGCCAAGTGGAGCACCAAAGAGGAACTTTGGTGCCAAAACAGGATCTATGGATTATAGAAAAGCATTTTTTTTATACTACTCTTTGCAATGCCGTTTTTACAGTTAGGCAAAAGCTGTCCTTGCCTTGAGCCCTGTGCTTTTCTGGGGCCTTTTTTTTTCTTTTCTTTTCTGACCTTTTTCAGTCCTCCTTAAGGGATAAGGTATCCAAAGAACCAACAGACATTCTCACCTGAATCCTGGACATTTGCCCCCTTCTAGGTCATGCTGTAAATATAATAGATCCCCAAATTCCCTGCCTATATGGCCCCAAACCCACTGTAGGGCCTGTGTAGGTCCATCTTCTTAGGGATGGACTTTACCAATGGCCTGTGCTCCCCTGAACCCTGGTGTGAACTGACCATGGAGATGTGGAAAAATATATCTGCACATGCCCGACCTAATCATTTTACCTTTAATAATTTGTTTAATTACTTTATCTCTGACAAAGATCAAAGACTGCATATACTAGTATTCAGCATTCATGGCCAAATATTGCCGTTGATTCCTGTTCATCTTCCTTGAATATATGTAGCATATAGATATAGTAGATATATTAATAGATATATCATTGTCAGGAAAATGCACCCATTTCTTTCCATGTCTAGAAACAGTTTCAAAAACATTTATAATGACCACAGATTTTACCTAGACCCTTTCTTCTCTCTCTATCTCTCTCTTTCACCTCCTCCCTCCCTCCCTTCACCTTTTCTGTTCCCCTGTCATTCATTCTGTTGTTCTTTCATTTCTTTCCTTTCCTTCATATTCTTTGTGTTAAGATAGGAATTGGAATTTGGGCCTAAAAAAAAAGATGTATTCAAGTTCTGATCCATTTTTAGTCATGATAAAATTGTTCTTTTTAATACCAAAAATACTTGTCAAATGACAAGAATTCTGTAGAGAAGACGTTTATGGGTTGATGGAAAAGTGACAAAAATTATCTGATAATAACATTACTCCATTTAATTTATTCTGTTCCAAAGTTATGCATATTACCATTAGAGACTTCATAACATCCTTTTAGTGGGCAGTTCACCTGTTGGAATCTTGGTCCTTGCCCTTCACTGGTAGGAAGAGCTTTAACAAGCCCTTTATCTTAAATATTTATTGACTTATTATAAGTACAAAATAGAATGGTGCACATTGAATATCTAGAATAGCTCCTGGAACAATGTATACCATTCATACAAGTTAGCTCTACCATGCAAGATATTTCATGTTGTTTTTGTCAAAAGCAAAGAATGCTCACACCTTTCGTAAAAATCAAATTAGATGCTATGAAACCAGATTTTTATCTGTGACTAAACTGTATAATTCCACGTCAGTGAAAACATTTTCTCCTCCAATAAAATTAGGATATGAGTCTTTAATTTCCCATCCATTCCCTGCTGACTCTCTGGAGATGTTGCCAAAAGTCAGAAACTAAGGAAAACGTATTAGGACAAAAGGAGACCATGTTCTTTACTTGTTATTAGGAATCAGCAAACAAAATTTATTTTAAAATCTCTATCATACCATTTGTTATTTTCATAATATTATCAAGAACATGGCTACAAGTTGATAATTTGAGCTGGTATTTCTTTTACTTAAAAAAAAAAAAAAGTATAAGGTTAACTGGTTCTACCTTCCTAACTCACTGTTAGCATAAAACAAATACATTTTTATCTAATTTGTACACAGAAAGAAAAAGTTCCTTCCATAAAAATATGCATTTGTAAATCATGGAAAAATAGATTCATAGTTCCTCAAACTCCACATTTGTTTCATAATACCAGGTATGTCTAAAGCACTGCCTCCTTCTTTCAGACAAAACCAGTAATCTATCTCCATGGAGTCAAATTTATGCCATGATTTTTTCTTGCCTTTTAAATGCATACTGTTTATTTTATAAGACCCTATTACTGATGCTTCCTTGTTTTCACATTTTCTTCTCATAAGAACAATTCTAGTATTTTACAGTGTATGGTGTGTTAAACTTGTCGGCAAATAATTTTGAAAGCTGCTTGAACTTTTTACTTTATACTTTCCTTTCCTCCTGCCAGCCCATATGCAAGTACTACCTTAGCCTTCAAATAAACATACAGGTCAGATGGTTCACTAGGTTGTTACATTACAACCTTAAAGATTTTGTGTCTCAAAAAATTCTTAATTCAATTTAAATCACTGAGGCATAATAGCTCAACTTTTGCTACTCATTGTTTCATTTCTTGCTTTATTGGAAAGGAGTTGCTAATTTGTAATGTTTCTATCTAAACCTGTCAGGTAAAATGTCCTTAATACTGTTTTGTAGGCTTTGTCTACAAAAAGACTGGAGTTGGGTCAATGACACTGATAGCAGCAGCAGGCAGGAAAATCCTAGGCAGATAGGGCAGGTCCCTGGTAAAATCCCACCTTCAAGCCAAGGACAGTTTAATGCCTAGCCACAAGTCCCAAGTAAATCCATGGACCAGATTGAGAACCTCTCTTCCCATTTGGTGTGCTTTTCTCTGATTGATCCCCACCCTTCACCTGTTTTACATATACCTTGCATATACCTACCCTTCCCTAATTGTTTTTTCACACTGTCATGCCCACCTTTGAGTGGTGCCTTTGTTTCAGCCTTTTTTGCATATTCACAAACCAGTCAGCATGCACTCCCTCATTCTGACCACATAAAAGCCCCAGACCCAGTGACACTGAGAGAGGAACCACCTGACTTAAGGTGGGGGGCCACCCTCACATCCTCTCTCTGCTGAGAGCTGTTTTATCACTCAATAAAACTTTTATCTGCCTTCCTCACCCTTTGATTGTCAGCATAACCTCATTCTTCTTGGACACAGGACAAGAACTCAGGAACCACCAAACACGAGTATGAGCTGTAACACAGGTGGGCTGGGGCATGCCCAAGCCAGGTCTAGGCTGAGCCAGTGTGCAAACCAGGCATAGCCTGGTGGGCCAAGTGGGTGGCACACCTTCTGTGGCAGGCCTGGGGCTAAGTGAGGCCCAGGCAGGGGCATCACCAGCCAAAAGTCTCTGGCTGGCAAAGTGACCGAGAAAACTCCTGTGTCAATACAACTAATTTAACTGAACTTAGATTTATATTTCTTTCTGATAATTCAATTGTTCATGTTCAACCTTTTCCTGGTAAAATTTATTTACATAAGTAGCCAAAGTCATAGACTTGATCTTGGCAGAAACAAAAACTTATAGGTTTCTGTTAAACAATTTTAAAAAGTTATAGAAAGGTGAAGAACTAAAACTATGCATGCCATTCATTCATGTATAGCTTAATTTCAATAATGGCTTATATAACATAGTATGATGATAAATAATATTCTTCATATTCACACAATACTTTTATTTCTGATTATGCTTTTTTAAATCATCTGAACATACTCTAAAAAGACTCTGTATGTACCCACTTTTCTTTTCCAGACAATAGATGAGTTTTTTCATTCTCTTATTCTACCAATCTATTAATTTTGATTATTTACGGTTTACTCTAATGTCTCAGTTGCCCATTGGGAAACTATTCTTCAATAAAATACTGTATATACCATACAGTGTATTATGACATTATGATTGTCTTTCTTCCTTTATGCATCTGATTTACTCTCTTCTTCCATCCTTTGATTTTTGACAGGCAATGTGTTATAATAGTAATCAGGCCCATTTATGATATGTTCAGCATGGACCAGAGAGTCAATACATTCAGGGATGTCCTCTGCAGATTTATGAGGAAAGGTAGATTTAGACTCACCCCTGACAGAAGAGTTGACACAGAACTTTCTCTCTCACCCAATGCATTCCAGAGGAACTTTAGGATACCCCGAAAAACAGAAGGCAGGGTGTCAGGCTGAACCCATTGCATTCATCTGATTCTTTTCTTTCAAAACAGCTAAAAATGAAATCAGATAATGTTCTCAGATGCTTTAAACAAAAGGAATTTTCTGGGGCAGCATGTAAAATAATCTTTACAAATTTCACATTCTCTCCAAGTCTCACACCCCAGTCTATAGATGTTGAGATTTCCCTAAAGTATCAAAGTGCTAAAGGAAAGAACTTAAGCAAAAATTCAAGTTTTGCTATTGTGCCATATTTTCTTCTGTCTTTCTAGACTCTGCGGAAACCCAGCAGCAATAAGCTTTTATAGCTTTCTTATTCTGTCAATCAGTTCCCATTTCCAAATATGAAAAAGGCCAAGGAAGTTTGTCCTCTTTTGAATTCTTAGCTTCCCAGGTCATGAAAATGTCCTCCTCCTCACTGTAAGTAGATTTGTGTTTTACCCTATTCCGTATCCAACAATCTATTTCATAGTTAAGGTACACCATAAGGTATAATATACCTTGAATGTATTTATGTGAAAGTGTGGTATTTTCTTTCTTTTACTCCCACAAGAGGATATGTAGAAGAGAACTGCTATCATTACTTATTTTTATTCCTTCTGCTTATATCCGAAGCATTTCCAAACTAATCTAGTTGAGGAATGTATGTCCTTCCAAGATTGCTACACCTTGTTCATTGCTACCTTCTTCATCCCAGTCAATTCCTTCTTTATTCTGGGCACCAGTGCATTGACACTGACACATTGATGTTCTCCTTGTGAGAATTAGCCTATCACATTCATTTACATCCACTTAATTGCTCCTGCTATTGTTTAGTCTGTTAACTTCCAGCTAGGGTGCAATTCACGTGAACACTGGG
Source organism: Macaca thibetana thibetana (assembly GCF_024542745.1). Taxonomy (NCBI): domain Eukaryota; kingdom Metazoa; phylum Chordata; class Mammalia; order Primates; family Cercopithecidae; genus Macaca; species Macaca thibetana. The sequence continues at coordinate 48,026,068 of NC_065590.1, read as the reverse complement.
GAAGCACAACCATTCGATTAGTTCTGCAAAGTAGATTAAAATCTTCTGGCTAATTGGAGATTGTCCATACCGCTGCCTTCCTTCCAACTCTAGGTTGAACAAATGTTATGTCTTCAAGGGAGGGCTCTTAGTTGGAATATGGAAGTCTTGACTGGACCCAGTAGCATTTTGTGAGCATGTTTGTGTATGGGACACTGTGCTAGGCACCATGCCAGCAATTATCACCAATCTGGTCTTTGCCTGCAACCTGCAACTAGTCTTTTGATTGGCAGCTTGCCTTCTTCATTTTCATAAGGAGCACATGCACACTGGAGAAACTCCAACTTGGTACATGGCTAAATCATTAGTATCCCAAATTGGTAAGAATTTCATTTTGAAACACAAGCACTAAGAAAAATCCTATAAAACAGTTTGTCTAGTTTGGGGGAAAATGATAATTATGAATATGATAGTCTCACTTGCATGATCCAAAGCATTATGCCATGTTGGACGTAGTTAATTTATTCAGAACTTATCATTGATGTAATAGCAAGCATGCTTTGGTTACTAAGCTGTCGCATAGTTGTAGGCAACAAAGTTCCAAAGCTTTCTTTGGCAACATGTCACCATTCTGTGTACATTAAGCTGAGGTGCTTTAAGATGTTTAATTACGTTTTATCTAAAGAAAATGGAAAGCTCACATATCTACTCCAGGAATTCTAAGACATAACAGTTAAGTCAAATTTCTTTATTTAATCTAAAATGCCTATCCCAACTTGGTTTTAGCCCACCTCACTAGCACATTTTCTGACTGTCCCCTAAAATGCCACTGAATAAAACTGGTAACTCTCCCTTAAATGCATTGAATTATTTTTATGGCCTGGTGTCCTTATGTCACTGTTCCAGTTATCTGGGATCTGTGATAGGTATGATGTACCATACAGGAAGAAGTACTTAATGTTGACCCGGGAGTCAACACAAGATGAGATCTATCTAAAAACACACCGGATGCTTTCCATCAATGATATCATCTAATCCTCCCAATAGAACTTGGAAGCAGTTGCCTAATACCCATTTACTGATGACTGAGTCTCAGAAAGTTTGAGTGACTGGTGCAAGATAACATAGTAAGTAACAAAGTGTTGAATTGAAATCCAGCTCTATCTCTGTATGACTCCACATGTACTTGTTTCCTACGACCTCATAGAGGTGTTCATTGGGAAGAGAGAAATCTTAAGCTCCAAGTTGAAGAAAGAGTAAGTGCTAACAATGTAGAAAAAAAGAAAGTTAATATTTCTGGGAAGAAACCCTGCCTTCTCACCAAATGTTGATAGTGAGTATAACATCAAAGGTAACAAGATCACCAGGACTTAAATATAGGAGAAATAAGGAAAATAGTGATAGAATTTTTGTTGCTGTCAAGACAGGATCTTGCTCTGTCACTCAGACTGGGGTGCAGTGGCTCAATCATAGCTCACTATAATCTCAACCTCCTGGGCTCAAGTGATTCTCCCACCTCAGCCTCCCAAGTAGCTGTGACCACAGGTGTGTACCACCACACCTGGATAATTTAGTGATAGAATTTGTTAAGACCGTGTGATGTCTCTGAGAAGCATATCAGGCACCCATGGAACAGGCACCCATGGAACAGCCTGAGGATTTTAAAGAGTTTGTGAAGAAGGTAAAGGATACACTGAGAGTAACTTGAGACCCAGAGATTTCCAGACTTAAGAAACACATTGCTGCCCATCTCCTCTGAAGATGCTAAGGAAGAAAGTATCAGGTTGCTTTTCATTGCATTGTCTGTGAAGCCTGCAGAAGTGGCAATTACACAGTAGGTCATAAAGTGGACACCTTAGGACAAAAGAATTTACCTGGTTCATCACTGCTCTATCCCTCTGACTCCTGTTTTATATTTCCATTGTATGTGAGGGAGATAAGCAGGAGAGAGTAGGAAGAATCTACCTGGGATAAAGTCACAAACTAATGATTACCCTTAACATTCAAAGGGCCTGGAGGAAGAATACAAAGGGAGATCCACAGAAATGTAGGATGAAATATCTGCATTACAAATCAAGCTAGCAAACTGTTGACTAAAATAAGGTCTAACCCTCTGTCTTGATTAATAGGCTGTAATAACAACCTGAAAGTCTAAGTTTCAACTTAGAATCTTTGGGATCCTTGAAGTGTGATGCTGGAACTGGCAGAAGAGGAAAACCAAACCTCAGCCTCCCGCCCACCTCCTGTTTTTTCCCATCCCTCCACTGTGAGGGTCCTCACATGTGCAGATATATTTTTCCACATCTCCATGGTCAGTTCACACCGGGGTTCAGGGGAGCAGAGGCCATTGGTAAAGTCCATCCCTAAGAAGATGGACTTTATCTACTAAAAATACAAAAATTAGCCAGGCGTGGTGGTATATGCCCGTAGTCCCAGCTATTCGGGAGGCTGAGGCAAGAGAATCACTTGAATCTCGGAGGCAGAGGTTGTAATGAGCCGAGATCGGGCCATTGCACTCCAGCCTGGGCAGCAGAGAAAGACTTGGCCCTCCCCAGCCCTCCCCACCAATAAAAGATAAAATAATCATATGGATAGACTGGCCATGCCAAGATCCATTTATTTCACATGGGCCCATTTCATGTGCATACATGAAATTATTTTTCTAGCCACAAAATACATTAGTAGGTCTTATTGTGAATTGGAACTATTTCACCCCAAGTTCCATGCATGTTTTTCTATTGGTTGTAATGGAAGCATCCTGTCTTAATCAGACTCTAAAATGATAACAGAGTGATGTCATTTGGTACGAATTCCTGTGCATGGGCCAGGTGTGTTAGCCAGTGGGCAGGCAGTCAGTACGTATGTAGCAGGCATGCTCTATTCCCAGTTCATTAGCTTGGCAGGTGACACGTTGGCCTCTGCTAGGATGCAAAATGCACTTTCTCAGATTCCCAAGATTCTGTGTCAACTGCTATGTACCAATCATTGATTTCTCTCTGTGTGATGTGGGGTTAATGAGGAATGACAGGTTGCTTTTTTTTTTTTTTTTTCCTCAGTGTATATAAGCTGCCAAGCACACTTAACCCAATTGCCATTATTTTGGAACTAACTTCTGACATATGGATCATATTTTAACCTATAAGTAGATATACACATGTTCGATATGAAGTAAGTGTTTACAAAATATCCCATGTACATAACAATGTTATACATGTTTATTCATGGTGGAATACACAGAATTGGATTTATAAAACATTAACTCTATGTTCATAAACTCTCTGCAGTTAACTAAACCAATGATAGAAGCTTTCTAGAGGAGCGACAGAATACCTCTAAGGAACATGAGTGACTTTTTAGTAGTCTGATATAGAATGAAAAATGCAGGCACAGTATTTAATAATATGCTAGAGTAGAGACAGTGAATACAATCACCCTCCCTCCCCGGATCTCCCGCCCTGCCATGATCTTTATTAGCTTTGTCCTGACACTCTGACCTTACTGAGCTCTCTCCAGCCCTGACAGCCACATAAAACCTACAAACAAATAGGGAACTGGTGCAGCCTTTTCAGATTTAGGATCATGTTCGAGCGTATGAATCAGATTTTTCTATGTGTGGACATGACAACTATGGAAAAACTGTAATTTAGGACATATTCTCTTTATCCTTTTATGTAGAATTTCACTTTAATGTGATGCAAATGACAGTAAGAAATACATTCAGAGAATGTTAAAGCCTTCCCATTAAAAATTCTGTATGCATTTTACATTCTCATTCATGTACAGTCAAAAACCCTGATAAAATCACAGTGCTGATTTGACTGCTGCACTTATCGTATTAATGAGGATACTTTATGCCTTTTGAAAATTGGGATATGGTCCATTATGTGATTGTAAATGATGTGATTGTATCACATAAATTTGTTATTCAATCCCACCCCTCCCTTCAGTCAGCTTTGTATATAAGAAGATTCATTGGTGAGCCAGAATTGAGGCCAGAAAACTGAACTACAAATTAGACTTTTCTTCTTTTGTCTTTATTTCTGTTTATAGAAAGGAATATAATAAACATGCACACGTTTGTGTGGGCATATATATATATGTATTTTTTCTTACCTTTTTTTTTTTTTTTTTTTTTTTTAATTTCCTTAAAACCACAGGGAAAAGCTCACCAAGGAAGTCAAAATGAAAGAAAGAAGCAGACAGGGCCGAGGCTCCCTGAGGTACGTAGCACTTTCTTCCACAGCCACGGAAATACGCCTTTTACTTTTTCCTGATTTAGGATTGTCTAACACTTGGAAGTCTTCCCTTCTCCCTCTTGCAATAAGTGAAAGATTTGAGAACTGTTGTTGGCCAAGATTTCCTGATTTTTGGTTGCATTTGCATTCCTAAAATACCTACTTTTCTCTTTATTTATTTTTCTGTCGTGCCCACCTAGAGACACAAACACCTTCCCTGACATCAGGATCTCCAAACTCCCCACATAACAAATTACAGCACTGATAACAGAAGCTCTTCAGAACTCTCCGATTAAAGCAAAGGAGGGGGCCACTGGCTGTTTTTGGCTGAGTAGCTCTTATGGCCTTGAAGGGCTACACATTTAATTGCCTCTTTAATGACGGTCCCAAGTCTTATGATAATTGGAGAGAAGCCCATGCACCAAAGGTGCTTTCTGGTCCTAAAGTCATGGCAATTATCATTTGTTGTCTGTACATCTGTGTTTTATAAACATTATTTTTGGTTTTGGATTCCTGAGCATTTGTAGGCTGGCCTTTTCTTTCTTTCTTTCTTTTCTTTCTTTTTTTGTTTTTTTAGTTTTGTTTCTTTTTTGAGACAGAGTCTCGCTCTTTTGCCCAGGCTAGAGTGCAGTGGTGCAATCTCAGCTCACTGCAACCTCTGCCTCCCAGGCTTAAGCAATTCTTGGGCCTCAGCCTCCCGAGTAGCTGGGATTATAGACATGAGCCACCACGCCTGGCTAATTTTTATATTTTTAGCAGGGACGGGGTTTCACCATGTTGGCCAGGCTTTTCTCGAACTCCTGACCTCAAGTGATCCACCTGCCTAGGGCTCCCAAAGTGGTAGCATTACAGATGTGAGCCACTGTGCCCAGCTTCCTTTTTTTTTCTTTATTCCTTAAAAAAATGATCTGTTGCCTGGAACCTGGAGTAAGTGATATTGTCCTTCACAGTAGAGCAAGCTCTGGTGTGGAGTTCTTAGAGTTTGAAATACAAATGCCCAAGTTCTTGACACTCATCTGGCAATCTCATATTTCTGACTCTTATTCTCATTCACCTTGGTACCTGACCTTTAGGTCTTATGAAGCTCTGAGTTTTCTCAGAGCTCAGATGCTGTGGATGAAAAACAAAAATTAAAGTTTGGTCTCTGATACGTTCTAACATCAAAAACACAGTACCATGTTTCCCCTACTGTCTTCCAGGAGAGATGTCAGAAAGAATGATTTCCACATTACAGTAAATTTGATGGCACATCATTTATAATTTTACAAATATTTACAATTATTGTAAATTTTATTTTTTAAATAGCACATGGAAAAAGGTAAGTTTTTGACTAAGATATACCAAAAGCTTACAGGGGTCTTTCCTGATGGAAGGTAGGTTTTTTCTTTTTCTTTTTTTTTTTGAAGTGGAGTCTTGCTCTGTCGCCAGGCTGGAGTGCAGTGGCGTGATCTTGGCTCACTGCAACCTTTGCCTCCCAGGCGATTCTCCTGCCTCAGCCTCCCAAGTACTTGGTGCTACAGGCACATGCCACCACGCGCAGTTAATTTTTGTCTTTTTAGTAGAGACGGGTTTCACCATATTGGCCAGAATGGTCTGAATCTCTTAACATCATGATCCACCTGTTTCGGCCTCCCAAAGTGCTGGGATTATAGGTGTGAGCCACTGAGCCTGGCCTTTCTTTTTTTTTAATCTTTTTTCAGATTCAAGGCCAATAAGAACTTTACACAATCTTCTGGACAAAGCTTGCTACATCCTAATCTCTGCAAATCCACTCTGTTCTGTTCACTGCTCTCCTTATTAATCAGTTCTACAAAGCTGTACCCTTCTCAGTACTGTTATACACACTGCATTTTTATGCTTCTGTTTTGGAGTGGCCTTTTCTATATTTTTGCTTTGTCTTGCATTCAATTACCCAGAGCTTGGTCTGTAGAATAGGATACCATCACTGCCTACATTTAGGTCACAGCACATTATGTCATCTGGATTCATATATTTTACTTCTGCCTCTTTTAGGAGGAAACTCATTTGAGAAATCTTGGCTCTGCCTTTGGGGAGGAATCATTTACCTTCTTTCATCTGGGCTGAAATTTGCCTCCTCATTTCTTTTGTTAATAAAAAAAAGAAAACTTATTTACATCTTCTCAGATCCTATTAGTTAGCACAATTGCCTAATTGTTGCAGTTTTAAGAAAGACCAAGTCATTTTCTTGCTTTCAATCATTGTTGGTCTATTTCTTGGGTTACACAATGCTACATTCATGTCTGCCTACTTTCTTTGGGAAGCTTTTTCTGTTTCACTTTGCTGTGCAGCATCATGTGCATGGTTCATTTCCTTCCCACACATAGGAAATATGGCTAAACCATCCCCCTATACAAGAGTAGAGAGAAAGATAGCAGGCCTGGCAATATCGCCCATCACCTTGACCTCTCTGTCTGAGGATAAGGGCAGGCTGGAATCTGTGTTTCTGTATGAATTTGGCCTGATTTTTCTTCCCTTTTTTCTTCTCTAATGTCTTAACAGTTCCTTAGAATGAATTTCCCTACCTAAGATGGATCTCCCCCTTTCTCTCTTGACAACGCTGAGGGTGTGAAATATTACTCATGCAGTCCACTCTCTGAGAGGTATCGCTGGCTAAAGCCATGCTGCTCATCTGCCATTCTGTACCCAACTGTGGATAATAACGGAATTGATTTTACCTGAGGAAAGACAAAGGCACCTCGGGCTGCTTTCTGCATTATTTTGTTCTCAGGTTATTCTGCTCTGAATGGTGAGATCTCTCACTAGAATATTGGGTCACATCTAGCTTTCTTTATGGCAAATCCCCTGTGTGGGAACTTCTGGCAATGGGCTGTGAGGTGTTACTATTCTGTGCTTGTGTGTGTGTGTTGTCAAAGTATAACATGAGTAAGCTTATGTTTTCAAGTCCTCTGAATGCTTTTTCTTTTTAAAATATGCTTTTAAGAAAGCGTATCTCAAAGTTGGAGACTAAAACTTGGTTTTCAGATCCTCTGGATGGTGACTTTAAAGAAGACTATTCTTGAATAAATTGTAATATGAGCATAAATAAGCCAACCTACATATATTATAAGGGCAATAAAGATAATATTGAGTGCTTAGTACTTCTCATGCATGTTCTAATTGCCTCATGCTTATTAATTTACTAAATCCTTATAATAACTTCATTAGGCATACATTATTTTGATCTCTATTTTACAGATGCAGAAACTGAGGCACGGAGCAAGGTTAAGTAAATTGTTCAAGCCATATAAGTGGTAAGTGGCAGGTGGCCTTGGCTTCTAAGTCTTGACTCTTAAATGTTGAATTTCTCTGCCTCATTGAGAGAAAAATCTACAATGTCTCATATAGTAACCATCATGTGAGCAAGATGTTTTACAAATATTTTAAGGAAATGTTGATGAAATAATGCGTACTTATAAGTGATTTTATTTCTATCACCCTTTGTTTTTTTAAACTATATTATCCCTTTGTGTTTAAAAAACCCAAGTTATCTTGAATGATGTGGAGAATTCAGGAAAGTTAACATATAATGGTTGTCACCTTAAAAAAATCTGGTGTGTTTGCTGTAGGATCCCTTGAGTTATTACTTTTATTTTAAATCTCTCTGTATTTTCTGTTGGTTCTTATTGATACTCTTATTCAGGTGAGAAGGCATATACACCCACTGAGGCTCTCTCTGGAAAGTGTTGAAAGAGGGTCAGGTAGAAGTCTCAGGTTTTACCTGTGCTTAAAATGTGTGCTATGAGAAATATATTCCAGGGATAACCTTCAAAATTAAGTGTTTACAAAGAAAGATATTAAATATATAAGGACCCATGGTCACCCTAACTTTCTGAGCATTGTTAACTTTGGATCTGATTCTTTTAGCTCACCGCCTTAGAGTTGCCATGGATGTGCTGGGCAGTCCTGTGTACACACAAAGAATGTATTGGATGTCTTGGAATTTTGAAAGTTCAAGGAATATTGGATTTTATGTATTATATATTATCTATTACTTTCTGGAGTAGCTTCCTTCTGTTTCTTGTAGATTTAAGAGTAGAATTACTATTCTGGTAGTCTTGCACAAGTATGACCCTTTAGATTATGTGAATAAACATCAAACTGGTGGCCAGGAATTGCAAAGTAGTACAAGTTAACGTAAGTATCATAAAGGTTTTTGGGACTCCAAAAGAGTTATTTATGTTCATCTCTGGCTCCAACCAAGTCTTCAACGTTGGATCAATGCATCAGATCAAGAATAAGTGGAGCCCCAAAGTCACACCATCCTATCAAAATAATTATCTATAATTAATATAATTATTGATCATGTAGTAGAAGTAACTGCCTAGATGATATAAGGCTTTTAGGATTTCATGGAAATGCTTCACAACTTAATTATGTTTCCCTGGGAGATTATAATATAATTCAATTTTTTTTTCCCATGTGTTTCATCAATCATTATGTGGATAGAAGGAATATCAGAATCTCATTTCTATGTCAATTCCTGCAGAATGTAGACAAGTCATTTCAGTAGAACAGAACTGATTAGAAGACAGGGTTCCTCCCACAGGGAAATTATGCCCTTTGTCACTTGTAATGCTGGTGCCATATTCTGTTGGTTTCGTAGTATGTGATGAGGATAACTACAAAAATCTGTGATATCCCTGTTCCAGCTTATACACCAAACCAAATTGAGGCCTGTATAAAATGTTCTTCTTAGATACGTGAGTAGTTGTGTTCCCCTCAGGGCCTTGGTTTCTCTATCAAAGGAGGCAGGTGGTGGCTAGGTCCCCTTCTGCTTGTAAAGTTCCATACTCTAGTTTTGTTTGTGCTTTAGCTCTTTAGTGTCTACACTGGTGCATCTCAAGGTTTAACATACTTATGGATTACTGGAATCTTGTTAAAATGTAAATTATGATGTAGTTGGTCTAGGGTGGGATGGGCTCCTGGTTTTCTAACAAGCTCCCAGGTGATGCTGAAATGGCTGGTGTGTGAACCACATTTTTACTAGCAAAGATCTAAATGATGTACAGAGGTAAGGGGGGAAAGACTAGCTCTTTGTCTTCCTGTGGTAATACATTCACCTGCTTCTGTCTCAGGGCTAGGATTCTTGACTTTCTTCTGCAGAACACTGAAACATGCCTCCTCTTTCCTGGCTCCACCAAGCAGAGTTTGGGCTTCAAGAAGACTGAATGCATCTGTACAGAGCACAATCCCTTCTCCAAGAAGGAAACCATGGGGCTTATCAAGAAAGGTCTGTGCCTTTACTGTCAGGCATCCTCAGCCCTGCTGAAATATGAAATAAATGAGGTGGAGTTTAATTTTAGGGTCTACAAATTTGTAATGTGTTCATCATTCCTGATGCTATTTTACATGGCAGGCTGGGTTGTCAGACATGTTTTGTGAGGAGAGCTGCATTTGAGTTCTGGTTTAATGAAGCCTTCGCATGCACCCTCCCAGGCCCCTCCTCTAATCTCCACTTACCAGAGAAAGATACGCCACTTGTATGAGGGATTTTCACTATTGGAAATGCACATCTCTTTTGCTTTCCTAGGGGCATGCTCTTTGGGGGGGATTTTCCCAAGCTGGACTGCAGGCTGACTTCCCAGCAGAGGGCGCACTGCCCCAGTGCCATGGCCCAGAGCAGTTTCCTCCTCTTCTGGGTGGACTTTCCTCCCCACTAGGCTGGTTAGGGCTGAGGAGGAATTGAGGAGAAATGAGCTTTCAGGAAAGGAGGACATGAGGATGAGATTAAGGGAGAAAATCAAATCTAATCATTTCAGATCTGAATCAGTGACTTTTAAAATGAAAGGTCTACTTGGCTACAGTTAATGACAGCTTTTCATAATTCTCAGCTATTGCAAAACTAACTTTTCTTTCTTAAAATTCTCTGAACCCTGCATTGTCCAGCATTTGTATCTTTCACTTTAATGAGCACTAAATAAGAATTACATAAAGAATTTTAATAATTCTCACTGGAAAGTTAATTAAGCAGCAAGAAGTCTTTGGAACTGTTACTCTTTCTGCCTTTTACAGACAAGTGCTTCCATGGCTTCCAAGGAAAGAGGTCACATTTATACATATATATAAAATGATGTGTGGGTTAGTAACTTTTTCCAGTAACAAATGACCTCCTTAACAAGCTGAAATCGTGAAATGAAAATCCACCTTTTTGTGGCCCACTTTCCCTGAACTCTATTCTCCACTTTCCTCAGACTTCTTTGTACAGGAAATGAATTCCCTGTAACTTTGGGGGGGCTCGAATATGTTGATCTCAAGTTCTCCAAATTTTTTGTTCCTCTATAAATCATACGGGCATGACCCAGCCCAGTCATTCATTTCAAATTTCTTTTTTCCTTTCTTTCTTTTTTTAAAAAACAGCTTCTGTTTTTTCTCATTTTTGATAGATCCTACCACCAACTTCAGCTAGAGTAAGTGCAGACGACCATAACACTATTCTCACATAGAGGGTATTTTATTAAGTCCAGCAGTTAAAAATGTACAAAGTTCCTTGTAATAATCCATTCATTCTGTTCTCGCCTGATTCTTGGAGTAAGCCTGCACAATTATTCAAATCCCAGCTTTTAGCTACAGCATACACCTCGCCATGGGGCTATGCCTCTGTAATCTTGCTTTGGTCTTGCATGTCAAATGGAATTAACTCCCATAAGAAATGTGTGCGAAGACAACCCAAAGTGTCTAATCCTGCTGCTGTCTTAAATTTCTGAAACTCTGAGCTGTCATCTTTTTCTATTGCTTTGTTGAAGTTCTCACTTATGCTTCAGTCCATCCAAAGCTGAAGTTTAGGAAAATTTGCATTTTTATATATTTTTTTCAGTTATGCTCTCCCTTGGCCTTTTCACATGTTCTCTTTGTAGGAGGATTTTTTTTCTTCCTTCAAATTTCAAGGCCATTTTGTACACAGTGGAATTGCAACAAGAGGTGAATTCACTTTTTCTTTTTTTCTTTTTTGCCCCTGGGAGTATACAAGTTGATACGCAGACAACACCAGTTGAAGATTCGCAAACCACATCCAAACAGATATGTGAGGGTGTGTGTGTGTGTGTGTGTGTGTGTGTGTGAGAGAGAGAGAGAGAGAGAGAGAGAGAGAGAGAGAGAATGTGTCTCTGAATGTTGTATGAGAAAGGGGAGAGAAGAAATAATGATATCATTATTACCATACCTTAACCACTCAACCTAGCTAATCAGAAAAACTAATTCTGTCTCAATTGAATCTCAAACTGCATCATCTCCCTCATGAATAAAATGCTTGGTGAAATGAGCTTGGTTAGGTTACTCTACTTGTATGTTGTATTAAGAGTAGATTAGCTTGATGAGTAATTTTAGACTTTCTTCCTTCTCTAGGAGGCATACTGTTTAAAGATCTTGAATGCTGGGACAGTCCTCTTCTTCTTCACCAGATCCTGTATTCCACTTAATCACCTCCTGCGAATTCCTAGACATGAGGAATCTAGATGAAGACTTAGTATTCAGAATGCAATGCAAGCACTTAATAAATATATGTTGAATTCCTACGAATAAGGACAGTGTGTTAGCTGTTAGCTAGAGCATACACTTCATCTCTTTCTTTCTGGGTGACTTATCTTGTTGCCTCAATTTACAAATTGTATCATTCCATCTGGAAATGAAATCTGGCCAGGTTTTAGTGAACTTCCCTCACAGCCTGTGTGTTCAGTCCGATCATCACACATGGTACATATTTTTAAATCACCAGTTATTCAGCATTGTGGGTTCCTTGAGGTGTCTCAACTAAGTGAGGTGTGGAAGGGTAAAATTGTAACTTGGTGTGGTGGATATTTAATAAGTGGTAAACCGCAGCATTCTCCATTTGAAAGCTAATTAAGGCCACTAGCTGACCGTGCTTGTGCAGAAAACATATTCATGGTTTAACCATGGAAACAGTCATAACAGCGCTCAGCTAAAAATAATGGGCTTAAGAGACATTTTCACTGATCACTCTTCAGTGCTTATTTATTTATTTATGTATTTATTTTAAGTATAAGAGTTGTCACATTTTTTAGGAAATACCCAGCAGCACTAGCTCATTTTGATACTTCAAAGTTTGACTTGTTCCATCATAGATACTAATATGAGGAGTGATGTTAGGGGACAGCTGCGAGACCAAATTGTATTTTTTAATGCTGTATGCAGGAATGTCTCAAAAGATAATCATCCCTTATGCTCTCTTGAATCTCTTTCCTTGTTAATACTGGCCTTTAATATGTGATGTGATGACTTTTTGTCAAAAGAGAAGTTAACCCTCTAACACCTATTAACTTATTTTATCTAAATTGAGTTTGTGTTTGTTGAAGAGACCTCCTTTACTGACAGATGGTATAATATGAATTATGTTTCTGTGTGCTCATTGTTTCTTCACAATAAGAGTACTGTAATATAACCATATATTTTATTGTGCAATATATTACTTTGGCTAATAGGATTGAAAAAACACATCAAATGTAAATATTTTTTCAGCATCTGGATGGTGAAGTTAGATTGTCTTATCAAATATCGTAATGCTCTTCTGGGATCCAGCAACATTTAGTGTCACTGAAATAGGGGATAGCAGAGTATCAGGCAGATGTGATGAAAACATGACCAAGGTAAAGGGATCTCAAGGAGGCTGAAATGATCTGGGGGCATTGTTAGGCTGGTTGATTGCAAGTTGGTTTTAACTGAACAATAAGAATTCTGTTTTAAATCACCTTGGGGAGTGACCACACAGTAATCTTGGTCCATGATCATTTCAATTAATTTTAAATTAATTTCATTTAATTTGTCTTACTGACATCGAACCATATCGAGACCACATATTACAAGAATTTACTTCCTATTCTCCCATTCATCCACACAGCAATGGGTCTCTAAGCACATCTCTGGGAGAATTTTGAGCTCAACTGAGACTTCAACATTGGCAGGATTTGGTAGAGAAAACAAATTGGTGCAATGAGACATGTATTTTCCACACCTTCCAAGAGCTAGACCTCATATCCTGCATATGCCATCATTTAACCAAATAGAGATAGAATCATGGTCCAAGAACCATAGGAATTCAGATCTAGGTTTAGAACATTTTCCCGCTTAACCTGGCCATATCTGCAGCAGAATATGTTAAACAGAACTGACCTAGAACTGTCATCCCTACAAATTCTCACTTATGGCTCTTTTTAGCCTAAGACTAGATGACAAACATTGATCTCTCCCGGTATCGGTTGAGTTTCTCAGGCTCCATTTTTCTCACTGGCTACTTTAAATGAATACCATTTTTGCTGGTTTTCCTCCTTCCCACTCTCCTTTCATTTTCGTTATTTGTTCTAATTTAATTTGAAATGCCCAGCATCTGACTGTAATCAGGTAAGGGGACTCAGGAGACTTCCAGCAAGAGCAGGTCTTCTGAAAAGTGTCTTTTGGACACAACAGAATGAGCCTTTATTTATTATCTCAGGGATAACAAAATGGGGAGTGAGCAAGACTGCGCGGCAGCTGTCCTTTCAAGCAGCAGCTAACTTGGTGGAACGCTCCAGTCCCCAGGGTGTGAACAGACCGCCCCTTGGCTGAAAGTCATCCCGCTGTCCCTGGCTGCTGGTTCTCTAGGCCAACACAAACAAGCATAACAAAACATGCAGGGAAAGTGTCAACAGAAACCCGTTTTCTAGGAACCTGGCTTTTGGAAATGAACTGGATTTGCAGTCCATACAAAGGCTTGGCAAGGTTTCATTGGCCATGGCCACACACCTCACACTGTGACTCCTATCTATCAGGTGGGACGTTTGGCTTATTAAGCACATGTGCTCTATTTCATCTGAGATCCTCCAGAGAAAGGCCTTGGTTTCCCCACGTACCAAATGAAGATTATTGGGGAGGAACAAACACTGAAATTTGCAAAGGATCTCCTGGGTTTAAATTCTTGTTTTATAACCTGAGAAAATCACTCTCTCTAACCCTCAGTTTCTTCATTAATAAACTGGGGATAACAATATTTTCCTTTATAATCATGGTGACCAAATAAAAGAGAGAGATGTGTTATCATTGAGAAAAATATCATAATATGTAGACCAAGGTTAAGTTTGGTGTGGAGAGCCAATGAAAGCACAGATGTGAAAATGCTTGAGAATTGGAAAAGTACTATAGACATAAAATACATGATTATTGTTATTATCTTCAAGGAATTTAGTCATTTTTCTCCATAACAGAAAAAACGTGGTGATCCTTATCCCTACATTTATGCCTGGATCTATCACATCTAGAAGGTCTTCTGCCTCACACGGGGAGACAGCCCACACACATCTGTCCCTTCATTTCACAGAAGTGTAGCAGATAGCTCAGTTACAGACTAGGTAAGACTGCATTGTCCAGAGACTTTCATGGCACAGAACTTACAGATATACAATGATCTTGGGTATTTAATATTCATGTGTTGTGAGTTCCCAGGAAGGGTTGAGAAAAGGTAAAAAAAACCATGCTAGTCCATGGTTCAGTTCCTGCAAGAGAAAAGCATGATGAAATGGGATACTGAGAGCTCTGACCTATCAGACCTTACCCAATGTCCAGCTATATGATTTCTTTCAGGATGTGGAGACATTGGCTTTTCTATAGTTAGTTGCCAAATTAATTTTTGGTCAATGCAGATGCTTTATCCTGCCACATACATCTTCCTAAGAACATGTGTGTGTAAAGGAGACAACAAGACTCTTTAGGAATTAGGAAATAGAGGTAAGTCAGAGAAAGAAAATAATGAAAAAGAATGATAAAACCTATGGCTCAGGCATGTTCGTCTTTTTATTTCTAGCACTTAAGCCAGGACCTGATTCTTTGTGGAATGTTGCACGATTGAAAATAATTGTGGAAGACTGTGACTGTGTCATCTGTTTTTAAAGTAACACTCCACTCCCTTGAACCTATACAGAACCTATTGCAGTACCTTATACAGGGTGAACACACAATGCTTTGTGGTACGAGAAGGAACTTACAGTTGGGCGTGGTGGTGTGCCTGTAGTCCCAGCTCCTCAGGAGGCTGAGAAGGGAGGATGGCTTGAGCACAGGACTTAGAGGCTGCCGTGAGCTATGATTTCACCACGGCACTCCAGCCTGGGTGTCAGAGTAGGACCCTTTCTCTAAACAAAACAAAAGGAACTTGCCAGAACATGTCAAAAACAACCCTTAAAGTAATGAAAGGCCCTGGAAGTGTTGAGAACATCTAGAAGATGGGCAGAATATAACGGGGTATGCTTCTGGCAGCCTGTGGAGTAACCAGCACAGCGAGCCTCTTTCCAATGCAAAAGAAGGAATGTCAGGGACCTAAGCTGAGGCCCAGAAGTCAATTGACTTACCTGGCATCCAGGAACATTTTCCAATTGCTTTCGTAACACACGTCCACAAGCATCTGTGTGTATAAGCGGCAGTTAAGGGGGTGCGCCAGAGAATGGGGAGGCAGAAAGTAGGAGTTACATAAGCTCTGTGAGCCTCTGTGTCCTCATCTGTCAAATGGGCTAGAGCTTCATGAATCTCACAGCTGTGAGGAATGAGTGGGATAATGTAGATCAAACCTCATCCAGTGTCTGGCTCAGAGGAAGCACTCAATTAAAAGGGAGCAATTTTTATTAGAAGGAAACGCATAACTCTCATCTTTGGAGAAGCCCTTTCTCTCTCCTTGCCTCCTCTTTCAAGCCTTTGAGGCACCTCAGTAGTAATTGGCTGCTAGGACTTGGAATCTATCTGTGAAGAAACAGGGTTTGTGAAAGGCCTCTAAGGTGATGGTGTGAGGCATTTATTTGAGATCTAAGGCAACATAAGTTGCCTCTGGTGCTTATTGACTATTTCTAGCTGGAGGCATAGAAATACACAGGCACTAAAGGGTGAGTTAATACACAGGCACTAAAGGGTGAGTTACTGTTGGACGCTCCTCTCTGGACCAGCAGGGACTTGGAAAGCTCTTGGAGGATGTAGCGTCTTGCATCAATCACCAGTGACCCCTCTGGCTGAATATGTACAGGCAGAAAGAGGCTCCTAAATTAGCCTCTGTTCTCCTTAGCTAGATGGATGGAAGATGAAATGCAGTCCCTGGAGGAGGAGGAAGTGTATGTGGTGGAGGATTGAACTGTACCCTGGAAAGCAGTTGGGGTTTAGATTCCTCCTTTCCAAAACAAATCGGAAATGTCTTTATTTTCTACGGGCCCATTAAAGTATATATATTTAATAAATTGACATCGTGGGAGATGAGAAAAAGAAAGGAAGAGATGGAGAGAGAAGAGAATGGTCAAGAAAAATAATGCCCAAAACTACTTGTTCGACAAATGAATTAAAATGGAGCAAAGGTGGCTTAGGACTAACTCCAGCATTTTTTAAAAGTGTATGTTGAGTAGGATTCATGCTAGGAGCAGAGGTGTGAGGTGTGGTATCAAGCCTGCTGATCCATTTTAAATACCTTCCAGAAAAATTTCAGATGCTTATGAAAAATTTCATTGAGTATTAATTCACCTAAGAATGCTAAAGATCTGGCTAAACCCCATAAAAGCTAGAAGTCATAGAAAAGGTGCTCTTCCAGGATATGCTAATGGTACTCTAGAAATAATACTTCTGTTTTTGAGAATCGTTAGCATATATCCACGGATTCTTCTCCTTCCTCCTCCCTAATTGTAATTTCTCCTTTGGTCAAAAACAACAACAACACCAACAACAACAACAAAACCAGAAGACAAGCAAAGAACTCCACAAGTAAAAGCATACCTTCGTGCCTCACATTTTCTAGCTTTTCTTTATGGTCCAATGACAATCATTTTAATGCCTGTTTGAGAGCCATCAGTACTCAAAAAGCCTGGCAAGAAAATAGTAAATCTGTGAACTCAAGATTATTTCCCATGGTAAGAATTTTTCTTTGCTTCCTTTCTGTAAGGCCTAAGACCAGTACATTGAATCCCAGTCCAGATGGATGTGTTACATAACCACAACCAGGCACATGCGGTCATCCCAGAGCTGACTGAGCCACAAAGGTGGATCACTCAATACAAGCCTGACCCTGTTGCTGCCAAAGTAAATCCAGAAGGCTCGGTACACATCTGTTCATGCACAAATAGGTCATCACCATACACGCTTGAGCTGTGAAGAGCTAGGAGAAGGATTTCTTAGAGTTACCAAGCCTTCTCAGTGTTAGTTCACTTGAGGGGGACAGCATGTGAGCCTCAGGGGCTTGTGGTGTTTTGGATACACTTGAGGATTCCCTTCTTAATCATAATAATTAGCATTTATGGGGCACTTGGTAAGTGCCAGATGCTGTTGAATGCACTTCGCTTATATTAACACGTTGAAATCTGTCAGGAACACTATGAAATAGATTCTTTTATAATCCTCATTTTATAATAAAGAATTTAAGGCAAAAAGAGGTCAAGTGCTTTCTCCAAGATCGTAGAACTACCAAGTAGTAGGGGTGGGATTTGAACCTAGTCTCTCTGACTCCCCAGTATATGCTTTTAACCATTATAGCATAGTTTTCTGGCCTAGGCATACACTGAAGAGACTGGAAAGTGAAGATGCACTATTTGTCAAGGTATTATATCCCTTTAACCTGGTGGGGGCAGGGAGGGTTTCTAAGGAGATCTGAATTTATAGTCTTAGACTTTCTCGTCTTCTGGGATCTCAATATCCTCTCTCTCAAACAAATACACAAAGGAACAAAAAACCCAAGTAAGCTGTAGACACAGTTTGCAGATTTAAATGTTTTCCTAATTAGGAACCACTTCTAGCACAGCTCTTAGCAATATAGGTACAAGAGGTGGCCGTAGGGTTCACACCGGGAAGACCAGTAGCTCTGAGGTAATTTTGGCAATTGTGAAGGAGGTCCATTGCACTCAGCAGCAGTAAATGGCACAGAAAAATGTCAACCTGAAGGGGTGTACCATGTTGCCTAAGGCGTGGAATTGAATTTATAAAATTGCGAGCATTCAAGAATGTCACATAAGGACTCCATTTGCTTCTGTTTGCAAATTCATTCAGGAAGGACTTCAAAATTTATGTTATGAGAAAATACAACATAGTTCCTCCACTTACAGTTTCCTCCCCCTCTTCTCCCACCCCTTTCTCTTCCACCACCAATACTACCATGCATTTTTAAAGTCCTTTAAAGTTTTCAAAGTGCTTTCATATACATACTTCATTCTTTATGTCAGGTCAGGGCAAAATTTTATTGCATTTGGCCAAAGGCCATTTTGAAATTTTGAGAGAATAAAGGAGATACGATGTGATCTTTGAAATAAAGGGATTAAAACAGAGCAAAGTTAAAAAGGATTTATGAGTAAAAAAAAAAAGTAAAAAAAATATAAAAATCATATTTTAGAGTTGAACTGGAAAAGGACTGACTGACCAAATACTTCACATATTTTGCAAAACAGTTGGAGTGTAGACAAAAACAACTGGAAGAGGTACACAAATTATTTTAAAATAACATTTATCCAGCTTTGATTTTAAAATGCTAAATACATGCTCATCACAGAAAAATTAAAGTCAAAAGTTGAAAATATAAACATCCATAATATCAGTATGCATTCAAAAACATGATTATGTTTAGAGTTACAATCCTCTAGTCTTACACACACACACACACACACACACACACACACACAACAGAGTTGTAAATTGCTTTATGCTGCACTCAGATATGCAGAAAATAAAGGCTGCCCTGTAATTTATAAAAACTGTGACCTGGCCCATGCACTACTACTTTACTGAACTGCAAAAACAACTTATTGTCCTTTGGCAA
Source organism: Macaca thibetana thibetana (assembly GCF_024542745.1). Lineage (NCBI taxonomy): Eukaryota > Metazoa > Chordata > Mammalia > Primates > Cercopithecidae > Macaca > Macaca thibetana. Next base: position 48,007,084 of record NC_065590.1, on the reverse strand, counting down.
CATTTTAGTCTCTTCTGCTTTGTAAGTCTCCTTTCACTTTAACTTTCAGTCCATTCAAAGTTATGATGGTTTATAGAGGCATCTTTCAAAGATTTAATCTCGTTAGGAAAATGCTTAGTGGTTCAGATTGCTCTCCTAGCCCACTTTTCCCTTTCTCAAGATGGTGCCCTGCTGTCTGAGAGATAGGGCTGTAGCTACCAGAGACTTAAACTTAGAGTGGATTACAAAAAGACTAAAAAGTCCACACTCATGTGATGACTAATGCCAAAAAACTCCCTTCCTCCAGAGTGCACCTTGTGGGGCACATTTATGTGAGCACAACCTGCTCAACCCTAAGCCACATCCCTTGTTCTGTCTCCATGATGGGAGAAGAGGATGCTTAGGTCCATGTCCTGCCTCTGACCCTGGGGTTTCTCTGTAGCAAGGTCTCTCCTCTGCCTGGCTGTTCTTTGCTCCACAGGCATTAACAGTAGGTTTGACTGGGGACCTGCTGGCCCATTGTGTGGTCAGTACTCTCAGATAATACCCAGATGCCTCTGATTCATCTCAGTTTTTGCTGATGTGTTTTGTGTCTCTGCCATGTAGTGGCAGACAATCTTTAACAGTCTTCCCAGAGTGTTTGGTGAGGAGGCCCTTTGCCATTTATCATAGGGGGCTGGTCCCCTACCAAACCCTCGACACTTAGCCTCTCCTAAGTCCTCTCTTTGAGGGGTATAAAGAAATTTCCTAATCTTGCCCATGCGACATGGGAAGTGAGGTCAGTCTACAGAATATAAATTCTGCACCTTCCTCTTCCTAGCTGGGTGGCGTCACTGGGTTCTTTTTATGTGACCATCCCACATTGTGTATCTGTTAAGATCATTTCAACTCCTGCCAGAATGAGAGCTGTTAAATTAATGGAGGATCAAAGGATCAATGGAAGAGATTTGAAGAAACTTTTCTAAAATGTATAATGTGTATTTTGTATCTTGTCCCAAGTTCACACTTTTTCTTTATGAAGAATTTGAGCCTCTGTAGAAGTGTTTTAGTGCTGCTGCACCTCTTGAGTCCAGAAAAATTTTCAAGAAAATTCTATGGCTCAGTGATTTTGACACTTACTAACTTTTTATTTGCTATCTAGAACGACCTTTAGTGAAAATCAACAGGTGGACATACAGAACCAATTTTAGAGATGATTTCTATAGCTGATGGAATGTTTATGTCTCCACTGAAATTCACACTTATTTATTTTTTTAAAATAATAAGTTCTCACACTTTTACAAAAGAGACTGAACAATACCATGCAAAGTGAAACAGCAGAATCTTCAACATTGTGCAGATAAGAGGTTTTCCTCCAGTTAGTTAAAGGAGCAAGAGTTATGGAACTTTATAGCCATGTATGTAACAATACAAGTTACTTTCAACAAGGCAATTTCAATTTAAGGTATTTTTCTCCTCCCTATTTATTTTCACCTACATTTTATTTTCTTGCACACACACAAAAAAACAAAGATGACTATAAAGACCCAAAGGAAGAGAGTAGAAAATAACAATTATGAAGTGTGGTGATGATTTAAAATACTAAAAATAAAAAAGAGGATATCATGGCATCTACCTATGTGTACCTTTCTTTGATTTGTCTTTGGCTTCAGTCAGCAGAATCATAAAATTATTTATAGTTTGTCTGTTAGAATTTGTGGTTGGGAGGGAATTGTCTATGACTTTTTATAATTTATATCTAAGTTAATTTTAAAAATGGTAGAGTCCTTATTAATGTGTCCCTTGAAAGAAAAGTTGTCTAGATCACAAGCTCTCCTACTAAAATTGTCTTTTTCACCAAAGACATATACATACATGAGAAACAAGTTCCTTTTAGGAAATATTAGAATAAGATTTTCTACTAGAAAGTTGCATTCGCATAGGCCTCCTGGACAGCAGGAAGAATAACTGGAGTGGAATAATAAAGAGAGAATGAAAATTTTAACAAAAGAAGTGAAAGATCTCTGCAGAGAAAGCTATGAAACACTGATAAAAAAATTAAAGAAGACATAAAAATGAAAAATATCCCATATTCATGGATTGGAAGAACTAATATTGTTAAAATGCCCATACTACTTAAAGCAATCGCAGAGTCAATGCAATCTCTATCAAAATACCAATGACATTCTTCACAGAAATAAAGAAGAATAATAAAATCAATATAGAACCATAAAAAGCATTGAATAGACAAGATAATCTTGAACAAAAATAATAAAGCTAGAGACATCACAGTACCTGACTTATAAACATATCACAAAGTGATAGTAATCAAAACAGCATGATACTGGCATAAAAGCAGTCACATGGACCAATGGAAAAGAATAGAGAACCCAAAAATGAATCCATGCATTTACAGCCAACTCATTTTTGACAAAGGCACCAAGAACATATATTGGGTAAAGGAGAGACTCTTCAGTAAATGGTGCCCCCCCCAAAAAAACTGGATAACTATATGCAGAAGAATGAAACTAGATCATCTCACCTTACAAAAAATAAAATCAAAATTGATTAAAGACTTAAAGGTAAGACCTGAAACAATAAAACTACTAGAAGAAAACATTGGAGAATCTGGACAAAGCTTTTTTGAATAAAACCTCAAAAGCAGAGGCAACATAAGAAAAATCAGAGAAAAGGGATCACATCAAGCTAAAAAAACCCTTTGGCACAGTAAAGGAAACAATCAACACAGTGAAGAGATAACCTATAGAATGGGAGAAAGTATTTGCAAACTATCTATCCAACAACAAAAATACATAAGGAAATCAACTCAGTACTAAATAAACCAAATAATTCAATAAGCAAATGATCTGAATTGACACTTATCAAAAGAAGACATACAATTGGCCAACAGGTATAGGAAAAAAAAAATGGTCAACATCACTAACCATCATGAACATTGAATCAAAACCACAATGAGATCTCATCTTATCATAGTTAAAAATGGCTATTATCAAAAAGACAGAAAATAACAGATGCTGGTCAGGATGCAGAGAAAAGTGAACTCGTGCACACTGCTGATGGTAATGTAAATTACTACAACCATTACAGAAAACATTATGGAGGTTCCTTAGGAAACTGAAACTAGAATTACTACATGATCCAGAAATCCCGCTTCTGGGTATATATCTAAAAGAAAGAAAATCAGTGTATTGAAGAGATATCTGAATTCTTATGTTTAATGCAGCACCTTCATAATAGCCAAGATAAAGAATCAACGTAAATGTCTATCAATAGATGAATGGATTTAAAAATTTGGCATGTATACATGATGAAACACTATTTAGTAATTTTTAAAAAATGAAATCCTGTCGTGTGCAGCAACGTGAATGGAACTGGAGGACATTATGTTAAGTGAAATAAGCCAGACAGAGAAAGATAAATATCGCATGTTCTCACTCATATGTGGGAGCTAAAAAATTGATCTCATGGCAGTAGAGAGTAGAATGGTGATTACCAGAGGCTAGGAAGGGCAGAGGGGAGAGCAGGATGAAGATAATTTGGTAGACGGGTACAAAAATACAGTTAGATGGAAGGAATAAGTTCTGGTGTTCAATAGCACAGTAGAGTGACTATAGTTAACAATAATTTATTGTATATTTCATATGGATAGAAGACAAGTTTTGGAACATTCCTGACACAAAGGAAAGATTATAGTTTGAAGTGACGGATATCCCAGTTACCAGATTTAATTATTACACTTTGTATGGATTTGTCAAAATATCACATGTACTACATCAACATATACAAAGATTATGTATCAATAAAAAAAAGAAGGGAAAACAAATATCACTAAAAGACTAACTTGATAATGTTATTGGAGCAATTCAATTTCAATATATATGAAAAGTTAAAAAGTATCAGGCAGCCAGGTGCAGGTGGGTCACATCCACCAGTTTGGTACAAACTAATCCCAGCACTTTGGGAGGCTGAGGCAGGTGGATCACTTGAGGTCAGGAGTTGGAGACCAGCCTGGCCAATGTGGCGAAACCCCGCCTCTACTAAAAACACAAAGATTAGCTGAGTGTGGTAGTGGGTGTCAGTAATCCCAGATACCCAAGAGGCTAAGGCAGGAGAATCTCTTGAAACTGGGAGGTGGAGGTTGCAGTGAGCCAAGATCGCGCCACTTCTCTCCAGCCTGGGCCACAGGAGTGAAACTGTCTCAAACAAACAAACAACAACAACAACAACAAAAGTATCAGGCATAAAATAAACACATTTTTGGAATTTACTCTTAGTTCACAAATTTAAGCAAACATTTTTCACCCATCTTAAAAAATGCCCTAAACTAAGTCAGAAAACTTTTAAATGGACTACATAAACTCTTTAACCATTGGCCTCAGAGCACCTTATCTTGTCTCATCAGTCAACCCACAAGAATTTTTTTTTGAATGTTTGAAGTGCTCCAGAATCTAATGATCTTTTCTCTCTTCATACCCTCACTATGTCAGACCAAATTCCACCTTGTTTTTTTTTTTTTTTTTTTTTTTTAATTATACAGTTTGGTCTTGTTTTAACATTTCAGACTTTTTTCACTTGCTTTTGCTTTTAAATCTCTCTTTACTGACTTCAAGTGCCTTTCAAAAAAAAAAAAAAAAAAAAAAAAACCACCACAACAACAGATACTTGCTTTCAACAAGTGTACAAACTGCTTCAATCAGTAGATTTTGCTTTTCCCACCTTCCTAGAAAAATTGCTATTTAGTGTTTCCTTCTCATTTCATCAGTTTTCTAGAAACTATGGTAAGGTATGCATACCATACGTCAGAAAACAGTCTTTGGGGACTCTACAAACTCCTCTTTTCCCTTTCCCATTAGTAGTGGAGTGTATATCTGGTCAGCTATGTAACTTTTTTTCAGGGATGCACTGATACAGGTATTTATTTTCATATGATGGAGACACCTTTCCTATAAACATCAACAAAAACATGTTCGGGGTAATTTCTCTCATCCCATTATCCCTCCTCCATATACTTCAAATTCAATTTTTGTTGGCCCTTTGGTATCATTTGGATATTCTGGTTTTGTGTTATGATGAAGTTCTAATTGTAGCACTTTAAAACCACACAATCAGATTATTTGCCTTTGTTTCTTCAATAGTCACCTTGGTAGAAGAACTGTCTTTTTCAAACATTATGGTCCCAGAATTTAACATAATATGTAGTCCATAATAGGGGCTGGGTAATGGTAGATGGTAAATAAATCGTTCAGTTGAATTGCTAAATGAAGGGTACAACATTTGGGTTAAAGGAAAGAATTGCTAATGAAGAATAGGAAACTAAAATGGGTTGACTTAGAGAATACAAAAGGCTAAAACATGAGTTCTGTTAAGAGTATCTGTAGAATTCCTGCCTTTTCATCTGCAGAAAGACAACAGCTTTCTCCATGTTTTCCAAGGTTGACCCCAAAGGCATAACTAAGCTCCTCCCAAGTCAGACAGTCTTCTGCTGAGCGAAGCCTTAGGCAAAAGCCTGCATTATTTGCCAATATCATTTAATATCTTCCATACCCAATAGCCAAGAAGGGTATAAAAGCATCTATAAGGGGATTTTCTCTCTCCGCTTGGGGCCCCCCTCCCTCTGTTTTTGTACAGGGAGCTTTTTCTGTCTTTCTTGCCTATTAAACTTTCTGCTCTTTCAAACCACAAAAAAAGAAAAGAAAAAAAAAAAGCATCTATGAGCTCTGAAAGTCAATTTATTTCAACATACATGTATTCAGAGCCTACTCTGTTCTGGAACTGCAGACACAGAGATGACAGGATCACTATTCCAACAGTAGTAAGCTTTTCTCAACCCAGTGCACTCACTATGCCAGTCAGTCCAGCGGTCTCTACACCAGATTATCTGTGACATCACCCCAGCATATCTTTAATGCTTGTAAATACATTCAAATCGCTTATTTTCTTATAGGTATGTCATTCTTCTCTTTTTGTTTTTTGTTGTTTTTGCCATTCTTCTTTACCTACTATAAATTTAACGTTATTTTCAGTAAATGATATGCCCAAACAGAGTTCTAATACATTGTTAATGTTTAATTGGTAGTTTTTTTTACTATATTACATTTTTCAGTTTTAAAATACTTATTCAATGACTGTACACCAAGAATGTTTCTATCCACTGCAATGCGTAAATGAACAAAGTTTAAAAAGTTCCTTATTTATTTTTATTTATTTATTTATTTTTGAGGCAGGATATCACTCTTCCACCCAGACTGGAGTGCAATGATGCAATCATGGCTCATTGCTGCCGTGATCTCCTGGGCTCAAGTGATCCTCCTACGTCAGCCTCCTGAGTAGCTGGGGCTACAGGTTGAGTGCCACCGCACCCAGCTAATTTTTTTTTTAATTTAGTTTTTGTAAAGATGGGGTCTCACTATGTTGCCCAGGCTAGTCTTGAACTCTTCCTTTGTTAAATAGACAGTTACATTCTCATGAGGGGGTAGGCAATAAACAAACATAAATGGTTTCAATTAGCATTTATACTACAATAATGCTATGAAACAAACAAATCTAAATCTCAGAATTGCAACACCAAACATTCATCTCAATAACAGTTCTGTGGGGCAGCTAGAAGGGGACTGACCTTAGCAGAGTTTTGCTTATCTTGGCTCTAAACCATCAGCTGGATCAGATCTGCTCCTCTCGTTTCTTCAGTCTCCCTTGACCAGTTATCTGGAGCATGTTGTTCTTGTGGGGAACTGTAGGAGTGCAAGAGAACAAGCCGGATCATGGCAGCAAGTCTAAATCTCTGCTTCTGTCACATTTACTAACATTTCATTAACTCAGACAATTCACATGCCAAGCCCAACATGAGTGGATCAAGGGAGTATTTTTCACACATAGTGGAAAAAACTGCAAGTTACATAGGAAAAAGGGTAATGTGTAATTTTATAATAAAAAGAGAATGAGGATTAAGAGTGTTAATAATAACTCAAATCAGTCACAGTTGTCTCTCTTGTTCACAATTCATGTTCCTTGTGCACCTGAGACATATTAACTGCCATTCCAAGAAACCCACAAAGTCTCACCCAATTATGGCATTGAGTTCAAAGTCCAGGATCTCATGATCCATGTCGGGTCTGGATGGAACTTTTCTTGATCTGGACCTCTATGAAAAGATATGTTATCTGCCCCCACACATCTAATGTCCCATGCTGGAATACAAACAGAACAAACAAACAGCTGCATTCAACAAGGAGACAATTGGGAGAAACACAGAATAATAACTGGTATATAGAAATTTTGAAACTCTGCTGAACAAATTTTGCCAGTGTCTCCTACAAAGATGTTGGTATATATTTTGGTTAAGCCCTGTTTCTATACCTGGGAGTTTATCCCCAGTCTACTGTTGTACACGAGTCTTTGTTCTTATCTTGGAACTCCTTGTTTTTTCATTTTTGGCTTTCTGATGAGTAGAGGAGAATATGCCCCTTGGTAGCTGAACAGATTTCTCGGCCTGCTTCCTGTCTGTAAAATCTTAGGGTCTCAGAGATTCTTATATATTTCAAATAGACATGATTTTTAAAAATCCAGGCTGGTGGTAATCTTGCCAATACAGCTCTCTCAAAAACTCTATGAGCTTTCTGTTTGCTTCCAGTCAACTACTATGTGCCAAATGCCTCAACCATGATTATTTTAGAGACAGGTTCCTTTCTAGATATAAGTAGGTAATTTGCATGTATTAGGCGTCTGTGAGATGCGCCCTCAGTCTCCTTAATCTTTTCAGGAATTTTTTCTTTTTTCTTTTCTTTCTTTTTTTTTTGAGATGGAGTATCACTCTGTCGGCCAGGCTAGAGTGCAGTGGCGCGATCTCGGCTCACTGCAACTTCCACCTCCTGGGTTCAAGCAATTCTCCTGCCTCAGCCTCCCAAGTAGCTGGGACTGCAGGCACACACCGCCACTCCTGGCTAATTTTTTGTGTTTTAGTAGAGATGGGTTTTCACCGTGTTGCCCAGGCTGCTCTCGAACTACTGAGCTCAGGCAATCTGCCCACCTTGGCCTCCCAGAGTGCTGGGATTACAGGTGTGAGCCACCACACTCCACCCTTTTTTCAGGAATCTTACCAATGGCTGTGACAACTATTTTCCTGATTTTGTCTTTATCTTATGGTGATGTTCTAATGACAATGTTCTCTATAGAGAGAAATGGTTTAATTTTCAAACTGATAATTTCCAGAAATTTGGGGTTCTCTCAGTTTCCCTCAATCTTATTTGCAAGTCAATCAATTCTTTCCTAAGCTTATATTTTTCTTGTAGTAACTTATTAAATGCAGACAACAGCCAATTCATACTATAAATATTTTGCCCCCAAAACTTCCCAGCTCAAAGCTACGAGTACAGTTAGTACACTTTCTGCCTTCCAGATTATTGTAGTCAACAATTTTATCAAATGTTTTGGTAGTGTATAATATGGGTTTTCATTTTTCTAGCTTTCTATTACTTTTTAAATAATAGTTTCTTCTCTTCTTACCATGTGATCCCAAACTAATGACACGTTTTAATATTTTTTGGCAGCAGAAGCCCATTTTTGGTAGAGTTTAACTAGCAATTTCCACAATAATAATATATAGCAAACCTCACACTCAAACCCAAAACTCAGTGGCATAAGCAAGTGTTTATTTCCTTGCTAATGGTCCCATGGGTTGGTTGAAGCGGCACTACTTTAGGTCATAGGGAGACGTGGCTCCAAGACTCAGGTTAGGTTCAGATTTGTCCTAAGAGTCTCTTCATTTTTCTTCAAAAACTGATTATCTGGGGTCGATTTCTCTAATAGGGAAAGGCAGAAGCACCAGGAGCCAAGCAAGATAGATGACATATTTGAAGCCTAATCTCATGATGACTACCAACATTTAATTAACCAGTGCAAGTCACATGACTAAGTCTAGTTGCAATAAGGTAGGAATATTTTCTACTCACAGTTACATGTCAAATGATATGTATATTATAGCATGAAGGAGTCAAGAATTAAGAATAGTTCAATCTAGCATATATACAAACAAGAAAACATCAGCTAGTATAAATTCTGTGAAGAAAATAAAGCAAGTTTGGCGAATGCTTGGAAAACCACTAAATAGTTTGTTGAGGTGACATTTTAACAGAGGTTGAAACAGACAATGCAAAGACCTATATGCAGAGATAAGCTCAGGGTGATGGAAGAACTGAAATAAAACCACAGAGAGGATGGTGGGAGATGAAACCAATGAGGAAGTAGAGGCTAAATTATTTAGACCTTTTATTATCGTTGTTATTTCCAATATTATATAAGTGGACATTTCAGAGGATTATTTACCAAATGTTGAAGAAAAAAAAAAGATTTTTGTGAGTCCTAATGGTTGTCATGATAGCCCATGAATAGGGTAGCTGAATTCAACCACTCTGGAAAGTTTTATAATGGTCGAGTTGTGTAATCGACTCCAAATAATTTACCTTTTCACTTGTTCTTTTTTGGAGTGTTGGCCTGCTAAGTTGTTTCAGTGGAACACCTGAAAATACTAAGAATTCTTGACTAGAGAGTTGCCAGCTGAAATACTGAAGATATAAATTGGTGACTTCTGAAACTGCTCAGCTTCTTAACAATTCCAGGTATTTTTCCCTGGGCTTCTTGGAGCTAAATGGAAATATAAAGGCGTTGGAAACCCCCTTCTCCCTCTTTGTTTCACTGAGCAGAATTATCTTATTCTCTACTCCCAAGAAGGTTCTCTAGATATGAAACAGTAACAGTTCTGGTTGTTGGTGGTGTCATTTCCTAGGGAAGTTTTTGTACTGGTCCTTTGGATAGGATGTCAACTCTGGGGATAAAACCCAGAGGTCCATCCCATGCCCTTGGGAACTTCATGATTAATAGGAGATGCAGAATATATTTAAATGGGACATACTGATCACCATAAATAGTGTGGTCACATGGAAAGAAAGTTGTACAAATCTCAAAATTTTACTGAATTAGAAACACAATGCTCTAAACACTAAAATGCCCTAAAATAAGAGGTCATGATCACTTTCTAGAAATGACCTTTGATCTTTGTTCAATGTGAAAAATTTTGTTTAAAATTGGCGTTTAATTAGCCAGATTTTCCTTTGTCATCTTTCTGTAGATTTTTGGAAAAGAGAACTACTCTATTTTCAAAAACATGAGAAAAAGAAAACCTAAACCAGCAGCATAGAGAAACTGCGGCTCTCCCTGGGTCGCCATAACGCCTCTACAGGTGTGCCCTTGACTTCTATTAAGAATCACCAGCTAAACAGGTGAAATACACAGCTGTACATTTACACTGCAGCATCTTTTAACAAGCAAGGGGTTGTGTCTAGATGAATCAGAATATGCTGGCTGGTGGAGCTCAGACACAATGATGCGTTTTTTTCAGGAAAAATAAGTGTGACAGTGTTTATTTCGCACACAATTGTTTGTCAGAGGACTTCAAAGGGGTGGGCAGAGATCAGTTAAGCATTGCCATCTGTCCCATAGGTTGTGCTTCTTCTTTTCAGGTGGGACTCTGAGGTCATTAGCACTGGGGTGGCTTATCCTCTGTTCAGCTCCTGTGCACAACGTAAGACAGGAATCCTGCCAGGAGGAGGACTTGGGTCCTGGCTCCTAACCACCCCTGTTGGACTCCAGCTGCCAGCGCCGCCCAAAGAAGAGAGCATGCCGCCTGGCTTTAAGAAAGCTTGCAGCCCCTGAGAGTGGCAGGTTAAAAACCTATAGGGTGGTTCAATCAAAGGCAATGCCTAGCTCCGTCCTGTGCTGCTATTGTACATTGGAACACATGCTGCTAGGAGACAAAGAGGACACGCGTTTATTTTCAAGCGTAGGACTTTGGAACCACTTGGGAAGAATATTCTTGATTGAGAACCAAAACATTCCATGATGCTTAACAAACCTGCAAATTGAAAAATCAGCTTCGGCCTGTGCAGCCAGGAGGCAGGAAAAGGACCTATACCCTGAAAAAAAAATCAAAATATTCCTTAAATGATATTTGTGTGCATTTACAAAATTACCGCTTTCTGAATCAAAGTCTCAAGCTGTTTTCATCTGAGAACATATGTTGTGCCGTTAGACAATATCTCAGCCTGCCGCCATCCATGACATACCCTGCCGCATTGCATAATGGACAGTCCCTTGAAAAAGGAGCCGCAGCTCAGTCAATGCCCCTGTAATAATATTTTAAAATAAATGATATGCATCATTAAATCACTGAGGATGACTAACTCAATTTTAGAAAACCCACAACTCCAGCAATCATAGTTACAGCTCTGATTTGAATATTTTCACTTTCACCTGAGCAGCCAGTGGGAGCCAGTCAAGCAGATTGGGCATCCAGGCAGAGGAAGGCTGTGTCTCCGAGGAGCAGGAGGGAACCTGTGATTATGTAGTTACAGTAACATCGGCTCATGCCTCGTGTCCGCCTGGGCTTTTTAGGCTTTTCCTTCCTCCCTTCTTGCCTTCTTATTTACATATCACAGGCATCCTCTTTGTAAAGTTATTTTAAATAATGTATTAGATTGATCTTTTTAAAATTCTACCATGGCTAAATGTCATAAGGAAAAAAAAATAAGTCTTCGAAACTTATTTAAAGGTTTCTACTGGAGTAGGCCAGTTACCTGCTTCACTGCTGATATTCTAAAAATACCTCCATGTCCATACTATTATCCATTCTTCACGTCCAATTGCTCTGTTATGGTAATAGTCAGAAGCACACCATGCAGTAATTACTTACAGCTGACTGAAGAAAAGAATATTCAACTCCCCCACTGTTCTACTAGAAGGTCTTTATGCACTATTAACTCATTCCTGTTTATTAATACTCTACTGGTAATTCAGACTGCTGCCTCTTAGGTTTGTAATAGGAGGACTATTAAACAGCAATTACTGACCATATGGGTTGGTGAATATTTGTTGTTTTTTGGTGGGCTTTTCCCCCCTCCTTCCGACTTGTTTTTTAAGAAGCCATATTACAACATAGTAAAAGTATCATCACATCTGCATGAGATTAACAAGCTTGGCAGGATTTCTCCCTTAGAATGTGTATTTTTCCCAGATTATCATTGCTAGCGCAAGAAAAAGAGAACGTGGGAGAAACAGGAAAATGTGGAAGATTGTTCTCTTGTGGGAAGACCCCTACTTTGGAAGATATTTTGGATCTTATGTTTCCTAAGTCACTCTGTGGGATGTTTTCTTTTACTGACTTTGAAAGGACACTGACCCACTCTCAAACACCTCAGCTTCTCAAAGAAAGGAATCCAAGTCAAATACCACTGTCCCTTTCAAGTTCCCCAAGCATTTGAAAGGGATCACTGTAAAATTTATAATTTAGTAAATTTATCTCCCAAAGAGCAGGTATATGAACCCTGGGAGGTGACGAAGGGTTCCTCCTGGGAGAGGGATGCCACAAGTAATGGGTTCAAGTGAGGCAAGCAGGTGGCAAACGATGATTATGGTAATAATAATGTGTGCTTCTCTCACAGGTAGTGAACACTGAGCACGTTGCAAGCATTAAACACATTTAAATGGAGATGCATCTTTAAAATAAATAGTCGCCTGGGAGCTAATTTTCATTGGCAAATGATGAGTTGAGATCCAGGACAGAGAAGTCACTTGACCAGCAACCTCCACTAACCTGATGGCTAGGTGTCTAGGCTCTTTGACATAGTAAACTTTTGCTCCCAGGCAGCCAGTCTCCTTAGGGCCCCTTGTGCTTGTCTTCTGATTTTTCCCCTTTTCCTATAAGGAGCCATTCTCTCTTTATATCCAAATCTTTCTAGCCCTTCAATAAGCAGATCAAACCCCACCCCTGACCCCAAAACTCCAGCTCACTTTGATCTTGCCGTTTTCAAACTGCCAAGCAGATTTAGTGTCAGTACCATGCCTTTGGCAGGTGGTTGTAGCTAATTTAGCACTCTCCCTTTGTTACCTGCTGGTGTTGTGTGTGGAAGATTTTTTTTTTTTTTCTCCTCGATACACTCTAAATCCTTGAAGACAGGGACCATATCTTTTAAACTTTTCTTCTATTTATCTCTGTACCTAGCTCAGTATTGGACATTCAGTTAGTGCTAAATAGAGGTTGGAAGAATTCAATGGAAATATGTAGAGCAGGAGAAAGGACATGAACCCCTACATTTTCTTACTCTATGAAGTTGTAGAAACTGGAGTTTCTGAATTAAGTATGGAAAAGCAACAACAATGAATAATAATAATAGCAACAACAAAAACACAATGACAAATATCAGCTCAAACCTAGCAGTACCAAGCTAATGTGTAGCCTGTATTTGATGTTAAATGAATATTTGTTGAGTCAGATCCTCACACCATCCCAGAACTTATTCACAGTGGGTTTAGGTCATAGGGAAAATTGCAAAAAAATTATTTCATCCATATCTTTCTGATTGGATCTAGAATCCTGGATTGCCTATGGCCTAGCAAGCCCTCAAAGTGGAGAGAATGACTCCTCTAAGAATCTGTGTGGTAGGTAGCTTCAATAATGCAGGCTGATCCCAATAACACAGACTGATCCAGACAAGATCAGAACTGCCTGATAGGATTGGAAAGGCACCAGAATGGCCATCCTACCCTCTAATATCTCACAGAGAGAAGGAGCCAGCAAGCACCTGAGATTAATTACTCCAGTGGATTTCAAACATATTGTTTTGTTGCTACTGTTTTAACAGTAGGACTTCCCCCCCCACCCCCGCCGCCCCCCCCCCATTAAGCATTAAGCAGAATCCTGGTGTATATAGCGGATTAAAACAGAACAGCTCCGGTGGAAGTTGGGTTGGGAGGCATGAATTCCTAACCTGATAACTTAGCTGATAAAGCCAAGAGGCATCTCTGGGAGACCCCAGGGTTTCTGAGGACACTGTATGGCAAGTATTTTTCCAGTCCAGCCATTTTTGGATACAAATGTGTAGATTGAATGCAGAATCTCAAATACACACAGTTAATAACAGAATGGTCCTGGAATCCAATCCTTTTCTCCTAGCTTTATTGAGGTATAATTAACAAATAAAACTTGTATACATTTAAATTACACATCAAAACATATTTTGATATACATATACATTGTGAAATGATCACCACAATCAAGCGAATTAACATATTCATTGCCCCACATAGTTATCTTTTTTTTTGTAGTGGAATACATAAGATTTTCTCTTAGCAAATTTCAAGTATACAATATATTATTGTCAACTGTCATCGCCCTGCTGTGCGTTAGACTCTCAGAACTTACTCATCTTATAACTGAAAGTATGTACCCTGTGACCAACATCTCGCATTTCCCTCCATCCCTGGCCCCTGCCAACCACCCTTCTATTCTGTTTCCACGAGTCTGACTTTTTGGATTCCATATGTAAGTGAAGTCAGGTAGTATTTGTCTTTCTGTGTCTGGTTTATTTCATTTATCATTATATCCTCCAGTTTTATCCGTGTTGAAAAAAAATGACAAGATTACCTTCTTTTTTAAGGCTGTATATATATATATACATATATACACACACATATATATGAGACTGTGTATATATATATGAAACATATATATTCTATTATACATATTTATTTATAAAGTATATATACATATACACAGATTTTTTTAACATTCACTTGTCAATGGACACAAGTTCTTTCCATATCTGAACTATTGTGAATAATGAATTTTTTTGTTAATTAGCTAAGCTTTTATCTCTTGCCTACCTGTGCTAGTAGATTAAGTCATTGTTGTCAGAAGGCCGCTGTTAATGGGTACATATGCGACATCACAGAACCAGGCTATTAACCCTCTTATTTTAAATAAAAAGTTAATTAATTATTTATATATATTTTTTGAAGCAGGATCTTTCTCTGTCACCCAGACTGGAGTACAGTGGCACTATTATAGCTCACTCCACCCTCCATCTCCCAGTCTCAAGCAATCCTCCTGCCTCAGCCCTCAGAGTAGCTGGGACTGCAGGTGCACACCACCATGCCTGGCTAATTTTTTTGATTTTTAGTAAAGAGGAGGTCTCGCTGTAATATCCAGGCTGGTCTCGAACTCCTGAGTTCAAGTGATCCTCCCTCCTTGGCCTCCCAATGTGCTTGGCCTCCCGATGTGCTGGGGTTACAGGTGTGAGCCACCACTCCTGGCCTAGCCCTCCTCTTAACACAGAACTGAGATGAGTTTAAAGTCAGGTGAGTCAAGGTGTATTGAATGGGTGTCTTAGTCTCTTAGTTTTCTCAGCCTGCTATAACAAAATACCATAGACTGGATGGCTTAGACAATACACATTTATTTTTCACAGTTCTGGAGGCTGCAAAATCCAAGTTCAAAGTGCCAGTGGATTCAGTTCTTGGTAAGGGTTCTCTTCCTGATTTGTAGATACAGTGTTCTCATTATGTCTTCATGTGATCTTTCCTTGGTGCATGCACTTGAACAGAGAGAAAGAGAGAAGGGGGGACAGAGAGAGAGAGAGAGAGAGAGAGAGAGAGAGAGATTTTGTGTCTCCTTCTTTGTATAAGGGTGTTAATCCAATCATGAAGGTCCCACCTCCATAACCTAATTTAACCCTATTACCTCCCAAATGCTCCATCTCTAAATGTCATCACACTGGGGATTAGGTTTTCAACATTTCAACATTTTGGGGAATACAAATATTCAGTCCATAATAGTATACCCTTGATCCCCCAAATTAATGTCCTTCCTGCATACAAAATACATTTATTCCATCCAAAGTACCCCAGAACTCTTGATCCAGCATCAACTCTAAAGTCCAAAGTTTTATCTAAACATTATCTAAATAAGATATAGATGAAAATAGAAATACATTTATCCTGAAGCAAAATTCCTTTCTATCTGTGATCCTGTGAAACCAGAAAAATTATGTGTTCCTAAAATACAATGATAGGACATGCATAGGATAGACATTTCCCTTCAAAAAGGGAGAAATCTGAATGAAGAAAGAATGATGGATCCCAAGCAAGTCCAAAACTTAGCAAGGCAAATTCCACGAAATCTTAAGACTCAGTAATAATCTTCTTTAAAATGATTTCCTGCCTACTGGACCAACTGGAGCAGCAGTCCTGCCTTCCAGACTCGCTGGGGTGGGTGGTTCTGCCAGCTGGGGTTTGTGAAGAGTCATGCTCCAAAATATCTTGGTGGGCCCCCCTTTACTGCTCCAGGATGCTGCAATCTGGCTGTTGAAGTGAAGGCATTTGCCCTTCCTGCTTCTTTGAAAGCAAGGAGGCAGCTCTGATGATTTCTGAATCACCTTCAGGGTCATCCTTCTATTTCCTTGAAGAATGATGTTGACAGCCAAATAGCTCTCTGGTCTAGTCCTGTAGGATGTAAAAAGTGTGACAGCTTTCCTTCATTTAGTCTCATCTCTGTCCTCTTACATTCAAATTAGCATTGTTCCTGCTGGGGTGGCTGATTAGGTCCATGGTTCCTACCCATATTAATCCTCTTATCAAGTGGTTGCTCTACCACATGCTTAGCGTTCTGTACAATACAGATGGGCTGAGAATTTTCTAATCTTTAAGTTCTGGTTTATCTTTGCTTAACAATTCCTTCTTCAATTTATTTCTGTCTTCTTGCATTTTACTATAAGTAGTCAGGGGGAACTGGGCCACTCCTTCAACACTTCTCTTGGAAATATTCTCAGCTAAATATCTAATTTCATTGCTTGGAAGTTCTACCTTCCTCAAAACTTTAGAACACAAATGCAATTCAGTCAAGTATTATTTTTTAAAAACAAAAGTTGCCTTTCCTCCAGTTTCCAATAACGTTTCTCATTTCTACCTAAGACTTTACCAAAATGGCCATTATTGTCTGTATTTATGCCAACATTCCATTCACAATTATTTAGATATCCCCCAAGAAGATAGACGCGCTCTCTGCAGCTCTCCTCTTTTCTAAGTCTCATTAGAATCATCCCTAACTGCCCTTTATGGGAATCCTAGCTTTTTCTAGCTTGCATCTTAAAACTCTTTTAGTCTCTACCCATTACCCAGTTCCAAAGCCATTTCCACATTTCTAGGTATTTGTTATAGCAGCACCCCACTTTCTTGGTACCAGTTACTATCTTAGTCTTTCTGTACTGTTATAACAAAATACCATAAATTGAGTGAGTTAAACAACAGACACGTATTTTTCACAGTTCTGGAGGCTGGAAAGCCCAAGATCAAGGTGCCAGTGCATTTGGTTCTTAGTGAGAGTCTATTCCTGACTTGCAGATGCCATCTCTTCTTATGTCCTCATGTGGCCTTTCTTTGGAGCCTTCCTGTGGAGGGAGAGAGAAAGAGAGAAATAGAAAGAGATTGTGTGTATCTTCTTTTTATAGGATATTAAGCTCGTTATAAGAGCTCCACCCTCTTGACCTTGTCTAAACTTAATTACCTCCCAAAGCCCCTGCTCTCAAATACCATCACATTGAGAATTAGGGCTTCAACATATGAATTTTAGGGTTCTACAGACATTTAGTTAATAGCACATGGTATGAACAAAAGCTTTTGAGTAAGGAGGGATATCCACTTAAGGATCTTCAATTACAAAGCAAATATTAGGTGACTGTGGTTCATTTCAGCTTGGCCACTTCTGCATTTGCGTGGTTGGTGTCCCTTCACTCGTTTTAGCTCAACTTTGGTGTCCTGTGCTTCCCTGGTCCTGGATCACACATTTATACCAATTTCTATCTTGTCTTAGTTGAGGGAAACCACTACAAAGACTTCCTTATGGTGCTGGAAATTAAACTTCTTCTATACACAGCATAATATAGATTATGCTATAATCTATAGCACGTGAATAGTTGATGTGCAGAGAATAGCATTAAAATATTATTTTGAAGAAAATGGTCGTATTGCAGATTGTCTTTTAATTATTTCACCAATAGTGGTAGCAGGAGGTGGTGAAGAATATAGTCTAGGGACTGAAGGAATCTCTATTCTAGACTAGAGCTTTTGGCCAATTAGCTGTGCGTCTTGGGTCATATCATTTAACCTTTCTATACTCTCACTGTTTTATCTCCAAAATAAGGCCCTCTGGCCCAGATTTGCTTCTGAAATATGTTTGATTTCACTGAACCATCAAAAACTTGAATGCCCTCTATTCAGTACTTCTGAGTTAAATTGTATTAAAGCAAAACAAATGACTATAAATAGCCATATTATGAATAGAATGCTCATATTTGCCAAGAAACATAAATTAGGCTGCATGACAAAAACATTTATTTCTGATATCAGTGAAAACTTGAGATAATTCAGTAAAGATGGTATTAAGCCGTGTAAATATCATCCAACTGTGATTTGGAACTGTGGAACTTTCCCCATGGGTGAGAACATCTGGGCAGTCTGTAGGCTTGATTTCAGAGATTCGCTTATTCACTACGTACTCGCTTTGTTTCTTCCGTATTTCATTATTCAATTAATAAGCATATATTGAGTTGATGCCATTGATTCATTCAATAAATATGCTATTCAATGTATTTTTAAAGAAGAATCTGCTGCATACATAACACTGTTTTCATTGTTAATAATGATATCAATGAAAAGATGAGCTCTTAATTGTGAAGAACTAATAATATCATTTGGAAGAGAAAATGTATTTGTTAAAAAGATAAATAACTTTATGTTATAATGCATGATAAAGGTCCGAGAGAGATAAAGGCTCTAAGGGTTGGAAAAAGGGGGTGGAGAGTGAGCATGTCTTCTGGGTGAACAGGAAGGGTTTAGAAGCTTCTTAGGCTGTGCCATGACACAGAACAATATTAGCACAGGTGGAGAGGATGACAGAGGTCACTTTACATAGGGAAACAGTATGTGTGAAAGCAGTGAATTGGATAACATTAAGAGGTATATGAATTTAGCAAAAATCCAGGTCCATGTGCAGAGAAGGGCTTATATGAGAGACTAGTGTTGATGGGGGGAAGTGACGTGAAAGAATCTTCCATTTTGGAGAGGTTTTCAAAGTCAGGTGAAGAGTTTGTTTTCCTTCCTTCCCTCCTTCCTTCCTTCCTTCCTTCCTTCCTTCCTTCCTTCCTTCCTTCCTTCCTTCCTTCCTTCTGCCTTCTTTTCTTCCTTCATTTCTTTCTCTCTCTCTTTTCTTTTCTTTCTCTCTCTCTCTTTTCTTTTCTTTCTTTCTCTCTCTCTCTTTCTCCCTTCCTTCCTTCCTTCCTTCCTTCCTTCCTTCCTTTCCTTCCTTTCTTTCTTTCTTTCTTTCCTTCTTTTCTCACTTTCTTTCTTTGTGTGATATGTTTTGCTCAATGGAAATGTTTTTATTAATGAAGTCACAGAGGAGTCCTAGAGACCATAGAAAGGAAAAAAAGAAAAAACTGCAGGAAAAGCTACTAGGGTAACGAGTAAGAATGGGAATGGTTATAGAACATCAGAAAACATGATTGAGGTGGCAGAGCTTGAATGATGAAGGTAGGGTTCCTGACGAACTTGATAAGTCAGGTTGGCCAAAGACTAACTGTGCACATGGAAACTTCTCCAAGGCGTCCATCCCAAGTCAGGCACAGTATACAACAGACTTTATTTGTCTGAAGGCATTTTCTAGTACTACTTGAAAGTTTTCTCTTTACCATTTGAGGGTTCCACCATACAGGAATATTTTCATACACATTTGCCTAGTTATATGCTGATTAATTGACAGATACATTCCTTTTCAATTTAGGCAACTTACTTTAATGCTTTGTCTGTTGCTGTTTAATTGATAACAAAAGTGGTAGGTCCAGAATGATCCGTCAGAGCCAGAATGCAATGCCCTACAGTTCCTGAAATGTCAATGGCATCATGAGAGAGAGATGTCCAGCATCTGCTCACTGAAATGAGCTCAGGCCTAAATTTCCAGGCATGTAGCATTAGGTCACTAAAACACACAGATATTGGCTTGTGGAGAAGAGTGAATTCTAGGGCCCTTGAAAATATTGCTAACCCAAGATTGAAATTGAAAGGTAGCAGACAAAGTGGGTTGTATTTCCCTGTATTGGTAGAGAACTTGTACATCACTTACTGTTATGGACTGAATTTCGTCTCCTCAAAATCCATGTGTTGAAGTTCTAACCTGCTGTACCTCAAAATGTCACTGTATTTGGAGATAGAGTCTTTAACAAGTTAGTTAAAATGAAGTCACTAGGATGGGCCCTAATCCAATATGACTGGTGTCCTTAAAAGAAGAGAAAGTCAGGGCACAGATAAATGCAGGGAGGGAGGAACATTTGAAGGCACAGAGAGAAGATAACTATCTATAAGTCAAGGAGAGTTTCCTGGGATAGATCTTTACCACATGGACCTCAGAACAAACCAACCCTTCCAACAACTTGATCTTGGCCTTCTAGACTGCAGAATTGTGAGAAAATAAATTTATATTGCTTAAGCCCTTCAATGGATGATACTTTGTTATGGCAGCTCTAGAAAATTAATACACTTACCCTTTAGGGTTTTGGATGCCTCACACATTAATGGCAAATAATAGTTTATACTTACAGTATCTATCAGCCATTGCCACAAAAATGATGTGCATGAGGTGGCTGGGACAGTCATACACATTCTGAGGCCTAAACTGAAGGGAGAGTGATTATCTGGGGAATATTCTTCTCATGGCAATGGTAGAAGTGCAAGATAGCAGACCAATTCCACAAGCATATTTCAGCTCTGCTCTCCAACATTCCTGTAAGGTCCGATTGACCAAAGAAAGTCATATGGCCAAGCCATGACAGACATGTAAATGTATAAGATGAGAGAATGAAGAGTTGGAGAAAGTAATTCACTGTATGATACTTACCACACAGAGGCAAGAGCCTGGATGCGAAGGCCTTTTAAAGCCATTTTTCTCTAAGATAGTTCCATGACAATTACCCAGAGTCTAATTTTATTGAGAGCTTACTATGCAACAAACCCTAACCTAAGTGCTTTACAAGGTTATCCAATTAAACCACACAGATCTGTAGCTTATTATAAACAATATCCTGCTTGACTTAATCAAGTGTAAGATGATAAACCGTGGTGTCACACATCAGATGGTAATTTACCATTTGCAGACACTTCAAGTACAGCTCCTGAGACGAAGAACGGTGCCAGACGAAGAATGAATGTACATAGACATTCCATGCTGGACAAAGCATCCACAAACCAGCTAACTCATTTGAAAAAGGCATTGTGTTTGTTCTGACATTGTTCCTAACTCAAACGACAAGACACAAAATAAACACAAAACTAAGGTCTTGCCTCCAAATAGACACTTGACTTACCTCTCAAGATAGAGCCGAAAGAAGTTTCAGAAGATAGTGTCACAGCTAAGGCTATATAAGAACTCAGTGTCTTGTGACTCCAAGGCCGTGACACTGTTGTGAGAAAGTGTCTAATTTTTGCTTAGTAAATGTAGGCCAAATTATCTTAAGTGGTTTTTGCACAGGAATTGAGATTACAGATTATTACTGACTATGCTTTACAACTGATTTCCATTGCCTTAAATTTGAGCCTATTCCCTTAAAAAGAATGTGTAATCATTGCTACGTCTTAACTTTGAAGACAGAAAAGTAGAAATGGGTGTTCTTCTGTTCCCCCTCCTCTAGAAATCCCATTGAATCTCATTCAGAAACAGAAGTTCAGGCATTATAATAGAGAACTGTGTGAAATGGCCTTTTCTAGAATAGCAAATGTCAGTGCTTCAAGGATGAATGGCATCAAGATGACAATACATTCGATTATGGCATATAAATTAGATAACAAATATAAGAAATGCATTTACAACCCCCAAACATGCTCTTATATACTTATTAGTAATGATGTTTTACCAAATAATACCAAAAATTGTTTTACATATTAATCACTGTTCCTTTGTACATTTTCAACCATGTTTATATCTCTTACCTATATTTAATCTCTAGGATAAAGACAGAGGATTTGTTTTCATGTGATAGAAATAAATGGTAATCCAGAAACTGATGACATTTGGCATAGGTCAAATGACAATTCAGAGTTGGAGGAATGACTGGAAACTTCATCTTTGTAACAATCATTGAGATCCAGGGAGAGAGAGGAGCTGCCTCACAGTTCTTTACACATGTCGATTCATTCCAGTCCGGGCTGTTTACATTGTAAAATTTAGAAAGGCAATCTGTAAAATGGCCCTGGGGGCCTTGGTAAAGATTTCTCAAAGACAGTCTGAGCTCCCCATTCAGTAGTGTTTCACAACATGTGCTCACTCCAACACCCAGGTGTCATATTCAGAATTTTATTTGATCTTCCAATTTGGGGCAGTTTGACACCCTAGCAGAAGGTAGTTTAGTCACCTTTGTAAAGGACTTCATGACGACTGTTCTCACAGTAAGGTAGTTCTGCTGAGCAGAGAAAACAAACCAGAACAAAAACAATGCCAGAGCAGGTGTGCTAGCTGTTGGGGGAAAATCATTAGAGTGCCATTACTCAATCACTGTTTCCCTTATAATAATATATTATTTATTAAGAGCATTGTTTTTCTCCATGTCATTTTTATAAATCTCACATCTAACATTTATTTTTTTGCTTCAGATGTGCCACAGCAGAAGCAAGTTGTCTTGGCAGTAGGTGAGACAGAGAAATTTTAATCCTGTTTTCAATAAATCATCCTAAACTTATTTATAAACCAATATAATTTGAAGCAAGACACTTCTGATATTTTTGTCTTTTGTTTGGGTTTCTCACATGCAAAGTGATACATTTTAGAGATCAGAGAAAATGAAAACAAAACGAAAACAAAACTATTTCTCATGTTTCCCAACTGAAAAACCTGAAGAGTATGTACTTTATATGATTCTTTGAATACTTTACTAAGCAGACCAAACACACACATTCATGATATAGCATCTCCTTCCAGACTAGAAAGAGCATTGTTGTAGGAGACTTTTCCTTATCCTACCAATTGAAAATAAGCGGGATTCCATTTTCAGGTATGTTACTTCGTAAAATTAAGCAAAGCTTCCTGATTTAAAGTCTTTAAGTGAAGGTAATAGAGTGTGTTAAGTAACCAACTAATATTCTGCTGAAAACCTGACGACTCTTGGGGAGGCCTCATAGAATACGTATTATTGAATAGTGAGCCTCATACCACATGTTTTTTATTTGGATAACTCCAATTCTACCCCATTCCCTTGTCATTTCAAGCAGCACTCTCACAGTTCAGGCAATCAGCCGGGACCTGGAGGAAGAGAACGTTCGATCTCTTCTCCAAAACGCAGGAGAGAGAGAATGTGAAAACTGGAGCAATTGCCTCAAAAGTAGGGCATGTGACTGTCTAACAAAATCCCCACCTCTGAGAAGACTCTCCACAGAAACGTCCTGTCATCCCCTTGAGACTGTATCAAGCCAGTTTGGATGTAACACTGTGAAAATGCTATAGATGTCGCAAGAGAAATTATTCCTTTTCCTAAGATGATTATGACAAATAACTCATGTCAAAAATAAGGAAACTTACCCCAGGAGTTTTATAAGCACTGATTGGCAAAAGGGGAGCAAGGGTGGACCTTGGACATTTTGCATTTCACATGAGCTCATCTTTGGTAGCCTGGGTTGGGTGAGTAGGGTCAGTTAGAAAGGAAAGTAAGCTGAAGATGAGAGGGAGGCAATAAAAGGAAACTTTGTAATCAGGCAGTTTCCTATACTGTTGGTATTAGAGTTAGTGTCATTCTTAAGGTCTAGTGTCTCCCACTAGAAACATCAAATGGGCAGATAAATAAGGTAATCATGAACATAGTCACTTCACAATTAGCCACATTAATGGAAGACAAAAACATAGTGGAAATATTGGAGGGAGAAGGAGAACACATACACTTAAATGGATAATTTATCAATTTAATTTCCTATTGACATTGATTAGAATTTAGGAAATAGACTGAATAAATAAATGAGGAAAATATAGTGCTAAGTGTAAATCAAGGCCATCCAAGGCTCATGTGCTTCCAGTACAACTAGACAGCATTTCCTGTGATTTTACCATGTGCCATGCAATACTCTATGTGCCTGCTGGGAATAACTTACATAAACCCTTACAAAAAATGGGAATTGTTTGTTATTCCAATTTTGCAGAAAGTGAAACTAAAGCACAGAACGGTTTGACAACTGGCTGAAAGGACCATGGGACTGACTAGAAGAACTAGAGTCCAAATCACATAATTAGAATTCTTCATCATTATGACCCTATACTTCACCATTATGACCCAATCTCTAGATTGGGAGAACAAAACGGAACTTGGGCTTGAAACAGAAAGCAGGGTATACGTGTTTAGTCAGCTTACCTGGGGGTTGTTGCCCTTTAAGTATTCCCTAATTGATGGCTAAAATTCATTCATTTATAAAAATAATAACAAATACTTGTACAAATGGTGGTATAATATCACTATTTTAGTTCTACAGGATGTCATTGACAAATGATATGTACTTTTTATTCCTTCTTTTGATATAAAGAAATGAACTTGTGAACCACTGGACATACTAGGTACTTTAGTCAGTGTACATTGATTGAAAACAAGTCATTGAAGTATTGACTTGAATTAGATTTTATTGAAACATATAGAGTTATAAATGATAGTCATGAATATTAGTAACAACAAATAGTGACTTTGTTTTTTTTTAAGACCATAAGCAATTCTTTTAACCCATGTTATTTCTGAATTTCTGTCTCTTGTTCTGACAATTTTTTAATAGAAATTATATGGACTTCATTCATTTAAAAATCTGTCTTACTGGGGACATTACTTCATAGGTATGTCTAAATTTCATTTGTCTTTTAGGAAACGAGATAAAGGAAGAACTCAAAGAGTTGAGAGAAGGTTTTGAACATGATGATGGAGAAAGAACACTTGGGAGAAATGAAGATACTTTCTCCTCCCTGGTTACCTGAGTTTCCAGCACCCAGTGATAAGAAAGGATGCCATTCGTGATGTGTACACCTGCAGTGATATCTTCACCTTTCTAAAGCAGATGCCATGGTAGACATTTGCCAGCTCTCCTTTCACTGTACACACAGCTTGGTGTATGCTGGCAGACTTTTGACCTAATTTCTTAACCCTCATATATTCCAAGACAGAACAAAGCACACAATAAAACCTGAATGAGGCCAGGCAAAGTGGCTCATGCCTGTAGTCCCAGCACTTGGGGAGGCCGAGGAGTGGGCAGATCACTTGAGGTCAGGAATTTGAGACCAGCCTGGGCAACATGGTGAAACCCCGTCTCTACTGAAAATACAAAAATCAGCCGTGTGTGGTGGCAGATGCCTGTAATCCCAGCCACTGGGGAGGCTGAGACACAAGAATCACTTGAACCCAGGAGGGGGAGGTTGCAGTGAGCCGAAATTGTGCCACTGCACGCCAGCCTGGACAACAGAGCAAGTCTGTGTCACAAAAACAAACCAACAAAAACCTGAATGAATGGAAGCAGATAAGTGCAGAGAGAAACACCAATTTACCCTCAGGAAAATAAATTAGTATATCGGTATACCTGTATATTGCTATCTACTAGTATAGCTTCAATTGGTGTATGAGTGTAGAACTATTAGATTGTTCTTTATGTGATTGCTCCTTCCCAGTTTTAGTAAAATATTCCAATTTGAGGGAAATTCTTTTATTTGTCAATAAAATAGAGGAAATTTTTAAAATATGTATCGTTCTTCCTTCATGCTAGTTGCCTCTTTTTGATATTTCTTCTATAAAAATCTTTTCTTATATTCATTTTTCGTTGTATAGATCATGAAGGAACCATAGTGATTATCAAAGATCAGCAGATAAGTTCAAGGCAGAGTTCCACCTTTCTCCATGACACCCTTCCAGACTCGTTTACATGTAATACTCTTGAAGGCAAGACTCATGTCTATTCTATCTTTGCTGGTATTTGGCACATATTAGGTACAAGGGCAATTTGACCATATCAATTAATGATTGATAAGAATGGATAAAGTAGATGTTTTGTGAGGCTCTCAAAGAAGATTTACAGAATATTTTGGAAATGGGCCCAATTTTGTTTCTAAAGGAAAATTCACTTTCAAATTAAAAAAAAAAAAATCACTCAAATGAGATTTTGGGGGATTTCATATGATTAACTCTTTACATTATCTTGTGGTAATTATACAGAAATCGCTATTTATGTAAACACAGTAAATGCATCATAACACTAGAATAAGTATACAAATACTGCATGTCAAATTAGGTTATAATCACTTTCAAGGGACGTGATTTCCTAGCTAAACAGATTCGTTTACATTTTGCAAAATAAAAAATAAGTGAAAATAACTATATAAAATCAGGCTTACAGCTGGACAGATCTTCTTGGCAATGGTCCAGACACTGAGCAGGGAAAAGCCCCTCCAGCTGAGGAACGCTCAGGACGCTCAGGATGACTTTGCAGGCGCGGCCGGGAGAGGGGCCCTTTTGGGGGTTGCCTTGACTGTGCACCCTGTTCCTGGCTACCTGTGGGGAGATAAGCTACATTCACATCTCAGATGAGACTCTTTTTGTGAGAGGTCTAGGGTGGGATGTGGGAAGTGGAGTGAAAATCTGCTTAGTAGGGGAGAAAAAAACAAGCAATTCAACACTTCACCTTTAGGTAATAAACATAATAGAAGAAGTCAGGAATCCTCTAACTGAAAAGCAGATAGTGGAAGCTAGCATCGGACTCACTGAATTTTAGAATCAGGGTTTGTGTATCATAGATTGTCTGGCCCAGCCCTTGTCACTGGATGAGGAAACTCTTGGCTATAGGGGAAGATGCAGTGCTAGGACTGAGATCCAGAATGCTCAAATCTGTAGCTTATTTACGAGATAAATCTCATATTTTCAAGAGAGAAAATTATTTTAAAACTACTCATTTCAATGCATATCTTAAAAAAAAAATACACTTTGGGAGGCCGAGGTGGGCGGATCATTAGGTCAGTTTGAGACCAGCCTGGCCAACATAGTGAAATCCCGTCTCTACTAAAAATAAAAATTAAAAAATTAGCTGGGCATGGTGGCATGCACCTGTAGTCCCAGCTACTTGGGAGGCTGAAGCAGGAGAATCGCTTGAACCTGTGAGGCAGAGGTTGTGGTAAGCCAAAATCGTGCCACTGCACTCCAGCCTGGGCAACAGAGCAAGACTCTGTCTCAAAAACAAAACAAAACACAAAACAAAAAAACATTTCACATCTCCCTAACTTAGCCAACACTTTCTGCAACATTCTCTTATTTTGATGGCAGAAGGGCATAACTGTAAACCTCAGTTTTTATATGATATTATATAATATAGTGGCATCCTTTGTGGCCAATTGAATGTGAAGAACAGTTTCCCTTTACTTAGCCTCCATGAACATTAGCTTCAAATACTCACAGACATTAATAAGAGCCAGTTTGCTAGATCTGTGTCTCTTTCATGTTCATTTGCTACTTAGTTTTGTTGATTCCAAGAAGTCACTAAAACAATTTTTTAAAATCATAGATTCTGATTTCGAAGTAGCTTCATTTTTCTGGTGTTGAGTAAAATGTGCGTGTGCGTGCTTTAGTTTAATTAATACTAATTTTTACTCAAAATATATTTGTTGAGCACCTACTCTCTGCTATGGCTGGGCATACCTTACTTTCTTTCCACAGTCTGTTGGTTGAATTGTCCCGAGCAGGGGTTGACAAATGATGGCCTGTGAGCCAAATCTACCGCACTGCCTGTTTTTGTAAATAAAGCTTTATCAGAACACAGTCACACTCATTTGTTTGCACATTGTCTGTGGCTGTTTTTGCACACATGGCAGGGTTGAGTAGCTGTGATGGAAATTATATGAACCACAAAGACAAAAGTATTTGCTATCTGGCCTGCAACAAAAATATTTGCCGATTTGTGGTCCTGAGTATGAACCTTTAATTACCTAGCTGGTTTGGTAAGAGAGCGAAATAAAAATAGGTAACACCAAACTGCAGCTGCCTGTTCACTACTCATATTCAAGTGTCTGTGGTCATAAGAAATAATCATGGCACTGAATAATGCAGAGAGAACTAGCAAAATCCTAGTCTTCAGAGAAATAGAAAGCTCTTCACATTTGTTTAAACAATTTCCAAATCCTGTTCCTAGAACCATCCCTAACCTGTCCTAATGCACAAACTTGTAGCTTTTGCATTACAAATTTATTGTTATTACTTTTAACTCCTTTTTTTTCAGGAAAAAGGTAATTAGGCTATAAACAGAAGTCTGACAACTAATTTCAGACAAGGCAAAATTAATACAACGCCAGCTGATAATTTTAGCCATGTGAAATTAAAATAGATATATTTTAATGGCATTCTACAAAATCCAAGTTTAATATCTTCCCTTTGTTTTCCCACCTTCCCCTGTTCTCATGTGAACTGCTGCTCTGTGGGGGTAGTGACATGTGCTGATAAAGGTCATTGCTTTAGCTATACTCTCTGTCCCCTTCTCCTGTCCCCACTATTGATCTTTGAGTAGAGAGCTGCTTCTTCCCTTTCCTTCTCAGGAGTTTCTCAACGCTGAAAAGACAGGACCATCCAAGGGAAAAGTATTCAGTCCCAACTCTTCTTACATTTTCAAATGTTCATTGACATTAATAAGAGGCAATCTGCTAAATCTGTATTGGGGCTTCAAGAATGTAAAGGTTAGTAGCTGTGTGTGTTTGTGTGTGTGTGTGCGCGCATGTCTGTGTGTGTCTGTGTATGCATGTGTATTTCTAGGGGGAGATTCCAACATTGCTGTATTCTGTCATTCCAGGAACATATTAAATATGCATCCCAATGTCAGCAGCACCTTGGGATGTTATCTCCAAAATTATCACCTGCCTTCTGAAAACCATAACCCTACAAATATTGATTGGTTAAAAGGCAGGATCTGAAGGCATGAGTCAGTGTCTCGCTGGATTATCCTAATCAAATAAGGATAGTATTAGCCCAGATACTCACTGATCTGCCAGTATTTGGTTTGAAATGTAGGCATCTCAACTAAAGTTATGTGTTTCATTTTTTTGAATATTTCTTCCAGACATTTAAATGCATTACCACTAATCCAGAACCAAGAAAAGCATAAAAAGCATTTTAGGGAATAAATTCAGCAAGTTTCCATTTGTACCAGATAGTAAAATTGTTGACATGCATTAGGAGGCATGTGTATTGTTCAGCCTGTCCGGTCTCAGTCATGTGCACAAGGTTTAATATTTTGACTGCCAGGGGTGATGTAGCAAGGTCCCAGACCTTTTAGGGAGCAATGCTTCCTTGTAAATAGAAAGATACTTTCCAAGTCACCTGGCATAACTATTTAAGCAAGTTAGAAGAAAAGCTTATTTCATTAATTATGCTACAAATGTAACTTCAATGAAGGGTAACCAGCTAAATACACGATGAAAGGGCTGGTAGGAATTCTCTCCATCGAAGTGTTAAGCTTTACACAATTTTATTTAGAAGCGCTTCCATTACTAAGGAGGCTATGAATTGATCAACTGTATCTTAGAATTAACCACAGTGGTGAAAACACAAATTACAAACCAGCATGAAGTCACAAAGGGGAAGGAAAAAAGAGAAGTAGCAAAGTCAGGCACTCATAGGTACTCTTCATTTTCCTTTCTGCAAATGAGTATTGGACCAGCAGCCCGGAGTCGTACATTAGTAGGAACAAGCCAAATTATTGTTAGGCAGAGAGTCTAATGAGAAGTGTTAACACAAGGGTTTTCATTTCTGTTCTCATTTGCTTCTGTTTCCAGAGGAATCTAGATTTTGTTGGAGGTCAATGATTGTTTCCTTTGCTTGATGTGCTAGGATGAAATATGATTGGGGAAAAAAGGCAGAATCTCTACTGGTAAGTGTTGGGACTACGAACTGTTTGAGTGGGCCATTGAGCAATGTTCCAGTGGAATATTATTTGTAGTGAGGGGCGGATGTGATAAGTGCTTGGAGCTCACTTAATGCCATCACCATCTTTGAATTCTTTTGTGGGCACTACTCATTCTTCCCAGGGAGTATTAATCACGGCAATTCTTCCCTTTTTGTTCTTTTCATTGGAGAAATTAGCACATATTAAAATTAAACTTTAATTCATATCAGAATGATAACCCTTTTTCCTCATTTCCTAACTGATTTTTTTTTCAAGATTCAAGACACAGAAAAATACTTATGTTTCCCACAAATGGCCAAGATGGAATTTCTTCAGAAAAACACTAATTATAATCTATTGAAAAATAACTCACGTGTTGTGATATATACATCTTTGTATTTTCTATAGTGACATTTTGTTGACAAAACCAGTAATTGTTGAATAAACCAGGAAGACATTTTGCTTTTATTTGCACATCCTTTCAATGTACCAAGTGCTCACCTACAAGCTCTTTTGCTATTAGAAGATAAACTCACAGCAGAGCAAACTTTATTACTATTTTAAACAAAAGGAAGCAGACTCCATGATGAAGAATTGGCACAGGTTATGTGGCTGGCAATTGCTGGATTCTTGAGTAGAACTCCTGATTCTAGATGTGTAAGTATTATGCTAAACTTCCTTTGTCAGTCTATAAAATCTTAAATTTTTATTCAATATGGAAAACTTGTATTCTCTTGGCTTTTTATTTCTAGTTACCCAAAACCAGAATACAGTTAGTTGAAATCCTCAAAGCATGTCTGAGTTTCTGGGAGTAGAGTTGTGCTAGAGCTGGCTCCACAGGGGCTCAGCTCACCAGCTGATTCAACACATCTTTTCCACATTCACATTGAATGATACAGCATTGGCAGCTTGAAATCAGCCATGGCATGAGTGTTTACACTATGGAAATTGGCAAACATCATATACAAATTATGCCCCTTGCATCTCCACACCAAGAGGGTCAGTTGTCAAGTATCTACCAGCATACTGCTGCTAGAACTCTGGGCACTCAGGCAAACAAAACAAAACAAATACAAATAAACAAAAAACCAAGCTTTTGCAACTGGGTTTCTTGATGCTTAGACTCTGTTCCAACATGCTTAATTTGTAAGACATGACACCAAGTTCCTTTGTGAAATCTTTTGAGTATATCCCCTTGTGGTCTTTTGAAATTGTATGTGGCAGAAGATCAAAGTATCCTCTCCAAAAGGGAGAATGAGATCTGAGAACAAAATTAGCTACTTGTTTAAGGCTATGGGTGTTTGTGAACATGCGAGTGTGCTTTAAATTACACATAACTTTTAAACAACTGTGTAAAAAGAGTTTTAAAAGTTTAATGGTGCTGAACCAAGCATAGGATTAAAAATTGAAAAGAAAATACAAAACTATACCTTGTTGTTCTGCTTTAAAAAATAAGTTTCCTTCTCATTTGCAATTAAGATGCTGATAATTTGCATAAAATGTGTAAAATTAGAGATAATTGAACTACAGTAGCTATAAAAGTGGCTTTTCCATTTAAAAAATAAATCAGATGTCCACTAAAAGGGTGGAAGAACCATTCCCCTGTCTCTTCCCTCTTCCATTTGGGTCTCTGGTATTTTTCACACATTTATAGCTGATTTTTATTGCCAAACAATCCGTGGAGTTTGTGCAGCTCCAAGACAGCAGCTGGCCCAGGCAGGCCTGTTAACTCTGGCATGTTAAGAACCCTTCAGAAGATTTCAAATCCAGCCTCAGCAGCCAGGTCAGTAGATCAAATCCAGGGAGACCTCAGGGAGGCTGCAGTCAGGGTGGGAGGAAAGAGGTACATGGGGAAAAGAAAGACAAGGAAAGCCAAAATACAGAAATGCCTTTAAACTAAACATCAATAGCTATTTTTGTTTCCCTGTACCAGGGCTTCCCCTGGGAACCTTAAGTTTAAAGGGGCCAATCTGGAAAAGAGTACACCAATGATCAAAGTGGCCACAAATAATGGCCCCAGACTGGTGTTTGTTTCTATTGAAGGAGCTTTCTTCCCAGGATGAGGTACAGTCCCCATTCTGAAGATAAAGTCAGGACCAGCCCTAAGCTACTTTGCAAAATATGTCTCAGGCCTGTTCCTGTCTGCCCATAGCTGAGGTGGGCTTTAGCTCTTTCTCTTTAGAGCTCTGGCATATAATGCTGTGTGAGATTTATTCTGCTACTCTACTGAGATGTTTGTGATTTTGAATATTGGCAGGCGTTCTCTTCATTTTGTCTCATCTTTCTTCTTCCATGAAAGCATAAGAACTTCAAGGGCAGAGACTATGCTTATAAGCAGAATATTGGTGGTGGAGGTGAAGGTGGGTGGGCAGATTTCACAGTGTTAAAACATGACATCGAAAGTGCCCACATGAGAAAAAATGTTGAATTCTCAAAATGTGATGAAGCTCTTAAAGCTATATAAATAGAAAAATGCTAGCTGTAGTTCTATTTCTTCTGATACAGAGTAAAATTCATTGTTTTTTAAAAAAATATTTTATGAGTAATAACAAAGACAAGTGGTCTTTTAAAATGAGATCTCTCATACTAAGCCATTTTATCTGTGACCCTCAAACATCTGCTCATGCTGTGTCTGTGTGTTATGCAATAGATCCCAGAGCATCTAGGAAGTATGTAAAAAATGTTTGTTGATTTGATTTGACATCGCTTGTTCTCAGGATTCTTGAGCCCTGACAGCCAGCTCTATTTGGAGGGGTCTTTCTCAGCATAATTCTTTGTTGCTAATGTTACTACTCAATCTACGTCACATCTCTTTAAAATATTCTTTAAAAAATCCTACTATTTCCTTAGATTTCTACTCTCTATTTAGAAGTTAGTAGCTGATTTGATAATAGGGAATAAGGTTATTGATCTAGTATGTGACCCCTACCTAGTAGTTTGTTTATGTTCAAGTTGGGGCATGGAAATGATGTGTCAACCCATAATAGCGATTCTGTTAACGTCCGAGATGCCACAGAAGGCCTGTGGGAATTAATAGTAGCAGAATGCAAATATTCAGAATCCCAGTAAACCACACTACACGGAGAGCTGTCCTCCATTTTTCTATTAGGCCAACCTATTAGATTGTGCTTTTTATTAGCTATAGGTATCTCTGTTTTACTTACACCATGGCATGACCATTTCCCATAAAGAATCAACATCAACATGAAAGTATTTCTACATATTCTATTTTCCATGTGAAGGCGCATGACTAAAACTGTATTCATATTTAGTAATATGTATGAAATCTGCTTCCTATACAACATACATAATATATAACAATTCTTTATATATCCTTACCAAAAGTTCTTAGTACACAAGGATGACGAAGGTCTGAAAGTGTTCCGTGGAGAGGTATCTTGAAAAATGAGGCATGCTGAAGGGTGTCTCAGGCAAGAGAGGACAGGAATGCTGTCAATGACATCTGGAGCTTGGCAAAGACTGGCACATATGGCTGAGAGAACTGAAATACCTGCTGCCATTTTCCTCTTTTCATTCACATTGAGACCTCAGAATCCTTCTCAACACAGTTTTCCAGGAAACAGATAATTGAGGTTGGCTAGAGCAACAATGTCTCTTTGGCATTCAGGATATGTATCATAGGAAAATATGGTAAATAATGCTGGAACTAGAATGTACAAGTTTCTGGGTTGTTTTTTCTAGTTGGTGAGTAGAGGGTCTTCCAAACCTTGGGAAAGGTATGTGCTTAATGAATATTTAATTTAGTTATTCTTTTCTTTATAATCCATTACCAGATTTCCAGCCTATATACATGGGTATGCAAAAATGCAAAACCAGCTTTCATTGAAAGTTGGCATAAGAAACAGAAAAGAAATAGGTATAAAATGTGCCTCATATAATCTTCAAAGTTTCTGCCAGTGTGCCTCAAACTTGAATTTTCTCTCTCTAGTTCTCTAATGTCGGATAAGCCCCTTCACAAGCCCATGTGATTACTGTGATAACAAGGACAAGGCTATAAGACGCTTGAGGGCTTTGGAGGATACCATGGGGCGCGTAGGACCACCCTACCTTCATCTTTTCACTCATACTTTCCTTGTGTGATTTTTGAATATCCCCTCTCAGAGGGAAATGATGCCTGAGTGCCTTCCCTCTAATGAGGAAACTGCCTTTACCCAATGTAAATTCCATAATATTTTTAAAACTCTCAATCAACTAGGTACTGATGGAACGTATCTCAAAATAATAGGAGCTATTTATGACAAACCCACAGCCAATATCACACTGAATGGGCAAAATAAGGAAGCATTCCCTTTGAAAACTGGTACAAGACAAGGATACCCTCTCTCACCACTCCTATTCAACATAGTATTGGAAGTTCTGGCCAGGGCAGTCAGGCAAGAGAAATAAATAAAGGATATTCCAATAGGAAGAGAGGAAGTCAAATTGTCTCTGTTTGCAGTTGACATGATTCTATATTTAGAAAACCCTAGCATCTTAGCCCAAAATCTCCTTAAGCTGATAAGCAAATTCAAGAAAGTCTCAGGATACAAAATCAAAATGCAAAAATCACAAGCATTCCTATACACCAAAAATAGAGAGAGAGCCACATCATGAATGAATTCCCATTCACAATTGTTACAAAAATAATAAAATACCTAGGAATACAACTTACAAGGGATGTGAAGGACCTCTTCAAGGAGAACTACAAACCACTGCTCGAGGAAATAAGAGAGGACACAAACAAATGGAAAAACTTTCCATGCTCATAGATATCGTGAAAATGGCCATACTGCCCAAAGTAATTTGTAGATTCAATGCTATCCCCATCAAGCTATCATTGACTTTCTTCACAGAATTGGAAAAAACTACTTTAAATTTCATGTGGAACCAAAAAAGGGCCCATATAGCCAAGACAATTTTAAGCAAAAAGAACAAAGCTGGAGGCATCATGCTACCTGACTTCAAACTATACTGCAAGGCTACAGTAACCAGAACAGCATGATAGTGGCACGAAAACATATATATATAGACCAATGAAACAGAATAGAGGCCTCAGAAATAACACCACCCATCTATAACCATCTGATCTTTGACAAACGTGATCAAAACAAGCAATGAGGAAAGGATTCCCTATTTAATAAATGATGTTGGGAAAACTGGCAAGCCATCTGCAGAAAACTGAAACTGGACCCTTTCCTTACACTTTATACAAAAATTAACTCAAGATGGATTGAAGATTTAAATGTAAGACCTAAAGTCATAAAAATCCTAGAAGAAAACCTAGGCAATACCATTCAGGACACAGGCATGGGCAAAGACTTCATGACTAAAACACCAAAAGCAATCGCAATAAAAGTCAAAATTGACAAATGGAATCTAATTAAATTAAAGGGCTTCTGCACAGCAAAAGAACTATCATCAGAGTGAACAGGCAACCTACAGAATGGGAGAACATTTTTGTAATCTATCCATCTGACAAAGGGCTAATATCCATAATCTACAAGGAACTTAAACAAATTTACAAGAAAAAAAACAAACAACCCCATCAAAACGTGGGCAAAATATATGAGCAGACATTTTTCAAAAGAAGACATTTATGTGGCCAACAAACATGTGAGAAAAAGCTCATCATCACTGGTCATCAGAGAAATGCAAATCAAAACCACAATGAGATACCATCTCACGCCAGTTAGAATGTGATCATTGAAAAGTCAGGCAACAACAGATGCTGAAGAGGATGTGGAGAAATAGGAGCACTTTTATACTGTTGGTGGGAGTGTAAATCAGTTCAACCATTGTGGAAGACAATGTGGCAATTCCTCAAAGATCCAGAACTAGAAAAACCATTTGAATCAGCAATCCCATTTCTGGGTATATACTCAAAGGATTATAAATCATTCTACTATAAAGATACATGCACATGTATGCTTATTGCAGCACTATTCACAAGGGAAAATACTTGGAACCAACCCAAATGCCCATCAATGATATACTGGGTAAAGAAAATGTGGCACCTATGCACCATGGAATACTATGCAGCCATAAAAGGATGAGTTCATATCCTTTGCAGGGACATGGATGAAGCTCAAAACCAGCATTCTCAGCAAACTAACTCAGGAACAGAAAACAAAACACTGCATATTCTCACTCATAAGTGAGAGTTGAACAATGAGAACACATGGACACAGGGAGGGAAACATCATACACTGGGACCTGTTGAGGGGTGGGGGACTAGGGGAGGGATAGCATTAGGAGAAATACCTAATGTAGATGATGGGTTGATGGGTGTAGCAAGTCACCATGGCACATGTGTACCTATGTAACAAACCTGCACATTCTGCACATGTATCCCAGAACTTAAAGTATAATTTAAAAAAAAAGAAAAAAAAAAAAAAAAACAGAAACAAGAAATAAAAGAGTCTTTTGTGTAATATGGAAAATTCAAGCAGACGACTCAAGGTATTTTATTTTATCAAACTGGATCTAATTTCACCAAAGCATTGGAAAGAAATCTGTTTGGCATTTTTGTTGTCCAGTATTCCACCCACTCTGAAGCACATTAAAAAGCTACCTTTCTGCTTTGCAGATGCCTCCGCGGAACACGGAATTATGTAATTGGACCAATAGTTACCACTTTTCCACACTCTTGCTACCCCATGCTACTGCTGAGCAGACTACTGTTTTGCAGGCCTTCCTTATTGCGTAAATGGCTACATTATCACTGTGTACACATTAGGACAAGCAAATGGGCCCCTTAAGGCAAATAAGGTTCAAATAACCCAGACAAGGTAGCACAACTGAATTGAGGATTCACCCTTCTTACAACCTTATTGCTTTATGGCACATGAACTAATGGAAGGGACAGACTGCTTCAAGTGTGTTTTTCTGATCCTGTTGGCAAATCATAGCTTTATTACAGTAATGAGTCTGACCATATTTCTGTGCTTATGCATATTAGGCACCAAATGTATTTCCTGGCCTGTCAGCCTGTGGTAGTAACTAACACGAGCAATTTGTCCTGGGTTACAGTGTGTGTGCATGCATTAGGTATGAGCATGTTAGTTGCTCTGGGTTATAAAACACTACATGTTTCATCATGTGTATTTTTATATGCACAACTTAACTGTATGCAAAATAGCTTGGCAATTAACCAACACAACTTATTAGTTGGCTATGAGATTATTGCATAATCTTGGGGAAAGCCACAATTTCAATTTAGCAATATTAAACATTTCATAGAATTATTAAATATCTAAGGAAAATGCTGAATTTGTTCCTCTATACGTGTTAAGATTTTTTTAAAAATACCCTCATTCTCCTCTCAATTTCATTTTCATAACTCTGAATGACATCCTTTTTAGGAGGCTTTGGGATTTTAGACCATGTATTCCCCTATACTCATTGTGAGATGACATTTGGCCTTTGACCACAACCATTTTCAGGTAAAGGTAAATGATCATTATTGTAATTGCTGCCTCAGGATCGTATTTTATGTATGCCATTTATTGGGTTCATTATTATGAAAAAGTGACATCAGCATAAATTTCACCTCAACCAGTAAAAACAATGTATTTTTTTTCTTTCCCTTTCTATTGAAACATAGGCCTGGTGCTGTTTGCTTGATTGTATAACTGCATAGGAAGCATACTAATCATTCAGGGGCTTACTTTAAAAGAACGTACACGTGGAAACACGTCCTCTTAAGCTCTTAATTAATATTAGCTCTTTCTCCTACTCCCCTGCAAAATAAATCAATACATATATAAACAGAAAGAAATAAGTAGGTGAATAAAGAATTAGAATCAGTCAAAAACCTCTGCTAACAGAATTACCCTTGCTCTTCCACACAGTTGTTTTAGGTTGTCAGAGATTTACTTTTTTCCTCCATTCGGGTTGGATTTATGCAAATGATCACACAGGACAGGTGCCTTTATTTAGTCACTACTAAAGCTGGAATCATGTTGTACAAGAGCTGATAACATGAAATAACACGAAATAAGTGGGCTTATCCCTTCTGAAGCTTGTTTTACAGTACTGGTATTTCTCTTTAGCAAATCCTGCTGCGTTTTTAAGTATTATGATAAAACAACATAAATGTCTTTGTGGATAAAACTGATTGTTTCAGAAAGAACATGGCTGTTTTATTCTTGTCTTTTATCTCCTCTACATCGAATGTTTGAAAACATGTACAGTTCCCTGGTCTATGTGTATATCATGGGTTATTTGCTTATGGACCCCACAATTATTCATGCACTGAAGAAAACAAGAAGGGGAGGAAACTCATATCGGTAATAGCAGCACCCCTAATAAATAGAAAACCAAGACAGAAATATGCCTTTTACAGTCCTGTTACAGATTAATATGGCTCATGATAGATACTTAGTTCTCTGACAGTTTCCCGTGCACCTTCGCTGGGAAGTTGATAGAAATTACTCCAGCTGAATGCTTAAAGCAGATGTTATCCCATTAATTAGCTTTGGACCTGGGTACACTCGAGACTTTCCCATTTTCAGGCCGAAAGGAATTGGTCCCAGTGAGCGTGCTCTATATCCACATTTAGTATCATCTCATAAACAGCAGTGAAAACACAGCAGGCCCTTGATGAAGATACATTAGCTTATTTCTAATTTAAAGTTATGTTGCTTAACCTTAATGTAATTGGTCACCGGTGGCCAACTGTTTGTATAGTGTGTTGATGACCAAAGAGATGCAATAAATTATAAAACTCTCTGCTTAAATGGAGGGAAAGACTGCTTTGTTAAAAGCCTTGCATGTAATAATGGTAAAATAATTACACCTCAAGACAAGTAACTGTGAAGCTGTTAATACTAACAACAGAGTTGTTCTCAGGATAGCTCAGTTCATCCCCATTTAAAACAAGTACATGAACGAGGCTCTTATATTTAGCCAAAGAGTAACTTTGAAAGTTCAATCTCACATTGATTAAAATAAATGAGTAAGTTATCCTGTTACATTATTTGGGAATAACGGTGATGGATAGTCGCGGTGGAGTGAATTAAAATATGTAGCCAATTGCTATGGTTAACTAGGAAACAAAAAGTGCAAATAATTCTATTCAGTACATCAATTCATAGTCACTGCCAGGCACATTTTTAAAGAAGACTTGATTAGCTGGTAGAATAACTGGGATAATAATCAAATATGAAAGTAATTGACACAACTTTAATGTTTAATAATGAATAGCATGCCAGGGGCAAAATGAAGGCAAACTATCTTCTTTCCTGAGAACAAGTTCAGACTTAAAATTTCTTAGGCCAAATATTAGTGATTCCTTGAGGCTTGTGAATTGCAACTCCAGGATTATAGGTAAAGTTACCAATATGATTACAATGAAATACCATGAGCAATAATATTTGTGCTATTAGTTTTCTATGTTACTGTTGAAAATTTGCTTCTCACTCTCCATATTAAAGGCTTGCAAATTTAGATTAAAATGCAAAAGTGAAATAAACATATCCATGCTTCTGCCTGTGTGTTCTTTTTTCCTTCCTGTTCGATGGTGTTAACTAGCTTGCTGTAGCAAGTAGGAAAAGTACAGTATTTGCTTTTCTCAAAAGATAGTCCTTTACTCTAAATATTTGCATTCTGAATTTGGATCACCTCCAAAGGGCATTCATTTTACAATAGAGTAAAAACATTTCTCTCTCTTCTCACATTACATTTCTTAGAAAGACCTTCCAATAATTTAAACTATTTACAGTACCTCTAGGTCATTATTTCCCCTGACTCCACCGAAAATACCCTGGGATACTATTTACAGCTGACTCCTGAGTTACCTCACAGGATCAGTTTACAAAACGGAGACTTCACCATGTGAAAGTCATTATTTTGTTTAACACAACTTGCAATGTTAAGTGTTCTTTCTTTCTTTCTTTCTTTCTTTCTTTCTTTCTTTCTTTCTTTCTTTCTTTCTCTTTCTTTCTTTCTTTCTTTCTTTCTTTCTTTCTCTTTCTTTCTCTGTTTTCTTTCTTTCTTTTCTTTTATTTTATTTATTTATTTATTTTATTTGCCACTTTTACACAAATACTGCCTTGGCTGATAGGAAAACCCCGGAAGCTCAGATATGAAGATATTTATCTCTCCAGGGCCAATCTGTCTATATTAACTGGATCTAATCCATAAAACAAAAAAGGCTGATAGGAAAATAGCAGAAGAATAAAAGAATTTTTTCCTTCTTGAACAAAAGAGAGAAACTTGTTAAGAAATTAAAAATTCTGCATCATGAATAATAATCTATCAGAGGTTTCTAAACAAGGACAGTGGGCTGTCCCATCAAGACCATGCTAATTGAGGCAATGAAGGGAGAAGTCCCCAACTTTGTACAGAGACTAGTCGGGCTCTGGGAATAACTTCAGAGCTACCCTTCTTAATAGTAAAAATGACTCTGTTGCTATTCCAACTAAAAATCAATGTGGCTCACAATTTTAATAAGGAACATGAATCTGAAAACGTGTTTAGTATCAGGTTATATAAACACACCCTAATGAGATACCATAAAATCCATCACATTAAAGGCTGGTTTCCTGCAAGGTATATTAGCTAAAAATGCTCCATATATTAGGTCAGTATACAGCAGTACACATAATAAAGCAGCTCTGTCAAGATAAGATGCATGTTTTGCCCCTTAAAACTGTTATGTTTTGCACATTTTATAAGGTTCCTTGAATACATGAATAAGATAAGTTATTCCCATCTCTTTCTTAAGCAATCTCAGAAATGGCTATGACCTGAAATTGGAATTCTTGTAAACACCCATCCGAAGAAAATGTGTGCAGCTCTGTCTTAAAGAGACGGTACATGTTTAATTATCCCAACTTCTTCTAGCAGAATACTATTAACATGCACATTAGCATCATCTCATTGGTTCTTCCTGCTGCTCCACCTTAGGGGCAGCAGTAGGAGCTAATCTTATTGCTCCCATGCGCATAATAATGAAATTTGGTCTTGTCTCAAGGCAGCGTTCTTTGGTCTAAAGTACAGCTGGAGACATTACTGTTTTGGAACATTCCTGACCAATTCATTGTTAAAAATAAAGAAGTAAAATAAAATATAGTCCCAAACAATGCTTGTGAAACATATTGTTTTACTTTGAGTATCAAATATCGAGCAATTGAAGGTACGAATGACTCCATGTTTGAAAAAAGACACAAGTATAGGGAAATTCTTAGATACCTCTATCTGTGTACATGCCAACAAGCAACCCCACGTATAAACCCCAGTCAGCATATACCTAGTGTTCTGTTTCCGAACACTACCTTTAGCTGTATACAGGCAGGACAAAAATAAGCCAAAACCATAGAAAGAGCCCTTTTCTCATATATTTTTCATCCATTTTCCAAAAAAACAATGACAAGAGCTCATGGAATGTATAATATGCTTGCCTTTTTGCATGCAATGTTGGAAAGCTTAAAAAAAACTATGCATACACTGCATAGCACACACAAAAATACTTGTGAATTCAAGGCTACTGAATTAAGGGAGGTTGTTCCAACATTTCCCCCACTGTACATTATTTGTATTCAAGGTTTTTGAAATGACATTGTAATCTGATGATGCACCAGCCTATTATATTGTCTAGCAGGACAAATATCCTTGCGTTTTCTCTGTAGAACTAACACAATTTTTCCATGTCAGAGGTGCATAATATCCTGGCGGTCATAAGGAATGATGCTATTAATCCTCTTGGGCAATCTCCAGGTCTGATTATTAGGGAAATAAATTTGCATGCTGCATATGAGCTAGGTGAATCACCGAGAGCACAAATTATATTTCCTGACAGCAAGTTAGAGAATGGAGCCGTGTCGCTTTTTTATCTTTCCCCCCCTCTGAAAGCTATGGAATTTCAATTCATTACATGAGATTGGTTAGAATTCAAGTCTCTTTTTAAGTTGATATTAAGTTGAGTCTGTTATCTCTGTGAAGGCTGGTAGGTTCCCCAGAGTATCCACCTAATCACTACTTAAAAAAATCGAAACGTATAGTTAGTGTCATGATTTAGGTACCAGAGCCACTTTATTTATCAGCACAGAGTGAGATAATTTCAATTTGAGCCTCCATAGCCCTCATGAATTTAACTGACTTGAAAGCTTTTCACCCCAACTCTCTTTCTCCCTCCTCCTTTTGTTGCATATTGTAATAATACTTATTCTGGGCACCTTCGTTGCTGCCATGCTGAGCATTGTACTAGGCTCCTTCCTTTCTCGTAGAGACTTGATTCTAGCCAGGCTCATGCAAAACATCCCCTAGTTTCTCTTTCCACGTCTCACTGCCTCCTCTCTGCCAGCAGTACTGCCAGGCGTGTCTGCGTTCAATATCCATGATGAATGTATTTTTATTATTTCTAGGGGTTGGCATCAGAGAAACCTTTTTGCATTATTAAATTTGAGCAGGGAGAATGATAGCAAATAAGAGCATAATAAATTGCTTTATGTCCTAATGAATTAATTAAGCAGACATTTATTATAATGGTTGTTTTATAGACCCATTGTAAA
Organism: Macaca thibetana thibetana; assembly: GCF_024542745.1. Classification (NCBI taxonomy): domain Eukaryota; kingdom Metazoa; phylum Chordata; class Mammalia; order Primates; family Cercopithecidae; genus Macaca; species Macaca thibetana. The sequence continues at coordinate 47,964,794 of NC_065590.1, read as the reverse complement.
AATGTATGATTGTGTGGTGATACTCTTAGCTGGAGCCACATATGGCAACTCGGGTGAATGGGTTGTGACGTCTGTCAGATTGGAAAGGGTTCACCAGGTCTAGTCTGCAAATTCACAAGGATGCAATGAACCTTGCTGAGGTGTGAGTTTGGTGAAATATTATTGCTATGGCTAGCATGCAAGCAAGTTGAGAATCCTTTTGTTATTATTGTGGTTATGCATAAAAATAAAAATATGCATACCATGTGCAGTCAATAGCTTATATTTGTATAGTGTTTTTATAGTTTTTAAAGTATATTTACAGATGAATGCACCACAAAAAGAAACAGCAGGTTATGGAGGCTTACTTCAATTCAAAATTGTGTATCATTACCATTGTTTGAAACAGAAATATGTGTACACTTCAGAATAATAAGAGTAATGGCAAATCCAAGAGGCAGACAATTTTGGAATACGTAAGCTCTAAGTGTTTTGGATTATATTTATTTACTCAGAGCAAACCAAAAGCACCACAGGTCAAGGGTGATATCTGGGCCTTGTGATTACTTGAGCCATGGGTAATTGTCAGAGAAACAATTCATTCTTTATCTTGCTTCTTCACAGTGGGTCAAGTGACTCATCTGCTATTTTTCCAAAAATAATAATAATGAAATAATAAAGTAAGATAAAATAAAAGGCTGCACATTCTTCCTTTGCTTTGCTTTCCCATATGGTTTGGGGCATTCCTTTTCAGAACAGAGGTACCTTTGAATCACAGGTGTGCTTTGCAGGCACATGGCTTGGGATTCTGCATAGTCAGGAAATATTCCCTACTTTTAGGAAAAGGAAATAACAGTTGGAAAGAATTCAGAGAATGTCCATGGGGAGGGAAAATGGGAGCCTGAAGGGTTGGTTTCTGTACCTCACTAGAGGCATGGGGGCTATTTTTGGCCTCAAGTAACAGTGCTTTTCAGCACTGTTGAGTTTAATTCCTGCCTAAGTCTGGGCACTAAGACTGATTTTACAGGTGATTTGTAACATATTCAGGAAAGCACATTAGTTTAGAATCTGGGAATGCCTGAAACCAGTTACTGCAAATAAAGCAAACCAAATTCATCTCTAGCACCATCCCGGATTCTTCTCCCCAAGAATTCTGTATGCTGGATGGCCTCAAAGAAAGTGTCAGAAGGATTAGAAAATGGGAGGGATAGAGAAGGCACAAGGCTGGAGTATGATGATTGTTGAGTGCCCATGAAAGGCCTTGAGCCTGGCCACTGGCCAGCCCCGGAAAAGAACTGTGCAGGCCATGCAAAGTGCATCCATGAACTGGGAGCCAAACACCATGTGATCCAGAAAAATGCTTCCTCCCTCAGCAGGATGTCAAAACATTCATTCATTTCAGCGAAAATACATCAGTTTGACAAGTTCCTTTATATTTAGAACATGACAGCATCTGAGTGATTTGAGTTTGCTACTTTAGTACCAGTTGTTCAGATATATGTCTGGATTAGAGAAGGAATTTCCATTCCTAAAGGCCAGGCATCCCGCTGGGCACTTTGTTTATGTTCTTTTTTATGACCCACACCATAGCTTTACATGAGAAGGAGTGTAGGTCTACCGCAAATATGAGGTCACTGAAATTTGAGCAATTAAGTCAATGCCCTGGCTCACAGCTGGGAGGTGGTAGAGCTGGTATTCAAATACGATTATGATGCCAAAGTCTCTTGTTTTTATTCTAGGGTTAATCTTTCTCATAGACAGAGAGACAGAGAAAGGGAGACGGTGATGGAGAGGAAGATGGAAAGAGAAGCATGGGGGAAGAGGAAAAGAGAAAGGGAGATAAAGACAGGAGAAGGGAATGAGAAAAGGGAGAGTGAGAGACAGTGAGGAGAGGAGGAAGGGAAGGAGAGAGAGAAAAAAAGGAGAGAGGAGAGAGAATGAGAGAATTTGAATCTTCAAACCAAATATAAAGGAAAGTAAATGTGATCGAAAATGTTCCTCTATCTTTTCATACTGCCACTCCAACTGAGACTGGATACTATCTTAACATTAACAAGAATCACATGTAAGCCATTTATGTTTACTCTTGAGAGTTACAGGAAAAAGTTTGATGTTACATGACTTCTGGTCATTGCCTTTCTCAGAAGGTTTATCAGGGTACACAGGTAATGAAGCCTCAAGCCTCAGGATTATGCTCTTTGGACCCAGACAGAATTATGTATATATTAAATCTTGATCATTTACTAGCTGTTGTTTCCTAAAGCAAGCCACTTAATTTCTTTGAATGTTCAATTATTATTATTGTTGTTATTAATATTATTATACTTAATAGACTCAATCATAAAACTTCATGAAGCACAGTAAATTCTCTCAGGTCTCTGGTCAAAATGCAAATTTGTATAGTCCAGACCATAAACCAGGCAGAATCCAATCCTCCTATGTCATTATCCACGTTGCATAAAAATGTGACACTGATTGCCTGGGCCGCAGAGACACTGAACATGAAACCAAAAGCTGTAAGTGGCAGTGATTGGCCTCTCGCGTTGTGATTGTGTGGAGCATGGTAAGGTGTTTGACTATAATGAAAGGAATCTACATGCCTTACATTTGTCTTGGCTTTGCAGTGAATAAGATTTTCTTCTTTTTCTTTATTTTTTTTTTTTTTTGAGGCAGGGCCTCCCTTTGCCCTGGCTGGGGTGCTGTGTTGCGATCATTGTTCACGGCACCCTCAAACTCTGGAGCTCAAGCCATCCTCCCACCTCAGTCTCCCAACGTGCTGGGATTACAGGCATAACTCACTGTGCCCAGCCCAAGAATTTTTACTTCAGTGACTCCCTGTGAGTTTCATAATTACCACAAGACGTAAACACTTTCATTGACATGTTGCAGATGGGGAAATTGAGATCCAGTGACATTTGAAATGACCTGCCCAAAGCCAGAAATCTGTAACAGAACAGGACATGAAACTCGCATTTTCAGTTTCTTGTGTTCCTTTGGGGTCTGGAATTTCAGAATTGAATCTTAAAGTGAGGTATTTCAAGAAGAGGATGGAATATTTTCTACCAAATTATTCTGCCAGCTAAAAAAACTAGAAGACACCAAGCTTTATATAGAATCTGGATTCATGAGGTGAGTTGACTGATACATCTTTAAAAAAAACTCACAGTTATAAGAATACTAATACCACTTACATTTATATAGGGCTTGGATTCCAGTGATTGCATACTTGTCCTAAAAGCAAAGGCTAGCTTTTCAGGATTTTGCCCAGGGCCCTGGCATCCACCAGGGAGATGACAGTCTACTGTTAGCTTCTGTGCAGTGACCTATCATGACAAAAAAGAAATTTCACACAGCCCAAGCAACTGACAAAACAGTTCACCTTTCAGGGAAAATGTAATATTTTCTGATAAGCAGCTTATGCTAGTTTTCTTAGCAAATAGCCTGGAAGCATTTCTGTCTGTGGCATTTCTAGATGTGATAAGTTGAAGGGAACCCTTCTGACCATGCCATAGTTAGGCAGGCCCTTTTCGTTCAGGGGACAGCTATTTGGAAAGATCTAAACACGTAACAATTTGAAAATGATATAAAATAATTGATCACAGAGACAGCCCAGAGCATGCATTGTTAACAGAAACACATGTACCTGTTTATGGAGTTGTAAACAGAGACGTGTGTATTTATTGTCGGAGTTGGAGGCCAAAGCCTGAGGCAAGATTAGGTCAAAGCCTTGTCTCTTTTGCACATGGCCATGAATAAAAGCAATGCACATTTTTAGTAGCATTATTCTCCAATGTGTGTTCAAAGAACAGGGACAAGGTGGTAGGTGTTCCCATACTAGGCTTCGTTTGCGCTCATCACAGAAACATAATGAAGAGATATTGTTGCCATTTGGTGAATGAAACACTGAGGACCAGGATTGTTTAGAAGCTTTCCTTATTTTAGGAAACTAATTAATAGTAGAGTTATGATTTCAACCACCTGGTTCCAAAGCCCAGGGTCTCCACCATGTCACTCTTTCTCCAGAAGGGAAAGAAGAGAGAGGCATTGTGCAGACCTGACCAGGTGTCTGCTTCCTGTGGCGAGAACACTCTCAGACTGCTCCAAAGACAAGAGATCTTGCTATGTTTTGCCCCTTTCTAATTACACAAAGCAAACTTAAGGAGGTGCCATATCTCCTCACATAGCTAACTGCCAAGAGCCTGGTCAGACTCTGGAAAAAGATGAAGACAATTCTTTGGGGAAATTTCCAAGTGACTTACAGTCTTTGCATTGCAAAGAACACTACTGTGCCTACCCTTTGCTTTCATAAATTTGGTTGCAGGCTATTTTGAGGGAAAATGCATCCCATCTTCCCTTTACCTTGCAGGTATTCAGTAACTATTAGACCACATTTTAAAATGAATTGTGTGCACTGATGTTAGAGAAGGTTAGACTCTCTGAGCTGCCACCAGTGACATATGACTACAGTGACAGTCAGTCAGCGGTATTCAAACTGAATTAATCAGACAACACAGCCTACTTCAATGTGACGTTTAGAGGGAGGAGTGATAGCTACTTATTTACCAAAGGGATGTCACTGAACCATCTTTCTATCTAGAGATAGCCTATGGCTACATAATCCTTTCAAACCAGCAGTAGAGCAATAAACTACACTCAGAGCCAGGTCTTTTAGGCCGGTTCCCTCTTGTTCTCTCCTCTCATTCCTCAAGTTGGCTCTGGTTATTTTATTTTTGGCAAGGCCACAGGATAAAGTAGGGGTTCGAATCCCTTCTATGGGGACTGTGGGGAGACAGACAGCCTTTGGAGTCGGAGGTGCTTTCTCTGATCATTCTCAAAAGTGAACATGCACATGTATCAGCACCCAGGAAGGAAGGAAATATGGTAATAATGGTGGTAGCGGTACCTTAATTTCACAAATATGTAATGCTAATTATATAAACAGTGGAGAACTCTGAAATCTCTTCATCATGTGTGTCATACAATGGAAATATTATGCAGCCTAACTCGACATTATACAGTAATAATGTTATTTCACATTGGCTAGTTGACAAGCATGGGCCAATGCTGTCTATCAAACAAAACTGTTGTGCCAGATTGTATCTTGGCGATAAGTAGAAGAAGAGCCACCCGGAGTCTGTTTGTGTATTAATCAAGGCATCAGACTCAGGCCATTTCTGCAGGCATATCCTTTACTAAATAATTTGTAAATCTGCTGGTTATCAGGTGTCTTAGTTACCTCCAGCCACCATAGCCAAATATTGTAGTCAGAGTGGCTTCAATAACAAAAATGTAACAATTTATTTTCTCACAGTTTTGTAGGCTACAAATTTGAGATCAGGGTTTCAGCAGGGTGGGGTCCCGGTGAGGGCACCTGTGCTGGCTGGCAGATGACCACCTTCTTGCTGCATTTTCACATAGCAGAAAAGAAGATAGAGACACATTCTCTGGTGTCTTTTCTGATAAGGGCACTAATCCCTCACAAGGGCTCTTCCCTTGTGACCTCTAAACCAAATTCTCTCTCAAAAGTCACATTTCTAAATACTATTACATTGGGAGTTAGGCCTTCAACATACGAATTTAATGGGGGTGGGGATGCCATTCAGTCCATAACAACACATTATAGCTGGATATTTGTTGCTGAACCCCCAATCCTCCTTTTCTCATGAAACTTTTCTTTAAGCTTCAACTTAAGTGTGTTTTAATGAGTTTTTGTAGTTGGTTCCCTTTTTTTCCTAAGAATTTAGAAAATCGTCTTCTTGTAACTCCCTAAACCATCATGCCACTCACACTTAGACAGGTGAGGCATATGCCACACAAATTTACCATGAAGGGAAGTAAATCGCTTTGCAATCAAACTTGGTGAAGACTTATGGAGTGATTATGACAGTTGTCCCAAGAACAAGTACTTTACTTCTAGAACAGACCCAAAATAACTTGTACATTTTTGTAAGTCACAATTCCTCCTTTCTACCTAATGCTTAACTCACACACTTTTTTTTAACTTTCCATAATAGTCGCGGTGGAATAAGAATATTCAGATCTCAGTGCCAGAGAAGTCTAGGATCTTAGTCTGAAGCCAAACTTAGAGTAACCATATCTGTTGAATATCTTTTGAAAGCAACACTGATGATTTTCTTCATACAGCAGCTAGTGTTGGACTATTTCAGATGAGTTGTTGGACAAAAATGCCCTCATTCTTTAGGTGATATGTATCTAGATGGAAATCAAAGGTGAAATTCTTTTTCTTCTTCTTATTTCTTTTTTTTTTTTAAAGAATTGCAAAAAGCCTGAGAAGCTTATACCATTGAAGGAAGAGATTATTGAGTAATTACCAGTCAGGACTGACTTGTTAAGAGCTTGGTGAAACTTGAAGGCTGAGTCTACATAGCATAAAGTGAAGAGGGTATTTGGTAATTATTATTTAATTTGAGCAATCTTTGCCAAGAGGTCCTTTTACAATTAATTAGTCTTCATTTAAATACAATTTCATAAGTGGACCCCCAAGTATCACCTCAGGAGAAAAATGCAGTACCAATAATGATACTATATCAAGAAATATCTTAATGGAATCTATGACGTGGCACAAATAATTATCCAAGGCCAAAACAAAGCAATCCTTAATGCTGAGACTATTAGTCTCATATTCCTGTTAGAGATATATTCCTCTAGCTCTCTCTGCAAGGAAGAGAAATATTCAAGGCCCATATAGAAAGAGTAATTAGTAAAATGCTTTAATTAGTGCAGATTAATTTTGCTGTGTGATTTGAACCTAGAAAATGTCATTAAGTAAACTTTTCAAGATTTATCAAGGAATTTTTTTCTACAAGTTTGTGGTGCAAATAGAGAAGACCTTTTAATCTGACTTGGAGGAAATCCAGGATTGGAGGATAATGCACACTTATTGCAACAGTTCATATATATATATGTGTGTGTGTATATATATATATATTCATATATATTTATATATAAATATATATATTAAAGTTCATATATATATATATAAAAAAAAATGCAGCTCAATTCATTTCAACTACCTATAAAGTACATATGCATATGACACCTACTCCGTCCCAGGCACTGTGTTTTCTAGGTAATGAGCTGCTGCTAGATGGCAAATGCTTTATAGGCAGGAATCACATCTTAATAGGCATTGCATCTCTGATGCCTAGCAACAATATTCAAGTGCGAATGTGGCAGTGTGTTTGAGGAATGCAGTCCTGGATAGGATTTAATAATGAATGCTAGGGTAGTAGGACATGGGACCTGAGCATGAAGGACCTTGAATACAGTCAAGAGAGTCTCAGAAAATAATGATATAGAGACCAGAGAATGTTTCTGTAGTATAGACTGCAATCCACCTAATATTCATGCCATTATCCAGTACAACAGTCAGCATTTTTTTTTTTGTAAGGAGTAAGATGGTAAATATTTTCTGCTTTGTGGGTCACAGGATCTCTGTTACAGCTACTCAGCTCTGCAGACACTGCAGCAAGGAAAGCAGCCATAGACAATATGTAAACAAATAGATTAGATGGATTTAACCCATGGGCCACAATTGGGCAACTTCTGATCTAATTTGATGTTAGCTATTCTGTTTTCTAACAAAAGACCATTTGACTGAAATCTGAATGGGAACAGCAATTCTTAATGAATAGTGTTATTACTGTTTTTGATCACACACACTATATGTGGATCAACCCCCCCAAAATAAATGACAATATAACTTAAAAGTCACGGCACCATTAAAACCTATATTTGTAATATTCAAGTTGAATTATAGATGTATGAATTGAGCGGTGAGTGAATACTGCAATGATCCTACCAACAAAAATGGTCAAACAAAAAAATTGAATCTCAGTGACTCGTTTAGACTAATTTAAAGACAAAATATCAAGAAACCATTCAATTTTTCTGAGAGCTCTGCATCCGCTGCCAGATGACCCTCAGTGTGGAGGCAAAGACAAGCCAAGTTCTTTGATCCTTGCTATATTTCCTCAAAATAAGGATTTGAACCACATGAGGTGCCTGGTCAGATTCTAATGTGAGCCCCCTTGCCATACTTTCAGTCTGTGAAGGAATCTGAACCCTTCACTGTATGTGGCTTAACAAGTAGCCCAACCTCTGGCAAGAGGTTTTGAGAGTACAGTTTGACCCTCGAAGTCTGCTATAAACAAACATTCAGAACTTTTACCTCTTCCCAAATATATTACAAGATTTTTGCACGTTTGAAAATGTGGTAGTAATAATGATAATGGCTCATCAGAGAACTGGCTGTCGCCCTCAAGGTGAGTGAAGAACGAGTGACATTTCCTGTGCTTGTCTTCTACGCCGTCTCCCCCAGCTTCTTTTCTGCCCGGGTGGGATGTTTCTCTTTGTCGTAGTTTTTGAGTATTTGAATGGTAGATCACACACCTTTAAGGCTGTTATTTTCAAGTTTTAATAATGTTTTGCAACTCACTTCCTGTTTCTCAGCTGCCAACCTTGCCAAAAGCATTCCTTGTCAGGTACTAATTTGGGTGACGTGAGGACCACTTGATCTAAATTTTTGGTGGGTAATTACTGAGTCAGAAGTGAGTAATTTTTTGATATCCAGTGGCAGTCAGAAAGGTGGGTATTTTACTAACCACTCATTAGAGATTCTCCAGTAGTGAAATGTCCTGAATTTTGCTCTGTTTGCAGACAGAAGAAAAATCTGACGGCTTGGATGAAGAGTAAGTTCCTGCTTATTTTGGCAGTACTTACAAGTATATTGAAGTTTTTTTATTATGAACCAACTCCAGAGTTTCATTGTACCTGCAATATTAATTTTGCATTGATCAAAGTCTTATGCAATGACTTTTCGTTTTTTTAAAAAAAATTACAGAGATCTTATATTTAATTTAAAAAGTAGGTGAAGATATTTCAGTTATTAAGGATTTAAGAAATACCAGGAGGATTTCATAGTAAATTTTGGTACTGAAGAATAAAGAGTATCAGCCTTTCTCTGTAAGTGCTAGTTTGTTTTTTTTTTTTTTTTTTTTTTTTCATGTAATGGTTCTGGGTGAATACTTTCAGGATTTCTCAAACTGTTCACTTTATTTTTCTAACAGGGGAAATAAATAATAGTGATATTTCTGGTGAGAGATAAAAATCACTTAAACTTGAAACAAACTTGTGTACCCATTTATGAGAAGCGGTGAAAGCAAAGATGAATTTTTTGTTTTGGGAAATTTCTACTTTTACTAACAAACATTAACATATCAGATCATGTTTCTTTACCTGCAAACAAAAAGTTTTACTGAAATTATACACACTTACAATTTTTTTTCTTTCATGTTGTCCTATGGTTAAATCACAACTTTTTGTTGATTAGCCAAATTGTATAATATAAACTTACATATTTATAGTAGTTACATTATTCAAGATAGCATACCTAAAGATCCAGTTTGAAAGTAAAAAAAAAATTAATTTATTTGAATAAATTATTTTTAAAAATATTGTATAGAATAAATGCTGAATTAGTTTTCTATGACTATTATAATAATTTACCACAAATCATGTAGTTCAAAAATTACATAAATTTATTCATGGTTCTGGAGACCAGAAGTAATAAATTTATATAACTGGATATAATGAGCCTGAATTAACGTGTCAGCAAGGCCGTGCTCCTTCTGTAGCCTCTAGGGAAAAGTATGTTCTTGCCTCTTACAGCTTCTGGGGATTGCCAGCATTCTTTGGCTTCTGTCTGCATCACCATAATCTCTGCCTCTGTGCTCTTCTCCTTCTTAATCTCTCTCCTTCTCTTCCTCTCTCTCTCTCTCTGGGCGTGCATGTGTGTGTATGTGTGTTTGTGTGTGTGTGTGTAAAATGTCTCTGCATCTCTAAGGATGCACGTGATGGCATTTAAGTCCCATCTACATAATCTAGGGTAATCTCCCCACGTCATCAAGGTCCTTAATTTAATCATGTATGCAAAGATCCTTTTTTGCCATGTAAGGTAATTCGCAAGATCCAGGGATTAGAATAAATATGTTTGGGATCTTTTTTCAGCTGACCACAGGCGCTTATTAAACATTGGTACTGTGCAAGACAGGTTATGATCTACACCCTAATTAGAGCATAATCTTTTACAGGGGTTTGGAGAAAAATAAAATTCACACCTACTTGAGAGTAACAAGGATTGTTAGAGAAAAGAAAGTGTGAACTGTGCTCTGAAAATAGGTATGGATTTAAAAGCAAAAATAGGGTGGAGAGACATTTCTAATGAATGGAAGATTTTGACAGAAGTCCTAAAGCGGATAAATCTGACAGATTGTAGTGTTGGGTTCAAACCTTGAGTGATTTTATTTTTTATTTTTTTGAGACAAAGTCTCACTCTACCACCCAGGCTGAAGTGCAGTGGCATGATCTCAGCTCACTGCAACCTCCGCCTCCTGGGTTCAGGCAATTCTCCTGCCTCAGTCTTCCGAGTAGCTGAGATTATAGGCGCACCACACCTTGCTAATTTTTGTTATGTTTAGTAGAGATGGCATTTTGTCATGTTGCCCAGGCTCGTGCTGAACTCCTGACCGCAGGTGATTCACCCACCTTGGCCTCCCAGGGTGCTGGAATTACAGGTGTGAGTCACCATACCTGGCCAGAACCTTGAGTTCTAAAAACAGATTTCTGGGTTTGGTTCCTCACTTTGCCTTTTTCCAGCTATGAGTCTTTGTTTGATCTCTTTATACTTCAAATATTTCATATTTATAATGAAGATAATAGTATTCAACTCATAGGTTTTTTTGTATACAATCCTTAAGGCACTTATAATGGCATTTGCATATGGTAAAATATAAGTCGCTATTGTCATCCCTACATGTCTAATGTTTTTATTTTAATGTTTATTGAGTAATTGCCCCAATCCCCTTCAGAAGTAGGTAGAGGTACACACCTTCCATGAGGTACTGAGAGGAACTAAAGTTTCTCAAATGAATAATTTTCTTTATTAATCACAGCCCAGTTCTCTACAGCCCTGAGACAAATTGTAATGACGAGACTCCACTGTGATATTTTTACCTACAACACCTTCAAGTAGGAATGGGTAGGTATCGCTATAGTTCAACAATTCTGAGATGCACATCCTTTCCCTGTTAGGTTGTGTTTTACAATTACTGTATATCATAGCTTAATTGGGAGCAGTTTTTCTTTCTTAGTGGTACATTAGATAATGGCAAATTTTACAATCCACGGCACCTTAGATTTGATGAAATATGCGTTTAGTCCCATGTAGGTGGGGAGACTGAGATACTATATGCTCTGTTTTGAAGATGAGTCAAAGATCTAGGTTTAGGGATAACCTTCAAATTCTGACTCAGTCACATGTTTTCTTCTCCAGACCTAGCCTCTGTAGTAGTCTTTTTACAAGTCCCTTCAGCTGGGAAGGGGCAGCATGGCTCAGTGAAAAGAGCATGTGTTTTAGCATAGCATCTGGATACGAACTGAGTTCATATCCAGACTCTGCCACCAGCATGACCCTAAGCAAGTTGCCTGTCCTCTTCAAGCTTCGGTTAGCCCATTTGTTAAAATATATTGACAATACAGTTTTCACAAGGTCATAGTAAGAATTTCCTCAGCTTCCTATTACAGATGCAGAGGGCTCACCAAATATTCTATCTACTCATTCACATTTCCTTGCTGCCTTGCATCTAAGCAGGGCCATGTGACTAGTTCTAGTCAAGGGTTATGTGTGCCACTCTTGGCCAAGGTGTGCCACCCTGCAAGAGTCTCGACTCCTGAGAATCTGAAGGATCATATGTTCTGTATCATGTAGTTCATCCTGTATTTCTGAATAATTTTTGGGAGTAAACCCCACCTCACCCCTGGACATTCACATGAGACAGACCTGGAGCAAGAAGTAACTTTGTGCTCTGGTTAGCTCCTGAGATATGGAGATTATTTATAACTATAGCACGACATAACTGTTTTCATTTTACATTGCTGCATCACAATTTACCACAAACGTAGCAATTTAAAACAACCTGCATTTATTGTCTCACAGTTTCTGTTTGTCAGAAGTCTGGGTTTGGCATGAGAGGATTCTCAGTTTCAGCCCTCTCAGCTGAAATCAAGATTTGGCTCAAATGGCAGTTCTTGTCTGGAAGGGTCTTCTTTCAAGATTACTGGTTTTTGGGAGGATTCATTTCTTTAAGCTGGTAGGACTGGGATACCACTTTCCTTGCAGGCTGTTCTTAGCTCCTAGAGGCCATCTGCCTTTTTTATTATTTTTTATTTTTTATATATATTTTTTTGTCACATGGCTCCTTCCACCATCAAACCAACAGCTGAGCCCTAAGATTCTTTACATGTTTCCAATCGCTGATTTCCTCTTCTGCAACCAGAGGAGAATTTCTGCTTTTAAAGGTCTCATGTGATCATTTTAGAGCCTTAAAGATAATCTCTGTGTCATAATAGCATCTTGGTTTACAGAGTACCCAACACTTAGTAGGTGTTTAATAAATATTAATTTTCTCATTACCACACTCTCTGATCAGACATTTATCACCTATTATTTCAGGGCATATTTTATTTTTAAATTTTTAAACAAGGAAGTTCTATTAGTCCAGTTTCACACTGCTATAAAGAACTACGTGATACCAGCTAATTTACAAAGAAAAGAGGTTTAATTGACTCACAATCCCACATGGCTGGGGAGGCCTCAGGAAACTTACAATTATGGCAAAAGGTGAAGGGAAAGCAAGCATGTCTTACCATGTTGGAGAAAAAGAGAGAGAGAGCAAGGGGGCCACTGTCACACACTTTTAAACCATCAGAGCTTGTGAGAACTCACTCACTATCACAAGGAAAGCATGGAGGAAACTACTCCTATGACCCAATCACCTCCCACCAGGCCCCTTCTTTAACACATGGGGATTACAATTTGACATGAGATTTGGGTGGGGACTCAGAGCCAAATCATATCATTCTGCTCCTGGCCCCCTCCCAAATCTTATGTCCTTCTCACATTTCAAAACCAATCATGCCTTACCAACAGTCCTCCAAACTCTTAATTCATTCCAACATTAACTAAAAAGTCCAAATCCAAAGTCTTATCTGAGACAAGGTTAGTACCTTCCACCAGTGAGCCTGTACTATAAAAAACAAGTTAGTTACTTCCAAGATACAATGGGGGTACAAACACTGGGTAAAAGCTTCCATTCCAAATGGAGAAATTGGGGAAAATAAAGAGGCTACAGGCCCCATGCAAGTCTGAAAACTAGCAAGAAAATAGTTAAATCTTAAAGCTTTGAAATAATCTCCTTTGATTCCATGTCTCACATCTAGCACACACTGATGTAAGGGGAGGGCTCCCAAGATCTTGAGCAGTTCCACCCCTGTGGCTCTGCGGGATACAGCCTTCTTGGCTGCTTTCACAGGCTGGTGTTGAGTGCCTGTGGTTCTTCCAGGTGTATGATGTATGCTCTCAGTAGATCTACATTTCTGGGTTCTGGAGGATGGTGGCCTTCTTCTCACAGCTCCACTGGACAGTGCCCCAGTGAAGACTCTGTGTGGGGGCTCCATCCCCACATTTCCCCTCTGCATTGCCCTGGGAGTCCTTCCCCATGAGGGCTCCACCTCTGCAGCAGACCTCTGCCTGGATATCCAGGCATTTCCATACATCCTCTGAAATCTATGTGGAAACTCCCAAACTCTTGTCTTCTATGCATTCAGAGGCCAAACACCATGTGGAAGCTGCCAAGGTTTAGGGCTCCTCTTTACTTATGTAAATTTTTGCAGCTGGCACCTTAAATTTCTTCCCAGAAAATGAGTTTTTCCTTTCTACCACATGGTCAGGCTGCAAATTTTCCGAACTTTTACTTGTTGCTTCCCTTTTAAACATAAGTTCCAATTTCAGACCATCCCTTTGTGAATGCATATGACTGTATGCTGTTAGGAACAGCCAGGTCAACTCTTGAATGCTTTGCTGCTTGGAAATTTCTTCTGTTAAATACCCTAAATTATCTCTCTCAAGTTCAAAGTTCCACACATCTCTAGGGCAGGGGCAAAATACTGCCAGTCTCTCTACTAAAGCCTAGCAAGAGAGACCTTTATTCCAGTGCCCAATTAGTTCCTCATCTCCAACTGGGACCACCTCAGCCTGGACTTCATTGTCTGTATCACTATCAGCATTTGGTCAAAACCATTCAACAAGTCTCTAGGAAGTTCCAAAGTTTCCCACATCTTCCTGTCTTCTTCTGAGCCCTCCAAACTGTTCCAACCACTGCTCATTACCCAGTTCCAAAGTAGCTTCCACGTTTTCAGGTATCTTTATAGAAGTGCCCCACTTTCCTGGTACCAAAATTTTGTATTTGTTCACTTTCATACTGTTACGAAGAACTACCTGAGACTGGGTAATTTATATATATATTTATAAAAGAGGTTTAATTGACTGAATATTCCACATGGCTGAGGAGGCCTCAGGAAACTTACAATCATGGCAGAGGGGAAGGGAAAGCAAGGACATCTTATCATGGCAGGGCAGGAGAGAAAGAGAGTAAGGGGAAGAACTACCATACACTTTTAAACCATCAGATGTTGTGAGAGCTCACTCACTATCATGAGAACAAAATGGGGGAAACCATCCTCGTGATCCAATCACCTCCCACCAGACCCCTTCGTTAACACATGGGGATTACAATTTGACATGAGCTTTGGATGAGGACACTGAACCAAAACATATTAGAAGTGTTAATAGTCTTAGTTTCTTTATCTCCTGCTCAGAGAAACAAAATTTCTGTTATAAGTTTATTGAAAATCATGTCACACAATTTTCTATTATTTATATAAATATATAAATACCAGAACAAAAGACTGTGACTCTATGTGTGAATGTGCATGTGCATGATTATGTGTGTGTGCATGATTTTACATAAGTAACATCATTCTAAATGTATGCCTTGCAATGTGCTTTTTCGCTGAAAAACAAATATAGATGTTTACATACTGAAGTGTATGAAGCACATCATTGTCCATAGTTGTTACTTCTATCAAAGTCTGTTTAGCAACTTCCATGGTAGACACTTAGGTTGATTCAAAACGGCTATCACTAATATTTTCACAATGAATATCCATATATATATATATATCTTTGATTACATGTACAAAAGTTTCAAGTTTTATGGTGAAAACTGGATTTGTTGGGCTGTAGTATATGTATGTTTTAAATTGTGACCAACGCTGCAAAACTGATTCCTTCCAAAATGTCTGTAACAATTTTAACTCCTTCTAGTATCTGGTTAGTGCAAAATAATTGCGGGTTTTGCCATTACTTTTGATGGCAAAAAAACGCAATTACTTTTGCATCAACTTAATAATTTAGAGGAATACCTGTTTCTACACAGTCAGTGTCCTCTAAAGGGACAGAATTAATAGGATACACACACAAACACACACACACACACATATATATATGAAGGGGAGGTTATTAGGAGAATTTACTCACACAATCACAAGGTGAAGTCCCACAATAGGCTTTCGGTAAGCTGAAGTGCAAGGAAGTCAGTCCAAGTCCCAAAACCTCAAAAGTAGAGGAGCCAACAGTTCAGCCTTCAGTCTGCAGCTGAAGGCCCACGAGCCCCTGGCAAATCAGTGGTGTACTCCAAGAGTCCAAAAGCTGAAGAACTTGGAGTCTGATGTTCAAGAGCAGCAAGCATCCAGCACGGGGAAAAGATGAAGGCAGGAAGACTCACAAGTCTCTCTCTCTCTTGGCCACCACGCCCGGCCAAGTCTCTCTTTCCAATTTCTTCTGCTTGTTTTATTTTAGCTACACTGGAAGCTGATTAGATGCTGCCCACCCAGATTGAGTGTGGGTCTGCCTCTTCCAGTCCACTGATCAAATGTTAATCTCCTTTGGCAATACCTTAAACAGACACATCCAGGAACAATACTTTGCATCCTTCAACCCAGTCAAGTTGACACTCAATATTAACCATCACAACATACCCAGCCGGGCGCGGTGACTCACGCCTGTAATCCCAGCACTTTGGGAGGCCGAGGCAGGAGGATCACGAGGTCAGGAGATTGAGACCATCCTGGCTAACACAATGAAACCTCGTCTCTACTGAAAATACAAAAAATTAGCCGGGCGTGGCAGCATGCGCCTGTAGTCCCAACTACTTGGGAGGCTGAGGAAGGAGAATGGTGTGAACCCAGGAGTCCAAGCTAGCAGTGAGCCGACATCGCGCCACTGCACTCCAGCCTGGGCGACAGAGGGAGACTCCGACTCATGAAAAAACAAAACAAAACAAAACAAAAACATACCCATACCAACACTTGATGTTGATCAAAGTTTCGTGTATGAATGGGATATTTTACCATGGTTTGAAGATCATTAGTTGATACTGTTGGAGCTTGTTTGTTGTTTACATTCAGGTTGCAAGGAACTTCAAGGTGTTGAACTGTACATTCTGTGCTGTGTATAGACTTCATCTTAAGTGTCTTCAGTTCCTGAATACTTATGCTTACTTCTTTACCCTTCCTTTGAGATCTAAGAAGGAGCCATTCCTCTTGATATTCTTTTTTATGTCCTTGGGGTTTATTTGAAGTCATCAACATCTTGGAAGGTCTTAGATGGGAAATAGTAAAAAAGAGAGTAGTAGGAGATAATACATTAAAAATATTAATAATAAAATACACCTTATTGCCGCCTGCCTTTGATGAATCTGATATTATCAACTGTTAACTGTGCACATGTACATGTGCAAGTGACTTTGTAAAGAGACTAGAATAGCTAGCCCAGGACAATAGGTTAAGACTAAAAGAGTGGGAAAGACACTCTTTTTAATACACATTGAAGGCACCATTGGCTAGTCCAATGCCAGCATATCTTTTGCTATCTTCTGGTACTAAAATTCTTTTAGTAAATATGGAATTAATGGGGAAAATATTGATTTTGGTTGTTAATTTGATTTCAAAAATTGGTTTCCTGCAATCTTAGTAGAGTAAGTCCAAAACGTATCTGTTTATTCATTTATTCGTATTAAAATAGCAATTCTAGAAAATATTATCTGGTATTAATCTGGTGAATAGTGTTATAAATGCCAGAGTTTATGTTTATTATACTTATTAACTGGTCCTGATATCTCATAAAAATAAAATAAATGGCAGGGTTAGAAATGTAATACTTTGTATAATTCTTCAAATCTTTAATATTCTGTTTATTAAGTTTTTATTGAAATACAATACATGGAGGACAGAGTGAGTGAGCTGAGTTTCAGAGCTATACAACAGCTGAGCTCCAGCATTCCTAGGAGAAAAATTGTCATGCTTCTATTTCTTTTATAAAACTCTTAGACTTCTAAAGTTCTCTACATTCCTGGGAATTTGCATTTAAGAGGGAAGTCACTTTTTTTTTTAAGGAAGTGCGTTCATCGAAGATAATACTGTCCACTCAACCAGAGCTGATTGCATTTACCACTGTTGCCTTCACACAGGGACAAAAACAACCTTAGCAGTGAGCAACAGGAGCAAGGAAGCAAATCATGATAGAGGCTTAGAGAAGCATAAAGGTAGAGAGAGCATCTTGGTATTTCTTGGGGGAAAAAATAACACTGGGTTTTGCATCATCCTCCCTTCACCTAATAATAATGGTGTTATGCATGGCATATGCCTCTTGTCATACACCATTTGTGGGCACAAAGTAGCTAAATTGAAATCGGGGCTTGGAGTAGAACATTTATGAAAGTCTAGCTTAATTTCAATAAATAATGCTGGGTTGCAGCAAGGCCTGAACTTCTCACTTTTGCATCATGCAATGGACAGAATATTTGTGTTTCCCCAAAATTCATATGTTGAAATTTTAACCCCCAAAGTGATGGTGTTAAGAGGTGGCACCTTTGGGAGGTGATTAGGTCATGAGGGTGAAGCCCTCATAAATGCGTTTAGTAAGTTTATAGGAGAGACTCCCAAGAGTTCTCTCACCCTCTTACTGCCATTTAAGGATACGATGAGATAACGGCAGTCTGAAACCCAGAAGGGAGACCTCACTGGAGACCTTACCAGATCCTGACCATGCTGGCACTGTGATCTTGGACTTCCAGACTCCAGAACTGTGAGAAATACAATTTTGTTGCCTATAAGCTATGCAGTTCATAGTACTTTGTTATAACAGTTCAAAGTGACTAAGACATATGGGGTATAATGAAGAAGCAGCCCCGGTATTAAAATTTAGAAGTAATGTCCTCTGTCTGGCAATCTAGCCCTTTGGTAAGTTGCTTAGCCCCTTTGTATGTTTTCACAACTGGACAGTGATAATGTCAATGATTGCTTTTATATTTCCCTGGCATATTAGAGCAAATAAACTAATTATGGTAAAGTGCTTGAGAGCTTCCAAAGTAGAGCAAGATATCATTACAGCAATACTAAAGTATTCCATATGTACCTCAAATAGAAATTGTCACATTTCTTCTTTCTCTCTAATCTATGTGCCAACAGTAACCTACACAGTAGAGTAATGTGTAGAATAGGCACAACAAGGAATCGCTTTCATAGGATAAATGGAAAAATTCTAGGAATACCCTCAGTGCCTAAGACTGGGAATAGGGATTACAGAGTCTTTTCTATAGATCTAATTGAAACTATAAGAAAAAAAAAAATAAGGCGTCCTCTAAGAGAAAGAATACAGTACTGGAACAGTTTAAGAATGGGCCTAGAATCTATCAGTAGTTAGCAAATTTTTTATATAGAGGATCAGACAGTAAATATTTTATATTCTGCATGCCATATGGTCTCTGTAGCAAGTACACATATCTGCAGTTACAGCACAAAAACACCCATAGACAATACATAAATGAATGAATGTCATTGTGCTCCAATGAAACTTTATTTGTAAATACAGGTGGTGAGCAGGTTTTGGCTATAGTCCTCCAGTAACCTATGTGATTGACATGTAGTAGAGGCATAATAAAGATTCATTGAACGATTAATAAGTTACTACTTTTCATCGTTTACTCCTTCAGATTAAATTTTGTGTTCAGATCCTGTTTCAATACACTTTCGTGGGGTGCCCAAAATGTATCAGGCACTGGGCTATTTTATCTGACATTTTTAACTGATTTTCTTTCTCAGCCTTGCTCTTCTTTATTTTTTACCTTTTGTTTTCCAGTTGCTTCTGTTTAGTTGCTAATTTTGACTGTCAAAATTTCTTCAGAAGGGCCTGAAAGTCCAATAAGCATATGGGGGAAAATAAATAATCAGTGTTTTATATGAATATGCATTTTTGATATATTTATTTTACTGAAATTTGTCCTTTAAATGAGACTTTTTTTCCCTTTAATAGGCATTCTCTGTAATAGCAGTTTTGCAAAATGCTCCTTGAACAAGGATTCCTTGATCAAAAAACCTTGGGAAACTATGTATTCTGTCTGTCTGAGAGTCAATCACCAAAGGCACTATGATGTACAGTAAATAATCTGTTTTAATCTGTTCAGGCTGCCATAACAAATACCATAGACTAGGTGACTTAAACAACAAAAATTTATTCTTCACAGTTCTGAAGGCTGGAAGTCCAAGATCAAAGTGCCAGCTAATTTAGTTTCTGGTGGGGATCTTCTTCCTGGTTTGCAGATGGATAGATGCCTCCTTGCTGTATCCTCACTTGGTAAAGAGAGAAAGCACAGCTCTTGCGTCTTCTCTTCTAAGGGCACTAATCACATTCACAAGGGGTTCACCCTCACACCTAACTACCTCCCAAAGACCCCACTTTGAAATACTATGATACTGGGGATTAGGGCTTCAACATATGAATTTGGTGTGAGAGGACACGTTCACATTCAGTCCATAGCAGAATCAAGGAATTCTGATAAGTTTTGTTTGATCCTCTCTTGCAATGGTCCACATTCGAACAACAGCAAATAGCATTTGGTGCAGGATTGCAGCAGGTACACAGGCCTCTGTTCTCTCAGAGTCCAGCAGAATTGTGACAGAAGTACGCTGGAGCAGGGAATAGCTGGATAAACAGAGGGGTTGTATTCCTGTAAAGGGTTCTACAACCCTGTTGCTCTCTCTTTGTATGTTGTAAGTATGAGAACAGTCTTCAGTGAAGAGAAGTGAGCTCAGGCACCTAGGAGTCTAAGCTTAGACACTAACCATTGGGAGAATTGCTAGAAATATCAGTTGTCCAGCACTTGGAGACTTGGAGGAGCCCAGACCTCTGGGTATAGAGTCTCAGCACAGCTCCTGTTGCTGAGAGCAGAGAGAGCTGCTATACCTCTGGGGAGTTGTAGCCATCCCTGATGAGAGAGCTGGAGCCACTCTTCCTACTAGCTCATTTTGAGGCATCAAGGGAGGGAATCCCATAAATGCAGAGTCTCCTACTGTATTTGAATATGGAAATCCACCCTTCTTTTCTGTATGAATGCATGGGTATTGTTTTTTATCCCATCAAATAATAGCATGTAAAACCAGTGTTTTGTGAGACATACTTTGACAATACTCTATTAAGGTTACTTTAGGAAAGTAATTTTTAAAATGGCCACAAAAATTTACAAATTTTGGTATCTACACCCTTTGCAATGTAACTTTGTGACTCCTCCCATGAAAAGGTGGAGCCACCTTCCTCTACTCTTGATCCGGGCTAAGGTTGTGATTTATTTCAGCTAATAGAATTCGGCAAAGGCCATGGTGTGCCAGATATGAGGCTAAACCTCAAGAGACCTCGAACATTTTCACTCAACTCTTGGACCCCTGTCATCACCATGTGAATAACAGCTAGCTGGCTGGATACTGAAATAACGACCCAGTCTTTCAAGAATCCCAACCATCAGACAATAGTGAGGCCATCCTATACAAGCCAACTCCTAGCTTACCCCCCAATATCTGAGAAATCCCAGCCATGGCCAGCAGAGCTGATGACACAATCCATAGCTGACAAGTGTAAGACCAGAACCACCCAGCTGACTTGTAGACTTGCAAGCAATAATAAATGCATCGCATTTTCAGCCCTTGTGTTTTGGGGTTCTGGTAGCTTTGGGCTCTTAATATGCAGTACCAGCTGCTGACACAGCTACTAATTGTTGACCTTTTAATACTTTATTCCTTGTCCATGAAATCAAGGCTAAGAAATGACTTTATTGCAAGTCAAAATTGAATCATGCACATCAAAATGATAATCAATGAAGAGTGCAATATTAAGAAAATATGCCCTAGCCAAAGGATTATTCTAGATGTATTGTTTTGACTCAGCATGGACAACATTGTAGTCATATACAAATAATGTAAAATTAGTGTGTAGGGAATCTCAGTGATACAGAAGAGGCATATATAGAGATAATTTTATTTGTCTGTTTCTCTCCCTTGAGGCTTCCCCTACTAACTGTCAAACCTACTAGGTATCAGGTAAAATATCCATTGAATCAGGCACCATTTCTGGAGATGTCTTTCCATCCTGAGTTGCTTTAATAATCTATTTTTTGTTTGGAAATAACAATGAATAATATTGTGGAAAAATTGCTTTTTTGTTCTTAGGTTTGAAGCTTGGAAGGCAGAAGAAGAATCTTCTTAAATAACCAGGAAGCTAAAAACAATAAAATGACAGAGACATTTCCTCCCTCCTCCACTCCAAGTTTCTGTCCAGGGGGAAAATATTGAAGCACAGAGGCCTCTCTCCTCTCACAAAAGCATTCATGGGTAAACAAATCGGTGCCATCTTCCCCGTGCCCTGAGAAGCCATGAGTGTAGTGTGGGAAGAAATAATCTATCTTTTAGGGCAGCAAAGCAACTGTTGAGAGGCCGGTGGAAACAAGGGGCTCACTGGACCAGTGGAATTCCCACATCACACACTTGAGGCACTTAACTAGTGCTGCTGGCTGGGTTGCAGCCAGCTAATTGAATTTAAATTAATGATGTATCTTTCTTTTAGTTTAAGTTGCTAAATTGTATTTCCATGTTTGATAGCCATTTGCTAATTCTTGAAAAAACATCACATATATAATAATATGTTTGAATCCCTTGTGGCATTTTTTAAAAGGCTAACAAGTTATATATGATTTACTCATGCCCAAGAAACCTTAGTATAACCAGAAAAGACATTGGCTTATTGATATGAATTCTAATTCAGATATGATTTACAAAGACTGTATCAGAAACAAAAGGTTGGCACCCTCATTTAAAATTCCTTCTTTCTCAAAATGGAGAGACTTTGACTCACTTTCTTCTTTAAGAAAGAAAAGTAAATAGAGGTAAAGAAATAGCTAATTTTTTCATGACTAATAATTCTGATTTTTCTTCACTTAATCAAACATAATGCTTTTTTTCCCTTCAGCTCCCTGTACCCTAAATAATAGAGGTACAAAATAATTTACTCACAGCCAACTAATTTGAAAAACTAAATATGTAATCTTTTCACAGCATAAATGACTTGATTCTTTGCACTTTGCTAATTTGGAAAAAAATGCAAAAGGGTGCAAAAAATTAATGAAGAACACTGAAAGCAGATTCCTGAAGTTTTCCTCATTATGTTTATCTGTAGTAAATTTATCACAAAACAAACATAGACAAAATGCTTAATTTTGGTTTGTATTACATATGGGCATACTCTTTTCTTATACAATCTATTATAGTGGAAATATCTCAGCAATGAGAAGATATAGATTCTAGCTCCATCTCCAGAACTTAGGAGCCAAGTAAGTCCAAGCTGGTTGCTTAACACTTCTATACATGAGTTGATTCATGTGTTAAATGATTATACTAATATTAACTGTATAAAATTGTCCCTTGATTAAGCCACTTTTGTTCAACAAAATTAGCAATTTTATATGATTCAACCTAATACTGCTCTGTCTTACAGGCTTATTACGTCAAATAAAACAGTTTAAAACATTTTGGAATACTATAAAATATATATAAAAGCAAGGGTTTTATTATCCTAATGTATGTGTACAAGGAAAATCATTTGATGCAACTGTAATAATGATTAATATAGATTGCCACACATTCATTTGCCTGGGATGCAAAAAAGATTGAAGGCACTAGATAGCATGAACCAAGTTTTATGAATTCTCTTTTCTTCTCCATTAAGATTCCAAAACTTCCGTATTTTCATAGTAAATGATGAGTTAGGGACTGAACAGCAAGCAAATGACTCATTGTCTACCTGCAAGCCTGTCTTTATCCACAGGGAAGATGTGTCAGTGAACTGGCATCTCTCTAGCCACCATCTCTGATCAAAGCATCACAAATCTGGCCTAAATGTGTCTCTTCTTCAAAGACCTTAAAATACTAGATTCTAGTTCAAATGCAATCCATCTTAGGTATCCATAGATGACCAGATAGAAGCCTTCTGTCTTCAGCTTTCTCTCCAGCCAGGCACAAATACCTAGCTTCCTCTACTTCCTCTTGCCTTGTGTCTGCATTCTCCACCCGACACTCTATCCCTCACACCCCACAGCATGCTCTGATGAACCCAGTAGTTTCTCTTTTTTGATAGTTTAGGTCTTCTAATCCCAGCTCAGCCTCAGCAAGTTCTTGGAACTGAGCTCTTGTCGAAGTGGCCAGCTGATCTACAGAGGTAGATTGAGAAGTGGTGCCATGAAATGCATTGATGGGCTCCAGTGGTCTCAGTAAAAGCAAGCAACAGTTGCTTTCTGCTATGATTGAATGGTTGTCCCCTCCAAAACTCATGTTGAAATTTAATTGCCATTGTAACAGTATTAGGAGGTAGGACCTCTAAGAGGTATTAGGTGATGAGGGCTCCACACTCTGAGTGGGACTGGGGCCATTACAAAAGGGCAAGTTCACTCTTCTCTCACCCTCTTGCCTTCCACTGTGGGATAATGCTGCAAAAAGGCCCTAGTCAGATGCAAGGTCCTGGATATTGGATTCATCAGCCTCCAGAACTCTGAACCAGTAAATTTCTGTTTATTGTAAATTACCTAGTCTGTGGCATTCTGTTATAGCAACACAAAGTGGACTGAGTAAGATAATTTCCTTTCTTATGGCTTTGTAATTCATGGCTGTGGTCTCTCACAGGGCTCAACTTATTTTCTGCTTTAAGATTTTGTAAACTATTGTGCATTCTTGCAATTTTTTAAAAAAACTCACTGAAATAGGTCAAAGGCTTGTGCCCATTGCAGAGATACTGCTCTTAGTATCATGGACCTTTGGGTTGTTTATAATCAGTAGACACAATCCTTCCTATCACTTTAGATTTACATCTTTCTATTTGGGATCAACATAAACAGAGTCTCTTTTTTGATGCAACTTATTTATCAGATTTATATTCAAGTAATTACAACCTTTGCTCAAAAAATTCACTCCAACTTTAAAATTTAAGAGGGTTTATCATAATTAAAGGAATATAAAGAAGTGTGCTCTTAGACTGGAAAGTTCATTTCAAAGAGGATTTCCAAGAACTCTTTGAGAAATTGTAGCATTGTTGGAACATTTGTACTACCTCTCATGCTGCCTGTTTTTGAGGTAGCAACTCTCAATGGGCACAACAAAGACAGAGTTATATTTCAGAAGTTGCACCTCACACTATACGATGATGAAATTGTAAGTAGTCTTAATCATTTTGTTTTCTTGTGAACCCCAAATCAGTGCTTTTTAATGATCATGAGATCGACAATTGTGGTTTCCAGTAGATTAAAATAAATAAATATAAACAAAAAGCAAAACAAACAATTCAAACATTTTTCTCCAATCTAGTTGCTCCCTAGTGGTATAAACAGAGCAGCTGGGCAGAAGTGGCTGTTCTTGAGTCTGCAGGGATGGAGCCTCCTACAGACACATTTTATGTAACCATGGCATGGGTGCCCTTTTGCATTTTGCTAGCAAGAGAAGTCCTTATGTTGTAGTCTCATTGAAAGACAGAAGTGACACTGCACTCCAGGAGATATTTCCTGTTTAAACAAGTTACACGAAGATTATTTGAAGGGTAACAGCCAGGTTATGTACCCCATAAAAGTACAAATGATTTACAAATATTTAACAAGGAAAAAACTAATTATGCTGCTCTTGTCACAGAGAGGCCAGCCTCAGAAATGGTATAATCAATATGGGAATGTTAGCTGTAATACAGTCTGTCAGCTTTTTAACCAACCAACAACAACAACAAAAAATCAGAAAGTCTATAAACAAAGTTGAGCCCCCTTCTCTGGCCCCCTGAATGTTATGTATCCAGTCACATGTACCTTGGCACATATAAGGATTAGAGCATTCAAAAGTTATTTTCAAGCCCATTTGGGAAGGCCCATTTAGCCTGCGTTTAAAGAAATTCTAAGAGAACTGAGTGGCTTCACAATGGGTCACTGTACTCAAAATGTAACATTTCTGTCCTTTGGGCTCTAGTTAGTATTTCTTAGAATATTTGCCTTTTTGGACCAAACTCAGAAATTTGGCTCAGAAAAGTTTTTTATAATATGGGTATATTTAAAGGTGAACAGTGTTTATATTTTGCATGATTATTACACATCTACATAAATGTAATAATATAGATGTGTTAGTGGAAATCTCAGGGCCCAGGAAAATTGCCTAGTTGGGAAATATCACTCTGGAATGCTACACAAAAAGTGGTTCTCAGCAGCGTGTAAGGAGATCACATAATGGCCATGAACACAGCTGGGGGGCAGATTCTATAAGTTTAGTTCCCAGCTCTGGTCACTTACTCATTATGATCTTGGATAAGACTAATGTGCTGCAAATCTTTCATCTGAGAAATGGGGAAAATAATGGCACTTGCTTCATAGGTTGTGGTTTAACTGAGTAATACATGAAAAATGCTAAAGACAATCTGTAGTACATGATAAATACTCAATAAATGTTAGCTGTTAGTATCAAACCAAAGTTTTTGCCATTTGTAACCCATGTATTCCTAACCTTGTCAGCTTCTGGGTACAAAGGAGGTCACATTAATAGGTTGTATAGTTTGCACGATTATTATATATCTATAGTCACTAATTGGCCTAAATTTCACTAGTGTTTGCCAGCATCTGCATATACCTTTGGGAATTAAGCACCTTGTAAGACCCACATATGTCTCTCTTTCCCCAGCCCTCACCCGGCATTTCTGGGCTGTTTGACATGAGTTCATGGATCATCTCTTACTATTCATGTTGATGTTGACTCAACTTAAAGCCCCTCATGGAGGTGATTTGCTGCTGTAGCTGCTACCAGGATTTATGAAAAAGCCAAGGCTAGTGACATGGGTCCTGCCCCTCTCTTGCTGCTTCCAAAGCTACCAACCTGTCAGGAGTTAGCTTAGTGTCACGTTCCCTACTGTCTTCAGCACTTGGAAGCCCCTAAAGTAAAAACGCCTCTCTCCTTCACCATGGCACATTTTATTACCAGGGCACTAAAACCGTTATGTAGCAGCTCATTCACTTATGGTTCCTTTAAAAAAAAAAACCATTTAACCTCTGCCTACAGTCCCCTCTGCAAGGTTCAGGTATATGTCCATAGAGCAAAAAATCAAACCAAAATTGAGAAAAGTCCCATGATTTCCACTCAATTTCAGACTTTCTTCTCAGGCATCTGTCAAAAACAAACAAACAAACAACACACACACACACACACACCCCCCCAAAAACTAAGAACCAAATGAACAAAACCAAGAAACAACAAAAGCAAAAGAGCCACTTTCTCAGCCAACTTTTTTCAGAAATCAGTTTCTTGAGGCCCTGACCAACATACTAGTTCTTCACACATGCCCAGGTATACCTGAACACCAGCCTAGGCTCCACAGAGTCTCCCCTCCATGTGATGTAAATGGAATGGAGTATTTCTGTATTCCAACAGGATTTTCACCCCACATGGCTTAGGGAAACATGTTTTAACCCAAGGTAAATATCTGAACCCAGATAATACTGATGGCTGTGCCAGGGTTCCCTGTGTTACGTGTTCAGAGATGGAAATGCATTGTTGCTTCTGCACATAAAGTTCTCAGAGTTGGGCCATCTCTGATTTGTAGCTTTGTTTCAGTAGTTTGGGTTGGTTACCACATTTTACATTGTAGTAACTATTTTATTGCTACTGTCACAACAAAGCAAAGCAGCTATTATAACAAACTAAAGCTACATTTCTAAACCATCGCATCTAACCAAACTACAGTGCTATAACACCTAATTTACAGTTTATTCCAATTGCATGGACATGAGGAGTATACAATAAAAATAAAAAATATATACCAGATTCCATTGGCTGAGCTGGGCCAAGCGCTTTGAAGTTTGGGAGGATGGTTATAAAACAGCTGAGGTTCTGTGTTGCTCACAAGACTTCTATTTAGAGCTAGGCAGCTGAATACACATCAGGGTTGACTTAAAATTGTCCATGTGCTAGATTGACATCACACTCAGGTTCTCATATCTCTGTAGCCAAGCCAGAAGCCTGCTCCTCCAGGTTTGCTCAGAGTTGCCTTTTTAAAGCTGCAGGCACTGCTGTAAAGGGATTCCTAAAGGGCCCTGCAAGGTGAGAGAGTCTTGAAGATAACCCAATAGGCCAACCAGTTAAGGGTTTGGAGGAATGTAAGTACAAAGGAAGAAATGTAAAGTAGGATTTTTAAAAATGCCTTTATGAAAGTATACTTGTGTGTTTCCATTGATGAGTTGGCTCAGGTTAAAGTTAGGGGTGAGCTACCCTAAAAATAAATAAGATATGAAGGCCTGATTCCCTTTTCTCTCTTACAGGTTCAGATGGCCTTACTACTCCTCTCTTATCCAAGACTAATTCTAGCTTCATGATTCAATCACTTCCACATGAAAGTGTACAAGATTACTACAAGTAACATTATAAATCACATGTGTTAGTCCCACCTTTCCCCCTCACTACATCAGCCTGACAGGATGGGCCCTTTCTCTGAGCTTCCACAATGCTCAGTTACTCCACAAACTGTGGCTCATACATCAGCTGCATAGTATCATCATATGGTTTGTATGTTTGTCCCCTCCCAGTCTCATGTTGAAATGTCATGCCCAGATTTGAAGATGGGGCCTGGTGGGAGGTTGTTTGATCATGGGACAGATCCCTCAGAATTGGTTTAGCTCCATCCTCTGGGTGATGAGTGAGTTCTTGCTCAGTCAGTTCACATGAGATCTGGTTGTTTAAAAGAGCGTGGCACCTCCCACCATCACTATCTTGCTCCAGCTCTGGCCATGTGACATGCTGCCTCCCCTTTGCCTTCCACCGTGATTGTAAGCTTCCTGAAGCCCAGGGCAGATGTTGGCACCACAGTTCCTGTTAAGCCTGCAGAGCCATCTTTTGTTAATAAATTATGCACTCTCAGGTATTCCTTTATAATAATGAAAAAAATGTTCTAACACAGATCACACTCAACAATCTAGGTGAAGAGGCATTTGGGGGATGGAATGATGGATCACCATATAGTGGCAAAGGAGTAGAAGCTTAGAGTGATTCCCAGGTTCTGATGGTCATGGGTCTCCATGGTGGTGCCATTTATTGAGACAAAGAACCTGGGAGGGGTAGAGATTTGTGAGGTATGAGAGTCAATTGCCCCACTTTGTGTCTCCCTTGCACTGCTATTCATGTTTTTCATCCTAGCATGATGGTGTCCACAGCTCAGTGCCTGGAAAACATTTATTAATGACTATAGGAGCAGTGCTCCCCTTTAAACCAGGAGACAAGAAAGGCCTCAGATATGTTTTAGAAGGCAGCCCTCTGCCCTCTGCCCTGCCTTTGCCGGGCTACAGGAGTGGGTTCAAGCAAATGCTCTCACTTCCAGACCATGTTTCACATACCCTGAACCCGCTTCCAAGGCCAGCATAGACCATTCCCCTTACCGCTCCTTCCTGTGGGCAGACTACACCGGTGGTAAGTGCACATCTAGACTTCTGGAGTGGTTAAGTTGAGCCAACAGTGGCTGTTTGCAGGGGTAAGATGCAAAGAAGTTTGGATGTGCAGAGAGGAGAGTCTTCATAAGTCTGCTGTGACATGCAGTCTGTATGGAAAGCGAGGGTGTTGTGTCATGAGGCAGGATTTGGGGACTGAAGAACAGCCTTCCCTGGATCTCCAAGTTCCAGAGAGGAATTACAAAGAATCCAAAAATTTTAATTTTGAGCCTAAATTTCCAGGTTATTAAAAACAAATCTTAACAAAAAAGAGATAAAGTACTTATTACAATATTTTGTTAGCTTGATATAATTTAAATATTTAAATCTATGCTTCATGTACTTGTGGCCTGATTCCTATAAAAGAGGCAGGGCTGAATGGGGGATCTTAGAAGCACTGTGATCAGGGTACCCTAAGCATACTTCCTGGGATGTGGCACAAGGACTCCAAATGCAGAGCCTCATGACATTGGTGTGTCACTAAGTCAGACATGGAAAGAGAAATGCAACAGATTCAGGAAGCAAGAAATGGTCATAGGAAGTTGATCAGTTTATTAGTCTGTTCTCCAGCTATTAATAAAGACATACCCAAGACTGGATTATTTATAAAGGAAAGAGGTTTCATTGACTCACAGTTCCACAATGCTGGGAGACCTCACAATGATGGCAGAAGGTGAAGGAGGAGCAAAGCCACAACATACAGGCAAGAGAGCATGCACAGGGGAACTCCCTTTATAAAACCGTCGCATCTCATGAGACTTATTCACTATCATGAGAACAGCGTGGGAAAAACCTGCCCCCATGATTTAACTACTTCTCACTGGGTCCCTCCCGTGATATGTGGGGATTATTACAATTCAAGGTGAGATTTGGGTGGGGACACAGAGCCAAACCATATTAGACAGCAAGAGGGACTTGGTTCCTTTCTCCTAAATTATTTTAATTTCCCAGTAACTCAGTCCCAGTCTGCTGTCTTCAAACTTAATCTATTCTCTCTGATCATATCATGCTATTTTTTTTTCTTAGTATTTGAAAGAATAACATTACAGTATAGTATTATATTTGTCTCTCCCTACCCTATCTCCTGGATGTTGTACTGAAATTTTTTTTGTGTTTTCATAAACTGCAACACGCTTCTATATTCTGTCCATCATTTTAAGGGTTAGAATACTTTGTTTTTCTTCAGCTTTTAGTAACGTCTGTATTTCCCAAACCCTAATTATTGTTTTAACTGTTTCTTATCCTCTCACCTCTTTTTCCCCACTGCTTTTTTCTTCTTTTCTTGTCTTTTCCTTTTCTTTCTTTTCTTTTTTTTTTTTTTTTTTTTTTTTTCGAGACAAGGTTTTACTCTGACACCCAGACTGTATTCAGTGGTGTGATCTCGGCTCACTGCAGCCTTGGCTTCCCAGGCATAGGTGATCTTCCCATCTCAGTCTCCCAAGTAGCTGGGACTACAGGCACACACCACCATGCCTGGATATTTTTATTTTTAATTTTTGTAGAGACAGGGTTTCACCATGTTGCCCACGATGGTCTTGAATTCCTGACCTCAAGTGGTCTGCCAGCCTTGGCCTCCCAAAGTGCTGAGATTACAGGCGTAAGCCACCAGGCCCAACCCCCACCACACTTTTTCTATCTTCCTTCCCTATTTCCTGGTTCATGTATAATGGAGAGCAGTCATATAGCTATATCAGGACCATTTGATTTCCTCAACACTTACTGGACAAAAATACTTAAGCCAGAGTACAGAGAGGTAGCTCCAGGCTTTACAGGGAGCTGGGGGATGGGCTACATATAGGGGAGAGCACACATTCTATAACTCTTTTGTTTAAGGGTAATAAGGTAAAATGTAGAGGAAAAGGGTGATGGTTTGTTAAGAAGAGGATGAAGAAGACGATATGAAAGTGATTGCAAGAGAAACATTGGAGGAACCTTTGAAGGAAGGACACATTCATAACTTATGGCTGAGTTTCTGTGGCTATTCACTGAATTAAAAAACTACCTTCCTTGTACTACACATCTCTTTAGTTGCTAGAGGGGAATGATAGTGAATGGCCATTGCAGGGAGAGCTTCACCGATGCTTATTGAAAGGCATCTATCTGCTCACCTGGTACTTCTACAAGAATTAAAATATCCTGCTCTCATGATGCTTATACTGTTCCCAAGGAACCAACATTTATACACATGAATGTAACATAAGCTGGAGCTGTTTTCTCAGAACAGGCATAGGAAAGTAAAGGGCATCTTTCTTTTGCACAGCCAGGCCAACACACATACATGTAAGAGCAATTTTCACCCAGCCTGTGGCCCACAAAACC
Source organism: Macaca thibetana thibetana (assembly GCF_024542745.1). Classification (NCBI taxonomy): domain Eukaryota; kingdom Metazoa; phylum Chordata; class Mammalia; order Primates; family Cercopithecidae; genus Macaca; species Macaca thibetana. The sequence continues at coordinate 47,933,706 of NC_065590.1, read as the reverse complement.
AGTTGCAACACTTCAGTTTCCCTTTGCCTGGGCACAGATCCTTGGCACACACTGGAGCAGTATTTCCACGTCTTTCTGTGTAGTCCAAACCCTTTATGGTTGGGCTCTTTTTGGTGGTTATATTTGTATAAAACAAGGGAGTAGCAACTCTTTTGTTCTTTTTTTCTCTATTTTATGTAAAGCATTCAGTCAGTACACTCTGCTTCTTGTCCTACTCACTCTGAAAATAGTGACTTTTTTTTTTAACTAGCTATGAGCCACAGATCGTATATGACTTGGGCATAATAAGTATATATTATATCTGTGTATATAATATCTATATACATAATATGTATATTTTCTTGGACTTCAGGACAACAACCAAAGACTGTAGCAAAGTTAAGAACTCCCAAGTTAAGAGATCTCACAGAGTCTATTTTCCTTCACGTATGAAAAGCCATTCTTTGGATGGAACAAACAGTGCCATACACACTACTCTGTACTTGGATGGTATAACTTAGCCTCCATATTGTAATATATGGTGGTGCAATGTTTTGTCTTCCAAAAGCTGAATGCAATAGTAGCGAAAATGTAGACCTTCTGCAAATAGTGTAAGTTCAACACCAGTCCTACAGTTTTCAGTTGTATGACCTTGAATAAGTTTCTTAATTTCACTGGTCTTTACTTTCCTTATCTGTAAAAGGGGTTAATAGAAACACTTACCTCCCTGGATTTTGAGACTTACATGAAATGACTGTTTAAATAGGACTTGGCACATAGATACTCAGTGTATGTGAGTTTTTTGTTCTTTCCCACCCTTACCATGAGATCTTCCTGCATTCCTGAAAGGAAGTGAAATTGAGTGGTTGAGTGAACAGGTATTAGAGTTATGCTCTCTCATTTTACGGCCCTGGAACCCTGAGCAAGTTTCTTAACCTATCTTTACAATTGGAATTAACAACTGAACTCACTTCACAGGGTTATAATATGAATGAAAAGAAATAATTATATGAAATGATTAATCCTGAGCCTCTTCCAAATAATGTCCGGAAATACTGGTGTTTTTAAAATCATACTGTGCCTTGGCCACTTATGGCCTTCTTTAGCCCTATCCCAGGAGAGAACTGATGCATTCTATGGAGAGGCTCCATTGTAACCAGTTCCTGAGCCAGTTTGGACCAAAGCATGCCGCCAGCTAAGTGATCTGAAATTAGTCTGTAATAGAGGAAATATTTTTGCAGATATCCTCATATATTTTAATTTCCACCTTGAAAATGTTTTGCCCTTACAGCCTTTTTTTTCCCCTCAGACTGTGCCCTGTGGTGTAGTGCCCCAAGGCAGGAAGTAGAGATTTCTTGACTTTCTAGCAAGACATGAGATTGAAGCCAGATTAAGAAGATTCTACCACACTAGTTTAAGCTAAGGGAATGCAGACAGAAGAGGAAGGATTGAGACTGGGGTCAGGGAGCCAAATCTTTCTACCTCTGGATAATGGTGGAAAGAGGGAGATTGAAATGTGGGGGAAAAGAAAGCTGTTAGATGTAAAGGGTCAAGATGGCTCTTGTTTGGACTGCAGTTTGGAGAAGGCAGATGTGTACAGTAGTATAGGGATTATTGTTAAGTAAGAGGAAATATTGCCCAGATTCCCAGTTGGGACTCTAGAATAGACTGCCTCTTGGCTGCTTTTCTCTTCCACCTACATCCTTCCTTCCTAACCCTACTTTACCAACCTTTGTTGCAACTTTATGAAAGTAAATTTGGTTGCCTGGCCGGGTTAGGCAGAGCAAAGTCCTTCAACTCATCTTTCACAAATGGAAGTGAATGGTCATTACAAGGAAAGCTCCTTCACTGATACTTATTGTAAGGCATCTATCCACTCTACTCACTCTTATATTCTGCATGTCATCGCAGAGATCCAAAAGTTCCTTTATCCTCTTTGGAAGGGATTTCAAAGGCAGTTGAGTTGAGATTCAGTTGGATTGTGCTAACACCACCTGTGCCAATAGATAGGTAGCCTTCAACAGAGCCTGGAGATGGGTCATCTATCTATGGGGGATGGAAGGAGAATCAGATTTAAGGTAAAGGTAGGTTTCCAGGGGGAGTTACACAGTCCTGATAAAGCCAAGAGATGTCACGAGTTACGCAAGCAACAGACATCACCCACGCCCACCAAAGGCAAGAGGTATTTCTGCATATCCTCACCTGCCATCTCTGTGTAATTTCTCTTTTTAGGAAATTCATATGACATGGGTGATCTACATTCAGAGTGGGCTGGGGGCCTGCAGTTAAGATTGGAACTGTTTGCATAATGAAGATGGAATGGTACAGAGAATTAGCTGTTATTCGATTTATGATGGCCACCACCACTCCACTCTTGGCTAGACTTTGGGAATCTGAGCTAGCTTCCCATTGCATGCCAGTGGGAAGAGCAGGCCAAAGAAAAAGACAGTACAGTGACCAAGCCCATAGCCTGGACTTGCACACAGCCAACAGCAAAGCAGGCCCTGGCAAATTGGTCAGGGGACATGAGCAGTCGAAGTAGCTTAATCTGATGTTAATAAATATGGGGATTTTATTTTCTCAAAAAATAACGTGAACAAAAACAGAACCACTGCAAATATCCCCCCATACCAGTTCATGCCTGTGGCTAAACTTCAGCTTTGTGCTGAAATGGGCATTCTCAGTTTCTTTTTAGTTGTTCTGTTAAAAAAAAATTGCATATTGCAAAATACTCAACAGGAATAAACTTAAATTCTGTTTTTTATACATAAAATGTCCAAATTAATTATGATAAAAAATGAAACTGACAAATATTCACAGTTATCTATGTACCATGAAAAATAGAAATAAAAGGCCAAGGTATGAGGCTGGCAATCAAGTTACAGTGACAGATGCTAAAGTGTGAGGAGCTAGTGGCTGTTGATAACAGGAAAAGATAAACTGAGGCACAGCATACTGGGTAACCAAGAAATAGAGAAAGAAGAGATCATCTCTGCCTTTGGCAATTGGTGGGGTGAGGCAGAACTAGATAAAGGGTGGCACTGGATAGTCATGGGCAGACCAATCTACAAAGCATGCTCTAAATCAGAAAGATAGTACCAGTTGGCACTGCAGGAAACTCCTTGCAGACTTTCACACTGTAAATTGGCCCAACTACTACAAAGTAAAGCATCACTATGGTATGGAAAGTAACATTGTTATTCCAACTTTACTAGAAGATTTTTGCAAATTGGGAGGTATAACCCAGGTTTGCCTCCAATTCCAAGAGCAGCTTTTGGACATCATAGTCATTGGAAGCTGAAATTCCATAATAGAACAATAGGTGGTTATACAATTTACCTGGACAAACACTTTACCAGTATGAATAGCTTGCTATCTGTTTATTAATACAAACAGCAGAGGAAAGGTGCTGCAACGTAAGATGCAATTCCAATGAAGTTGAAATGTTGTGTCACATTCAATCCATCTTACAAATGTGCAGAAAAAGACAAACAAATTTCATTACTTAAAATTTGGTATTTGAAAAAGCACAAAATTATTAGCTGGTTATGGTGTCCATTTGTCTCAGTCTACCCCTGAATAGAGGCAACATTTGAGCTAGGCGTTAAACAATGGGCAGGATTTGAACATGCAAATAGTAAAGACACCTATAAGGCAAGAGAAGTAAACTTCTGGCAGGGAGGTCTCTTCTATACCTGGTCCTCCACTCTCCAATATGTGAAATTTGGGGAGTTCACACAGCAGTACTTGTTGGGCTCATTTGCCAAACAGAAAAGACCTAATTAATGTCCCATCTTCTTTAGTATGTACCCCAAAAGATGTCTGGCAACTTAACTTTCCTGAATTCTCAGTCAGACCCTAAGATAGCGTGGTGTGGATAAAGAGTATGGGCTGTGGAATCAGGCAGGCTTGGGTTTGAATTCTGGCTCCATCTTGTACTGACTGTGAACCTTCTCTGAATTTACTTACCCTTACTAGAGAAGATTTAGTCTCTTCATTTTAAAAATGGGAACAACTTCAATTTCCATGTAGAGATGTTGTATTATTTGAGATAACACATGTAAAGCATCTATCATCTGGGAATAACTCAATGAACAGAACCTTTGGATCATTAGTTTGAAGCTTTGTCTTTCCCATTGCAAAACTGGTAAAGAAGCACCATATCTTTCCTTCTGTTCCAACCAGTCTGCACTGCCTGTGGTTTTGGGATAGCAAGTCTGCACCTGACACATATTCAAATGGACACTTACCTGCCATACCTTGACATTTTCTGGTCTGATAATTTACCGATCTGTGCTGTAGAAGATTCACCCAGACCTGAATGGGGTTGGGTTTCCATGACCCATGAGTCAATTGCCATGGTAAGTGACACAGTTTGAATATTTGTCTCCTCCAGATCTCATGTTGAAATGAGATCCCCAGTGTTGAAGGTAGAGCGTAGTGGGAGGTATTTGGGTCACGGGGGTGGATCCTTTATGAATGGCTTGGTGCTCTTCCTGTCGTAATGAGTTCACAAGAGATTTCGTTGTTAAATAGAGTTGGGGATCTCCCACTTCTCTCTCTTGCTCTCTGTCTTTCCATGTGATATGCTGACTCCCCTTTTGTCTTCTGCTCTGATTGTAAGCTTCCTGAGGCCTCACCAGAAGCAGAGGTTGGTACCATGCTTCTTATACAGCCTGCAGAAACATGAGCCAAAATAAACCTCTTTTCTGTATAAATTACATCTACAGAAAATATGTATATACAGAAAATACAAACAAAAATCTTAGAACAGTACTTGCACACAGTTAGCATTCATTTTCTGTATAAATTACCTAGTCTCTGTATAAATTACCTAGTCTTATGTATATACATAATATATATATTATGTGTATATATACATATTATGCTCATTTCTTACCTAGTCAATGCAAAATGGACTAACACAGTAGGCAATCTACTTGCACAATATTTTATACCCTGCAGTGAACTATGGTAACTGTGTATTTTGTTTGCCATCATACTTTTCTAACTCTCTTCTTTGAGTAGTCTCTTCCATTTAGTGATAGGGTTGGAGTATGACCCAAGCCTAGCCATTTAAAGTACACCACTGTGTACAGTAAAGGCCACTGTGTTTTGTCCAAGACAGAGTCATATGACTCAAGCTGGACTAGCTGATACACTGGGAGAAAAAAAAAGCTGCTGATTCCTCTAGAGTTATTAAGCTACTTCTGTTGAATCTGGTTCTACCAGAAGCTATTTCGTTACCATCTGAAGAGAATCTTACTTTTGTATTAAAAGCTAACATTAATTGAAGGCTAACTGTGTGAAATTACTATTCTAAGAGTTTTGTTTGTATTTTCTCACTTGAACCTCACAATACCCTTATCTTGTATATAATGTTATAATTATTATTAGAGAGATGAGGAAATTCAGGCACAAAGAGGTAAGGTCACTTGCTCAATGTTACATTGATAGAAAGTGATATAATTTGAATTTATGCAAACTGTGTTATTATTCTCTAGGCCAGTGGTTCTCAACTGGGGGCGACTTTTTCCCTGAGGGGACATGTAGCAACCTCTGGAGACACCTGTGTTTTTCAAAACTTGAGAGCAAGGTGCTACTGTTATCTAGGGGATAGAGGCCAGGGAAGATGCTAAGCATCCTAAAGTGCACGAGACAGTTGCCCCAACAACAAATAATTATCTAACCTCACATTTCAATAGTACTGATTTGAGGAACCCTACTTTAGGCTGTTCAAGTTTCCTAGTGCTGACAAACAGAAATGAGAGAAGAGTGGAAGTGTGGACTGATGGTAACAATGGTCCTTGAGCTCCCAATACCGTGTGCTGGCTTCAAAACATTCCCAGCTACTTAAGCCAAAAGGAAAGACCTTAGTCAAACTTTCCTCACCGTAAAGGGCATCCTTATGGCTGCAAGCAGGAGAATCTTGACCAATACATATATAAAGTTGCAAGCAGGAGAATCTTGAACAATACATATCCAAAGTCCATTTTCAGTCTACTCTAGTCACCACCATTGGAAAAGATGTGTATGATTTCTGTGTATGTCATTTGTCCACTTTAGACTACAAGGACTATAGTGATTTTTTTTCTCTACCTATCACGATCCTTAATTAGCGCTTTCAGGAAAAAGTGATAGTGATAAGCCATCACATGTATCACACAGGTCAGTATGGAAATGATCCTCAACAATATTTTTCTTTACATTTAATTTAGAAATTAAAATTCAGTGAAAGATAATTTATCAAACATTTAGGTTTAGAGGCAAATGCATGCTCATCACTTCTGCTCCAGGAGCCATTTTTTAAAATTTTAAATTTTATTTATTTGTTTATTTTTTATTATTATACTTTAAGTTCTAGGGGACATGTGCAGACTGTGCAGCCATGTTGGTGTGCTGCACCCGTTAACTCATCATTTACATTAGGTATATCTCCTAATGCTATCCTTCTCACCTTCCCTCTCTCCATGATGGCCCCAGTGGGTGGTGTTCCCCACCATGTGTCCAAGTGTTCTCACTGTTCAATTTCCACTTATGAGTAAGAACATGCGGTGTTTGGTTTTCTGTCCTTGCGATAGTTTGCTCAGAATGATGGTTTCCGGCTTCATCCACGTCCCTACAAAGGACATGAAATCATCCTTTTTTATTGCTGCATAGTATTCCATGGTGTATATGTGCCACACTTTCTTAATCCAGTCTTTCATTGATGGACATTTGAGTTGGTTCCAAGTCTTTGCTATTGGGAATAGTGCCGAAATAAACATACGTGTGTACGTGTCTTTATAGCAGCATTATTTATAATCCTTTGGGTATATGCCCACTAATGGGATGACTGGGTCAAATGGTATTTCTAGTTCTAGATCCTTGAGGAATCACTACACTGTCTTTCACGATGGTTGAACTAGTTTACAGTCCCACCAACAGTGTAAAAGCGTTCCTATTTCGGCTGGGTGCAGTGGCTCACGTCTATAATCTGTGGGATTATTCCCAGCACTTTGGAAGGCCGAGGTGGGCAGATCACGAGGTCAGGAGATTGAGACCATCCTGGCTAACACGGCGAAACCCTGTCTCTACTAAAAATACAAAAAAATTAGCCGGGCATGGTGGCAGGCGCCTGTAGTCCCAGCTACTCAGGAGGCTGAGACTGGAGAATGGCATGAACCTGGGAGGTGGAGCTTGCAGTGAGCTGAGATCGCGCCACTGCACTCCAGCCTGGGTGACAGAGCAAGATTCTGTCTCAAAAATAAAATAAAATAAAATAAAAAAGAAAGCATTCCTATTTCTCCACATCCTCTCCAGCACCTGTTGTTTCCTGACTTTTTGATGATTGCCATTCTAACTGGTGTGAGATGATATCTCATTGTGGTTTTGATTTGCATTTCTCTGATGGTCAGTGATAAGCATTTTTTCATGTGTCTGTTGGCTGCATAAATGTCTTCTTTTGAGAAGTGTCTGTTCATATCCTTTGCCCACTTTTTGATGGGGTTGTTTGATTTTTTCTTGTAAATTTGTTTAAGTTTTTTGTAGATTCTGGATATTAGCCCTTTGTCAGATGGGTAGATTGTAAAAATTTTCTCCCATTCTGTAAGTTGCCTGTTCACTCTGATGGTAGTTTCTTTTACTGTGCAGAAGCTGTTTAGCTTAATTAGATCCTATTTGTCAATTTTCACTTTTGTTGACATTGCTTTTGGTGTTTTAATCATGAAGTTGTTGCCCATGCCTATGTTCTGAATGGTATTGCCTAGGTTTTCTTCTAGGATTTTTATGGTTTAGGTCTAACATTTAAGGCTTTAATCCACCTTGAATTGATTTTTGTATAAGGTGTAAGGAAGGGATCCAGTTTCAGCTTTCTACATATGGTCAGCCAGTTTTCCCAGCACCATTTATTAAATAGGGAATCCTTCCCCCATTTCTTGTTTTTGTCAGGTTTGTCAAAGATCAGATGGTTGTAGATGTGTGGTATTATTTCTGAGGGCTCTATTCTGTTCCATTGGTCTATATCTCTGTTTTGGTACCAGTACCATGCTGTTTTGGTTAGTGTAGCCTTGTAGTATACTTTGAAGTCAGGTAGTGTGATGCCTCCAGCTTTGTTCTTTTGGCTTAGGATTGTCTTGGCAATGTGGGCCCTTTTTTGGTTCCATATGAACTTTAAAGTAGTTTTTTCCAATTCTGTGAAGAAAGTCACTGGTAGCTTGATGGGGATGGCATTGAATCTATAAATTACCCTGGGCACTATGACCATTTTCATAATATTGATTCTTCCTATCCATGAGCATGGAATGTTCTTCCATTTGTTTGTGTCCTCTTTTATTTCTTTGAGCAGTGATTTGCAGTTCTCCTTGAAGAGATCCTTCACATCCCTTGTAAATTGTATTCCTAGGTATTTATTCTCTTTGAAGCAATTTTGAATGAGAGTTAACTCATGATTTGGCTCTCTGTTTATCTGTTATTGGTGTATAGGAATGCTTGTGATTTTTGCAAATTGATTTTGTATCCTGAGACTTTGCTGAAGTTGTTTATCAGCTTAAGGAGATTTTGGGCTGAGACGGTGGGGTTTTCTAAATATACAATCATGTCATTTGCAAACAGGGACAATTTGACTTCCTCTTTTCCTAATTGATTACCCTTTTTTCTTTCTCTTGCCTGATTGCCCTGGCCAGAACTTCCAACACTGTGTTGAATAGGAGTGGTGAGAGAGGGCATCCCTGCCTTGTGCCAGTTTTCGAAAGGAATGCTTCCAGTTTTTGCCCATTCAGTATGATATTGGCTGTGAGTTTGTCATAAATAGCTCTTATTATTTTGAGATACGTCCCATCAATACCTAGTTTATTGAGAGTTTTTAGCATGAAGTGCTGTTGAATTTTGTCAAAGGCCTTTTCTGCATCTATTGAGATAATCAGGTGGTTTTTGTCATTGGTTCTGTTTATACTATGGATTGCATTTATTGATTTGCATATGTTGAACCAGCCTTGCATCTCAGGGATGAAGCCCACTTGATTGTGATGGATAAGCTTTTTGATGTGCTCCTGGATTCAGTTTGCCAGTATTTTATTGAGAATTTTTGCACTGGTGTTCATCAGGAATATTGGTCTAAAATTCTCTTTTTGTGTGTGTCTCTGCCAGGCTTTGGTATCAGGATGATGTTGGCCTCATAAAATGAGTTTCAGAAGGAATGGTACCAGCTCCTCTTTGTACCTCTGGTAGAATTCGTCTGCGAATCCGTCTGGTCCTGGACTTTTTTTGGTTGGTAGGCTATTAATTATTGTCTCAATTTCAGAGCCTGTTATTGGTCTATTCAGGGATTCAACTTCTTCCTGGTCTAGTCTTGGGAGGGTGTATGTGTCCAGGAATTTATCCATTTCCTCTAGTTTTCTAGTTTATTTGCGTAGAGGTGTTTGTAGTATTCCCTGATGGTAGTTTGTATTTCTGTAGGATCAGTGGTGATATCCCCTTTATCATTTTTTATTGCGTCTATTTGATTCTTCTCTCTTTTCTTCTTTATTAGTCTTGCTAGCGGTCTATCGTTTTGTTGATCTTTTCAAAAACCCAGCTCCTGGATTCATTGATTTTTTGAAGGGTTTTTGTGTCTCCATCTCCTTCAGTTCTGCTCTGATCTCAGTTATTTCTTGCCTTCTGCTAGCTTTTGAATGTGTTTGCTCTTGCTTCTCTAGTTCTTTTAATTAATTGTGATGTTAGGGTGTCAATTTTAGATCTTTCCTGCTTTCTCTTGTGGGCATTCAGTACTACAAATATCCCTCTACGCACTGCTTTAAATGTGTCCCAGAGATTCTGGTATGTTGTATCTTTGTTCTCATTGATTTCAAAGAACATCTTTATTTCTGCCTTCATTTCGTAATGTACCCAGTAGTCATTCAGGAGCAGGTTGTTCAGTTTCCATGTAGTTGAGCAGTTTTGATTGAGTTTCTTAATCCTGAGTTCTAGTTTGATTGTACTGTGGTCTGAAAGACAGTTTGTTATAATTTCTGTTCTTTTACATTTGCTGAGGAGTGCTTTACTTCCAACTATGTGGTCAATTTTGGAATAAGTGTGATGTGGTGCTGAGAAGAATGTGTATTCTGTTGATTTGGGGTGGAGAGTTCTGTAGACGTCTATTAGATCCACTTGGTGCAGAGTTGAGTTCAATTCCTGGATATCCTTTTTAACTTTCTGTCTCATTGATCTGTCTAATGTTGAGAGTGGGGTGTTAAAGTCTCCCATTATTATTGTGTGGGAGTCTACATCTCTTTGTGGGTCTCCAAGGACTTGCTTTATAAATCTTGGTGCTCCTGTATTGGGTGCATATATATTTAGGATCGTCAGCTCCTTTTGTTGAATTGATCCCTTTACCAGTATGTAGTGACCTTCTTTGTTCTTTTTGATCTTTCTTGGTTTAAAGTCTGTTTTATCAGAGACTAGGATTGCATCCCTGATTTTTTTGTTTTCCCTTTGCTCGGTAGATCTTCCTCCATCCCTTTATTTTGAGCCTATGTGTGTCTCTGCACTTGAGATGGGTCTTCCAGGAGCCATTTTTATGTACGTTTTAGTTTTCCTCTCTTTACTTCCACTTTGGAATTCTTTCTTGTCTTATGTAAATAATAATAGACTGATATGTTCCAAGAACAAATAATAATTCTGTGTGTCTGTGTGCCTGAAGGTCAACAAACCACTTTCACTTTTAGTTAGAATCAAATAACTCCCAACACCTAGAAACAACTAGAGAGCTGGAAAACAAAAGAAAGACAGTCTACATGTAACACCTAGAAAAGCTGCAAATTCCGGAAACACAAAACAGACCTGGAAAATAGCCTGAAAGTCTCTTTCTGTGTGTTTCACAGCAATTATCAATATACGGGATGGGTGCTATTTTTTTAAGAATCCCATACTCATGGCACTGTGCTATGTATTGGGCATATCTCTTGTTTCTGGCAATGAGCTATACATTTTGACATTTAATAGTAATGAATTTTAGAGGCCAACTCTTCTCTCCCCACTTTTACGTTTTGCTCCATTTTGGGACATGGCTTCATTTATTTATTTTATTTTATTTTATTTTATTTATTTATTTATTTATTTATTTTTGATGGAGTCTTGCCCTGTTGCCCAGGCTGGAGTACAGTGGCACAATCTTGGCTCACTGCAAGCTCTGCCATCTGAGTTCATGCCATTCTCCTGCCTCAGCCTTCCGAGTAGCTGGGACTACAGGCGCCCACCACCACATCTGGCTAACTTTTTTGTATTTTTAGTAGAGACGGGGTTTCACTGTGTTAGCCAGGATGGTCTCGATCTCCTGACCTCGTGATCTGCCCACCTCAGCCTCCCAAAGTGGCTATTTTTATAGGGCTGGGTTCTTCATATACCAATATCTCAAATTATGAAATGCATCTTTAAATCAATCAAATCTTACATAATTGATTGAATTACATTGACATTTTTAGGAGCCCTTAGTTGTTTTCTGTGGGATCTGTTGCTTTAAAACATTTCAAGTTGTTCTCTGAAGCTAATATTTGCTTAGTTTTTTACTACTAAATTCTTTAATCTGATTAAAATAAATGAGCTTTCAGGATCTCTGTTTTATGATGGAGATATTAAATAATTCTTAAATAGACTTCTTTAGGGGGTCACAAAGAAGATAAAAAGACAAAAATGGCTTTGCAGGGCTCCAATGAAACCACTATGGTTGCTATCAAGATGTATTAGAATCAGAAAGTTCTCATGAATGTCAACCATTGAATTGGATTATATTTTCTAGGTGTTCTTATATTTTCTCTCACTGTTTTGTTTATACTTCAGTTACATGCCATCATTTTCTCCTGTTAAAACAACTATGCAAAATGTATTGTCTCCCATCCTCCTTAAACTTTGCTAGCACAGATTATATAATTCACTGCCTTATCTGGTTTCATGTGAATATCTTTTTACTCCAATTAGATAGTAAGCTTCAGGGAATGGATTATAAAACACATTTCTCTCAAGTCTAGCAAAATGCTATATAGGTGTCCAATAAATATCTGTTGAGTAAGTTGAAAGGCAGCATGGTAAAGTAGAAAAAACCTAGTTGGAGGTTTAGTCATACTTATTAGCTACGGACAGTGCAAAAATTAAATCTCTGTCTCAGTGCCCTTCATCTGTAATATGTCACTATTTTTTTCTGGTCATTGCAGTTTAGTTGGTGCTAGACGTACGCTTACTTCAAACAAACAACAGGTAACCTGGACAAACTATACGAAATAATTGTTTTTATATGTTGGACAACAGACAACACACAACTGAGATCCCTGATGAAAAGGAAGGAAGTGAGGTAAGACCCGAACTCACATGGCTTTCTGCCAGGAAGCATGTAACAAACCATGAGAAGGGGAGGAGAAATCACAGAGAAGAGTCTTATCACTGAGGTGAGGAGACAGATTTTGGAATGTAAGAGGATGAGGTGGCTAGAACTTGTGATACAGAGCAGTGCAGAGGGGGCAGAAACACAGAGAAAGAGCTCTAGAAATCTATTAGGGTTCGTCATGAGTTTCTGATTGGATATTGCAAAGAGGGAAGCTATAAAAGGCTCGGCAAAGAAAAACCACTGGGTTACAGCAAGCTGAGCAATCCCCAAAATCCACACAGGGCTGGAAGACATTCATTTGCACCAGCCAGACTGAAGGGAAAAATTTCAGCATCACAAAAGAAAAGTGATGTTGCTATAGACCTTAAATTCATAAATGCATATTAAGACAATATGATAAGAAACATTAAGTCAATAAAGTTGACAACTTAGATGAAATGCAGAAGTTGTTTGAAAGACAGAAATCACCAAAAACTGACACTAGAATAAATAGAAAATTTAAATAGCAATATATGTGTTTAAAAAATTGAATTGGTAATTTAAAAAATGTTTCTAAAATAAGAATTCCAGACCCAGATAGCTTCACTGGCGAATTCTGTCAATCATTTAAGAAAGAAATCACACCAATTTTATATGAACCCTTTCAAATATTAGAGAAGGAGAGAACGTATTCTAACACAGCTCTGAAACCATCATTATCATGACTCCCAAAACAAAGACGTTATCAAAAAAACAAACAACCAAACAAACCCAAAACAAACTATAGATCACTATTCCTCAAGAATGTAGATTCAAAACTCCTAAACAAAATGCTATCAAGTCTAATTCAGCAATTATATGAACTGTATGATACAAGATGACCCAATGAACTTTATCCCAAAAGTGCAAGGTTAGTTGAATATTCACCAGTCAATACAAAATCACCATATTGCCACAATAAATGAGGTAAATAGTGTGTGTGTGTTAATCATAATAGTTGCAAAAAATAATTGACAAAATTCAATATCCACTCATAATACAGTCATAAGACCGGGAATGGAAGGGATTTCTTCAATCTGATAAAGAGCATGTATCAGGAAATCTTAAGATAATATTTTATTTAATGGTGAAAAAACTATATCCTTGAGATCGAGACTAAGCAAGAATTTCCTTTCTCATCACTTATATTCAACATTACATTGAGAGTCTTAATCAGTGCAAGACAAAACAAAGCAACACACACACACACATATACACACACAAGAAAGCACAAAAGACATACAATCTGAAAGGAATAGGGAGAATGGTCTTTATTCACAGACTACTTGATTGTATACCTAGAAAATTCTAAGAGATTTACCAAAAAGCTACTTGAAGTGAATTTAACACAGTCTAGAATACAGACTAATATACAAAATTTATTGTGTTTCTATATGTAAGCAAAGTACAATGACAAAAACAGGAAATAATTAAGGATAAATTTTTATATATGGAAGATTTATATTCCAAAAACTACAAAGCACTACAGATATAAATGAAAGGATACCTAAACAAATGGAAAGAGATATATCATGTTCATGCATCAGAATGGCCAATAGAAATTATATGTTAAATATCCTTGAACTGATTTATAGATTTAACATAGTCATCATCAAAATAATGCCACCTTTCCTTTTGGTAGTAATTGGTAACTTTTTAATAAAATTTACATAGCAATGCAAATGACATAGGGTAATCAAAGTGATTGTAAACTAGAGGCATAATATTGCAGAATTTTTATTATAATACCAAAACAAAATACCACAAACTGTGTGGCTTAAATAACAGGAATCTATTTCTCACAGTTCTGAAAGCTGGGAAGTACACGATCAAGTTGTCAGCTGATTTAGTTACTGGGGAGGGCTCTCTTTCTGGCTTGTAGAGAGCTGCCTTTCCACTGGGTCCTTACATGGGGGGACAGATAGAGAGAGACAGAAAGAGAGAGAGAGAGCAAGCTCTGTGGTGTCTCCTCTTAAAAAGACACTAATCGTAGTGGATCCGGGTCCTGCCCTTATGATCACTTAACCTTAGTTACTTCCTTACTCCAAATATAGTCACATTGAGGGTTAGAGCTTCAACATATAGATTTTGGAAGGACAAAGTTCAGTCCATAGCACTTATAGAGTATCTCATTTCACAATTTAATCCTTACTATACAGTCATAGTAATTAAGGAAGTAGATACTGGCCTAAAGATAGAAATGTAGATCAGATAAACAGGACAGTCTATAAATAAATCGCACATTTGTGGTCAATTGATCTTTTACAAAGTTGTCAAATTAATTCAATGGGGAAGGATGATCTTTTCGACGAATTGTGCTGAAACAACTGGACATCCAAATGTAAAGCTATATGAAGCATTAGCTTTGTTTTACATCATCTATAAAATTTAATTCAAAATAAATTATAGTCCTCAAACTAAAGTTACAACTATAAAACTTCTAGAAAGAACCATAGGATAATATCTGTATGATCTTGGGTTAAGCAAAGTCTTCTTAGACAGGACACATTTATTCATTAAAAATATTAGATTTTATCAAAATAAAAACAAACTTCTAACTTCTGTTCTTTGGAAGATCTCTTAAGAAAATGAAGTGGTAAATCACAAAGTGAGAGAAAATATTTGCAAACTTTTTTTTTCTTTTCTGAGATGGAGTCTCACTCTGTCACCCAGGCTGGATGGAGGGCAGTTGGTATGATCCTGGCTCACTGCAACCTCTGCCCCTGATTTCAAGTGATTATCCTGCCTCAGCCTCCCGAGTAGCTGGGATTACAAGCGTGTGCCACCACACCTGGCTAATTTTTGTATTTTTAGTAGAGACGGGTTTTCACAATGGTGGCCAGGCTGGTCTTGAACACCTGACCTCAGGCGATCTGCCCACCTTGGCCTCCCAAAGTGCTAGGATTACAGATGTGAGCCACGGCGCCTGGTCCTTGCAAATATTTTTATTCAGAATGTATAAAAACTCTTATAAACCTACTGTAAGAATATTAACTATCCAATTAATTTTTTTAGGCAATCAAAAACTTTCAAAAGACTTGAGCAGAAACTTCATGAAAGAAGATATTTGAATGGCCAATAAATACATGAAAAGAGGCTCATCATAATCTTCATAATCATTATCATAAGAGAAATGCAATTAAAACCACAATGAGGCAACATTACTTGTCCACTACAAAAGCTAAAAATAAAAATAAAAAATCTGACAAGACCAAATGTTGTCAGCGATGTGGAGCAACTGGAATTCTTGAACATCTGATGGGAGTGTAAAATTTTATCATCACTTTGGGAAACAGTTTGGCAGTTCCTTAGAAAGTGAAATATACATTTACCATATGACCCAGCAATTCCACACTTCAGTGTTTACCCAAGAGAAAATGTATCCACACAAGGATTTGTACATAAATGTTCATTGCAGCTTTATTCATCACAGTTAAAAACTGGAACCAAGCCAAATGTCAAAAAACTAGCGAGTGATAACCAAATTGTTGTATATTCATACAATGGAATACTACTTGGTAATAACAAAGAATGAACTGTGCAACCTGAACTATGTAGTAACATGAATGAATCTCAGAAAACATTATGATGAGTAAAGTAATCTGACACCAGAGTACACACATTGTATGTTTCTTTTATAAGAAATTCTAGCCCAGGCAAAACTAGTATATACTGTGAGAAAGCAAATCTGTGTTTGCCTAGGGCCAGGGTTGTGGGAAAATTGAATATGAGCACAGTTGTTTTGGGAAATTTGAGGGAACTTAGAACTTTGATTACAGTTTTGTTCGCATGGATATGTACATTTATTAAATCCCATCAAACTATACATTTAAAATGGGTGTATTATATTATATGGAGTGGCTACTTTAATAAAGATAATTCATCGTATTCTTACCAATACATAACTAAAAGAAAATGGTAGAGGATTAAATGATATAAGGTGTGTAGCTGCCAGTACTGTGCTTGGCACTTAGTAGGTTTCACAAAAGGTGGCGCTCTCTCCTGTTTCTTGGTCTTCCCTTGCAGCAAATTCAAAACTTTCTACCCACTCTGGAAAATATTAATATGTTTCAAATTTCTATACGTGTATAATAGTGATTGTTTTAGGCCCAGTGAACTTTAACTGTTGGGTATTCTTGGGTAACAATGTTTTTAGAACGTTGGTACATTTTGGTAACCATTTGTAAGATAGTTTTATTTTATTTACATTCTTATGAGAACTAATTGAATTAAGACTGGTGATACCAGTCAACTATTGCATCGGAGCTAACCAACTTGAAGATAAAGAATTGAGGTGGGGTTGAAGTGGGAGTAGAAGGCAGTGAAGAGCACTGGATTGAAAAGTGATAAGATTACTTCTTTGGGTTAAATGGTAATTAGATTACTAGTACATACCTAAATGTTTTATGAGTCCGGACTTTGAAAAAATGGAGAAATTTTATGCTACTGGAAATATATGTATTCATATGAGACCTCAGGGAAAAATCATATTTTATTCTCTTTACAGGCAGTTCATTTTGGTATTAAAAGTATTAAAATCTAGCTATTTATTCCATATATCAGGGAACAACTAATTCCATATATCAGGGAATAATTAATTGCATTTTCTCTTCCTCATTATTTATAAAACTTTATTAATGCTGATTCTTCTTTTTGAGTTCAAGGGATGAAAGAAATGCCCCCCTTTAGCCATTGAAGGCAGAGGGGAAATATTCAGCCTCATGACAAGTAGACTATTGTATAAAATACCACATCCCTAACACTAATCTCACCAACTGTACCCTGTCCCATCTTCTGCTCCCTTCTGTTCCCTTGTCACTTCAGTCATTGCATCAGTCTTCCAGTTTCCTAGAATCAAATCCTTGGGGATAACTTTAAATTATCTATTTCCTGCCAGGACTCTGCGTGTCCTCTGCATGGCAGAAAACATGCCAGGACATGCAGGGTCCTGGCAGGAAAGGACTCTGCATGTCCTGGCGTAGGACATAGCATGTGCTTTGCTAAATCCTTTATGACTTTCTCATATCAGTCCATTAACTTCTATTTTCTTTGATATCACTGACTCTACCCCCAAATTAATCTATTGTAGACCAACTGTATTTTCCATTCTCTAGACTTTTTACCTACATCTGCACATTGCTCACAAAATTTTAATGGTTTTCCGTTACCTGATTAAGTTACGCACTTTATTCTAACATCAAAACTCTCCATTGTACCAGCCTCTCAACTTTCTTACTACAGACTTTGCAAGCAACCTACTTCATTTTATTTTTGTTAACACTTCGTAGATATCCCATATAAACTGCTGCCTTCTAACCCTTGCTCATGCAGTTCTCAGATTTCTATACTGTGCTTAACTAAGTTTTGTCCTTCCCTCAAAGTCCTATTCAAATTCTGTCTTCTCACTGAAGTCAAAATCTTTGATTTAAAATGCTGTTTTTCACTAATGATTTATTGATGTAAAATTATGCTTGGCTTTTGATGCTTGCATCCCTCCATTCTTTGCACTCAGGGACACTTGTCCATTATTTTAGATGAGTGTCCATGCTGTTGGTCTCACTCTGATCTTGTTTTAAAATAAAGAAACTAAGTCCTTGCCTTATTGACCATTCATTATGTGACTTAATCCCAGTGGTTCCCAAAGATCTGATAGGAAGAAGAGTCCCACCCACAACCGTATTCTTCATGGTGAGACTCCACTTCCAAGCACTTAGGTTTCCATGAAGCCAGTGGCTTACCTTCCTCAGTCACTCTCTGATATGCACACTTGCCCTAGTGTGTGCCCCATCTTTATATGAGGTCTGACTTTTCCTGATCTGTCCAGACTTGCTGTCAATAACCCTTGGTTAGGAAACCTATGACACTGATGAAATTGCAAAGGCTACTTATCTTGCTAATTATTATTCTCATGCAAATTTTTATCTTTCAATAATCTGTAATTTCCTTGAATGTATGGACCACATTGAACAACTTTTCTACCTCTACTGCTAAACAGTTTATTTATGGAGAATACAAACTTAGTAAGTGGTTTGTTGTTTATTATGATGGTGGTGATTTTATTTGTTGTAGCCATTGACTTGGTACAAGTTGGGGTTTTGGATAATGGTGAGCAAAGATTACAATCATATAGCTATGTCAACCTTTCCACATGTAAAAGTGCATATAGTGTGATTATAGATGTTTTGATAAAATAGTAGTTGAAGCATTTATAATAAAGACTCATCAGCCAGCTGTGGTGGCTCATGCCTGTAATCCTAGCACTTTGGAAGGCCGAAGTGGGTGGATCACCTGAGGTGGGGATTTGAGACCAGCCTGACCAACATGGAGAAACCCCATCTCTACTAAAAATAAAAAGTTAGCTGGCTGTGGTGGTGCGTGCCTGTAATCGCATCTACTCAGGAGGCTGAGGTGGGAGAATCACTTGAACCTGGGAGGTGGAGGTTGTGGTGAGCCAAGATCACGCCATTGCACTCCAGCCTGGGCAACAAGAGCGAAACTCCATCCCTATCCTCCCCCAAAAAAAGAAAAGAAAAAAAAGACTCTTCACTTTGATGTGCATGGACTTCAGGAACATAAATGCCCATCAATAATATATAATAAGGAATACATATTTCATACTTATGAATGCTTTCAAGAAGGTAAACATGGATTATTAAATAATATGCAGATTTTTAATAATACACGCTTGATTCACACTAATGTCTTCTCAGTAATCTCTAAATGTTGCTGATTTCCAGCAGTCTTCCAAAATAAATGAAAGCTTCCACTTAAATATGTCTTTTCTAGTTGCCAAATACAGGGATGGTTTTCTATTCTATTTTTCATTTTCTTTAGTGTATTGTTGAAAAGTGATATTCATACCCATTAGACAAATGTAGTTGGAATTGTTGCAGTTATATATAACACATCAACACCTGCTTGTTTCTTCTCATTAAAAATGTGATATATACTGAGATCTGGTTGTGTTTGAAAGGGTGAAAATGCATATCAAAAGCAAATCAAAGATTTTGTAAAAGAGCAGTGGTGCAAATCTCTGAGAGTATCACTTCTTGAAGATGATGTATTGAAATCTGTCCTTTCTATGAATTTTTGTGTGCAGCCTCTTTAACTGGTGAAGGCTCCCTCTCCTAACCTGATGAGTTTGTAATAGATGTGTTGGGGAAAAAGGTATAAGGCTTTCATTTATGTGACCTTTCTAGTGGAAGGTGAATAATGAGAGTATTCAACAAACATCTTTTTGACTGCCACATCTTATTTTGTATCATTGTATGATTCACTTAAAGGAGACACGGGCTGTGCTGGCATCTCAAATTTGCAAAAGATCAATGTCTCCAAGTACCCAAAACTTACCTGGGGTTTTCAGGATTATGCAGCTAGGATAAGTGAACCTGCTTCCAGCAGCATTAAATTGTTTTTATGATGACAAGAGTTTCCAGGTAATTTTATTTTATTTTAGTTTAGTTTAGTTTATTTTAAATAAGTTGTAATTTGTACATTAAAGGTATGTAACATGTTATTATTTACATATATAAATATATAAATATTTTTGTATGCATATCTTTTTATACACACACACACATATATATGGAGTGAGATAGAAAGAGGAGAGAGAGAGACAGAGTCAGAGAGAAAGAGAGAGAAATGGTTACGGTAGTGAAACAAATAATTAACCCTAGGCAGTTTTTTTAAGTGTTGGTTATCTCACTTGACAATGAGAAGCAGATCAGTGATTATTGACATAGACCATTCATGGTATATTTTCATGTTTGATCAAACTATGTTTGATGAAATAAGAATATTTTTAATTTTAATCAATATGAAATACTTATATGTTGTTTTCTTCAACTATCCCTTTCCAAATGTGGTGATGGAATCTATGATTTGATTATATTTAATAGTGTCCTTCAAAGGGGTATTCATATGATTTAGCTACCTATCCTGTCTTACACTTCTCAATAATATAAACATTCTTTTCATCTAACTTATTTTCTCCTGTTGATGAGGTGCAGAAATATGGGCCAGCTAAAACTTTGGTTAAGAAACACAAATATCTATAAAAGATACAGAAAGCAGTTTGCATTGGGAACAATTAGAGAGAGTGTGCTAACCATTAACAAACAAATTGGTATCAGAGTGACTTTACACAGTAAAGATGGCTTCTTGCTTATGTTAGAGTGAAAAGAAGTCCTTCGTAGTCATTTAGGAATCAAGTTCCCTCCACATGGTGGCTCCACCACTCTCTAGGTTCTTGAAGACCTCTCCAATCACCCTGTACATCAGAAAGAGACAAGATAAGGATCACTTGGAGAGTTTTAATGCACCAAGACACTGGCCTGAAATCAATCTGTGATGATGCCCACAACTTTACTGCAAGGGAGACTAAGAAATACAGTATCTGACTGGGCGCGGTGGCTCACACCTGTAATCCCGGCACTTTGGGAGGCCAAGGTGGGAGGATCACTTGAGTTTAGGAGTTCAAGACCAGCCTGGCCAACATGGCAAAACCCTGTCTCTACTAAAAATACAAAAATTAGCTGGGTATAGTGACATGTGCCTGTAGTCTCAGCTACGTGGGAGGCTGAGGCCAGAGAATTGCTTGAACCCGGGAGGTGGAGGCTACAGTGAGCCGAGACTATGCCACTGCACTCCAGCCCGGGCGACTGAGCAAGAGTGTCTCAAAAAAAAAAAAAAAATATATATATATATATATATATATATGTGTGTGTGTGTGTGTGTGTGTGTGTGTGTGTGTGTATATTTTTATATATAGTAACTGTGTGAACAGAAGAAAAGGGGAACCATTGGGTAGACAACTGACAGTCAGTGCTGCATTAATTGACATGCCAATTTCAGAACTACAAAGCAAAGCACAGATAATAATTCAAGCCTATAACTGTAGCCTCCTGTGAAAAACTGTGTAGGATGTTTACTTGTTGAAACACTTGGCCAGAGAGATTCAGAGATTTTTCTTCCATAAAATTCTGGATGTTGTTAATAAAAGACTCACAGGGTACTTGGGTCTAACTTCTTTCTTGCTCGCCATTTCTTCTTTGATTGGCAATTGATTGGCAATCACATTTGCTGAGTTCTTGAGCTCCCCGGATTAAGCCAATATTAGTCTTGAGTGTGACGATATCTATCCCTCAAGCCAAAATTCCCAGAGGGTCATCATGTAATTAAAACATTTCCAAAATAGTCATCATGTTATATTCATAGTAATAAGTAAAGCTGTACCAGAGGCTATAAAGCTGTGGGGGAAAAAATAGGGGTCATTCTCCTTTAAATAAAATGTGGCACATTTTCTACTAAAAATGAATTTTTTTTGAAATAATAGGTAAGCTGTGCTTGTTATTCATAAACATCTTATTTATGCATCTTCACTGTTGTGATAAATTAGCTGGGTTTGTTTTATATTTCCCTACAGTTTACTTTAAATAATCCTTCACAGTCGTTCACCACAAGACCACATAAGGTTCTTTTTTTAATACCTAGAATGCTGAAATAGCATTTTGAGCACAGACTGTAATGCATAACAAGTGTAGTGTATTATTTCTTCTTGGGAATGCCATGCAAAAACTTGTTCCTCTCACATTGTCTGTTTTTAGTTTAATTCTTTAAAACTGTTCTGTATTTTAAAAGGCGACATTCTTTGACCTTATAACTGCATACCACCCCAACTTTCCTTTCCCCATACACCCCATCATCCACCCCATCATCCATACTCTAGCATAAGCATATCCTGAGTTTCGTTGCCACAAAATTCTAGCCATTTAAATGAGATTGTTAACATAGAACACTGCCCACCCTCTTTCCCACTATAACCATCTCTCAGTTCCTTCACCAAGCCTACTGAGTCTCTCAAAAGGCATTCACTTATTATATCCACCCACTCTACCCAGTTCCTGAGTGCTGAATTTCAAGGACAGAGTGTGGATTTCAAATTTTAAAAGCTGAAGGCTAATTTCCAATTGAAACATACTGCCAACCACCCCAAACCCCCCCATCCCACCACCACCATTGCTATTGCTACATATATGCCCAAATACAGACCATTATCGCATATGATACACCTGCTAAAGGAAAAGTATTTGGCCTCTTTGAATCTCATTTTAGGTGTGTCTTCTTCTGCTGCAGACCTGATTGATACTGAGGAGCATAAAAATGTAAAAGTTCTTATTTATCTTTTAAATTATGTATTGTGAAAGCAAAGAGAATTTTATGAAATCATTCATTCAAAAGGCTATGCTGAGTACCAGCTCAGTGGAGGTGACAAGATAATAAGAACTAGGACATGATTTCATAAAGTTCACAGTCAAGTGGGAAGAGGCAGTCACATTACAACGATAAATGCCGTGTGGTAAAGGCTACAAGAGCAGGTGCAAAACACTCCACCAAGACACGATACTATTTCACATCTCCCTGCTTGCCCCTGCTGTTCCCTCTGCCCCAAAGGACATTCCACCTTACCTTTCTAAAGCACTACTCAAATCCTGTGTTACATCTTGCATTGGAATATCTTTATTCATGCTCCACCTTTGCAGAAAGAAGTACTTCCTCTTTTGTATGAACACTCATCTTTCTATGTGTTCTACATGATCTATATTATCACGTTAAATTATAGTCATTTGTTTACATATCTTCTTCCCTGTATTAATCCTTGAGTCTGGGATCAGTGCCTTGCACAGTGCCTAGAAAATACCACTTAAATATAGGCTAGCATTTACATATATTTTTATACTTATATGTTTATAATATATAATTAATAATATAAATACATAATATATATTTATACTTATATATATATAATTTGTATTTTATATATTAGCATATATATAACATTTATATATATGTGTGTGTGTATATATATTTATGTTTGGACTGTACAACAAATTCTGTCAGGAAAAACCAGGGGCTATTTATAGAAGACAAGATATTTAGGAAGGGAAGAGGGAGAAATACATCCCATAAATGAGAACAGTACATGTAGAGGCACAAAGAGATGGGAAATACAGAATTGGGTCAGGAGTCAGGGCAAGGATTCGGAGTTTCAGAGTTTCAGAAGCATATAGTAGATGATTGGAGGGCGCTGTGAGAGTTTAGAAAATGAGATTGCTGAGGAAGACTGCGTAAATAGTGAAGATCTTCATAAAGCAACTCCTAGAAAGGGAACATATTTCTTAGCACTGGTGCCTAACCTTTTTTTTTTTTTTTTTTTTAACAGACTTTACTTTCTTTTTTTTACAGTAGTTTTAGGTTCACAGAAAAATTGAGTAGAAAGTACTGAGAGTTCCATATATGCCCTGTCCACAGATGCATGGCCTCCCCCTTTATCAATAACCCCTGCTAGAGTGGTATAGTTGTTACAATTGATAAGCCTATGTTGACACATCATTGGCACCCAGAGTCCATAGTTTATATTAGGGTTCACTCTTGGTGTTGTAGTTAGAAAAACATGTGTCTATAATTATAGTATACAGGGTAGTGATGTAAGAATCTTTTGTACTCCACCTACTCATCCTTGTCTCTGCCCTCTAACTTCTGGCATCCCTGGAAAATTACTGTCTCCATAATTTTCCCTTTTTCAGAATGCCAGATAGTTGAAATTATATAGTTTATAGGTTTTTTGGATTGGTTCTCATTTGGTAATATGCGTTTAAGTTTCCTCCATGTCTTTTCACAGTTTGAGAGTCTGTTTCTTTTTAGTGCTAAAAAACATTTCATTGTCTGAATATACCACAGTTTATTCACCTATGGAAGGATGTCTTTGTTGCTTCTAAGTTTTAGCAGTTAGGAATAAAGCTGCTACAAATATCCATGTGCAGATTTCCATGTGGACATAAGTTTGCAGCTCCTTTGGCTAAATATGAAGGAGTATGGAAACCGAACTGTCTTCCAAACTGGCTGTGACATTTCACATTCCCACCAGCAGTGAATAAATGATCCTGTTGTTCCACATCCTTACCAATATTTGGCATTGTCAGTGTTCTGAACTTTGACCATTGTAAAGGCTATGTAGTAGTGTTTAAACTTTTTGAAAGTCACAGAGCCCTTTGAAATCTGAAAACATCCATAGACCTTTCCACAGAAATGAGCATTCTGTGTTTGTTTGTTTGTTTGTTTAAGATGGAGTTTCCCTCTTGTTGCTCAGGCTGGAGTGCAATGGCATGATCTCAGCTCACTGCAGACTTCACCTCCTGGGCTCAAGCTATTCTCCTGCCTCAGTCTCCTGAGTAGCTGGGATTACAGACCCCCGCCACCACACCTGGCTAATTTTTTTTTTTTTTCTATTTTTAGTAGAGACAGGATTTCACCATGTGGGCCAGGCTGGTCTGGAACTCCTGACCTCAGGTGATCCACCCGCCTCGGCCTTCAAGGTGCTGGGATTACAGGCGTGAGCCACCGCATCCAGCCAGAAAATCAACACTGTGAATGCATACTATTTTGTGCTTTTTGATGCCTTAGACTACCTAAAACTCTTCCAAGGTTGCCAGGAAAAAAAAAAAAAAGTGCTTGTTTGGCTTTTGCCCTGTTGGTAACTGAGAGTTGTGAAAGCTTATAAGGCCACATTTGTTTCAGAATAAATCTAGTGAACTAGTTTAAAGTTCAGTTAAAGGAGAAGAGATCAGAAATCAAGATGTGAGTTGAGTCTGGCAGTCACTCAAAGAAATCACTTTACTCAAAAATTTTAGAGTCTTAATCATCTTTGGCTGTAGATATATTACTGTATTATATTGCCATATTGCTAAGATTCTTGGTTTCCATTAGATAGAGCACCTTGACTCAGGTGCCATACATCTTTTTTATGTATGTTTTTACAGTACCTAGTTGAGTGCCTGTGCTAAGTAGTCACCTTTTGATAAACATTTGTTAAAGATGTAAGTAAAGTGCACCTAAACTAATAGAAAGGAGATAGATTATACATATGTAAACATTTTTTCTAGATAAATTATTTTGCCATTTTATGGTCAATAGAATAAGGTAAAGATTTAATCTGTTGCATGAAATTATAAAAAACCTTACATGAGGTTTGCATGCTACATGCTACATGTTTGCATGCTTACATACTAACCTCTAGGACAGAGTCAACAAATAACATATACTATTACTCTCCATTTCCTTGTCGATTAAAAATATAGCTTGTTGAACACTATGGCAGCCAGCTTCCTTGTTGGCCCACATTATGGTTGGTCTGTGTGATCAACAGAATATGTCTAAAGTGATGGTAAATAATTTCTGAGACCAGGTTATAAAAGCTATATTCATCTATCTATCTGTTATCTCTTTCTCTCTCTCTCTCTTTCTCTCTCTCTCTCATCTATCATCTACCTATGCCTATGTTTATCCCTACATCTGTATATTTGATAACAAGTCCTGGGAAAGTCAGTTGTCACGTTGTGGAAAAAAACTCACATGATGAAAAAATGAGGCTTCTGGACAACAGCTGGCAAAGGACTCGCTGCTAACAGCCATGTTGATGAGCCACCACACATGTAGATGCTCCATCCCCAGTCAAGCCTTCAAATGACTACCACCTTTACAGATATCTTGCAAGCAAACTCATTAGATTCCTTGAGCTAGAACCACTCAGGTAGGCTGCTTCCAAATTCCTAACCTGCAGAAACTAAGAAATAAGTGTTTGTTGTTCTAACCTATGAAGCTTTGAGGTAATTTGTCATGCAACAATAGATAGCGAATGCAACCGCAATATTCTTTGTTCTTTGCTCTCTGCTCTGAGGCCATCACTGAACTTTTTTCAACATCATAATCTAGGCAGCCTCCTCTGATCCATTGATGTTGGCAGGAGATAAAACTCATTTGCTAGCTGATTTTGAATGGAAGTCCAAGGTTGCTTTCCCATATTTTATACCATCACTTGCTAATAACTAAGTTATCTTCCCACTGAGACTTTTTCCACTTACAACTTGCCAATCAGAATGTTAGGAACCTACACATATAAAAGCTTAGCAGAAAGTGGCTGAAGAAGTCACACAACCTGGGTTCACCAAGATCTAAAATTGATAATGGCAAAGGAATCCTTGTAGTTCAGTCCATCACAATAGGAGACCACAGAGAGGGGTGAAACTCAAATCTTACTGTGATGTCTTATGCATCCTTCTGGTGTCCTAGTTCCTTAGATTTTAAAGAAACAGCTAATCCATAGAAACTGCCATCCAGAGTAAGATTCTAAAGCTCATCCAGTTCTGCATTCTCCCTCCCATACCATGAATGAGTTGTGGGAAGTTAAGGGTGGGAATGAAAGCAGAATATGACACAATTCTCAAAAAATTAAGGATGTTTTCTGTTTAGGCCTCACTGCCATTCACATCCTGCTATGTAGCTATTTTTCATAGCTTTATGTAAACTTTTGGTGAGACCAGTTATGGTTTCTTCCTGCACTGTACCTTACGTTAAGATCTTCTATAAGCTAAAGAATTCTCCAAGGCAAGGCAAGGGTAGTTATACAGAAAGATTAAATAGAATTTCATTTCATGTGGGGGTTCCTGAGTTTATAAAGTATGAAATGTTCTTTTCTAAGATTTATGTCTTATTCCAAAAATTTCTTTCATTAATGAGCTCTTTCTTTCAAATGGCTTTCAAGCAAATTCACTGGTGGTCATGAGACTGAGGAAAGAATGCAAGATAGGTTTTTTATTATGCTTTCTAAACTTTTGGAGAGTAGAGAATCAGTCTCCATGTATTACAGAAACAAGCAGAAAATTCATGAATTCAATTAAAAATGGCTCAAAATTTATTATTTTGAGTTTATTTACTTAACCTTTGAATACCAACTTATTGCTGCACAGTATATATATGTGGTTTTCATTAACAAATACTTAGTGACTAGTTGATTGAAAGAAACAGTGGAGAAACAGGACAAGTGGGGGAGGCATTTAGTAGATTTTCCTGTAAGAGCAGAAAATAATAGAGACAGGAAAGGGAGAAAGGGAAATGGCGGTGTTTGTGGTACACTCTGAGTGACTCTACATTACAGGACCTTATAGGGACCTCTGGTAAGACCCTGAGAAAAAGACTGATATAGTTAGTAAAGACAGAAATGATCTTTATTCACACAATTTAGGCTGGAATAGGTAGAAAGAGCCTTTAAATTATGAATTTTGCAGCAACAAAACTTACTGAGGCAGTTTCTTAAAGCCCCAGAGAAATTATTATGGTTTTCATCTTCAGGTCGACATTGGCTTTGAATAGCAGCCTTAGAGAGTTTGAAGTTTCTTCTCTGTACTCTCATTCCTCCCTCTAGCCATCCAGTGTTGAAAACCTTTTCATTTCAGAGACCAATTGAGTATGTTTGCCAGAGAGAAAGTTTTTCACTAGACTCACTTCTCCCTTTTCTTTCTGACGCAGAAAGTTGGAGTCAGACCTCTGGCCAATAGGAGGGCATTGACGAATCCCTACACAGCCCGGCACATAAAATATTTATACTCGGAGACAGCTACACTAAGTAGTCAGCAGAGTATTTTGCAGCATAGAAGCCAAACACCTCTCTAAAAGAGTAGATTGTGTTCACAAAAGCTCCTGTCTATAGATTGAAATGTAAACTGTGATTTCCATAGTGGAGTATTGCTTGATGTTCTTTTGACTGGTTCATGCCATAGGCTTCTAAAATCAGAGTCTGCTTGATTGAAGAAAGGGCAGATTTTGTTTGTTATTTGTTTACTTACTTATTTTTGCTTATTATCAAAGACATCAATTTCTGGATGGGAAGGGTAGATTTCAAACAGTAAGTGAGAGTGCCCTTCCTAGGGAATGAAGCCATATACCCGCTGACCCACATGGTGGCCTTGGGTGGGAGTTTTGAGCCAAGCTTCTTGTTTCACCGCCTTGACATTATTTGGAATTGTGGAAAGAGGAGCCGAGCTTTGATGTTGGAGACACTCAAGGGAAAGCAAAGGACAAGGAGAAAAGTGCAATGAGTGTAGCACCACTGACCCTAGACAATGCTTGACTGGTCCTCTTGGCCCAGTCTCATATCCATGGCCTCTCCATCAGTAGCAAGAGGGCAGGAAGGGCCTTCCTTTTAGTTGAAAGCAGAGGGTGAGCTGAACAGGCAGTTCAGAGGGTCATTAGAAAGCATCAAAGGAGGCAGCCTCATGATGGTAATAAGACGGCTGTGAGGAAATAAAGTGGGCATTGATCTGCACTATCGAGTGTGACATTTTAACCGAAGCTAAAAGCCAAGAGCAAATCTGGCCCTCTTATTCATCTGCCTGCCTGCTTTAGTAAATTGTCCTCCCCCTCCCACAAAACCACTGGCCTCAGAGGTCACTTCATATTAGCTGGCTTGTTAATACTGAGGCAATCAATACTTAATCAACAAGTAATGGGATTTTGCAGTCATCCTGTATGATCTTTCAATAAAGCCCCGAATTCATCTCGGCCCATTCCAAGCCTGACGAAAGGTGTGCGGTTGCAGCAGACCCTGGATTTGATGGTCTGATGCTCTTCAGCTGATCTGCATCTTATTAAGACACTAGGCAGCCACTGTCCTTCACCCCTTTGTTTCCTGATCCCCACGGAGCACAGCGTGGCATAGAATCCAAACATCTAAGATTTTACATGCATCAGTAAGAAAATTCAGATTTCTTTGCTTCATAGGGTTCAGGCCTCATTGGTAGCATTGTACAATTTTTACAAAATAGATAAATAAAGGACTGAAGAAGGAGGAGATGCAGCAAGCCAGGAAATTTAAAAAGGGAAGGTGGCTATTTTAATATATGATATTAAGCCAGGGAACTGAAATCCCCACATGTCCCAATTATTGAACACTGGGTTGCCCAAGCTGTTTGTTAAATGGACTCAATGAATGATGAAGGGGGAGGGATGCAGAGCTCAGCATTGACTCTGAGCATCTGGCTTTTGAGAGAGACCTCTGAGTACTGCCATAGAGAGTGAAATTGGTTTTGTGATTCAGGACAAAATTTTCAGTATCCCTGTGGTACCTTGATTATGGGTGTTTTGTCCACCTATACTATTGCAATAGCCTTTAGTAGATGTTTAAAGGGGTTCCACAATAAGAGAGGGGAGGCTTTCCATGGGAAGACCTTGCTATCATCCTTACACGGTCCCCCAAAGCAGGTTTTCTTTAGTGAGTTAACCTTTTGCCCTTGTCTGACTTTTCAGGCACCCAAAGTGGATCTTGACAGTGTCTGACTCAATGGTGCAAGTGATTAATAATGCTGGAATGCTAATTATTAATATAACTTTAAAGCAGATAAGTTATCAGGTGCTCGGGCTGACCAAAGTCCCACCAACACATTCTTTCCTATCAGAAAAGAAGCTGAATTATTAGAATACTGACTGGCAATCACAGAACTTGATCAAAGGAAATTAAAAGATAATATGAACATTTAATGGCAACAGGATCTAGCACCGTGAGGCATGCAACTCCACAATAGGCTGTGCTTGCTGTTCTGCATTTACAATTGCACTGCGTTTGTGAACACCTATCCCCCAATACGTGCAGTATTTCCTAGCAACCTAAAAAAAGCAAATATTATCAGCATCTTCATTGTACATGTGGATAGACTGAGATTTAGGAAGTGGTTGAATGGCTTGCCCAAGGTCATGTAGCTAACATTATAGGAGAGCAGAGATCTGAATCCATACACACTGACCTCAGAGCTCTGTTATAACCACTAAGCCATATTCTGGCTCTGCCATTTACTAGCTGTACAACATGGAACATGGCCCTTAAAATCTTTCAGCCTCGGTTCCCTAATCAATAGAGTGGGAATACTCATGTCTATGATTGCCCTTGACTTGAGGATTTAATGAGTTACACAATTTAGGCTCTTAGTATAGAGTTTGGCTTATAGTCAACACTCACTGAACATCAG
This sequence comes from Macaca thibetana thibetana, assembly GCF_024542745.1. Lineage (NCBI taxonomy): Eukaryota > Metazoa > Chordata > Mammalia > Primates > Cercopithecidae > Macaca > Macaca thibetana. The sequence goes on along the minus strand of NC_065590.1, from coordinate 47,903,520 downwards.
TTACTATTATGGTGTCACTGTAGCATCATCATATTCACATCGGCTTGTTGTGTTGTCTTTTCTCTTCCATTCTGCTTGGATGAGATCTGCCAACATTTCCCTCAGGAACACTTCTTTGTTTAGGGTGAAGGATGATCTACTATTCCCCTAAATTGTGCAGGCTTCCTTTAGCTATGTTTGTAACCTCAGTCATATAATACATTCTGGGAGTCATAGGAGCTACTCTATATCTCTTTTTTGTTAATAGATGTATGAGGGGATTTGTTATGGGAATTGGGCCACATAATTATGGATGCTGAGAAGTCCACAAAATGCCACTGGCATGCTGGAGACCCAAGAAAGCCGATGGTGTAATTTAGTCTGCGTCTAAAGACCTGAGAACTTGGAGGGTCACTGGTATGAGACTCCAAGTTCAAAGGGCTGAGAACCTGGAGTTATGTCTAAGGGTGGGAGAAGATGGATGTCACAGTTCCAGAAGAGAAAGAAAACAAATTTGCCCTTCCTTCATCTTTTATTCTATTCAGGCTTTCAAGGTATTGGATGATGCCCACTTACGTTGATGAGGACGATCTTCTTTCCTCAGTCTACTGATTCAAATGCTAATCTCTTCCCCAAACACCCTTAGAGGCACATTCAGAAATAATGTTTACCAGCTCTCTGGGCATCCCTTAGCCCACTCAAATTGGCATCTCAACCAGCTTTTGGCTTTGTTGATTTCTCTATTAATTTCCTCCCTTCAATTTCGTTGATTTCTGCTCTAATTTTCATTATCTATTTTACTCTGTGTACTTTGGGTTTAATTTGCTTAATTTGGATTCATGTTTCTTATTCCTGGTCTAATAATTCCAACACTCCTGCCATATTTCACTCTAGTTATGATGCTTGTTTGATCTCCTCAAACTGTTTGAACTGCCTTTTAGTATGCCTTGTAATTGTTTTGCTGAAAGTTGGACCTGACCTACTAGATAAGAGGAACTGTGGCAAATAGGCATCTAGTAATGTAATGGTAAGGTGCAGGAGAGGTGAAGTGTGCTTCAGTTGGGTCTCAGTCTTTTGGTAAGTCTATGCACCTGAACTGTGAACTATACCAGTTTTTCTTAGTATTTTTTCCAGATTAGGTGTGACAGGAGAACTGGCAGGAGATTGATTTGTGAATTTCCTTTCCCCCAGGTCATTCAGGCTCTGATGAAAACCCCAGCACACTGGCTCTGGTAAGAGTTTCTCCTGAGGGCAAGCCTTGCTAAGAAGAGCAGGATGCTCTGGAGTATTTCAAAATGGTTCCTTTTCCCCTCCCACTGCTAGAAACACTAGAAAATTTTTCTCAAATATTCACTGTAATGACCTGGTAGAGCTCCCAGAGTCAAACACATAAAAATGTAGAGGCTCCCCTATGACTGGAATCCCTTGAGGTATTTTTTTAATATCTTTTTTTTTTTTTTTCAGATGCCTTAAAAGAATTTTTGTAAGAACACTTCAGGTCTACCCTCTTCATAAATTTGTTACAGTAGGTAGCTAGCCAGGCATGAGCGGGACAGGAGAGGGCCCGCCTCCCACCGACCCCACCAGGAATGTCAGGCGACCATCAGGTGATGGTCAGGCAGTTGTCACAACGCCTCTCTAAAATAATAATTGGTCACAGTCAGTGCCAGGGAAAGGCAGTTTCCTAGTAGATAAAAACACCTATAGCTGGTGATTGGCAGCTTCCCAATAAGATGTCAGGAGTTAGGCGAGTGGGTTCAAGCATGTGCATTAAGAGGCAAAATGGTAGAGTTTAACTGGTATATGCCCTTCCTGGGGTGTTCGACCAGAAAAGGGACGAATCCTTCAAGTGAGCGTGTGACAACTCCAGTGGTCATGCATGCGGGCAGCCCACCCTAATGGGCAGAATCAAGGGAAATGGAAAGAATCAAGGGAAATGGAAAGAATCACGGGAACTAGGAGGCAAAATGCTGGAAGTATGCCAGCATGTAAAACCCAAAGTCAAAAGGTCAAACCACACGCTTGCCCTCCAAGATGTCCGCTTGGTCCTCTTCCAAATGTACTTTCCTTCTTCTTGTACCTGCCCTAAAGCTTTGAAAAAACTTCCATTCCTGCTCTAAAGCTTGCCTGGGTCTCTTCTTCTGCCTTATGCCCCTTCAGCTGAATTGTTTCTTCTGAGGAGGCAAGAATTGAGCTTCCTGCAGACCCGACCAGATTTACCACTGGTAACTCAGATAACTTCTGCTGCTGGTAACAAACTTGTAAGTGCATGATGTGTTGTTTTTAACTCCAGGCACAATATTGTACTATAGATACCTAGAACTTACTCATCTTGCATAATTGAAACTTTATACCTGTTGAACAGCAACTCCCTATTTCCTCCTCCCTGCCAATCCCTGGCGATCAATATTTTACTCTTTGTTTCAATTAGTTTGATCTTTTAGATAATTCACATAAGTAGAGCCATGCAGTATTTGTTGCCTTGGAGCTTTTAAACTCTGAGAGTTGTCTACCATGAGCCTTCAGTGATCTGTCCATTACTGTTCATGTTTTGCTGCCCTGGCGTTATTTCCTGTGGTGGTTTCTGCTTGTGGGTTTCTGCTCTGTTAAGTGGTGATTTTCTGCATCTATTGCATCTATTTCAGGTTCTGCAAATTTGAGTGCAGCACTTTTGCCTGGGACCTCATTTCTCTGACGCACTTAAGAAGAGTTCATGATTCTTCAATTTGTTCAGCTTTTTAAATTGTTGTTAGGATGGATAGTAACCTTTAACGTCCTTACATGACAGATTGGAAGTCCAATAACAATCACTTTTAGTTGTATGGTTTTACTGTGTATGAGCCTATCAACTAACTTGTTTATTCCCTTATTTTACAGATGAGGAAACTTAACTTACACAAAATCATACATACATTAGAAGTAGAGTCCAAACTATAACCCATAGGGCAATGATTTTCTATGCTAACTGGGCCTGGTAGCCATGAAAGGAGAAATACACACACACACACACACACACACACACACACACATATATATACACATATATACATATATATTCATAATTTATCATTCAAGTTTGAGCATTGGTATTCCAAGTTAAACTTCCCTCTGCACTGAATTGGAAATATGAAGAAAGTGAACACAGAAGATGAGGTTGGACAACTGGTGTTACCTGCAAGAGTCACCTATTGAGATAAAAACATCCCATAAGACTTAAAAAATTGATTTTCCTTTTTTTTTCCCATTTTTGCAAAGGCAAGAAGACAACTTGGAAATTATTTCCCTTTCACTCATTTATTTAATAAGCCTTTCTTTTTCTTGCATGTTGACTCTTTTTTGTGTGTGCTCCTGTACTCATAGAGCATCAGTACAGAAGAAAATCTGTCTTTATTTTGTGTTCCAAGTGTTCTAGCATGTATGTAGCCATTCAGATTGATGCAAGTAATTCCAGCAAACTTCAAGAAGTTAAATGTCAGGAATTAGGCAAGGCATATGCCTACACAGAAAGACTACTCAAAAGGGAGCCATGGCAATAAACTACACACCCTAGAGCTTAGCTCAGAGACCTGCTGACTATTGAGGATCTTTCTTCTTTAGCACCGATATCAACAACATTCTTTTTCTCTTCCACCTGACTCCCCAGCGCTGTGATGCCCCTCCTCACTCTCTGATTACTCTCCAGGCTGCGTCTCCTGCAATTTGCCGTTTAGTAAACTGGCTCTTCTTTTAGATTCCAAGCTGCCTCTCATTTCTTGATGTTGACCTCAAAGAAATTCAAATACTTGACATGTGTGCTCCAAGGGGCTGATGATCTTAGCGTCATCTGTCTTCTGGAACCTCCCAATACTTTCGAGGCAGTGAACCAGATGCCAGTGACTACTGTGGTTCTCCCATTAAAAAAAAAAATAAGGCTTATCTCCCATTTTGCCTGGCTAAAATAAATAAAAAAATACCCAGTTATCCAAGTAAATAATCCCTACATCTTCCTTTCTCTGAGCAGAGCTCGTGAATACTAATAAGTAGGCTCACCCAGTCACCCATTTTGAAAGGTCACTGGAGAGAAATACAGGAAAGTTCAAAGATACTTGGGCTTCAGGGAAAGGGTATCTCAAAAATGACCTGTGAATATGTTTAGCTTGATTTTTCAGGGCTCTAGTCTACAGGACAGCCTGAATTTTCTGGCTTTTCAACAACTTGCAAGAGAAATGGTTCTTCAGTTTTCCAGAGATACCAATTCGAATGTCAAGAAAAATGCAAAGGACTTAAAGTGACTTGCAGGAAAGGAAACAGTATCTATATGCTGAATATTTTCAATTCCACCCCCAGTCCTGCCCAGATGCACTCTCTATCCCTCTCTATCCTGCTCTGGGCAGAGGAAGTCGATCGATATGTGGAGTACTTCAATGGAATCCTTCCCTCTCTGGCTAGTAGTTGGCTTTGGCTAGTAGCAGGATCTGCAAGAGATCTGACAGCAAGTCAAGAGTGGGGTGGATATTTTATTCCTTCAGCTCCTTCCCTGTGGGTCACTTAGGGTTGACTGTGCTTTTCTGCTGAAGACCACAGTTCCTGTTGAACAGCTCTCTCTCCAAGCTGTGGCCAGCCTCTCTGGGTTCTATAATCACCCCCTTTCTTTGCCCATTTAGGTTTAGGAGTGGTAATAGCTCCCAACTATGGCTAGTCCCAAAGTGCTACACAAAGCCTTGGGTTTCCCACATTCCTGCCCTTTGGATTGTCCCTCATTTCAAGCTTTTAAACATTCTTCTATTTGAGCGTGCTGTCAATGACCCTAACTGATGGCATGAATAATAATAAAACATTGAGTAAGAGAAAATGCCGAAAGACTCTTAAGATCTAAATAAAATTTAAATTTTAGAGGGCTTCTTGAAAGGAAGAAAATGTTATACTCTATTGTAGATTACCTTCTAACTTGACAGAACCCTCTGAAGTGAGCTATGAATTGAATATATGTTTATATTTTGGAAGACGATGGTGGTAAACTTAGAAATTAGGATGAGCATCACATGTGAAAATAAATGATGCTGTGAATGGCATACTTCTCTAGTGATTATGATAAAGCCCCAACTCTTAATTTGGATAAATTGCTAACAACCCAACTTAGCGCACCCATTTGCGGTAATCATTATTTTGCTGACTTGGCTCTATGTCTGGCTTGCATTTCAATAGTGAATGCAAAGCCTATAAGCATTTAAGGGCTTTCTTGCTAAACATCTTCCTATTCACAGGGAGCCCACACCCAGAATCAGAATGTCCCTATGCCTGGGCTATATTTCTAGTAGAACATTAAGGACTTTTGAAGTATGCTTTAACTATTAAATGCTATCAAATATCTTTTGAATCAGTCACTGAAGCGCGTTATAAAATTAAAAAGCGTTTATTTCAAAACTGAGACTATTAACCAACTGCCTATTGACACACTGAACCATATTCAGATAGAATCCATAATCCCAGCATAAACTCACTCCTTGCTTTGTCACCAGGTGCACAAGGCGAGAATGAGAAAGGGTACATGCATCAAATGAGTCTCGTCCTACCACTATCTGAATGTCTTTCTGAGGATCAGCCAAATTAGCAAGCTGAAATATTAGGATTGATTTTCCCCATCGGCCATTATTGTGAGTTAGGAGATTCCCTCAGTCAATTTAGAAAAAGAGCCTTGGTTTGGGAGTTTTATTCCTAGCTGTTACTAGCCAGTTTGAGTGTTTTTAAAAAGTCACTTAACCTCTCTGAACTTTTGTTTTCTTATATATAAAATGGAACATGTGCTAAAGTTATTTTCCACACTGAAGCAGCCTGGCCACGTCCCTCCAAATGTTTGTGGGCTCCATTTCTCCATAGTGGTGTCACTCCAGTATCTCTTCAGTGGTGTCTGGAGTGTATCAGGGCGTACATTTGCATGTCTGGATGTCTCAAGGTATTTGGGAGAAAGAGCTATGCATTTTGAGCATAGATACTTAGTCCCCAAAACACAGTGGTGCCCACCTCTGCTCTTCAGAAACCAAGCTCATCTGCTGGCTTAATATCAGCTTGACCCTCCAAGTCTGTGTCTATGTTCCAGGCCAACTTTGATTTCATTTTCAGCTGAATTGTCTATTTTTTTTGACATGATAGATTATAAAGCAAACTTGAAGGGACTCTAAAATTGTTCTGGGCAGTGTTTTAGCAGGGGCCTTGAACTTCAGTGGAAGAAGGCCAGTCATACATTCTGCATGTATTTCACCAAGGTTGACAGTAGCTAATGCCTCTGAGCCTGCCTTCTGAAGACACCTTTAACTGAGAAGAGCTCAGATGAAGGAAAGGGCAAGTTATGGGAAATGAATATCTGGAAAATCCAACAGTGTTATAATACTGTCCAATACCAACCGTGTCCTGACTCAATATTTCATGCTTTCCCCAATGGGATATCACCTAACCTCCAGCTGTTCTCTTCAGCAGAGATAAATTCACCTTTATGGGCTGATGCATTAACATGGGGTTAATGCACTTTATGAAAAATTTGTTTTCAATTGCTTGTATATTCACCTCCTCCTTTTTCTCTCTCTCCCTTCTTCCCCTGTCTCCCTTTCTCTCTCTTCTCTTCACCATCCTATTCCATCCTATTCTTAATTGGAGACATAGATTTTACCCAAAAGTACCAGTCTGAAAGCATTTTATCCCCTTCCAGCCCCAGGATTCACACTCTCTACAGGTTGAAGGTGACTGCAACTTGGTTCCCTAACTATGAGACCTTCTAGCAGCAGACCATAAGCCTGGCTAGACAAAAGACACTGTATTGCATGTTGGCACTGTTGGTATTCTTTTCTTTTGTCGAGTTCTTAGCTAATCTGTTTAGGTGAATAGACTTCATGGCTGCTGAATCTTTTTTGGTGGCTTGCTCCTTATTAAAATGCACTCTTCTTAAACCTATTATGGTTTTATTTTCCTTAAACTTTAGGTTGTCAGATACTAATATTGCTACCACCTTCTTTTTGGCTAGTATTTACATTGCATATCCTTTTCCCCCTTTAAATTTATAACATGGATTTGTTGAGGAGCTCTCTTTCAAGTAATATGTACCTTTACCCGTTTAATACAATCTGAAAATCTCTGTATTTTAATGTAAGAGTTTATGTACTTACTGTGCATTTGTGCTTCATGCATTTGTGCTTACATACAATTTAATTATTGCATTTACTTTGCTCACTGATACATTTTGGATTATTCTTACCATTATATTTTGTGCTAGCTGTTTACCATCCTTTTCTTTTTTTCCTTTACTTCTGTTTGATTGAAGAAGTTCTTCATATTTATCTCCAGTCTTCACCATATACTTTTCTCCTATGATGATTTGATATTTATGTATTGCATTTGAATTTATTTAATGAGTGTCATTAATTTTGTAACCTACTTACATGACTATAATTTTAAAATATGTCTATATTAACTCATTTTTTTCTATTTTTGTCCTAAAGTACTAGAATAATTCTAGCACAATCTAGCTAGCCAATAAATATCTTACTCTTCTTGATTTTATAGTCTAGAATCATAATTTTACTTATATTACCCTAAAAATGGGGATTTTAAAAATGATTGATATAAACTTAAATTATTGATAACTTCAGTCAATTTCTGTGCTCTTCACAATTTAGTTTTTCTCCTAAAATTTTCTTACAGTTTATTATATATGTATATTTATTTTATATTTTAGATAATATATTATTTATATATATATATATATTGCAGAAGCATATGTTAGTCATTCTTTTAATAAGGGCCTGTGTGGGAAAAAGCACTTTTAATCTTTGTATGGATAAAACTATAATAACTTTGTCCCTATATTTGAAAGAAAGTATAGCTAGTCATAAAAGTCTAGGGTTGAAAGTTAATTTACCTCAATTCACTGAAGTTAAGAATCCGCTGTCTTCTGGCCTCTATTGTTACTGATGGGACCTATTTACAAAAACAAACAACAACAAAAACCTGTAATTTCCTCTTGGTAATATGTCTTATTTTTATGGGAGCTTTTAAGATTAGTTAATTAATGTATTTATGTACATTAAAAGGTACATGTTGAAGTATGAAATTATTGCTCCATGTTGAATGAACATGCTTTTCTGAAAAGATAAGGTGAGTACCCAATGTTTCAAAATGTTAAGTGTCAAAAATGGAGATGAACAAACTAAAAAAAAAAGTTTAATCTAACAACACAGAAAAATCTACTGTTATGTATATTTTATTGTACTACGTGGCAACATCTTTCCAAATTAATAAGTAAACACTTACATTATATTTTTAATGGTTTTATAGGAGAAACACATAAGCTTTAGCTAGAAACAGTCACTGAAATATCAGGAAAATCACAAGCATCATCAAGTTTCATTGTCCTAATACTCTGTAAATTCCTTAAGGATGCAAGAAAAGAATAATGTTATATCCATTTAATATTTTGAGGAAATGAATGGGTAGAATAAGAGTAAATAATGAATGGAGTGTATAAATAAATGAATAAGCCTAAACAAATGAATAACTGGTCATGTGAGCAAGAAAACAAGTCACTCTCTTTTTTTTTTTTTTTTTTTTTTGAGAAGGACTGTCGCCCAGGCTGGAGTGGAGTGGCGCAATCTCCACTCACTGCAACCTCTGCCTTTTGGGTTCAAACGATTCTCCTGCCTCAGTCTCCTGAATAGCTGGGATTACAGGGGCCTGCCTCCATGCCCGGCTAATTTTTTTGTAATTTTAGTAGAGACAGCGTTTCAATATGTTGGCCAGGCTTGTCTTGAACTCCTGACCTCGTGATCCGCCTGGCCTCAACCTCTCAAATTGTTGGGATTACAGGCTTGAGCCACCGCGCCTGGCCAACAAGTCACTCTTAATCGTTCTCTTGCCCATCTCCTAAATCCTGTGATTGGAGGGAATGATTCTCCTAAGACCCACTAAGCCTCCTAATGATGATCAATTATGTCCCATTATAATGCCAAAGTATGAAACCTCAATATTTAGAGCATCCTGTTGTATGAAGAGTGGCTGTATTGCTGCCTTTCGTATTTTTTCTCAGGTCCTGAAATCATTTAGAGGATCTCAAAAATTTTTCAAGAATGAGTTATTTTCTGTTTTGTCTAGATAGGACTGTGAGTCCTCTTGCCCTTTTGTTTATACATTGACCAGAAATGTGCACATTTGGGTGTGCACACATAACATACACATGTCATCATATTATTCACACTGACCCCAGCACAAATATTTCTGTATGGAGTTTAAGCATAACCCAGACACAGGGGACCTATATTTTTCTGGCAATTGGGAATTGCTAAAAGGTTAGTATTCCCGTGTCAGGGGCCAGAATACAATACTCTAAAGGTGCAATATTAAATGACGTTAAAATCTTGCTTTGGTCTAGTAGATCTGCAGTGGAAGAAACACTGTTTCTTGTCCAGACATTGGATATCTGCAATAAGCCATTCCATTTGTAACTAAGAAAACCAGGAAATAGATTGTGGACAACATTTGAGTTTCATCTCTACTGCTGGAAAGTAATTTAATGTTCGCCATCAGTTGATGGTTGGTAGGCAAGGGCTAACACATATTTTGAATACTGTCATTATTTAAAATGAAATAGTCAAATTTAATTTCAATCCATTAGAAATGTTTAATAAGTAGTTATAAATCTTAGAAGAGTAAAGGACTCTCAAGAGAGCATCTCATTCAGTGTCCCATAGTTCTGCAGGTAAAATGTTATTCTTTATTTCTCCTGTGATAACACTATGTTTCAGGCACTGTGCTAGGCTCTAGTGAATAAAATACAAATTCTGTTAGTCACATTAGGATTAGCCTTCTACAGATGACAAATCTGATATGCCTCATAAAACGTAAAAGGTGTAGCCCACAGACATAGGGACGATAAATAATGGCAAAATGGGTAGAATAGATGCTTTCTGCAGATAAATGGCCTGAAGTCTGCTTTATACAAAGAAAATATGACATATATGAACTGACATTAGTATAAGAAGGTTTTCAAACCGAGTTCCCGGATATCAAAACAAAAGTAATGCAGATGCCCATCTTCAGCTCATTCTTTTTAATAGTAATAGTTGTTAATATTTAAAATGTCCTCATTATGTCTGAGAGATGTTCTTACCTCTTTATATATATTAAATAATTTGTTTATCCTCACAACCCAATGGAACGAGTTGTTAAACCCATCTTACAGAGGAAAAAACAAAACTGAAGGCACTAATTTTATATGTAACTTGCTCCAAAGTAACAAAGTTTATGATTGGCTGAAGAGGCTCTAATATCCTGGTTCTTGACCACTCTGTTATCCAGGCTCTCAGGAGAATGTTCAATTACGTTACATGGGCAATAAGTTTTTTCAAATCATGAATAAATAATATACCTAATTTTTTGCTACATCCTATTTTTAAAAATTCTTTGAAAAATCTATGTTTTCAGCTATATTAATTAGAAGACCTCATTTCTTAACTATAACGAACGCACTGAGTCTCATTTCTTTTTGAAAATGGGTACTTTTTATCACATTTAAATTTCTCAGATCATACTTACACATTTAGTCATTCATACATTTCTTGTCAAGGTTATAAATTTCGGAGTACCTTAAGATAAGGGACCTCACAGGTTTAGAACCTATTCACTGGGAGCCAGTATGCCCCGCTGCTTTATGATGCAGCCTAGATCCTTGCAGATAGTTCTCCAATTCTTAAAGTTAGATGATCATGAGACTAAATGCATTCAAAAAACAGAGACGATCATGAGACTAAATGCATTAGAAAAACAGAGATGTGCTATTTGTTCTCCATCTCTTAACATCTGTATTTTAGTAGTTGTTTTTCTGTAAGTGCTCTTTTATTTTTCTGAAAAAAAAAAAAACTAAATAATTTTCACTTCATTTTTCTGTACTTTGGAATGATCTCACCAAGAAGTAGATGGGCCTTTTTGCCTATAGTAACACAGAATTATTTCAGCTGGGTAAACTTATTTCATTTTTATCTCCAATATTCATATATCTTGTGAAAACCTGCCTACTGTCTGCAACTCCTGCGACAACAAAAAGGAAGGAAGGAAGGAAGGAAGAGGAAAGAAAGGAGCAAGACAAAAAAGAAAGAGAAAGAAAGAGAAGAAAAGAAAGAAGAAAGGAAGTAAGGAGAAAAAGAGAAAGAAGAAAGAAAGGGAGAAAGAAAAAGAAAGAAAGAGAAAGAGAGAGCAAGAAAAGAAGGAAGGAGAAAGAAAAAAGAGAAATAAAGAGCAAAAGAGAAAGAAAGGAAGGAGAAAGAAGAAAAAAAGAAAAAGCAAGGAAGAAAGAGAAACAAAAAGAAAGAAAGAAAAAAGAAAGCAAGAGAGAAAGGAAGGAAGGAGAGAGAAAGAAAGAAAGAAAGAAAGAAAGAAAGAAAGAAAGAAAGAAAGAAAGAAAGAAAGAAAGAAAGAAAGAAAGAAAGAGAAAGAAAGAGAGAGAAAGAAAGAAAGCCAACTCTAACTCTTTTAGGCATATGCAAGTATCACATCCAGCAGATTGTGCTTTTAGTTCTGGGAAATTAAAATTAATAGTAACATATTTTATCTATGGTTATCGATTAAAAACAGAACCATGTGGTCAACTTATCAAAGAAGAACTTATCAAAGAAGACTCTTTCAGAGTGACAACTGAGTCCCATGTGTGTTTATGACCTATGTAACTCAGTGCTCAATACATAGTAGGTAATCAGTACTCTTTGGCTGATTTGTTTCATGTATTACTATAAACGATAAGTCATTTAGTGAAAACGCTAATATTTATTCTTAGCCTATCCACATCATTTCAGTGTTAGCAACATCACGGATCACGATCTTCAATCTCTGATTGTACTTAAGGTTGATCATAAGTAGAAAGGCTTTGGCCTCTGGGACTATGATTGTCAGCTAGTACATTCTATCTAAACAGTGAAGCCATTGTGTGCATAAGAAGAAACAGCATTTGCAAGACTATCTCACTGCAAAATGCAAGACAAAGTTCTTAAGATTTTTATTTAAATAATTAGTTTTATATAACAAATTTAGGGAACACATGCATTACAAAACAAACCTTTTTATCTCAACATGAAGTAGTCAGTGATAAATTTCTTTGGAACATTGAGAATGAAATAAATTTAAGAGTGTTCTGTAGAAGAAGTTCAAACGTAGGGAAGGCCCTTGTGGTAGATACTGGTAGTTATTTCCCAATAAGTATGCTTCCCTTTTCTTTCAGTCAAAATTTTAGATTTGTTTCCATTTCTGGTATGGCTGAACAAGCTCCTACTGCCTGACACTCTTGGAGATAACACTTATAAACTGTGGGGAAAAAAAACAGAGAGACAATGACTCAAATGTACTAGAGACTGAACAAAGCAGGCAGATTTGGGAGTGAAGTGACATGATAAAAATAAAAGAAAGACTGATTGATTTTTCCATTTGCTATGACTTTTAAACTGAGGGCAAGCCACAGTTGGCATTGAGCAAGGCACTTAAAACTGATGGAAAACCAGGCTCTCTGACGTTAAGGACTAAAGAAAGAGTTTGAGGCAGATGCAGTAACTGGAAAGTAGTGCTTCATCAAAGAAAAGAGAGACCAAAAAAAAAAAAAAAAAAAAAAAAGAACTCCAACTTCTGTGCATATACTCTGCTTAAACCTCTGACTTTACTCTGAACCACGCATGGACAGAATAAATTCCAGCTAAAAATAAAAGCAGTGAACTGGGATTTGACCTGCAGCTCAAGAGAGAATTTTAGTTTGAGTCTGAACAACTTAATTGCCTCCTAAAATGAAAATATGTATATATCTGAAGAAATATAACAATACAATATCTTCATAAAAATATTTAAAAATTTACAATGTTTAGAATACATTTTAGAATTACTTGACATATAAACGACCAGGGAAATGTTACTAGTTGACTCTTCTTTTTTTTTTTTTTTTTTTTTTTTTTTTGAGACGGAGTTTCACTGTTTTGCCCAGGCTGTAGTGACGAGGCAGAATCTCGGCTCACTGCAACCTCCACTCCCCTCCAGGTTCAAGTGATTCTGGTGCCTCAGCCTCCTGAGTAGCTGGGATTACAGGCACCTGCCACCACCCCCGGCTAATTTTTGTATCTTTAGTAGAGACGGGGTTTTGCCATGTTGGCCAGGCTGGTCTCGAACTCCTGACCTCAGGTGATCCACCGCCTCCCAAAGTGTTAAGATTACAGGCGTGAGCCACCATGCCTGGTCAAAAATCACTCATTCTTGAGAGAAAAGACACTCAATGGAAATGGTTCTTTGATGGCTAGGATATCAGAATTAATGGATAATTATAACTATGAACAATGGTGTAAAGAACAATAGGCTTGTAATTAATTAATAAAAAAAGGATTGCTCAGCAGACATAAAAAACTTAAAAAAGTATCAAATGGAAATTCTAGAATTAAAGGAACTATAACATATAAAATTAAAATTTAACTGGATGGGCTTAACAGAAGAATGGAGACAACGGAGGAGAGTCAGTGAGCTTGTATATAGGTCAACAGAAGCTGAAGAATGGAGAGGATAAAAGATGAAAAGAATAAGTATAGCCTCAGAGAAATGTAATTTAATAACAAAGGGTCAAACGTATATGTAATTGGAGTCCTACGAAAGAAGAGATAGGCTAAAAAAACTATTTGAAAAAATAATGGTTGCAAATTTTTGAAGTTTGGCAAAAGACATAAATTTACAGAATCAAGAAGCGTAGAAAACCACAAGCAGAATAAGAGATGAGGGAAAACATGGACAGGTGCATCACAGTCCAACTACTGAAAACCAAAGATAAAGAGGAGGTTACAGATTTTCTGCTGGCTGTATGATTGCCTGAAACGAGAACTACATTTGCCAGTCTCTTTCATAACTAGGTGGGTCCACGTGACTAAATGTTGACAAATTGCATGTAAGGAAAAGTGAGGTATACAATTCCTACAGTGTGCCTTTGTAGAAAGATGTGCATTTCCTTCCCCTTTTGGTTTTTGTGCTGCCTGGAGAGTAATGTGGTGGCAAGTCATCTTCAACTCTGAAAAAGAGTAACAACCTAGAAATAACAAAGTAACCACTGAGAAGGAACCTGGGATTTCTAACGTCCAGAGCACCATTCTGGTTTGCGATAATCTCTGTCTTAGTTTGTTCTGTGTTGTTATAACAGAATACCAGAAACTGAGTAATTTATAAGGAACATAAATATGTTTTTCACACTTCTGAGATTGTAAAGTTCAAGATTAAGGTGCCAGTCAGTTAGAGACCCATCTCTCTGCTTACAAAATGGCTGCTTAAATGGTGCATCTTCTGGAGTGGAGGAACACTGTGTCTTCATTTGGCAAAAGAGCAGAAGAGCAAGCTGGCACCAGCTCCCTCTATCAAACCCCTTTGTGAGGATATTTAATCCCACTCACCAGGGAAAAGCCCTCATGGACTAATAAGCTCTTAGGGGTCCCACTTCCTAATATTATCATATTGGCAGCACCTAGATTTTGGAGGTCACACAAACTATAGCAACCTCAGAGCAGCAACAGCACACCAGCCTCAGAATGGGGTATGGCACACAAATGAACTTGTATCTTTTACCTTTGAGGAAAAACAACAGTTTTATCTACTGCTTTTGATTTTTCTGATGATGAAATCAAACCTATATCTATGTTAACACACGTGAAAACATCTTGTATCAGATTCAGGTCACACTTACATAGGGAAAAAGCAAAAACACGAATAAGCCAGAAATCTGGCAAAGATGTAAGTAGATTTTAAATTTTTTTTTTTTTTTTTACTTTATTAAGATAAGAAGTTATTAGTGCTGTTCTCTTTGGTATTTTTCACAAGTTTAATGTAAGTAATTTTTTTTTTTTTGGTTGGTAAACGGCTCACAGGAGTTTTCAATCAATCAACTTCAAAAAACAAAGAGAAAAGAAAGTTATAAACATAGTTGAAGAGATTATTTAAATTTTTCATATTTCTCCCACCTTGGTTTTCTTATAAATTAAAGTCAATGCCCATTCACTGTCTCTCACCTGTTCTGATCTAACTTCTACCTGAGATCTTGGCTGGCCGTGGGGTTTTGCTGAGCCTTTATTTCTTCTGACTAGACAAGCAAGACTTTATTACATTGGAACATAGAAGATGTGGATTGTTTTTTTCATTTTGCGTTGGAATAGAACTTCGATCCCCAACAGGGGTGTAGATTTTTTATGCATCCTTTCGTATATTTGCCTGAACCATATCCTCATAGGATTTTCAGCCTCTGCCATCAACTCTCCCTTGGTGAGATAGTTACTCTTTTTTTAAAATTATTATTATACTTTATGTTCTAGGGTACATGTGCACAACGTGCAGGTTTGTTACATATGTGTACATGTACCATGTTGGTGTGCTGCACCCATTAACTCATCATTTACATTAGGTGTATCTTCTAATACTAACTCTCCCCCCTCCCCCCACCCGACAACAGGCCCCATTGTATGATGTTCCCCTTCCTCTGTCCAAGGGATCTCATTGTTCAATTACCACCTACGAGTGAGAACATGCGGTGTTTGGTTTTCTGTTCTTCTGATAGTTTGCTGAGAATGATGGTTTCCAGCTGCATCCATGTCCCTACAAAGGACACAAACTCATCCTTTTTGATGGCTGCATAGTATTCCATGGTGTATATGTGCCACATTTTCTTAATCCAGTCTGTCACTGATGGACATTTGTGTTCGTTCCAACTCTTTACTGTTGTGAATAGTGCCACAATAAACATACGTGTGCATGTGTCTTCATAGCAGCATTATTTATAATCCTTTGGGTATATACCCAGTAATGGGATGGCTGGGTAAAATAGTATTTCTAGTTCTAGATCCTTGAGGAATCGCCACATTGTCTTCCACAATGGTTGAACTACTTTACGTCCCACCAACAGTGTAAAAGTGTTCCTGTTTCTCCACATCCTTTCCAGCACCTGTTGTTTCCTGACTTTTTAACGATTGCCATTCTAACTGGTGTGAGATGGTATCTCATTGTAGTTTTTGATTTGCATTTCTCTGGTGGCGAATTATGATGAGCATTTTGTCATGTGTCTGTGGGCTGCATAAATGTCTTCTTTTGAGAAGTGTCTGTTCAAATCCTTTGCCCACTTTTTGATGGGGTTGTTTGGTTTTTTCTTGTAAATTTGTTTGAGTTCTTTGTAGGTTCTGGATGTTAGCCCTTTGTCAGATGAGTAGATTGCAAAAATTTTCTCCCATTCTGTAGGTTGCCTGTTCACTCTGATGGTAGTTTCTTTTGCTGTGCAGAAGCTCGTTAGTTTAATTAGATCCCATTTGTCAATGTTGGCTTTTGTTGCCATTGCTTTTGTTGTTTTAGACATGAAGTCCTTGCCCATGCCTATGTCCTGAATGGTGTTGCCTAGGTTTTCGTCTAGGGTTTTTATGGTTTTAGGTCTAACATTTAAGTCTCTAATCCACCTTGAATTAATTCTTGTATAAGGAGTAAGGAAGGGATCCAGTTTCAGCTTTCTACTTATGGCTAGCCAGTTTTCCCAGCACCATTTATTAAATAGGGAATCCTTTCCCCATTTCTTGTTTTTGTCAGGTTTGTCAAAGATCAGATGGCTGTAGATGTGTGGTATTATTTCTGAGGCCTCTGTTCTGTTCCATTGGTCTATATCTCTGTTTTGGTATCAGTACCATGCTGTTTTGGTTACTGTAGCATTGTAATGTAGTTTGAAGTCAGGTAGTGTGATGCCTCCAGCTTTGTTCTTTTGACTTAGGATTGTCTTGGAGATGCGGGATCTTTTTTGGTTCCATATGAACTTTAAAGCATTTTTTTCCAGTTCTGTGAAGAAAGTCATTGGTAGCTTGATGGGGATGGCATTGAATCTACAAATAACCTTGGGCAGTATGGCCATTTTCACGATATTGATTCTTCCTATCCATGAGCATGGAATGTTCTTCCATTTGTTTGTGTCTTCTTTTATTTCACTGAGCAGTGGTTTGTAGTTCTCCTTGAAGAGGTCCTTCACATCCCTTGTAAGCTGGATTCCTAGGTATTTTATTCTCTTTGAAGCAATTGTGAGTGGGAGTTCATTCATGATTTGGCTCACTGTTTGTCTGTTATTTCTGTTATTGGTGTTTATGAATGCTTGCGATTTTTGCACATTGCTTTTGTATCCTGAGACTTTGCTGAAGTTGCATATCAGCTTAAGGAGATTTTGTGCTGAGACGATGGGGTTTTCTACATATACAATCATGTCATCTGAAACAGGGACAATTTGACTTCTTCTTTTCCTAACCGAATACTCTTTATTTCTTTCTCTTGCCTGATTGCCCTGGCCAGAGCTTCCAACACTATGTTGAATAGGAGTGGTGAGAGAGGGCATCCCTGTCTTGTGCCAGTTTTCAAAGGGAATGCTTCGAGTTTTGCCTATTCAGTATGATATTGGCTATGGGTTTGTCATAAATAGCTCTTATTATTTTGAGATACATTCCATCAATACTGAATTTATTGAGAGTTTTTAGCATAAAGGGCTGTTGAATTTTGTCAAAGGCCTTTTCTGCATCTACTGAGATAATCATGTGGTTTTTGTCATTGGTTCTGTTTATATGATGGATTACGTTTATTGATTTGTGTATGTTGAGCCAGCCTTGCATGCCAGGGATGAAGCCCACTTGATTATGGTGGATAAGCTTTTTGATGTGCTGCTGGATTCAGTTTCCCAGTATGTTATTGAGGATATTTGCATCGGTGTTCATCAGGGATATTGGTCTAAAATTCTCTTTTTGTGTGTGTCTCTGCCAGGCTTTGGTATCAGGATGATGTTGGCCTCATATAATGAGTTAGGGAGGATTCTCTCTTTTTCTATTGATTGGAATTGTTTCAGAAGGAATGGTACCAGCTCTTCCTTGTACCTCTGGAAGAATTTGACTGTGAATCCGTCTGGTCCTGGACTTTTTTTGGTTGGTAGACTATTAATTATTGCCTCAATTTCAGAGCCTGTTATTGGTCTATTCAGGGATTCAACTTCTTCCTGGTTTAGTCTTGGAAGAGTGTATGTGTCCAGGAATTTGTCCATTTCTTCTAGGTTTTCTAGTTTATTTGCATAGAGGTGTTTATAGTATACTCTGATGGTAGTTTGTATTTCTGTAGGGTAGGTGGTGATATCCCCTTTATCAGTTTTTATTATGTCTATTTGATTCTTCTCTCTTTTCTTCTTTATTAGTCTTGCTAGTGGTCTATCAATTTTGTCAATCTTTACAAAAAAACAGCTCCTGGATTCATTGATTTTTTGAAGGGTTTTTGTGTCTCCATCTCCTTCAGTTCTGCTCTGATCTTAGTTATTTCTTGCCTTCTGCTAGCTTTTAAATGTATTTGTTCTTGCTTCTCTAGTTCTTTTAATTGGGATGTTAGGGTGTCAATTTTAGATCTTTCCTGCTTTCTCTTGTGGGCATTTAGTGCTATAAATTTCCCTCTACACACTGCTTAAATGTGTCCCAGAGATTCTGGTATGTTGTATCTTTGTTCTCATTGGTTTCAAAGAACATCTTTATTTCTGCCTTCATTTCTTAAGGTACCCAGTAGTCATTCAGGAGCAGGTTGCTCAGTTTCCATGTAGTTGAGCAGTTTTGATTGAGTTTCTTCATCCTGAGTTCTAGTTTGATTGTGCTGTCTGAGAGACAGTTTGTTATAATTCTGTTCTTTTGCATTTGTTGAGGAGTGCTTTACTTACAACTATGTGGTCAATTTTGGAATAAGTGTGATGTGGTGCTGAGAAGAATATATTCTGTTGATTTGGGGTGGAGAGTTCTGTAGATGTCTATTAGGTTTGCTTGCTGCAGAGTTGAGTTCAATTCCTGGATATCCTTGTTAACTTTCTGTCTCATTGATCTGTCTAATGTTGACAGTGGGGTGTAAAAGTCTCCCATTATTATTTTTTGGGAGACTAAGTCTCTTCATTAGTCTCTAAGGACTTGCTTTATGAATCTGGGTGCTCCTGTATTGGGTGCGTATATATTTAGGATACTTAGCTCTTCTTGTTGAATTGATCCCTTTATCATTATGTAATGGCCTTCTTTGTCTCTTTTGATCTTTGATGGTTTAAAGTCTGTTTTATCACAGACTGAGATTGCAACCCCTGACTTCTTTTGTTTTCCATTTGCTTGGGAGATCTTCCTCCATCCCTTTATTTTGAGCCTATGTGTGTCTCTGCACATGAGATGGGTCTCCTGAATACAGCAAACTGATGGGTCTTGACTCTTTATCCAATTTGCCAGTCTGTGTCTTTTAATTGGACCATTTAACCCATTTATATTTAAGGTTAATATTGTTATGTGTGAACTTGATCCTGTCATTATGATGTTAGCTGGTTATTTTGCTCATTAGTTGATGCAGTTTCTTCCTAGCATCGATGGTCTTTACATTTTGGCATGTTTTTGCAATGGCTGGTACTGATTGTTCCTTTCCATGTTTAGTGCTTCCTTCAGAAGCTGTTGTAGGGCAGGCCTGGTGATGACAAATCTCTCAGCATTTGCTTGTCTGTAAAGGATTTTATTTCCTATTCACTTATGAAACTTAGTTTGGCTGGATATGAAATTCTGGGTTGAAAATTGTTTTCGTTAAGAATGTTGAATATTGGCCCCTACTCTCTTCTGGCTTGGAGAGTTTCTGCCGAGAGATCTGCTGTTAGTCTGATGGGCTTCCCTTTGTGGGTAACCCGACGTTTCTCTCTGGCTGCGCTTAACATTTTTCCCTTCATTTCAACTTTGGTGAATCTGACAATTATCTGTCTTAGAGTTGCTCTTCTCAAGGAGTATCTTTGTGGCATTCTCTGTATTTCCTGAATTTGAATGTTGGCCTGCCTTGCTAGGTTGGGGAAGTTCTCTGGATAATATCCTGCAGAGTGTTTTCCAACTTGGTTCCATTCTCCCCATCCCTTTCAGGTACACCAATCAGACATAGATTTGGTCTTTTCACATACTCCCATCTTTCTTGGAGTCTTTGTTCATTTCTTTTTACTCTTTTTCTCTAAACCTCTCTTCTTGTTTCATTTTATTGGTTTGATCTTCAATCACTGATACTCTTTCTTCCAGTTGATCAAGTCAGTTACTGAAGCTTATGCATTTGTCACGTAGTTCTCGTGTCATGGTTTTCATCTCTATCAGGTCGTTTATGGACTTCTCTGCATTGGTTATTCTAGTTATCCATTCATCAAATCCTTTTTCAAGGTTTTTAATTTCTTTGCGCTGGGTTTGTAGTTCCTCCTTTAGCTCTGAGAAGTTTGATCGACTGAAGCCTTCTTTTCTCAACTCGTCAAAGTCATTCTCCATCCAGCTTTGTTCTGTTTCTGGTGAAGAGCTGCGTTCCTTTGGAGGGGGAGAGGCGCTCTGATTTTTTGAAATGTCAGCTTTTCTGCACTGCTTTTTCCCTATCTTTGCGGTTTTATCTACCTTTAGTCTTTGATGATGGTGACAAAGAGATGGGGTTTTGGTGTTGATGTCCTTTCTGTTAGATTTCCTTCTAGCAGTCAGGACCCTCAGCTGCAGGTCTGTTGGAGTTTGCTGGAGGCCCACTCCAGACCCTGTTTGCCTAGGTATCAGCAGCAGAGGCTCAGTTGGTAATGCAGAAATCACCCATCTTCTGTGTCACTCAAGATGGGAGCTGGAGGCTGGAACTGTTCCTATTCGGCCATCTTGGCACCCTGTTCTGATAGTTACTCTTTAATGGTGCTATTCTTTTTTTTTTTTTTTAAATTTATTTATTATTATTATACTTTAAGTTGTAGGGTACATGTGCATAACGTGCAGGTTTGTTACATATGTATACTTGTGCCATGTTGGTGTGCTGCACCCATCAACTCGTCATTTACATCAGGTATAACTCCCAATGCAATCCCTCCCCCCTACCCCCTCCCCATGATAGGCCCCGGTGTGTGATGTTCCCCTTCCTGAGTCCAAGTGATCTCATTGTTCAGTTCCCACCTATGAGTGAGAACATGCGGTGTTTGGTTTTCTGTTCTTGTGATAGTTTGCTAAGAATGATGGTTTCCAGCTGCATCCATGTCCCTACAAAGGACACAAACTCATCCTTTTTTATGGCTGCATAGTATTCCATGGTGTATATGTGCCACATTTTCTTAATCCAATCTGTCACTGATGGACATTTGGGTTGATTCCAAGTCTTTGCTATTGTGAATAGTGCTGCAATAAACATACGTGTGCATGTGTCTTTATAGCAGCATAATTTATAATCCTTTGGGTATATACCCAGTAATGGGATGGCTGGGTCATATGGTACATCTAGTTCTAGATCCTTGAGGAATCGCCATACTGTTTTCCATAATGGTTGAACTAGTTTACAATCCCACCAACAGTGTAAAAGTGTTCCTATTTCTCCACATCCTCTCCAGCACCTGTTGTTTCCTGACTTTTTAATGATCGCCATTCTAACTGGTGTGAGATGGTATCTCATTGTGGTTTCGATTTGCATTTCTCTGATGGCCAGTGATGATGAGCATTTTTTCATGTGTCTCTTGGCTGTATGAATGTCTTCTTTTGAGAAATGTCTGTTCATATCCTTTGCCCACTTTTTGATGGGGTTGTTTGTTTTTTTCTTGTAAATTTGTTTGAGTTCTTTGTAGGTTCTGGATGTTAGCCCTTTGTCAGATGAGTAGATTGCAAAAATTTTCTCCCATTCTGTAGGTTGCCTGTTCACTCTGATGGTAGTTTCTTTTGCTGTGCAGAAGCTCTTTAGTTTAATGAGATCCCATTTGTCAATTTTGGCTTTTGCTGCTGTTGCTTTTGTTGTTTTAGACATGAAGTCTTTGCCCATGCCTATGTCCTGAATGGTACTACCTAGGTTTTCCTCTAGGATTTTTATGGTATTAGGTCTAACATTTAAGTCTCTAATCCATCTTGAATTAATTTTCGTATAAGGAGTAAGGAAAGGATCCAGTTTCAGCTTTCTACTTATGGCTAGCCAATTTTCCCAGCACCATTTATTAAATAGGGAATCCTTTCCCCATTTCTTGTTTCTCTCAGGTTTGTCAAAGATCAGATGGCTGTAGATGTGTGGTATTATTTCTGAGGCCTCTGTTCTGTTCCATTGTTCTATATCTCTGTTTTGGTACCAGTACCATGCTGTTTTGGTTACTGTAGCCTTGTAGTATAGTTTGAAGTCAGGTAGCGTGATGCCTCCAGCTTTGTTCTTTTGACTTAGGATTGTCTTGGAGATGCGGGCTCTTTTTTGGTTCCATATGAACTTTAAAGCATTTTTTTCCAGTTCTGTGAAGAAACTCATTGGTAGCTTGATGGGGATGGCATTGAATCTATAAATTACCTTGGGCAGTATGGCCATTTTCACGATATTGATTCTTCCTATCCATGAGCATGGAATGTTCTTCCATTTGTTTGTGTCCTCTTTTATTTCACTGAGCAGTGGTTTGTAGTTCTCCTTGAAGAGGTCCTTTACATCCCTTGTAAGTTGGATTCCTAGGTATTTTATTCTCTTTGAAGCAATTGTGAATGGAAGTTCATTCCTGATTTGGCTCTCTGTTTGTCTGTTACTGGTGTATAAGAATGCTTGTGATTTTTGCACATTAATTTTGTATCCTGAGACTTTGCTGAAGTTGCTTATCAGCTTAAGGAGATTTTGGGCTGAGACAATGGGGTTTTCTAAATATACAATCATGTCATCTGCAAACAGGGACAATTTGACTTCTTCTTTTCCTAACTGAATACCCTTGATTTCTTTCTCTTGCCTAATTGCCCTAGCCAGAACTTCCAACACTATGTTGAATAGGAGTGGTGAGAGAGGGCATCCCTGTCTTGTGCCAGTTTTCAAAGGGAATTTTTCCAGTTTTTGCCCATTCAGTATGATATTGGCTGTGGGTTTGTCATAAATAGCTCTTATTATTTTGAGGTACATTCCATCAATACCGAATTTATCGAGCGTTTTTAGCATGAAGGGCTGTTGAATTTTGTCAAAAGCCTTTTCTGCATCTATTGAGATAATCATGTGGTTCTTGTCTTTGCTTCTGTTTATATGCTGGATTATGTTTATTGATTTGCGAATGTTGAACCAGCCTTGCATCCCAGGGATGAAGCCCACTTGATCATGGTGGATAAGCTTTTTGATGTGTTGCTGAATCCGGTTTGCCAGTATTTTATTGAGGATTTTTGCATCGATGTTCATCAGGGATATTGGTCTAAAATTCTCTTTTTTAGTTGTGTCTCTGCCAGGCTTTGGTATCAGGATGATGTTGGCCTCATAAAATGAGTTCGGGAGGATTCCCTCTTTTTCTATTGATTGGAATAGTTTCAGAAGGAATGGTACCAACTCCTCCTTGTACCTCTGGTAGAATTCAGCTGTGAATCCATCTGGTCCTGGACTTTTTTTGGTTGGTAGGCTATTAATTATTGCCTCAATTTCAGAGCCTGCTATTGGTCTATTCAGGGATTCAACTTCTTCCTGGTTTAGTCTTGGAAGAGTGTAAGTATCCAGGAAATTATCCATTTCTTCTAGATTTTCCAGTTTATTTGCATAGAGGTGTTTAAAGTATTCTCTGATGGTAGTTTGTATTTCTGTGGGGTCGGTGGTGATATCCCCTTTATCATTTTTAATTGCGTTGATTTGATTCTTCTCTCTTTTCTTCTTTATTATTCTTGCTAGTGGTCTGTCAATTTTGTTGATCTTTTCAAAAAACCAACTCCTGGATTCATTGATTTTTTGGAGGGTTTTTTGTGTCTCTATCTCCTTCAGTTCTGCTCTGATCTTAGTTATTTCTTGCCTTCTGCTAGCTTTCGAATGTGTTTGCTCTTGCTTCTCTAGTTCTTTTAATTGCGATGTTAGAGTGTCAATTTTAGATCTTTCCTGCTTTCTCTTGTGGGCATTTAGTGCTATAAATTTCCCTCTACACACTGCTTTAAATGTGTCCCAGAGATTCTGGTATGTTGTATCTTTGTTCTCATTGGTTTCAAAGAACATCTTTATTTCTGCCTTCATTTCGTTATGTACCCAGTAGTCATTCAGGAGCAGGTTGTTCAGTTTCCATGTAGTTGAGCGGTTTTGATTGAGTTTCTTAGTCCTGAGTTCTAGTTTGATTGCACTGTGGTCTGAGAGACAGTTTGTTATAATTTCTGTTCTTGTACATTTGCTGAGGAGTGATTTACTTCCAATTACGTGGTCAATTTTGGAGTAAGTACGATGTGGTGCTGAGAAGAATGTATATTCTGTTGATTTGGGGTGGAGAGTTCTATAGATGTCTATTAGATCTGCTTGCTGCAGAGATGAGTTCAATTCCTGGATATCCTTGTTAACTTTCTGTCTCGTTGATCTGTCTAATGTTGACAGTGGAGTGTTGAAGTCTCCCATTATTATTGTATGGGAGTCTAAGTCTCTTTGTAAGTCTCTAAGGACTTGCTTTATGAATCTGGGTGCTCCTGTATTGGGTGCATATATATTTAGGATAGTTAGCTCTTCCTGTTGAATTGATCCCTTTATCATCATGTAATGGCCTTCTTTGTCTCTTTTGATCTTTGATGGTTTAAAGTCTGTTTTATCAGAGACTAGTATTGCAACCCCCGCTTTTTTTTGTTCTCCATTTGTTTGGTAAATCTTCCTCCATCCCTTTATTTTGAGCCTATGTATGTCTCTGCGTGTGAGATGGGTCTCCTGAATAGAGCAGACTGATGGGTCTTGACTCTTTATCCAGTTTGCCAGTCTGTGTCTTTTAATTGGAGCATTTAGTCCATTTACATTTAAGGTTAAGATTGTTATGTGTGAACTTGATCCTGCCATTATGATATTAACTGGTTATTTTGCTCGTTAGTTGATGCAGTTTCTTCCTAGCCTCGATGGTCTTTACATTTTGGCATGTTTTTGCAATGGCTGGTACCGGTTGTTCCTTTCCATGTTGAGTGCTTCCTTCAGGGTCTCTTGTAAGGCAGGCCTAGTGGTGACAAGATCTCTAAGCATTTGCTTATCTGTAAAGGATTTTATTTCTCCTTCACTTATGAAACTTAGTTTGGCTGGATATGAAATTCTGGGTTTAAAATTCTTTTCTTTAAGAATGTTGAATATTGGCCCCCACTCTCTTCTGGCTTGGAGAGTTTCTGCCGAGAGATCTGCTGTTAGTCTGATGGGCTTCCCTTTGTGGGTAACCCGACCTTTCTCTCTGGCTGCCCTTAAGATTTTTTCCTTCATTTCAACTTTGGTGAATCTGGCAATTATGTGTCTTGGAGTTGCTCTTCTCGAGGAGTATCTTTGTGGCGTTCTCCGTATTTCCTGGATTTGAATATTGGCCTGCCCTACTAGGTTGGGGAAGTTCTCCTGGATGATATCCTGAAGAGTGTTTTCCAACTTGGTTCCATTTTCCCCCTCACTTTCAGGCACCCCAATCAGACGTAGATTTGGTCTTTTTACATAATCCCATACTTCTTGCAGGCTTTGTTCATTTCTTTTTCTTCTTTTTTCTTTTGGTTTCTCTTCTCGCTTCATTTCATTCATTTGATCCTCAATCACTGATACTCTTTCTTCCAGTTGATCGAGTCGGTTACTGAAACTTGTGCATTTGTCACGTATTTCTCGTGTCATGGTTTTCATCTCTTTCATTTCGTTTATGACCTTCTCTGCATTAATTACTCTAGCCATCAATTCTTCCCCTTTTTTTTCAAGATTTTTAGTTTCTTTACGCTGGGTACGTAATTCCTCCTTTAGCTCTGAGAAATTTGATGGACTGAAGCCTTCTTCTCTCATCTCATCAAAGTCATTCTCCGTCCAGCTTTGATCCGTTGCTGGCGATGAGCTGCGCTCCTTTGCCGGGGGAGATGCACTTTTATTTTATGAATTTCCAGCTTTTCTGCCCTGCCTTTTCCCCATCTTTGTGGTTTTATCTGCCTCTGGTCTTTGATGATGGTGATGTACTGATGAGGTTTTGGTGTAGGTGTCCTTCCTGTTTGATAGTTTTCCTTCTAACAGTCAGGACCCTCAACTGTAGGTCTGTTGGAGATTGCTTGAGGTCCACTCCAGACCCTGTTTGCCTGGGTATCAGCAGCAGAGGCTGCAGAAGATAGAATATTTCTGAACAGCGAGTGTACCTGTCTGATTCTTGCTTTGGAAGCTTCCTCTCAGGGGTGTACTCCACCCTGTGAGGTGTGGGGTATCAGACTGCCCCTAGTGGGGGATGTCTCCCAGTTAGGCTACTCAGGGGTCAGGGACCCACTTGAGCAGGGAGTCTGTCCCTTCTCAGATCTCAACCTCCGTGTTGGGAGATCCACTGCTCTCTTCAAAGCTGTCAGACAGAGTCGTTTGCGTCTGCAGAGGCTTCTGCTGTGTTTGTTATTATTTACTGTGCCCTGTCCCCAGAGGTGGAGTCTACAGAGACAGGCAGGTTTCCTTGAGCTGCTGTGAGCTCCACCCAGTTCGAACTTCCCAGCAGCTTTGTTTACCTACTTAAGCCTCAGCAATGGCGGGCGCCCCTCCCCCAGCCTCGCTGCTGCCTTGCCGGTAGATCACAGACTGCTGTGCTAGCAATGAGGGAGGCTCCGTGGGCGTGGGAGCCTCCCAGCCAGGTGTGGGATATGATCTCCTGGTGTGCCTGTTTGCTTAAAGTGCAGTATTGGGGTGGGAGTTACCCGATTTTCCAGGTGTTGTGTGTCTCAGTTCCCCTGGCTAGGAAAAGGGATTCCCTTCCCCCTTGCGCTTCCCAGGTGAGGCAATGCCTCGCCCTGCTTCAGCTCTCGCTGGTCGGGCTGCAGCAGCTGACCAGCACCGATCGTCTGGCACTCCCCAGTGAGATGAACCCAGTACCTCAGTTGAAAATGCAGAAATCACCGGTCTTCTGTGTCGCTCGTGCTGGGAGTTGGAGACTGGAGCTGTTCCTATTCGGCCATCTTGCTCCGCCTAATGGTGTTATTCTATGAAGAGGAGCAGGAACCTCTTGCATAAATTTTCAGTACTGATTATTCAGTATAAAAAAGATAGTATTTGAGTATAAAAAAGATAGTACTTTTTTCTAAGCATCCACAATATTAACAATGATCTTTCGTATATATAGAGAGAATATATATTCTTGTATATATAGAGAGAATATATATTCTCTCTCTATATGACAAATGACTTAGAAAACTAACTACTAATTTAAAGCAGGTCCCTAAGTTGAAAGCCTTCATTAGACCACTTTAGGTGGCTGAAAATTGATAAATATTTCCTGTTTTATAATTCGTATCAGTTCCCTTTTATTAAGGATAGCCAGCTAGCTCTCACATGGCTCTTCCATGGCTTTTTTGTCAACAGCTTTTGGTGCTCTAAGGATCAATACTTTAGAGCTAAACATGAGACTGATTTTTTGTCAAGATTTTTCCACTAAATGGTACTGCCCAACCAATGCCTCTTGTGAACACATATATGAGGAAGCAAGGCTTTTCCCTGAGTCTGCTTAGCACTTTCTCCCAATTTAAATTAAATCCACAAGCAGGAAAATGGCAGCTTCCCAGCTTCCTTTATTTCCCATACCTATATTAGTACCAAACTGAAAAAATTTGGCACTTGACAGGTTGCAGCATCTTCTACTTCACCAAATCCCCATGACTCAGCTTCTGTGGCCTCCTCAAGATCACAGCTTTGCTCAACCTGAAGAGTTACTACATCTGATCAAATGCAATCCATGCTTTTCATTTTAGTCCACAGTATTACTTTGAAAGGTTCAACCACTTTTTATTGGTTTGAAATTTAACAATGAGTTTGGGACCAACAAAGGTGTTTTAAAAGTAAAAAAAAAATATTGGATCTGTGTCCCCAGTTTCTGGTACACAAATCCTAAAATTCTTGGACTCTCCTGAGGACTAAAACTATGTTTGAAACTATCCTTTGTATGCTAATTATATTACTCATGGGGGCAGGAGGGGACATGAAGTGTAGATATCTTCAGGGTGGGGAATAGTCTCCAAAAGGATAAGGTGTAATTAGAGGGTTTGAACTTTAAGTCCCAACCCCCGGCCTCTGGGGAGGGAAGAAGGGCTGGAGATAGTTAATCATTCATGGCCAAGGATTTAATCAAGCACATCAACATAATAAAACCTCCATAAAACCCCTAAATAAAGGGGTTCAAAAGGGTTGGTAAACACTTCAGTTTCTGAGAGGGTGGGGTTGCCTTGAGAAGGGTCAGAAGCTCCATGCCACTCCCCCCATAATTTGCCCTATGCATCTCTTCCATTTGGCTGTTTCTGAGTTGTGTCTTTTATGATAAACAGGTAATAGTAGGTAAAGTGCTTTCCTGAGTTCTGTGAGTTGTTCTAGCAAATTATCAAAACAGGGGGCTGGAGGGAGTGGAGAATCCTCAAATTTGTAGCTAAGTCAGTCAGAAGTGTGTGTTATCTGATGACCTGCTTCTCAAGACTAGTATCTGAAGTGAGGGCAGTCTTGTAGGACTGAGACCTTAACCCTTTGGAGTCTCATGCAAACTCCAGGTAGTTTGTGTCAGAGATGAATTAAATTGTAAGACGCTCAGTTGTTGGAGAATCAGAGAACTGAAAAACTGGTGTGGAAAAGACAATAGGTGTTTGATATGAGGAGGATAAAAGTCCTCTCATTTGACGTCAGAAGTGCTGTGAGTAAAAACAGCTCAAAAGAGTGGGTCCTCATCAAAAGATGGCTTTGTCTCATCAGATTTTTGTTTTGCCATTAGGGGCTCTGGAACTTCCTTAGACCATTTCTTAGAAGAAGCTTGAGAGTGACATGGTTAAATTTCACAGATGCATGATCTTGGAAGTGAAATAGACCCCATTTTTTAGAGGAAAATACTCATTACAGTAGTATTTGGAGGCTGACAAAATAAGCAGTCCATGTAGGGGGCACTTCAGTTGTTTTAAGAGTTGGATAGAACATAGTACAGAGGAATTTATCAAAAAGATTGGTATTCTGAAATCTAGGATCATAGGCAGCAGGTTTGTATCAGGCAAGTGCTTTAGCAGTAAGTAAGTAGCAGGCCTTTGGATCACACAAAACCTCAGTCTTGGGAGTAGGCA
The DNA here is from genome assembly GCF_024542745.1 of Macaca thibetana thibetana. NCBI lineage: Eukaryota > Metazoa > Chordata > Mammalia > Primates > Cercopithecidae > Macaca > Macaca thibetana. Next base: position 47,874,532 of record NC_065590.1, on the reverse strand, counting down.
GAGGATGAACTGTCAAGCCAGCCAGAACAAGGCCGAGGCCTACAGAGATCATATACAAGGTGAGTTCCCAACATTTCTCTGTCACCGAAGAATCACCACAGTTGAGGTTCCCAGGTGACTGGCTATTAGGAACACAATGCCTAATTATCAGAACAAAGTGAGAGTCAGAATTAACACAAGAGAGGCTTGATGCTGAGTCCCAGAATGTTAGACTAATGCTTCTTGACAGCTTCTTTCCTATGGTCAGGTTTCGACCAAGAGTTTAGCAGTACTGACCTTCAGGTTGAAGCCAGTGTCCCACCTGCAAACAAGATATGATGGGATGTTTTGACAATTATCTTGATCAGAAAGTTTCTGAGCACTGTTATCACATATGTAGAATAATTAGGAAGGGCAGATATGTGTTTTCACTGAATTTGTGTAAAATTTTCAATGACTTTTTTCTGGATATGTTTCTTCAACTACTTGTTATCTTGATGGAAAATAGTTAAATTTCTACTCTGTGCAGTGAAGTGTTCAAAGAGCTGGAAAAGATACAACTATATATAGTATTGTCCTTTAGTTAAAGACATAAAATATATATGGAATAACGACAATTAACAACATATGGGAACTTAAAACTAAGTTTCAAATAAGAAATACAGACGAATCCTATTAGAATTCTAAAGAAGGCAGAACCCTTTTGAGCTTTGATGAACATGGTCAGACAAGGTCTAAGAAGTTTATCTGTGTCTTAAAGGAGCAGTAGGAGCTTAAATGTCAAAGAGGATCAGGAAAGTTTTTGATTGAAGACAGAGGATTGAACTGTTATGGGTTGATTTCCCCCTCCCCGCCCCCCGCAACCCGAAATTCATATGTTGAAGTTCTAACCTCCAGCATTTCAGAATGTGAATAGTATTTGAAAATAGGGTTATTACAGAAGTGATTAGTTCAGATAAGATTATACTGGAGTGGGCCGGGTCTGTAATCTGATGTGACTGGTGTGCTTAATAACAGGAGAAATTTGCACACAGACACACAGGAAGGAGGCCATGTGAATACTGGAGTCATACTGCCAAAGCCAAGGACCTTCTGGAAACTAAGAGAGAAGCCAGGAACAGATTCTTGCCTAGCACTTTCAGAGGGAGTATGGCTTTATTGACACCTTGAACTTGAACTTCTAGACTCCAGAACTGTGAAACAATACATTTCTATTGTTCAAGCCATTCAGTTTGTGGTACTTTATTATGACAGCATAAAAACGCAAACATAATGACCAAAAACAGAGGCAAGAATGCACAGGGCAGATCCTAGGGAATGCTAAATCAATACACACTGTCAATACCTAACACTTTCTAAATGCCTATTGTCAATTTCATGCACATGTTACAAATTTAATTATTATGATCATTCCATAAATTAAGCCCTGTTATTCCCATTTTATGGATAAGAAATAGAGACTTGGATAAGTTAAAAAAATCTCCAATGGTCATACAGTTAGGAAAGTACGGAGAGGTTGGTAAGAGATACTGAAAGAGCTGAGGAGCGGATTAGGACAGAGTGTTGGGCATCTTTGAATCTCTATCATTGATGCATTTCTTTGTACCAAACAGAAAATGACAGACTAGCAAAAATACACTGCTGAGGAAAGTAGAGCCACATGCTTTATTTCTGAAAGAGACCATCAAATTGGGGCCCTAGAATGCTCTCATTTAGCAATGAGAAACTCATATCCAAAAAGGATTAAAAACAGTCGTGGAAGGCCAAACAGCTAGTGTTGAGTTATCACTAGGGACTAAGCCCTGTGGCTGTCAGCCCAGAACCTCTTCACTATATCACCTATGTGTGTAAATAACACTGACCAGGGAGACATTTGGGTTTTGTGCACCTTCTCCCTCCTTTCCTTTTAAAGGGAGATTAGCAGAACTCCCCCAGCAGGCACCCACCCCAATCCAAGGAGGGGATTTCTGATCAGTGGTGCCCTGCCCTGGGTTTTGCACCCACCTTGTGTTTGGACAAAAAGAAAAATGGTACCTCTCCCCTGAATTGACACATTGCTCTTTCACTAAGCATGCAAAGTGTTCCTGCTTGGGCTGCCTTGGTAAATATTTACCTTGAATTATCACAGGCTTGAAACATCAACTGCCCAAAGGAGTCGAATGGTGACTTTGGACATTTGGATCTGGAACCTGTGAGGAATAGAAATGTAGCCTTGTATGTTGTCAGAGTCTCTGGTGTGCCAAGGGAAAATGTACTTTATACAGCCACAAGCCTGACCTCCAAGAAACTTAAAAAGCCTCAGATACTCAAAGGTGCATTACCAGGCCTTACACTAATTCATCACGATAGCTAAAGTGCTCTGTGTAAACCACAGGAGATCTGAATCCCCTGGGTATCCAGGAGTCAGCATTAATTGCTTCAAGTTTAGCATAGGGAGCTATAAGTGAACGTAGGGGAATGACTATTTGCATATTGTTTGCAATAAAACTTAGAAATGGTTCCAGATGTCCCAGCTGAAACCTTTACCCCAAAAGTTTGTCCAGGGTTGGGAATCAGCATAGGCCGATCTAATAGAAGTTTCATCTAGTCTCTCTCCTCCTGCTCTGAATCAGAACTTGCAGGTTGCAACAGGAATACTCAAGACAAATTTTTATTCTGAGCAGGTTGGACATGATTTATTAATTCACTTCTGAAATAACAATTGCAGTTGGGAGGGATCAGTTGAAAGCCTTAATTACATTGGAAAATATGCTTCACTGTAGCCTGCCCCTTTCCAGGGTACAGAACACATAATTATCATAATTTTCAAATTTTATTATTATTATTTGAAAAAATTTGATGGAGAGCAGACTCCGTCGACTTAGCTACATGAAAGCAGTGGCCGAGTCACATTTAAACCTTTGAATAGATGATTTCCCCAACTTGCTTGTTAAGGCCTCTTAAACGGGAAGACATCTATGGGCTGTTTCCAGTCTCAGATATGATTTGTCCAACAGAACTAGCTTCCCAGTTCCTTTTTCTTCCTTTGTGCCAAAAGGGAAATGCTCAGGTGTGCTGTTGCCAGAGTGATTAGGCTAACTGGGAATTCTCCTTGGACAGGAGGTTGGAAAGCCTTTGGGATCATGCCCTCTCATCCTTGTTAAATGACTGTGTGTGTGTGTGTGTGTGTGTGTGTGTGTGTTTGCGCGCGTGCGTGCATGCTGCGTGCACACCTGCCTAGAGGGAAGAAGTTTGTTTTCATTTTTTAAAGTTCCAGAATATTTTTAAAGAGAAAGCAAAGCATTTCTGAAATGTTGATATCTGTGTTAACCAGCGAGGGTGCTGGCAGAAGCCTCATTTGTGGTTATTGGCTTTGTTATCAACTTTCCATGTCTTTAGAGAGTCTCTGTCTCTGCGTTTCTAACTGCAACCCTGCGGTGAGCAGATCTCTTCACTTCTTTGGGTGGCTGTGATGTTTATCAGACCAATGAGTCCAGTTTTTGATGTCAGGGCTAAAGTAGTGAATTCTAGCATGTCCTTGACCCAGTTCTCACCTGACCTATGAATTATCTACCTTCCATTTCCAAGCTTCCTCCTTCCAAGTTGCCATTGATCCTTAAATATTAATAAAACCCAGGGGAGGAGTTAAACCATTTTGAATAATTCAAACCCTTTGTTCAAATGGATCCATTTAGGTAAACAAATCAAATATTTAAAAAACATCCAAAGTAATAAGAAAGACTGGTTGGCCTGAATTTAGCTTGAAGGTAAATCATCCTTCTGTAAACTCTCCTATCCCAGAAAGGTATCTAATGGTTATCTGAATAGGAAGCAATCAAGTTGAAAGCACAGAGCATTCAAACCAGGAAACCTGGAATCTAGTCTTGGCTCAGTCACTACCCAGGGCCAAAACCTGGGGAAAGCCTCCTTATGGACTGGGGCTTCAGTTTCCTCACTGGTAAAATTGGAGTCATAATATTGGGTCCTCTTACAGAATTTCTCTAGGCATGCTCTAACTGTGGGCATTGTTTAAAATCATTAGAATTGACTCAGAGCTTTGAACACAGTAGTAACTAAATAAACATTTCTTTTTTTTTTTTTTTGAGACAGAGTCTCGCTCTGTTGCCCAGGCTGGAGTGCAGTGGCACGATCTTGGCTCACTGCAAGCTCCGCCTCCCAGGTTCACACCATTCTCCTGCCTCAGCCTCCCGAGTAGCTGGGACTACAGGTGCCCGCCACCACACCCAGCTAATTTTTTGTATTTTTAGTAGAGACGGGGTTTCACCGTGGTCTCGATCTTCTGACCTCGTGATCCGCCCGCCTTGGCCTCCCAAAGTGCTGGAATTACAGGTGTGAGCCACTGCTCCCGGCCTAATAAACATTTCTTGTAGTGAGTTTACTTTCCTATTTCCCATTTTAGTATCAGAAAATGTTTTGCTATTCCCTGAAATGACACAATTCCTGCCTATACCTTTCCTGAATGTAAGGGCCCAGGTGTTTTGTTTGTTTGTTGGTTGTTTTTTTTTTTTTTTTTTTTGTTGTTGTTGTTTGAGGAGAACTGCAAAAGCAAATATAACCACTGAGGACCCCAATCTCTCTTAGAAAGATAATATTTTATTCTCACCCACAGACACAAACAAGACATGTTTATATGGAGCCAATGACAATATTTCAGTGTCATTAAGGTCTAAAGATGAAGGGGCTTTAGAGAAATTAATGTTCATTTTTTGTCTTCCAACTCAATTTTCAGAAAAAGAAGCTAATGCTAAGAGATTGTTACTTGACTAAATTGTTGTGCTTTGATATCAATTGGAGGAAGGTGTCTGACTTCCCATCTAGGCCTGTAATCTTTGTGCCCCCTTTAGACTAATTATTTGGTGGGACGCTCTGCTGTGAAGGACACAACCTTGGAAATGCTGCTCTTGTCTAAATGCATTATCTTACAAAGAAGGAGCCTCAGGTCCACATGGCCCTCTGCTGAGTCTGAGGAGGGAGAGCAGGAGTCACTTTTTCTGCAGGCTCCAAGCAGCAACCCCATGACCCATCATGGACAGCTGTTTCTTGAGATACAATTGTGTCAAGACTCTCTTTCCATAGCTCCTTTATTTGGCACCAAGGCTATCTTTGACAAATCGCTCTATGCCCCAATTTTCTCTGATGGAGATGACCAGAAGCAAAGCTGTCATGTTCAGTCTCTACCCACCTCCTCATGCCCTCCTCCTTGGGCACATCCATTTCTCTCTTCAGATAACAGCAACTATGGTGTGCTTAGTGCTTTTCCCAGCATCATCAACACATTGCTTCCCTTTGGCTTCCTTCACCTAAGTAGATAAGTCCATTTTCTGATCTGATTAAGTTAAAAGAAGAATGGTCTCTTTCTCCTTCTCCTTCTCCTTCTCCTTCTCCTTCTCCTCCTCCTCTCCTCCCTCCTCCTCCTTCTCCTCCTTCTCCTCCTCTCCTCCTTCTCCTTCTCCTCCTCGTCCTCCTTTTTCTTCTTCTTCCTTTTGGTTGAGTTGTATGAGATCTGACAAGGAAGAGTAAAGGCCAAAAAAAGGAAGAAACAATGATGATATCCTTGGCTGTTGCTGTTGTTCGGCTGGAGCTGGAGTCTTGACACAACTATATCTCAAGAAACAGCTGTCCATGATGGGTCCATGGGGGAGCGGCTTGGAGCTTCTTTGGGTTTTCCTCAGCAAGAGTAAGTGCACCTTTAAACAAGTGGAAACTGTGTTAAGACAGCTCCTCACTCCTTTTTACTCAGAAGTTTATAGATTCAGCTCTCTAATAACAATGGAAAAATTGATTAAAACCTTCCCTTGAGGACACATTACTTCCAGACATTATTATTTCAGAAGCCAGAGCTTATTCACTTTAACAAACACCCTGAATACCTGAAAGGAAGAGGAATAAATGGGCCATGTTGCCCAAGGAATAGAAGGAGTGAAAATAACATAGTATCCTAGATATGAAGACACTATTGTTTACTATTGGCTTTGAAAATTAAAATGTGTCCCACCTAGTACTGATACTATTTGTGAGCACTAAGATAAGTAGGAAATACCTGGCCACAGCTTTTGGTGTAGGAGAATGGTCAAGAAGAAAGATGCAAATATTTTGTGTTTTACTTCCTCCCACAAACACCTCTTCTCGTCCTCCATGTTTCCAGACTTCTCTAGAACAAAGGTCTCATTTTTTAACCTATCTAAGTGGTATCACTGGCAGTGACAACATATTATCAAAATATAAAAATTTAAGTATATTGAGATGGACCCCATTCTTTGGGGTGTCGTATGGGAAGAAAGCCCATATTTCCAGGGCAGAAGTTCACTCAACTTACGAGACCTAAAATCAGCCTGTGACTCTCCCTGTCTGCTTGGTCTGGAGGCTTCTATTTCCATCATCTCCACCATTGTAGAACTGGCTTTGTCCTCATACACACATTGCATTTTGCCCATGACATCTGCCTTACTGTGGATGTCTGTTTGAATTTGATTCTATACAAGTTGGAAATTGGGTGGACCGGAATAGTGCATTTTCAGTACCATCTTGAATGAATTCCATGGTCAGCATGGGGGATGGCAGCACTGATCCCAAGAGGTATGGAGGAGGAAGAGGAAACTTAAGGAAGACATTAGTGAGGCAGTCAGAGAGCATGTCAAGGTGATTTGATCGAGTGACAGAGTGAGCAGTGCCTCATGCTCTGGCTTATGGGGCAGTTATAAGCAGGACACATGTGCCTCTGAAGGGACAGCAGACAACAGTGAGGCTGGCAAGATTAACTTCAGTCAACTCAGCTTATCTGAAACTGAAGGTTTGCCTTTCCCTCATTTGCATTTTAATATTTAATTAATTAATTAATTAATTATTTTGAGATGGGGTCTCACTCTGTCACCCAGGCTGGGGTACAGTGGTATGATTTCGGCTTACTGCTACCTCCACCTCCCAGGCTCAAGCAATCCTCCCACCTCAGCCTCTTGAGTAGCTGGAACTACAGGTGTGCACCACTACACCTGGCTCATTTTTTTTTTTTTTTTTTTTTTTTTTTTTTTTTTGAGACGGAGTCTCGCTCTGTCACCCAGGCTGGAGTGCAGTGGCCGGATCTCAGCTCACTGCAAGCTCTGCCTCCCGGGTTCACGCCATTTTCCTGCCTCAGCCTCCCGAGTAGCTGGGACTACAGGCGCCTGCCACCTCGCCCGGCTAAGTTTTTGTATTTTTAGTAGAGACGGGGTTTCACTGTGTTACCCAGGATGGTCTCGATCTCCTGACCTTGTGATCCGCCCGTCTCGGCCTCCCAAAGTGCTGGGATTACAGGCTTGAGCCACCGCGCCCGGCCTCATTTTTTTATTAGATGTAGTTTTACCGTGTTTCCCAGGCTGGTCTCAAGCTCCTGAGCTCAGACAATCCATCTGCCTTGGTTTCCCAAAGTGCTGGGATTACAAGCTTGAGCCACTGAGCCCCGTAGGCTCGTTTGCATTAAAATGTCAACATTTATCCTACTCCTCCAACTCTTCTCCCAACTTTGGAAAGGTGTAAAAGAGATATCATATGTGGACTCTTCTGCTGACATGTTTCTGAAAGACCTTGTCAACTAGTACTAATTGTTGTGAATGCAAACTTCCATTCCATCCTGGATGCTCTTAACATCCTGGGCCTATCTCACATTCCCATGTAGCTTTATTGGCATTCACAAGACCTCAACTTCCAGAACCTGTGGGCGGAGGATTACCCAGGTGCCGAGGCAAGAGACTGAAGGCACAAACTGTTTCAGTATAATAAAGAAAATAGAATAAGAATAGTTATAATACAAATTAGATACAGAGATGATCATGGACAATTATCAATCATTAGTATAAACATTATTAATCATTAGCTTTTAATATTACTCTTTGTTGCATTACTAATATAACCTAGGAATAACCAGCGGGTATAGGGTCAGGTGCTGAAGGGACATTGGGAGAAGTGACCTAGAAGGCAAGAGGTGAGCCTTTTGTCACTCCCGCATAAGGGCCGCTTGAAGGCTCCTTGGTCAAGCGGTAATGCCAGTGTCTGGGAGACACCCATTACTTAGCAGACCGTGAAAGGGAGTCTCCTTTCCTTGGAGGAGTCAGGGAACACACTGCTCCACCAGCTTCTTGTGGAAGGCTGGATATTATCCAGGCCTGCCCGCAGTCATCTAGAGGCCTAAACCCCTCCCTGTGGTGCTGTGCTTCAATGGTCACGCTCCTCGTCCACTTTCATGTTCTCCCATACTCCTGGTTCCTCTTTGAAGTTCGTAGTAGATAGCGGTAGAAGGAATAGTGAAAGTCTTAAAGTCTTTGATCTTTCTTATAAGTGCATAGAAGAAAACGCTGAAGTATGCTGCCTTCTCTCTGCTTCCGCTATCTAAAAGGGAAGGGCCCCCTGTCCTGTGATCACGTGACTTGTTTCACCTTGTCAATCACTTAGAAGATTCACCCTCCTTACCCTGCCCCCTTGTCTTGTATGCAGTAAATATCAGCAGCCCAGCCGTTGGGGGCCATGACCGGTCTCCGCCTCTTGATGGTAGTGGTCCCCTGGGCGCAGCTGTTTTCTCTTTATCTCTTCGTCTTGTGTCTTTTTTTATTACAATCTCTCCTCTCCGCACACGGGGAGAACACCCACTAAGGCCCGTAGGCCTGGACCCCTACATCTGGCGCTCCACGGTGGGTTTCTCCCTGGCTGTGTGAAGTTGTTCTTTGAGCGCAGGACTTAGTGGAGGAATTTTGACGACAGATTCCTGAGGCCTATGGTCATTAAGCTTGGTGGTAAGCTTGGGCACTCAGAGTATCTCGGGGACACCATGGGACAAGCCAGTACCAAGTACTCGGCCTATTTAAATTTCATAAAAACCCTTCTGAAAGAAGGAGGAATTTCAGTTTCCTCTGACAAACTGATTGAACTCTTTGAGGTCATTGATCTCAATTGCCCTTGGTTTCCAACTAAGGGAACTTTAGAACTTAAAGACTGGGATGAGGTGGGCCGACAGTTTAAAACTGCTCATCGAGGGGGACATGTTATCCCGCCTGCCATTTGGACTGTTTGGTCCTCAGTTCGCTCCATTTTAGAATCCTTGCAGCCACAGGAGGAGGGAATGGAGGGTACTCTACCTTTCCTCCCCTCTGAGGAGCTTGAGGAAGTCCTCAGTACTCTGTCTCCAGAGGACGCTGCACAACTTGAGGCTGTCATTTTAGAAACGGACCTCCACTCTGATATTCCTTTGGCACCACCAAGTACATCAGAGCCCACTGAGCCTACTGCACCACCAATATTACCTTATGAGGACTTTGTGAAGGATCCCCTTCCCCTAGGTCCCAAAAATACCTCTGCAATGCACTATCAGCAGCCGTTGTAGCCAAAACCTCCTGTACTGTCTCAGCCCTGCTATAGGGCTCTCAACCATCTGCCTGTTCAGCCCGGTGATGAGGCTCTCAACCCTATCCCTGTTCTGCCCGGTAATGAGGCCCTCAATGCCACCTCTGCACTCATTTCTGCCTTTCTTTCTATGCATCAGGCTTCTGAGAAGCCTGACTTGCAGTAAGTGCACCAGCCTGAAACTCAGGCCCTGGAGTCAGTGCAGCAGCCTGGAGTTCAAGCCCCTGAAAGACCTGCACAGCAGGCAACTGCGTGTCAGCCTGGCTTAAAGGCTCTCAACTTCTTCTCTATTCAAAACTCCAATTTCCTTTCTGCTTCTGGTCTGGTCACAACTGCTGCTACTACCCATAAGCAACAGGTTACATACATTCCTGAGAATGACACCCCTCTTATGAGGGCCATTTCTCAGGCAACGGAATATAGGAATCCTGAAGCATGGCAGTTTCCTGTTATTTTACAGTCTCCTATACCTGCCACCCCTGTTCCTGCAGCCCCTGCTCTGGCTGCATCAGATCAGCCACAGCCCTCTGACCAAGCTCAGCAGGCAGCTGATCCCACTGTTCCTCCAGACCTGCAGCTTAATGATCAGACCCCTCAGCATTTCTCCTCCATCTCCCACTCTTCTCCCAACTTTGGAAAGGTGTAAAAGAGATATCATATGTGGACTTTTCTGCTGACATGTTTCTAAAAGACCTTGTCAGCTGGTACTAATTGTTGTGACTGCAAACTTCCATTCCATCCTGGATGCTCTTAACATCCTGGGCCTATCTCACATTCCCATGTAGTTTTATTGGCATTCACAAGACCTCAACTTCCAGAACCTCCTACTTCACCATCACAACACCTTTCTGTCAGTTCTTCCACATATAGCCCACAATGTATGGCTCTCTGTGTGACTTTAGCTGAAGGCACCTAATCTCAGAACCCATTTTTTCTCCTTGTCCAAGGGTCCAGGCACCAGCTGTATTCCTTTATTTGCATTAGAGGCTGTTGAGCGTCATATTCACTGTGAGTGGGCTGTGTTTAGAAACTCAGAGTGCATTATCCATCAAGTTATCTCTGTTGATATGCATGTTGTTGACCTGCACCTCACAAGGCCGCCAATCAATGCTACAATGTTCTATCTCCAGCAAAACTGGAGTGATCTGATGGACTCTCTGGGTAATATTAAAACCCAAGGATAGAAGTGAAAAGGGAGGCTTTATGAAAGTGACTTCTGAACACTATCCAATTATTAGTATGCTTTTTTATAATACCAACGGTTTCAGATTTTATTTAGAGAGAGAGTTTTTTCTCTAGCCCTCTTGGGAATGATTTTATTGAAAGCATCAGAATGAAGAAGATGGCTGCATCATTTCTGTAGTGCCAGGGGTCAGAATCTTTGACTGGTTTGGTGTAATGTGCACATATAAAATTTCACTCAGTGCTTATTCATTGCCTTTTATTTAATATATAATCTGGCTAGATCCACTTTTGTTTCTTTACATTTACTGCTTGCCTGCATTAGGTTATTCTTTTGGCTGCTTTAGTATGTATATATTAAATCATATATATATATATATATTTTTCCTGATCAAGACTCTTGCATGAAGGAAACACTATGCTTTTGCTCTTTTTACAGAGTAATTATAGTAGCATAGATGGGAATGAGAAACTCTCCATAGGACAGCTCTTTATGTTTGATAACCATTTAGTTTAAAATGCTGTTGTTTTTTCAGAAGTAAATGTCTTTGCTTTCCCTTCCCTCCCTTTCCTTTCTCTGTATTCCATACCTACCCCCCATCCCATTAAATATTATTCACACTCCATAGCCCACCAAGAGCACTTTAAAATATAATAGTTTTTTTTTTGAGTTGAATTATTTAAAATGCACAAAACCAAATGCAAGAGCTACATTTGTAAGGAGAGCTTGCTGACTCAGAAGAGTGTCCTCTTCTTCAGCCTCTAATCAATGGAGAAGAGCCCTGAGCAGAACAATGAGTGTTATCAGTTTTATTTGTGAAAACCCAATAACTCCCAAAATATGAAACTCCCTAGTGAAGTTAGATTAGGGGATGACATTGGGATCTGGGTCAAAGTGGTTGCCTCTTATACATTCCCATTGTATTGACAATAACTGAATCTTGGTGAAGGACTGAACTATATAGACTAGCAATTTGTTGAGTATCATATGATAGGACATCCAAAACAACACTTCCTAAACAAAATAGAAATTTATTTATCTCCCACATAAGAGAGGATTGGAGGGAGGCAATCTAAGGTTGCTGTTGTGGCTCCATTAAGTCACCAAGGACTCAAGTTCCCTCTAGGAAATATATGGCTTTGCATTACCTATGTTATGGGTCTCTACTTGTCATCTAATTAATTGTACTCCCTATGCCCTGTAAAGATAGCTTTCAGAATTTCCATGTGATGCTCTCATGTCTCCTTGGCCTGATTGTTGTCACATGGCTATCCTGAGCCACAAAGGAGCATAGGCCCCATTGTCTTTTAGGTAGGTAGCATGAGGATTCTTTTTTTTTTTTTTTTTTTTTTTTTTTTTTGAGACGGAGTCTCTCTGGGGATTCTTATTTCTAAAGAAGGATACAGAGAATATTGAGATGACCTAGCCATTTCTGAAAAACTTGACTGTGAAAGGATTATTTAAGCTGCATCCTGCCTCTTTCCTGCTGATTCCCCATCACCTATAAAATAAAGGCCAGTCTTATAATCATGACATGTAAGTAGAGTGACCATATAATTTATCATCTAAACTAGGATATCTTTGAAAATGAAAAGGAGAACTATTAATAATACACCATGACAGCAGGAGTATACCAACTGTCTTAGGTAAACAGGGATGTATGAGCTAAGCACTAATCACCTCTTAGACCTCATCACTCTCGACCTCTCCACCTGCACTTTGTTTTCTATCTATTTTCTTTCTTTCTTTCTTTTTTTTTTTTTTTTTTGAGATGGAGTCTTGCCTGTTGCCAGGCTGGAGTGCGGTGGCGCGATCTCGGCTCACTGCAAGCTCCGCCTCCCGGGTTCACGCCATTCTCCTGCCTCAGCCTCCTGAGTATCTGGGACCTGCCACCACGCCCAGCTAATATTTTTGTATTTGTAGTAGAGATGGGGTTTCACCGTGTTAGCCAAGATGGTCTCGATCTCCTGACCTCATGATCCGCCCACCTCGGCCTCCCAAAGTGCTGGGATTACAGGCGTGAGCCACCGCCCCCGGCCTGTTTTCTATCTATAAAAATAGTTTGATTTTCCTCAAACATAGCATGATTCTCCACATGCCATGGAATTCCCATGTCAACCTGGTACCTAGTAAATTCTTATTTATTCTCTCTACCCCCACCCAAGCTTAGATATTTCCTTGCAAAGTCTCTCCTAATCAGGCTGTCTCAATTAATTGTGTTCATTGAAAATTATTAATACTTGCTTACATGTTTACCTCATATCAGGACAGGATAGATTATGCTGTGGCAAAAACAAAACTCATACAATTTTTATTGTTGTTGCTTATGCTTCACAATCAATTTCAATTGGCAAGGAGGCTCTGTTCATTGCAGTTCATGGTAGGCTGATGAGAGCTACAGCATAGCAAATAATTGCACAGCAGAAACATAAGAAAATAGGATATGGTAACTCACACAAAGGCTTTTAAACATTTTCATGTAGAAAAGACACACATCAGTTCTGCTCATACTTTACAGTCCAAGGTAGGTCACATGGTCACTTCTAACGTCAAAGCAGTCATGAAATATGATCTGACCATCTGCTTGGAAATGGAGAGAATAGCACAACTTGTTAGATCAGGAGTTGGCAAACAGTTTCTGTAAAGGGACTGAGCGTAAATATGTTGTGCTTTTTAAGCCATGGAATTTCTGTTGCAACTATTCTATTCTGCCATTTTAGCAGGAAAGTTCCTTTAGACAATACATAAATAAGCACACATGGATGTGTTCCAATAAAACTTTATTTACAAAAACAGGTGGTGAACAGGATTTGGCCCAAGGACCATACTTTGCTGATCCCTGTATTCTGCTGAAAACTTCATTTCTATTACTTGATAAAGGTATCTGCAATATGCTGAGTGCAGTGGCTTATTAACTATAACCCCAGGACTTTGGGAGACTGGGGCGGAGGGGGTGGGGCATTGATCGTTTGAGCTCAGGAATTCAAGATCAGCCTGGCCACATGGAGAAACTCCATCTCTACAAAAAAAAAAAAAAATGAAAATTAGTGGGGCATGATGGCTCGAAACTGTAGTGACAGCTACTTGGGAGGCTGAGTCAGGAGGATGGCTTAAGCCTGGGAGGCGGAGGTTACAGAGAGCTGCACTCCATCCTGGAGAACAGAGGGAGACCCTATATCAAAAAAATAACATAATAAAATAAAAATAAAAAGGTGTCTGCAATATATCAGGTTCTTAAAAACATCTTATTGATTTGTCTGAAGTACTTAAATATATCTGAAGCAAATGAAATGCTTCATTTTTCCATCTGGGAAACAAAGTAAATTTTATATTATTTTACCCATTGTCTTAGCCCATTCAATCTGCTATAACAAATTGCCATAGACTGGGTAACTTATAAATAATTACTCATTTCTTATAATTCCGAAGGCAGAGAAGTAGAAGATCAAGATGCCAGCAGATGTGTTTGGTGAAGACTGGCTTCCTGGTTTTCAGAAAGCAGTCTTCTCACAGTGTCCTTACATGGCAGAAGGAATGGGGTATCTCCCTGGGGTCTCTTTCATAAGGGCACTAACCCCACTTATGATGTATCCTTTCTTATGGCCTAATCACCTCCTAAATGTCCCACCTCCTGATAGCATCATATTGAGGATTAGGTTTCAACATATGAACTTTGGGAAAACACAAATGTTCAGCCTATAGCACCCAATCCTATAAAATTTTTATAGGGCAAAATAAAATAGGATGAGCTAGGAGCAGAAGTTAATACTTGTATATAAAGTTTTGGGAGGTGTAAAATCTAAAAGAGTCTGGCTAAGAGATGGGTGGCTACCTGAGGCAAGATATGCACAGGAATTGAGTGAATTCAAAGTAAGTAGTCAAGCATCTGTGTCCAAAGGACTAGTGTAACCAGAAATAATCGGAGCGGGGGACGGGAGGAAGTGAACTCCAAAGAAAGGGATTGAGTTCGGCATCCTATTTCTCCACACAGGCATATAAACCAACATTACAGTGCCTAGAAGATAAATTATCATTTATCAAGAATGAAAGTTGGCCAAGTTCTGCACTGGTATTTAATATCCTGCCAAGAACAAGCAGACAAGGGTTGGTGGGTAGGCATTAAGTGCCAGAGAGAGAGAGGAGCATGGAAGACACACACACACACACACACACACACACACACACACACACACAGAGAGAGAGAGAGAGAGAGAGAGAGAGAGAGAGAGAGAGCGCAGCTATCTGGGAAGTCCCTCAGAAGGCAGTCGAGAGACAAATTTTATCTACCAGAAGATGTGCTACCAAGATCTCAGGAATGGCCGTCGTTATCAATAAAGATACATTCTTCCTTCCAAGTCATCTTTTCATGCAGACATACCCCATCTTTCCTCACATGAGTCATCAGAGGTGTGGCTGCCATCTTCTGAAGTACAGTCTAAGTAAATGGCAGTCTAGTGCTTCTTTGCATACAGAATTGGGGAGGCTATTGCCTCCAATAGCGTCCTTTTGTGTGACTAGAACCTTTGGGTAGGTAAGTATACGGCCTGTTTAACTGCTAATGACCATAAAGGAGGACAGGGAGGCCTTTGGTAGGAAAACATTTTGCTAAGCAGAGCAATTATCATTAAAGCTCGTTGAAGTGTGCATTACTCTCAGGGCAAGGCGACTAGTAATAACAATGGCAGTAATATACAGAACAGGCTATAATATGTGAGTTAGTGGCCGCCACATGGTTTTTAGTGGCTCCTCATCACAGAATCCAAAAGGCTGCTCAGGGCCAAGTACAGAAAACATTTGGCCCAAGGGGTGTGGAAAATGTTCCAATGATGCATATGTTCTTCAGTAAACAGAGCAGCCACTGGTACCACAGGACAGCCAGTGCTGAGGAGGAGAGGGTGAGAGGGGACTCTGCAGGAGGAAAGAACAGGGCTCAGCAGCAAGAGCTGCGAAAAAGGATGAGGGATGCTAAGACCTTGAAAGAAAGTAGCGCCGGGCTCTGCTCCAAGCCTGAAATTATGAAAACATTGGGCCAAAACAAGATAATGTGGCAGCGTCGTTTCACATAGGGACCCTCGCTGTTGGGCACGATTATTCCAATTCTGACACATGAATGAAATGTGGTATAATTGGGTTTCCGAGCCTCCGCTTCAGGCGACATCAATTGCCGTTTTTAAAAATGATGATGGCGTGGAAGGAGACTCCTTTTTCCCTTTAATGTTTTGAAGTTACCACACTCTCTGTGCCACTTGTACACTCCTTTGAGGGGCCATGGGACTCCTGGGAGGATCTAAAGTGCTGGTGGCTGAGCCCATGAAGAAATATGGCGGGTTGATGGAAGAGAAGCTAAATGTGGCAGAGGACGTGGGATTAAAGTTGGTCCCATGACACACCTGTCTAGGTCTCTCTCTTTTCTTGCTGTTTTTCTTTTCCATCAAAGTGGGGGTTTTTTTTCCCACTCCTTTGGCTTTCCTTCACTGTTTTGCATACGATGACTGGGATTTTTTCCAGCTGTTGCAATTTTTTCTTTTGGATTTAGCAATGTGACATCTATATTATTGAGTCAGAGAAAAAGTATTGTCATGGAAGAAAAGCGTATTCCATGAAAAATGGCTAACTCCTCCCTTAGTGTGGCATGCTGGATACATGTGTCCTTGTGTATGCTGTTTGCCTCAATGGTGTTTTTGGGTTTTGGAGGCAAGTAGTAGTAGAAGAGAAAGTTGAGGAATGTTTAAGCATCCTTGTATTCTTTATTTATATCTATAAAAATAGAGGCAAAATTTTCTTTCCATTTCAGGTTTTCCTTCTCTGTGTGTGTGTGTGTGTTTGTGTGTTAAATTTTTCTTTAAAGCAGAAAGAGCCAATCTGATTTGTAGAATCTTCTCCAAGCAGTGGAAGAAGTTGGAAAAGTAAGGGGCAGCATGATACTCAGAAGAGATTCCCTCTCTTCTAAAATACTTTCCTCCCCTACCAGAGAGCACTCCCTCCCCCTAATTAGTCTTAATCGAAGTAAATAAATATAATTTGCAATGCAATCTGGAGTCTCTGCTCTGAAAGTCCCTATGCCAAGTGAAAACTGTCAAATACAGTTTAAAACAATGTTTTCCAAAAATAGGCCTTACATAATTCATGTTTCTTATACCAAGTTGAGAATTCAGAGACTCCTCCTATATCGCATGATGTCATCATGTGAAACCAAAACAAATATGAAGCTACTATGCTGTGACATTGTTTACAAAACTGTAATATTTATCCTCAAACACAGCCAAGAAGGTAATATGGGGTCAGCAGTGAATCCGAAAAATTAAATGCTATTCTTCCCAATTCCATGTGTACCTTATATTAAATATAAGAAAAATTTGGTATGTTTCTACTGTGATCATTGTGCCTTGAAAGAGAGTAGTTAAGTGACCTCAGTTTTATTTCAATTAGAAGGCTGGCTTGGCCAATGTGGTGGTATTGGGGGAGCCACTTATTCTCTGCCTCACATCTTACCTATAGGATGGGTTAATAAATTCTCTTCATAACTCATAGATGTCCTGAAGACAAATTTGTAACAGAGTCCATCATCATCATTTATTACTCAACATGTAGATATATATCAGACACTTACCAAAAGGCTACATAATTATCATCAGCCTGGACATTTCCTTTAAAAGAACTTCCTCATCCTAACTTTTCTGACAGCACATTTGATTGCCTTTGTTCTCTTTGCTATGAAAGGCAAGAACACCAGCCTGTCCCCACCACATAGATCTCTTAGGGAATGAGACACAGATCCAGACTCTCTTCTGCCTCTCTTTGCTTTGATAACAGTCTGGGATGCAATAAATGTTGGGCTGAAGGTACAACCAGACTGTGTCATTTCTCACGATAGGTTTCCCTCTTTATAACTGTGGGAGAAACAGACCCCAGGCTGTTCTGGGGACTGCTGTGAATTCCTTTAGCCTTCGGTGAGGCCAACCCGCAGGGCTGAAAGGGACTGTGAGAATGTTATTGCAACTTCTTAATTCAAAACATCGCTGAAAAGAGACTTCCTGGGATGGGGCTGGAGGAAATAGGGCTGCTCGCTGGGATGAATTACTGAGACTGTTGGGTTAGTTTTGCCCCCTAGTGGTTAGAGGTTTAGGGACCCCAGGAGCTAAATGGCTCCCAGCATTGAATAAAGGAAGCAGTTGGGTGGAGCAGGGGGATACCACATGAGGTAACCTGAACCTTTAACTAATGGTGTGACCTCAGCTCTCAAGAGCCCAGTCTCCACACCTGCAAATTGAAAATGATGGACTAGATGATGAAGAATTCAATTCTTCTGTCTTTACTGATAGATGACACTAGAAACATAATCCGCGATTCTGCAATTCCCCCACATATTTCCTGAGGGTAACAGAGATAGAGTTTTAAGGTCCTGATGGTTGATCAAGGGGCCAGTAACATCTAAGTGGGGGCTAAGAGAGCTTACTCCTCAAGTGTCTTTGAGAAAAAGACTGCCCAAGAGGATGAATCCATGGTGGCCTTTGGAACAAAAGTTTCTCTCCTGCACGGATACCCTTTGTGCCCTTTCCAAATTTCCTGAAAGTGACCAAGAAGCAGCAGCAGCACAGGGTACCACTTTCACATACACTGCAAGACTTTCTTCCATTCAATCCATTGAATCTCAATGGAAGAATGAATTTCTTCCATTCAATCTCATATCTCAATAACACAGAGATCACAAATTAAAAAAAAAAGTTTCACTCTACCCCGGAAAGGATTAAGGCTACCCTCAACTCCCGCAACATGGGGGCAATAGTGTTCTCCCCTTTAAAGTTATGGACTGAGAAATAAAACAGTTGTTTGAATTGCTGGGCATCAGCCCTATATTGCTCTGTGTAAGAATGAGACTCCTTCAAATGTGATGTTGTATGGCTTGTCTCTCCTTTGTGTAACTTACTCACTGCATCTCAGAACATTGCACAATACATGAGCATGCCATTGCTTCTTTTCTTCCTGTGTCATCTTTTCAGATTTTCTGATGCATTCTCCTATATTAGGCAGATAAATCTCCATAGCATCTGTACAATTTAAAGATTTTGACCAAATCAAGTTGCAGACATGCATTTTTCTGGCTAGTGTTTCCTAACTCAGGGGCTTGTTACCATTTCTCCTTATGTTTTAGCCTAAAAAGAAATGGATGGCATCTTCCTTTCTGGGGCTGTGTCATGTTTGAATATAGTTAAGGGTGCCATTTCATCAAATCAATTAGGTTGAGAGGATGAAATGAATTTGGGGTACATTATTCAAAGAAAGATGATAGTTAATTTTTCAGGGCAGGCAAGTGATTCTGGGTCACCAAGGATCATTAAAACAAACAAACAAACAAAGGAATTCCAGATAACTAGAAAAAAAGAAAAAGGATGGCTCTGTTCAGTTAAAAGTGGCAGAAAAAAGAAATCCATAAACTCCTTTACTCAAACTTGTTTCTGGCTAGAGTGAAAATGGAGACAATGAAATCATTTTCAGCAAATTATTAGTGCAATATATTTTTTTTCCTTTCAAGAAAAGGAAACTAAAGAATGGTTGTGGCCTTTTGTTGTAGATAGCTTTTCAGAAGAGTGTAACGTAAACAGATTATCTGCAGTGTTTATTCAGTGTGAAAAAACAGTTCCAAGAGCCCCAGGTGCTTGCCAAGATCATAATTGTACCTTCTTAAATACTTTCATTACTTGGAAGTACAATAAGCGAAGCAGGGACACATGCTTTCCATTTTCTTGTCAACAAAACACCTCCAAGAAATTAAGCTCTATTTTCTCTAGAAAATTTCTCTAGAATTGTTCAGGGCATATGAAAAGGGAAGGGAGGTGGGGCTTCGGTTTAATTTCCTTATGACCTTGAAAAGAAGCATGTAACTCGTCCCCCCACCCCACCCCACCCTACACAAAAGAAAGGTGGCTCGAGTATGGGGTGCAGGATGGCTCAAAACCAGAATGTTAAATCTATAATGGTTCGTATTTGGTTAAATGTGGATATATGAGGAGAATAGAGTGTTAGGGAAACATGATTTCACACACAGATTTTTCTTTAGCGGCAGCTGAGTCATTCTGGGGTGGGAGGAAGCCGCAGGACAAAGCTCAGCTCATCTATGTGAACATTTGCAGGGCCAAGTCTTCACAGTGGGATGAAAAATACTTGTTGATCCTTCTAGACGAGCTGGCCTTTGCATGAGGGGGAGGGAGGTAATCCACCTCTGCTTTTACATTTTAGTAACTTTTAAGCCAATTGGTCATCCCAAACACAGGTTCTCGGGATGAAATGTCAAATTGGCATGTGTGCACAGGACCTCAAAGGAAGTTTCTTTCACAGGAAGAAAGGCCGTTACGTCTGGCTCTGCTCCTACTGTCTTATCCTTCTCTGTTCTTTCACTCACTGCCTTTTCTCTGAGCTTTTGTCCGTCCTGCCTTCTACTGTGTCCTTTCTCCTTTCACCTTCAGTCACTGTGTTTTCACCAGTTTCATCAGGGCTTGAACCTCCTGGGGTATGTCACAGCTGCTCATATATATGCAAACATTTACTTTCCTGTAGCCTCTGCTACATTTCTCTAAACTTGATCGCCTTATGAAAGTGGGGAAAGTCCTCTTGGATCTGGAGCAACCAGAGAAGATACAGATCAGAAAAGCTGCAAGTCAAAAATTCAACAGTTTCTCTTCAATTTTCCTATGTGTCTTTTTCTCCCTTTTATTAGGCTTACCTCCAAACCACTGCTTGGGGGGATATGCTGGCAGAGAAAGAGAGTGGGGCGGGGGGTGGGGGGAGAGAGAGAGAGAGAGAGAGAGAAATAACTGGAATATCTCTAACCAAAATGGTAAATCAATTTTAACCTTTCTGCACCTGAATTTTAGGAGAAATGTAAAGGAACACAAAATTGTCAACATTAAACTCTTCTGCTAGACACTCCTGTATGCATTATTTCAGTTCGTCTTTATACCTACCCTTCTGGATAGATTTTTTTGAAGGTCATTTTATGGGGAAGGAAACTGAGGCTTAAGAAGTTTAAAATACAGATCTGCAAATTATGGCCTATGGACTAAACCTGACCCACTACCTGCTTTTGTTTAAAAAAAAAAAAAAAAAAAAAAAAAAGTGGCGTTAGAACAATGACTCCCATTGGTTTGTGTCCAATGGCTGCTTTCATGCTACCACAGCAGGGTTGAAGAGTTGCAGCTCAGCAGTATGACTCTTTATGGCCTACAAAGCCATATTGACTATCTACCCTTTTACAGACAAGGCTTACTAATCTCTGGTTTAAATAGTATCTCTCTCTTCAGGTACGTGATAGAGATAGGGGTTGACCTTTAACTCAGACCTTTTTGGTTGCAGAGACCACTGGATTTTAAGACGTGAAACAAGAAGTTACTGTGATAGGATTTTTATTAAATAATCACAATTTCAAACAGCTATTTTATTTGTAGAAACACAAAAACAACTACACTTGGAATGCTCTCAGGTCAGTTTTAGAGTAAAGGCAATCTTTACAAATCACACATCTGTTCCTGGAACTCAGGAATGACTTAGAAATGCTATACTATCTCCCCAATCTTGCAATCAGCCTTAACCTTACTAAGGCAAGGAAGTGGATCCCCACAGTGCTTTCCCAACCTCAAGGTAGACACAATTTACCCAAAATCTGCACGAAATGCAGATTTTAATGTGGTACTTCTGGGGTGGGGCTGAGGATTTGTGTTCATAACAAATTCTCAGCTAATGTTTATTCTACTGAACCTTGAACCATACCCTGAGTAGCAAAGCATTAATATACTTATGGCAAAATCCTGAGTCAAAAGATTGCTGGGTCAGACCTAAATTACCCAGAAAAATCAAATAACATCTACATGTTCCTATAATCCCCAAGTCAGTAGTCAAAAGTGATAGACTCAGTTTAGTTTACACCACTGGTTCTCAAAGTATGGTTCTATGGTAGAGCAGTGTCAGTAACTCTTGAGAACATCTGTGCTTTGTGTTCTACCAACCCGTTCAGGTGATTCTGATGCATGTGACAGTTTGAGAACCATTAGTTTATGCTCTGAATAATTAATCAAGAAGTTTTTTTTTTTCTTTTTTTTTGGTCTGTGAACATCCTAAAAAGTCTATCTTTGTAATATGTGTAGTCTCTGCTTATACAGTGTATACATCCTTACATAGTAGAGAAGAGAGGAAAATGGTAGAATGAGGAGAAACACATTCTGACATTATTCTGGATCTTTCTCCTCCCTTCAGTATGGTACAAAGCATTCAATTTATTTCCCATAGAATGTTAATTGATATTAAATAATGCAGAATGGGAAAGTTTCTCATTTAATTACCAAAGCCTGTTATGTCTACCTGTCCTGCATTTGTTAAGATAAAACATGGCTCTAATATCCCAGTGAAAAACCTGTGAGGGTAAGGAAAGGTGCATTTTGACGTTTGGAAACTTTTGTTCAATGCTTTATTGCTCATTCTTCTAGTACCATCTTTTCTGTATAACAAATGTGCTATTTATTAGAAATAACTTCTTCATTAAATTCAGAGAAAAATGTTGTTATATGAGTCAGACACCTTCATGTGCCACTTCAGATTGTCTTAGTTTATCTGCAAAGCTTTTGTCAACACAATTACTGCTTCATTGACAGTTCTGTGTGCATTTTCTTCCTCCTCCCCCACAGTCCTCTTTCTTGCTATTGGGGATGTATACCATGCTACAGGACTGCCGAGAGCTTGTAAATGCACAACCTCAAAATGTGGGGAAGCTAACGTCCCATGGAGTGAACCTTTGATCAATGGAAGGGTTAAAGCCAGCAGATAGATGCTCCCCCGCCTTTCACTAAGTATTGTGATACACAGCCACTACCCAGCTTCCTTTTAGAAAAATGTCTACACTGCAGAGCAAGCTGGCATCTTTGAGGCCCAGCAAAGCCCAACTCAGTGATGCACTCTCTTTCCCTTCCCCTCCCCTTTTACCTCACTCCACTTACCTGGTCTTTCACTCTCCAATCAAACAGAAGGACATATGATATTGCTCCAGGCTGTTTTCTGTGAAGCCCAGGTTAAGGCATCATTTTACACTACAACAGAGGCCAGAAACTCCTTTTTTAGATTCATCTCAGTCTGTGGTCAGTAGAAATTTTAGGTTATTGAGAACATTTGAAAGGTTGGGGAGGGCACTTGGGTGACGGTAACCAGATTATTTCACGATGGATGCAATAGCTTCTTGTGGGTGGAAGGAAAGTAGTATAAGTCAAGGTGAAGTGCAGAAGTCCACACTTCCTAGGCTTCAGAAACATCTGTGGAGAATAGTCCAAGTCCCTGCCCAAAGATACCGCATCAGAACCTCCTGGGGGTAAATTATGAAATATTTGTTATATTTTTATATTTTATAACATGTTTCTGACGGGCAGTTAGGGTGGTCAGTCTTTAAGATAGGATGGTCAGCCTTTAAGATAGGATAAAAATACACACTGGAATAAACATGTGTTTTTAAAATACTTTATTGAGGTATAAGTAACATACAAAAACTTCTATGTATTTAATATATACAATTTGATGAGCTTGGAGATGAGTATATGTCTGTGAAACCATCACTACGATCGATGCCGTAAACATATTTGTCACCTCCAAAATTTTCCTCCTATACTTTTTATTATTATTAATTGTATGTGTAAGTGTGTATGCATGTGATAAGAGCACTTAAAATAAGATTTACCCTCTTAGCACAATTTTAACTATATGGTACAGTATCATTAACTATAGGCACTACACTGTATAGTAGATCTCTGGGACTTACTCATCTTGCATAGCTGAAACGTTGTACCCTTTGACTAATACCTGCCTCCCCCTAGCTCCTGACGGTCACCATTCTACTTTCTGCTTCTATGTGTTTGACTGTTTTAGATTCCTCATATAAGTGGTATCACGTAGTATTTGTCATTCCATGTCTGACTTACTTCATGTCCCTGAATGTCCTCCAAGTGCATCCATATTGTCACAAATGGTAGAATTTCCTTCTCTTTTAAGGCTGAATGATATTCCATTGCCTGTATACACTACACTTCCTTTATCCACTCATCTATCAATAGATGTTTTGGCTGACTCCATGTCTTCACTATTGTGAATAATGCTGCAATGAACATGGGACTGCAGACATCTCTTCAACATATGGATTTCGTTTCCTCTGGATATACACCCAGAAGTGGGACTGCTGTATCATATGGTTGTTAGTGATACGTTTAACTTTTTGAGACATCTCCATACTATTTTCCATACTGGTTGCCATTTGCATTCTCACCAAAAATGCACAAGGATTCCCTGTTCTCTACATCCTCCCCAGCACTTGTTAACTTTTGTCTTGCTGATAGAGAATGGATGTGGTTATAAATTCCTGAGTCTTTCACTTACCTGCCTCATGGTCTTGAGTGAGTTATTTACCTCTGTGAACATCAGTTTTCTCATCTCTAAATAGGAAAGATGATAATACCTACCTTAAAAAGTTATGATTAAGTTAGCTCATAAAGCACCTGGTGCACAGTCTATGCTCAACAACTGTTGATTTCTTTGTTCCCTCCCGCTCTGTTCTTTTTGGTGTTGTTATAATGAACCCACACTGAGTCCTATCTAAACACAAGTTATTACCCAAACCCCTGTTGCACGTTCCTGGCTCCTCATCCTGTATCCCTCCTTGTTCCATTGCACCTCACTGCTTAGAATTTCCATCCTCTGGTCCTGCCCGAATTACACTCCTTCTATGAGATCCTGTCCAAATTCTGCCCTGCCCATAAAGCCTTCTGTTACCGTTTCAGCTTGCTGTGTTCTCTCCACCTCTGAAATTTTCTGGCATGTATTATCTTTTCCACTTAGCACTGATTCCTTCCCATTCTTGTTATAATTTAGTGTATCTCTGAATTATTCTCTAACAAAATTCTGCTACTTGAAAGAAGGCACTTTGCCTCGTATTCACTGGTTACCCTCAGAGTGGCCAGCATGGCACTTTCAGCTTTGTTTGCTAGTTTCAGTTGGAGAGTTCATTCTGCTTTTTGGGAGAAAACTGAGTGAGTATGAGACAAATGCTACCAATAACATATTCCCAGGTGCCAATCATGAATCAAGCCAAACTGCTTAACAATAGAAATGTGTCTGTTTTTCCTGGTTTGGTTTAATGATTTTCCTGTAGATCCACATCTCTTTCTATCACAAAGAAATCACTTTATCCTGCTGGGTAATTAATACGATTGTACAGTATGGCAAATATATTCCTGTAGCCTGTTTATTTTGCTGGTAAATTACAGGAAATCCTATACAGTACACCTGGGATACCCTGCAGTTTGAAATTAGAATATAAAGTGTCTCCCAGTTCCTCCTACTTGGCCAGGATACTGGTCTGATTGTGAAAATCTTTCTTGTTAGACATGTAATAAACTGGGATGATAGCAAATTCATTTATTTCCCTTTAGCTTAAAATTAATAAAGATTTTAATTCTGAGCTTAAAAAAATTCACCCTGTTTACAGCCTTCTGAGTTACTAAAAGGGCATGTGATATGGTGTTGGTTCCCAGTTGTGGATTCATTCAAAAAACATACACCACATACAAATTTGTAACCAAATCCTTAGAGTCTAAGGTATATTGCCAGTAAAACTCCTTGGCCAAGCTTTAGTTCTGCGTGATGTCACATCTATATGAGCCCTGCGATAGCATTAAACTGGCCACAGCTGTTTCCGATTGAAGCGCTATAGACTTCTTAAAGGCAGAGCTCACCTCTTCCCCTCCCCTTCCCGCCTTCTTCCTGAGTGGCTTTCTTTAACAAAAGGGCTTCTTTATGAACATGGTCATTGAGCTCTAGCTGGTTATTGTCACAGCAAGCTTTTCGTGATTTGGTTCAGCCTTGGAATGGTTTTGTACACAAGCACACAAGTGAGTATGCACAGGCTAGCATACACACACATACACACACACACACACACACACACACACACGTGCCAATAAACATACGTACACACAGAGATAGCCCAGAAAGGTTTTTCTTTTTGATAATTGATGTGTAAATCCTCCCTAGGCCTGTGTGCTGTGTGCTGAATTTCAAAACAAATGCCTTGCCATCTTTGTTTCTGGAAATAATAGTGTAGTCCAGTCCAGTCCAAGTAGCTAGTGGGAAGTCTCAGACCTCATCTATCCTTGGAAGGGAGGAAATAGTGTGAGGGTGGTGAGTGGAATAAACTTTGCTGAACGTTATTTCACTTTTTTTGTTACTTAGAAGGCTCTAGTTCAACAGAGGTTCACAAACTAGTTCTTAAAGGGCCAGATAATAAATATTTCAGGCGTATAGGCCAACTACTCAACTGCTGTGATAGCATGGAAGCAGCCAAGGACAATTCATAAGTGTCCCCATCAAATTTTATTTACTAAAACAGGTGTCAGATGGGATTTTGCCTACTGCATAGTTTGCCAACTCCTGTTCTAGTACAGTGTTACTCAGCGCACAGTGGCCCGGTGCCAGTTTGAAACTACTTAGAACTGTCCCAAGAAATGGTAAGTGTAGAAGTTAAAAGTAAATTGATAGAAACTTATAGCAATGACATTGCCACATCATTCGAGTGCATGAGCCATGCCTTTATCCCCACGAAGAAGAAATAGAGCAGTTGAGATATCAATCTTGTGTAGGGTTCTTGCACATAGTAAAGCTGCACACAAGTCCTGCTCAGTAAGACACATAGTGATTCAATCACAAAAACAATGAATGGGTTGTTTACTACAGGCAATTTGAGAGGCTGCTGTAGCAGGCCCATGAGTGAGAAAGATCTCAGCTTTCCAGTCCCAACATCTAGGCGTGCTCCTCTCTCTTGTGAAGAAAGGTTTTGGATGGCGGTCTCTACTTGGCCTACTTGAAATCCTGAAACAAAGGATCTCCATTTGCCTGTTCATACTTTAGAAATAAAGGAGAGTTAGCCCAGTAGCTGGAACTCCTGCTGTATCATGAAGAAAGTTGGAATTTTTTTCTTTTTTGGTCTTGTGATGAAAATTATTGGTCAGACCAGACCTGAAGGCAATGGGAAAGGAGGTGCAAGTTGCAGAACCTGGCCAAAAAGGAAAAAAAGAAAGCATTCCTGCTTGAACCCAGACTGTTTTGTCTCTTTTCTACTCTCCGTCTAACCGCCCTCCAGTCAAAGCACCCTACCAGCCAGACCTCTTTTATAAGGTGCTATTCATAAGGTTGGCCTCACAGTTTGTAAACACATAGAAACTTATCTGGATGGAGGGTTTAGTCTTCAAAACCCAAAGAAAACTTTGGAAACTTAAGGTTGTTAAATAAAGTACCAAATGCCAAATTTTGGTGGGTTGGGAACATTTTAAGATACTAGTGCCATTGGATTCCTATCTTTAAAAACTATGATGTCACTGTAGAGGAATATGATGTCAGGCTGTAAAAAGATCAGAAAGCTTTTGAAAATTCTTAGGCTGTGTTGGGAAGTTTATACGCAATGCTGAACAGAAAATACAGTGTTCTTTTACCGCTTGCCTCCACCTCCTTCATGAGTACTCTGCCAAAACACGAAGGTGAGGCAAATGCCGCTGTTCCTTTTCTCTCCCTGGAATTGTAGCTGGCTTTTATTACCGGAATTTGTTCATTCTTTGACAGAGTTGCAGTAAAAGTTTTTAAGAAAAGTTTCTTGGTTTAACTACTACATGAAACACTCAATGGTTGGCCATCCTTTTTTAGGATGAAGTAGGGAAGATACTTTCCTCTGTGTTGACTGAAAGCTCAAGCTCTTGGTAACAAGGAAATAATTTGTGCATTTTCATTTAAGAAGGCTCTGGAATTCTTGCCCTAGCTCTCATTAGGAATATATTGGGGCTCTCTCACTTCCTTTCTGTTTCCAAGGACTCAGTACTAATAATGATTTTTTTAAAAATAACTTATATTGATATACTTTCAAGACAATAATCTCACATTTAATGGTAAACTATTGGGCAAATCATCTGTCAAGAATAATTAAGGAGCTGGACAGACTGATTTATGAGGAAAGATTAAAATAACTAAATGTGCAGAGCTTGGCGAAGCAAAGATTGGGGGGCATCCGATAGTCATCTACTAAAATCAGGAAGGGGTGGGAATGCAAGAGGAGGAGAGCATTATCTTACCTAGAAGCTGGCTCTAACGAAGAGTAATGTGAAGAAATCAGGAGCTGAGGATATAAGATGTGTATCACACAAGTCATCCTGACATTGAGATCCATTAGAGGGTGGGCTCATCTCTCAGGAGAATTGATATGAGAATGCACATTAGGGAGCAACCTGGACTGCAGGGAACAATCAGATCCCAGAGTATCTGTGAGACAAGAGGCTTTCTTTTGTTCAGTCCTTTGCATGATTTTCGCAGGGTTGTTGTTCTGATGCCTCAAGTCATTGCAAAGCAATATATAGCAACAGTAACAAGAGTAAAAAGGACGGGCTGAGAGGTGGATGGACTTGGGAACTGTATCTAATGATTCCTTCAGGTCTTTCTTCTAAGAGATTGTCACTTTTCTCAGCTTTAGTCTCAGTATCCCAAAATCTAGTAGGTGTACAATGTGTTCTTCAAGTTTAAAATAAAATAAAATAAAGGTAAAAGTGGAGGAAGAAAACACCCACTTTGCATACCGTTTAAAAGGTGAGAAAATAAGCATTTTTGGAAAAAAGAAAAATAATCACCTGAAATTTCATGGACAAAAATAAATAATGTTATCAAGTCAGTGTGAAAGTCATTTATGGATTAAATAATTTTTCCCTACTCATACTGTTTTAGATTATTTCAAGTTTGGGCTACCTATGCTCTCCTGCCATATTATGTGTTTGACCACCACAAATATAAGCAGAGTGTAAAACTAAGGCCTATGTGATTGCTATCCACCACTAAAAAGAGCTCTTGGTAAGTGGTGGAATTTTAGCAGACTCATTAGGAAAATCCTGGCCAGATTCTGTTGAAATTATTTACATATCAGAGAGGTGAGACCACAAGGTTTTAGGATAACATTTCTTTGAATATTTACTATTTGCCATTTGTTCTCTCCTCCCTGAGTGTTACTAGGGAATTATAAAGGGCGGATGAGGTTATGGAGACACGAGATTAATAGGGGGAGAGTGGAGAATTAAAGAATGAGGAGAAGGAGGAGCAGAGAGAGGAAATAAAACTGATTTCAAGAGATGTACAATCTGGTTAATATTTTCATCCTCTCAAACCCCGAAGTTTCATATGTATTTTTCCCAAGAAACGTAGTATCAGCATAAGGCTAATATTAATTTGAATCTGTCTTAGCAGTAGACATAATATCCAAAAATTGTGATGCTACTTCAACAAGGTCAAGAAAGAGAAGGGCACATATCGATGTGACAAGTCACTTTGAGAAATATAAGATAACACAGAGAAAAGATAATACCTGCTTAGGAAAGAACCTACATTTTCCAAAGTTTGGATCATTCTTCATGCAAATGTTATTAAAAAGTCAAGAGAGTACAATATGAAGACAAATATTCAGCAGATTTTGTGTGATCTATATACATAAAAATGACCACATACATTTTCTGATAAACTGATATTTTTAGTATTAATTTGAACCTCTGCTATTACAAATGAAACAATCAGTTGTTTTCCTGAAAAATCATTTTATGGATTTTAATTACCCAAATACTTAAATTTTTGTTGGAGTTTTAAGCTCTCAGCAAAATTCTTACTATAATGAAGACATAACCTGTATGCCCTTTGTAAGACTTTTCCATAAAATTGTGGAACTAATATCTAAATCGAAAATGTATAATTCCTTTACCAAATTTTTTTCACGTAGGTGTAATATGTAATTAGTGAAGAGAAAGTGCCCAGCTGCACTTTGTCCTTGCATACTAATGCTAATGGGAATAGAAAAATGAACTCTTTCCCCTCCCCACCCTCTCCAAGGCCAGCTGACTTTTGCGCATTTCCCTTCCACATGCATACACCTATGATAAAAGGAAACCAAGAAGATAGATTGGAATCTTGCTTCTGTTTTTTCTGGATTTTCAGTTTCGTTTTTCTCTGCTGTTTGTCACTTTTGTGGATGTTTTGTGTGGGTGAGAGTGTGTGTGTGTGTGTGTGTGTGTGTGTGTGTGTGTACGTGGTTTAATTATATGAAAATTATACTGGAGGTTCAGTAACCAGTGGCTTGAAAATTAACTGAATTATGAAAGCTGAAGTGTTGCTCATAGCATCAGTTAATGACAAGGTCGCCGCCACTGTCATATTCAAAAGAAATGTCACACTTGAATGGGGCTGAGATGGCTGTGTTGTCCCAGGGTCCCAGGTAGAGACAATGAAACAGGGCCTCCTTGGGTACTGTTTCATCCCATGTTTGAATCTAACGCATTCTTCTTTCAGCTCATTTTGGTTCTGCTGTGTTCCCATAACATATGGAGTCCCTGGGTATTCTGCTATAACATGGAAACTTTTGAGGCTGGGAATAACAGATCATGAATAGATTGGAAATTCTCTCTAAGTGCCCCCTTGGGTGGTCGATGTAAAGGCTCGTTGTGTATTGTTTCTGCCTTTTACAAAAATCAAATATGTCTAGAATTATTTGAGTCCAACAGGCTATATTAGAGATCTGAATTCCAGCATACCCCCATACACTACCAGATAAATGATGACAGATGTATGCCCCTAGTATCTCCTCCTATCGCCCCAGCTCTGGGCAACTGTAGTTAATTGAAAAAGAGGAAAGAGGAAATTGAGTTTGGGATGGAATCAGTTGGAGATGAAGGAAAAATCTAAATAATAGACTTTGATGTTTAGCCTGTCCCAGAGCAGTTGATGGAGTTGGGGCAAGTACTGCGTTGGGGCGGCTGGCAGGGTAATAAATTTGCAGAGCAGTAAGCCAGAGAAGGAGCCTGACTGATGATGATTTGGAACGCGAAAGGAGGAGAAGCCCCGGAAAGATCAGAATGGGACTTCAGGAAAAGGGGAGGCAGCTGCCCTCCACCCCCAGATACAACAACCTCCTCTTCACTGGGCGGGAATATATTGAATCTGATATTGTGCATGCATTGTTTATTTTCTCTCTCTTTTGTTCTCAAGATGAGGGGTTCATAAGAAGTAAGACTGGAATACATAAACATGAATATAATTTTCTTCTTTCAATTTTTTCCTTTCCCATTTGGAGCCCAAACTCAATGTGTCAGCTTAGCAGTCCTCACACAGGGGATATATGGTTAACGGCTACTGTTTCCTGTCACTGTAGTAAGCCCTCTATTTATACTGCCTAATTGAAAGTTCACAGAAACCCCTAAGGTTAATAATGTCATACCCATTTTCAAGATGAGAAAACCAGAACTTGGAGAGGAAAAGGAGGCAAGTTGCCAAAGCCTGCCTGATGAGAAAGCAGCACAAACCAGACACAAACCCAAGTGTGTCCAAAGCCAAAGCCCGTGTACTGAACCCGTTTGTGGTCAGCCTCTAAGCTACTGTGGTGCATAGCTAGGGTAACCTTCATTCTTGCTTTGCCCAGGGCAGTCCTCCTTTACACTTTCATCCCAGTTTCCTGCCTGCTTGCCATTTGCCCCAGAAAAATGTTTCCTGGCTTGGATGATGTGGATGTTCTGCACATAACCCAGCTCACTGATATATTGATAGGGTTCACCCCACTGTGGTTCCAGCATCAGGAACAGAGCTGTAGTCCTGAACCCAGGTGTCCAGGGAAGAGACAGTGGCAGTGGGTAAGGTGGGATAATTGCTTCTGGCTGAGCTCTGAGTGCCCACAAGACAACAAAATGATATGCAGAATGTATGGCACCTGCTCTCTTCTCCTTGGTGTCTATTAGCTCAACTTCTCCAGAAATTGGAGAAGGTAAGAGCAAGGAGAGGTAACATGAGCAGGGATGAGAGCAGGGACTCTTGGTTGAGAATTAATCAGTAATTCTGTCTAATTAGATAACTAGGCAATATGTTGCAATTTTCTCTGATTAGTCATGCTGAAACAATAACATATTGGGGAAGGACATTCCTTAGTGTTTATAGTTTGTAGAGTGAGAGAAGTTGTGAGGAACATTTTTGCAACTCTTAACCTTGGCGGAGAAAATGTATAAACATCTGAAGATCTGTCTTAAGGTTTCCACATCAAAGAGTGAAAGCATGCCACATACTTGGGATGTACATGTTGCTCTGGAAATTTGCCTCTAGGGCAGAAAGCAAAAAGGAAACACGGTCTAATCAGAAATTCCATAGGTCTGAGTCTGATGATTCAGATAAAGGTCATGGGTATCTTGTGGGGATAGAGGTGCATTGGGGGTCCCCTCCACTTACCAGCAAAGAGAAAAGAACCTGTACCTGACTCCTAAGTCCCACCCTAATAGCCATACTGGCTGCTCTGGATCAGTACATCAGTAAGATCATGTATCTGGGTTTAGTACAGTTTTTGTTTGTTTGTTTGTTTGTTTGTTTGTTCATTTTAACAGAAATAGTGGATGCTATTTCCTGAGTTGGGGGTAGTAGTGGGTGGCAGAGGTGGCAGCTACATTATATCTTTGAACTGGATTCTATGATAGAGATAAGTCAGTCACTTTTTCAGTGTTTGGAAGAGCTAAGATAGCTAACCTTCTTAAACACTTGCAAGATCATGTTCTGTTACAGGGGTTTTACATGGGTTAATTGATTGAATGTCCTCACTCCACACTCAAAGAGGGTAGGAATCTTGTACTGTCTTTAAAGCAGAGGAAACTAAGATTCCAGTTGGAACATCACCCCTAGAGTTACATCATTCTACATTGCACAGAGTTTGACCTCCCCTGTGGGATAGGTCTGAATAAGATGAGAAATACTTTGAGTTTTCTTGGGCTCAGTTGGGTAATTATTCTTTTAAAAAAATTTTAATTGTACTCAACATTTTGTTTCTAAATTTCCATCATATCTGCATTTCTACTCATACATGTGTAAGTTAGAGGCGTAGTATTGACACTACCTAAAAGTGGAAATAATAAAGAGATTATGTACCAGGAATGTGGCAGAAACTTCTTGTTGCCTACCCAATACACATTCTATTTTCCTTCCTTAGATCACTCACTTGGTTTTGGGTGACCATATGCTCAAGTGAAATAAAATAACAAAAATACAAGTCTACATTTCTCAGATACCTTTGCAATTACATGTGACCACATGACCAAATTCTGACCAAGAGTTATAAATAGATAATTTAAGATGGGTTTTAAGGAAAAGGGAGGCAAGTGCTGCAGGGACATATTCATTATGTATGTCTTTCTTCTTCCTGGTGGCTGGAGTCATCCCAGCCAGCCATCTTACAACTGAATGTGAGGGAAAAAGTAATAGGACTGCAGAAACCTAAAGCTTAGGGTCATTACATCAACCGTGGATCTCTTCAACCTTCAGATCTCTTATTACAAAAGAGAGGATGTCACTAGGGTTAAGTGAGTAAATATTTAGCTTAAGACGATACCTTACACAGTAAGGCTATAAATGCAGCTATTATTTGTTTTATTAAAAGCACTGTCATATAGGTTTCTTATCATGTATAGCTGATATGGTTTGGCTGTGTCCTCACCCAAATCTCATCTTGAATTGTAGTTCCTGTAATCCCCACATGTCATGGGTGGGACTTGATGGGAGGTAATGAAAACATGAGACACTTACCTCCATGCTGTTCTCATGATAGTGAGTGAGTTCTCATGAGATCTGATGGTTTTATAAGGGGCTTCCCCAACTTCACTCTGCACTTCTCCTTGCAGCTGCCATGTGAGGAAGGATGTGTTTGCTTCCCCCTTCTGATATGATTGTAAGTTTCTTAAGGCCTCCCCAGCCATGCTGACCTGTGAGTCAATTAAATCTCTTTCCTTTATAAATTACCCAGTCTCAAGCAGTTCTTTATTAGCAGTGTGAGAACAGACTAATACAGTAAATTGATACACAAAGTGGGGTGCTGCTATAAAGATACCCAAAAATGTGGAAGTGATTTTGGAACTGGGTAACAGGCAGAGGAATGATCTGGAGGGCTCAGAAGAAGACAGAAAAATGTGGAAAAGTTTGGAACTTCCTACAGACTTGTTGAATGGCTTTGACCAAAATGTTGATAGTGATATGGACAATGAGTCCAGGATGAGTTGGTCTCAGATGGAGATGAGGAATTTTTGAGAACTAGAGTAAAGGTGATTCTTGTTATGTTTTAGCAAAGAGACTAGTATCATTTTGCTCCTGCCCTAGAGATGTGTGGAACTTTGAACTTGAGAGAGATAATTCAGAGTATCTGGCAGAAGAAATTTCTAAGTGTCAAAGCATTCAAGAGGAAACAGAGCATAAAAGTTAGGAAAAATTTGCAGCCTGACGATGCAGTAGAAAAGAAAAACCCATTTTGAGAGGAGAAATTCAAACCAGCTGCAGAAATTTGCATAAGTAATGAGGAGGCAAATGTTAATCACCAAGACATTGGGGAAAATGTCTTCAGGGCATGTCAGAGACTTTCATAGCAGCCCCTCCCACCACAGGCCAAGAGGGAAAAATGGTTTCCTGGACCAGGTCCAGGGACCCCTGTTGTGTGCAACCTTGAGACTACGTTCCAGCTGCTCTGGCCATGACTAAAAAGGGCCAAGTTACAGCTCAGGTCATTGCTTCTGAGGCTGCAAGCCCCAAGCCTTGGCAGTGTCCGTGTGGTGTTGGTACTGCAGGTGCACAGAAAACAAGAATTTAGGCTGGAGAACTTCTGCCTAGATTTCAGAGGACATATGAAAATGCCTGGGTGTCCAGGCAGAAGTTTGCTGCAGGGTAGAGCCCTCACTGAGAATCTCTGTTAGGGCAGTGCAGAGGGGAAATATTGGATTGGAGACCCCACACTGAGTCTCCACTGGGGCACTGCCTAGTGGAGCTATGAGAAGAGGGGCATTTTCTTCCAGACTCCAGAATGGTAGATCCATGGAGAGCTTGCACCATGTATCTGGAAAAGGTGACTTTTCAATACCTACCTATGAATGCAGCCTGGAGGGGGGTTATACCCTTCAAAGCCTTAGGGGTGGAGCTGCTCAAGGCCATGGGAGTCCACCTTTTGCATAATCCTGCCCTGGATGTGAGACACGGAGTCAAAGGAAACCATTTTGGAACTTTAAAGTTTAACGACAGCCCCATTGGATTTTGAACTTGAATGGTGCCTGCAGCCCCTTTGTTTTGGCCAATTTCTCCCATTTGGAGCAGGTTTATTTACCAAATACCTGTACCTCCGGTGTGTCTAGGAAGTAACTAACTTGCTTTTGATGTTAGACTTGCCTTGTCTCAGATGAGACTTTGGACTTGGACTTTTGAATTAATGCTGGAATGAGTTAAGAGTGTGGGAGACTGTTGGGAAGGCATGTGAGGAGCAGATTGATATGATTTGGCTCTGTATCCCCACCCAAATCTCATCTTGAATTGTAGCTCCCATAATCCCCACATGTCGTGGGAGGGCCCCAGTATAAGGTAATTGAATTGTGGGGATGGTTACCTCCACGTTGTTTTCATGATAGTGAGTGAGTTCTCATGAGATCTGATGGTTTTATAAGAGAATTTACACATATCCACCTTCTGTCTGCAATCCTCCTTGCTGCCACCATATGAAGAAGGACGTGTTTGCTTCCCTTTCTGCCATGATTGTAAGTTTCCTGAGGCTTCCCCAGCCATGCTGAACTGTGAGTCAATTAAACCTCTTTCCTTAATAAGCTACCCAGTCTCGGGTAGTTCTTTATTAGCAGTTTGAGAATGGACTAATACCATAGCTGAACCTATTAAATGCATAATTTAATATTAGTGCTAAGTGTAGCTAAACAATTTACTAACAATCTAAGAAGTGCTCTGAGGGCAATAACAATGTGTTCTGTAAAAAGATAATTGGTGTTACATGGAAAAACCATTCTGTGGTCAAATAAACTTAAAAAGTCCTGGAATACACACAAAAAAATTATTAGATTTCTCTGTTGCAGTACTTCTTAGAGCTTTTAGTAATTTAATGTGCATTAAGAACATCCAAGTACGAAATTAAATAAGCAGCATTTTCTGAATTTCTTAAGGCAAAAAGCACTCTTTCTGCACGTTACATGACTGACGTTCTATACAACATCCTTTTTGGAATACTAACTTGGATGTTTTAAAAGATGATTTCCATTTCTAATATGTGCTATCTTTTTTTCTGAGAATTCCTCTACTTACAGAATTCCTGAATGCACTGTATTATTTCATTCCACCATTTTGTTCAAACTGCTCCCTTGGCTTGAGATGCAGATTAAAAAATTTAAAACATTAATTGAGTGCTAGCATTAAATGTGTCCAGCATTATAAGAATATACTTCTAAACTGTTCCTGTTAACTAATGAATAGGATATGCTAGGTCATGATGTGGTAGAAACAGCAGACAATGACCCCCAAATCAATGGCATAATTCAATAGGTATTTACTTGCTCATCATACACAGATATATCTGGGTGACTCTTCAAGACATCTGTTCTCTATGTGATGACTCAGAGACACAGGTGGCTTTGAACTCATGGCTTTCTCAACAGGAGGCTCCCTCCAAGTTTGCCATGTCAGGGAAAGAGACTTGCCTCAACCTGGAAGTGAAATGTGTCACTTCTTCTCACAGTTCATTGGCCAGAACTAGTCATAGGGCCTTGTCTGACTGTAAGAGAGCTGAGCATTTCAGAGATCCATGTGCTGGGACATTGGTGAGCCCACAAAAGATCTATTACAAATTCTATAATTTAGCTGGTATTTATATATTTTATTTTATTGTAAATGAGAAAACTGATGCTTTAAAAAAAGTAAGGTAACTTTCACAAGACTACACACCATAGCTCAGGTTTTAATCTAGACCATCTGCCTCTTGGTATCACCTGACCTCATGTTTATCAAGGCTGAATTCCTGTAAAAGGCTCCTCTCTACTCATCTCCCTCTTCTGTGAAGACTGTTCAGAAAAGAGCCAAAACATCTAAAAGAAGCAAAAGTGTCTGCAATCTTCTCCCACCCCTACTTCTGTATGATGCCTCTTTACTTTTCACCAACACTTAATGCACATCAACCTTAAAAAAGAGAAGAAAAAACTGCCCTCAACCCCAACACCTCCCAAGCAGAGACAAGTGACATTCTTCTGCTGCTTTACAGAATAGAGAGAAAACAATGGGTCCCTGTGTAGAGAGTTCTAAGTCTTTTATCTTTCTACAGATTCAACCACAGTATTGATTCTTTATTGACCTAAACTGTCCTAAGCACGGCTGTGGTTTTTTCTCATATAGTGTATGGGAGAGTTAAGGCAGATACTACTTTAATATTGATTTTTGTGAAAAAGATGCAGGAAAGAGGGCAATTTGTGTCTGCAGTTGCTCTTCACTATAAAAGATACCATTGTTAGGAGCTTATAGCATTATATCAAGGGTCTTAATCTGTAGCAATCTTTTTTTACAACTTAGCAATAGGCTTGGGCAAATGTGTTATTGGTGTTAATGATATTTTGAAGTGAAGCAAATTTG
This sequence comes from Macaca thibetana thibetana, assembly GCF_024542745.1. Taxonomy (NCBI): domain Eukaryota; kingdom Metazoa; phylum Chordata; class Mammalia; order Primates; family Cercopithecidae; genus Macaca; species Macaca thibetana. Next base: position 47,837,505 of record NC_065590.1, on the reverse strand, counting down.
TCAGCCTTTCTAAGTAAACTGTTCAACTTAACTATTTGAGGACTTGCCAGATTGACGATGAGTGTGCATAAATCTTACAACTTATTTATTTATTTGAAAGTTCATGAAAGAATGTTTTGTTGTATAAACAGTGACAACAATGTTTGTTCAATGAATCTTTGAGGAATGAGAATGATTATATAGGGCTGAAATAAGCCATGCATCTTTCCCTAGGAGACTATTTCTTCTTATTGTAAGAATCAAAGCATTCTGGTTTTTGGAATATCGTTCTGTAATTCAGGAGAGAAAAAGAAAAAAAATCACTCAAGAACCGGGAATTTTATTGGTCAGAATAAAATGGCAGTTAAACTCATGGGTGGGTTTTCATGTTCTTGAATGAATATCTATTTTTGGAAACTGGTTCTATTTATGTAACAGAAAAGCTTCTGAAAAGGTTTCAATAAAGCCATAAGAAATGGCAGATTTTCTGAATCTGACCAGCTTAATTTGTCTTATTTTTAGCAAGTACATTCAAAATGGGCATTTACCACTCTAAGTTCAGAGAGTTTTTCAGCTATAATTGTGTGGTTTTATTGGAATTATTTGCTTCTCTTCAGGTGGGAATGGCCAGGAAGTCAGTGAGAAGTATGAATTGTGTATCTACTGCACGCAGAGCATTCTCCAAGGTAATGGAAATAGAGGGATAGAAGACAATGATGACTTAGAGTCATGGTCCCAGAAAATGATGACGAGGGACTGGTATGGGATGCCAGAGCACCAAGCTCTTTGGGAATACTCTTCTTATGTATAAAAGCTCAAAGGGTTCAACATACGCAAATCAGTAAATGTAATCCAGCATATAAACAGAACCAAAGACAAAAGTCTAGCTAAGCCTGATCATATTAATTGCCAATTCACCTAACTAGCTTCCTTTGTTATGAGTCCATGTCCACCATGGTTACATTTCGTTCTCTAAGGAGGAAAAAGACTGGTTATGTGGAAGAAATCTAAGTTGTGGCATCATTTTTAGAGTCAGTAAATGTGTTGGCAATCTTTAAAACAATTAAATATATTTCTGATTATGGCTAGGCCTTTTCAAGTAGCTTGATGTACAGATCACAAAGTGGGAATGAGTTGATCATCCAGGCAAAATTACTTTTCTTCCAAGCAACAAATATTTCCCTTTGCAAATTGATGCATCAACATTCTGATTAATTTATATACAATTCTAAGAGATAAGTCCTCCATTAGTGCTCACCAGTTTCTGATTCTGCAAGCCTGAGGTGTGTGGTATGAACAGAAATTTCCCATAAGACTGTAAACTCCACATAGGCAAGTATACTTTCCCCATGGCTTTATTCCCAGTGCCTGAGAGTTCATGGCATATTTTTTGAATGAATGCACAATTCTCTGGAGGAGACAAACTTCTAGATACTCTTCAGGGATGTGCTCCATCTCCACCACCATCATCACCACTGGTTTCAGTCACATCTGTTTTCCTGCTGTTGTTAGCACTCCTGGGACTAGGTGTCCTGACTTTGTTTTTCTGTCCTTTCATCAGACCATAGCATCAGCAGAAAAGAGAGTGAATGTGCCCTGTAGGCTTGTTCAGACTCAGAAACGACAAAGAAGAATGAGGAAATGAGAAGTTCCTGAGTGATTTGGCCTATGGCAGAACTGAAAAGTGGGAGGAATGGGAAATATAGCTATAGGAAAACAAAAATGTTAAAGAGAGTTTTCTCTTCTATTTATACTTCTTTTATTAGTTTCCACCTGGCATTTGGCAAATAGAGATATAGATCATTTAGGCTGAATCTTATGAAATTGAAATTCAGGAAGGAAGATAAGTATATGAAAAACTAAAAGATATCAATTTGATTTGGTCATACAGTACCTTCAGCCAAATGCTGAGGACCTTAAATAATGACTGCTCTTTGACGAGAGAACAAGTGGTGAGAGTATACAAACATTTTTGCTAGATGTATGAATCTGAAGAAAATGAGAGAAGGTTGGCCAGGCACAGCAGCTTATGCCTATATTCCCAGCATTTGGGGAGGCTGAGGAGGGAGGATTATTTGAGGCCAGGTATTCAAGACCAGCCTGGGCAACATAGCAAGGCCCTGTATCCACAAAAATATTTTTTAAAAAATAGCCTAGCATGGTGGCACGTACCTGTAGTCCTAGCTACTCAGGAGGCTGAGGTGGGAGGATGGCTTGAGCCAAGGAGTTCAAGGATGCAGTGAGCTACAATCACACCACTCATCACTGCACTCTGGCCTGGGCAACAGAGCAAGACCAAGACTCAAAGAAAACAAAAAAAGGGAAAAAGAAAAAGCTCAAAGTCAAACAAGGTAGGAGATAGTTGAGCATGCTTTAGCCTTGAGCCTAGATGAACAGCCACAAAGAGTTTCAAATGGAAGATTTATTAATAGTAGAGAAGGAAGAATTCATGTATCATTATTCTAAACTAAATGATAGAGAAGAGTATCTAAAATATATTCTTCCCAAGGCAACTAAGAGATGATTTTCTTAAGATAATTTCAACTTGTTATATACTGGAAATCTCACAAAAATTCTCTTCAAAGGGACATCATAACATAATCTTGCAAAGGAGTTTCATATGTAGTGCTGAGACAGAGAGATGGAGAGAATTCAATCTAAACTTACTTGTGTTACATAACTTCTCTCAAATAAACAGCCTACTTCATATCTGACTTAGTTCACAATATGTAGAGAAACAATGGGAGCAAAATGATCATTACTATTCTTACTTCTTGAGAACAACCTTATTTGTAGAATTGTTTCATACTAATGTTATTCTCCTAACACTCAATGTTATTCACCTAACATTACACTGTGGTGTTTCTGTTTGCTGAAGCTGTAGTATGGTGAAAATAAAATTCTTAGACTTGGTTGAAAAAAAAAAAGGAAGAGTACCACCATGGATGAACCCTTACATAAAACCCTACCATTTTATTTGGGATCTCAGAGATCCCAAATAAAACTCAAAGAAAACAGAAATAACACCCAGGTGAGACTGGCAAACCCTAACAATATGACTACATAAATGCTTAAATTCTTTTTTCTTTGAAAAAGTGACAGATTCTCAATAATTATGTGTCAATGAAAGAAGGAAGGAAGACTTCAAACACATCCACCTAATGTACATCTGCAATCTAAATATAAATATAAAAAGAAAGGGATACAGATGTCAACCATCATGTAGAAAGTCTCAGATATTCACTCCTAACAGCTATTCTGTAAACAAGTTCTCGAACACAGGATCAAAAGACATTGGTAGGCCATTAGTTTGTGAAGATAGTTATGGAAATAGTCTTTATCCTTAGCATATGTGCCTTTCAATTAATAGAAATTTGTAGAAGAATTCCTTTGGGAAATTGCATATCTCAATTCTGTAAAGATATAATTACTAGCATAATACACGAACACTTCTGCTTACAAATATTTCATCCATCTAAAGAGATAAGTTTTAAAAGATTTGAATAAAAATAACTTGCTAAAAATAGTGATTCTGTTCATCTGTCCTTACTTGTTTTTTATTACAAATGTGTGTTTACATATAGATTAATGAAAGCAGAGTAAATCTAGGGAAATAAAAGTCATTCGTACTCCTAACATCCAGAGATACTATGTTACACACAATTTGTAGTCTGATTTACTCACATCATATAACCCATTCCCCTTATTCTATTTTTTTCAGAAACATATTTAACAAATACAAAATAACCTATTGCATATATTGGACTCAATCATATCACTTTGCTATGAGATTTCTAGCAGTGACATAATTGAGTTGATGATAAACAGCTTTATGTACTGTAACTTATATTAGAAAACTCTTTTCAAAATACTGAGGAAAATTTACTCTGGTCAACAACATATGAAAAAGCCTCCTTAATCACATGTGTATAAACATTAAATTTTTTTCTTTTCTCATTTTTTTTTGTAAATTTAATAGAAATGCAAACAAAACAAAACAAAACAAAAACAAAATGATAGTCTACCAACTTGTTTAAATTTACCTTTCTTCTTTAATAGTCAGATAAAAATTTTTCCATGTTTCTTGGCCATTTGAATTTCCTCTTTGGAAATTGCCATCCCCTAAATGTTGTATTTGTTTTGATGACTCAGTTTTCTTTCTAGTTTGAGTTGTCATATTTGTGGGCCTTCCTCTCTTGTTTGTTGCTTGCCTTTGACTTTGTTTATTTGACATGTAAAAGTTTTATACCTTTTGGTTAGCATAAACATTTATTTTAAGTTTTTAGAAGTCATGTCTGCATAGTTCTAAGTCCCTTGAAAAATAAAGAAAAAACATATTTATAGTCAAAAATTTGGATTCAATAATAATGCTATGTCACAGATCACAGTAGTAAATATCATGGGATTTGGATTAAAAACTAAGAAATCCAGTTTAGTCTTTTATTAGCTTTTTGATATTGGCCAGTAACATAATATATAATTTAAAAGATATTTTTGAGGATTAGGATGCTACATGCAGATTATCTAGCACCTGTGTAGCTAGTCTATAGTAAGCATTCACTGATTGACCTACATTAAAATTATTCTTAATATTTAATGAGCTTTTTCTTCTCATGTGACTAAACATTTACCTTAGAAATGATGTCTCTCTACACAGTGAGATAGCCAATTCAGGACTTTCTAAAGAAATCTTTCACTGAATAGAAGATCATTATTTCAGATGGAGCAGGCAAATAAGCAAGACCAATATTCCTCAGTATCATACCACTATATTCTTGTGAAGATAAATAATGCACTTGGTGAAAAATACAAAAAGTAAATCGATTTATAATGGCATTTTATGTGTTATCTTCTTCTATATATCATGCTTCCATATTTCTGCCTCAGTATAATCTAGTTGGAAATAGTAATGTAATAGTAGTAGTAGTAGTAGTAGTAGCAGCAGCAGCAATAATAATTCATTGATTTCTAAATACTGTATATGCCTGATGCTGTTTTAAATACTTTGCATGTATGATTTTCTTAAATCCTCATAACAATCCCATAAGGTATATAATTATGACTCTAGTATACAAAGGAGAAAATGTAAACAGAAAGGTTCACACAGTTAGTAAACTTCCTGTACTTGTTTGCTAGAACACCGTAACAAAGTACCACATGCTAGGAGGCTTAAACAATAAAAACATATTTTTCTTACAGTTCTAGAGGCTAGAAGTTCAATATCAAGGTGTCAGCAGGATTGGTTTCTTCCAAGCCTCTCTCCTTGGCTTGTAGGTGGCTGTTTTCTCCCTGTGTCTTTATATGGTCTTCCCTTGGCATCCATCTGTGTCCAAATTTCCTCTTTTAATTTAATTTAATTAATTTATTTTGTGAGACAGAGTCTAGCTCTGTCATCTAGGCTGGAGTGCAATGGCACCATCTCAGCTCACTGCAACCTCCACCTCCCGAGTTCAAGCAATTCTGCCTTAGCCTCCTCAGTAGCTGGGATTACAGGTGTGTACTACCAAGCCTGGCTAATTTTTTTATTTTTAGTAGAGATGGGGTATCCCTATGTTGCCCAGGCTGGTCTTGAACTCCTGACCTCAGGCGATCCACCCACCTTGGCCTCCCAAAGCGCTGGGATTACAGGCGTGAGCCACTAGGCTCAGCCAAATTTCCTCTTTTTATAAGGACACTCATTATATTGAATTAGGGTACACACTAATGACCTCATTTAAACTTAATTACCCTTTAAAAAATTGTGCCTCCCACTACAGTTCCATTCTGAGATCCTGGAGAGTAGGGCTTCAATATGTAAATTCTTAGGGCACACAACTCAGCCCATAATCCTTCCAAAGTAGTCAACTTCATATTCACATGTCAAATAATGGGCACTCTGGCTCTCGGGCCATATCTTTTTCTTTTTCTTTTAGTTTTGAAAAAAATTCAGACTTATTGAAAAAGTTACAAAAATTGTTCAAATAATTCCCATATATTCTTCAAAGAGATTCCCCAACATTGTCATTCCATCATACTTGTTTTATCATTCTCTGTATATACATAACAGTACAGTTTATCAAAGTTAAGAAATTTTCATCAACACAATACTATTATCTAATTCTCAGAATGTAACAGAAGTTTATCAATTATCCCACTATTGTCCTTAATAAAGAAAGAAAACCAAAATTTTGTTATGATCCAAATTACCATATTTCTTAAATCTCTTTTGATTTTAAACATACTTTCAGTCTTTTATAATTTTTGTTTATCATAACTCTAACAGTTTTGAAGAACATATGACTAATATTTTCTAAAATGTTCTTTGATTTGAATTTGCTGATATTTCTTCATAATTAGATTTTGGTCATGCATTTTCGGCAATAATTTTACAGATGAGATGCTATATCCTTCTCAGTGCATTGTATCAGTAGGCACATGATATTAATTAACCCCCATACTGGTGATACTAACTTGACTACTTGTTATGGTATTATCTGCCAGGTTTCTGTACTGTCAAATTACTATTTTCCATTTGTAATATTACTTGATAAGTGTCTTGGGAAAGATATAGACAATATATAAGCCCTGTTTCTCATCATAATTTCACCTTCCAGTTTTGGCATTCATTGATATTTTCTGTCCAAAATAATTATTATGGTGAGTTTTAAAATTCTATAATTTCTTCTTTATCTATGGATTGGAATTCTGCTGTATGAAGGATATCCCCCTGCCTTTTATTTATATCAATGTTTATACATGGATTATTATTTTAGTCTATGGGGGATAATCTCTTACTATCATTATTTTGTTGTTTAAATTGTCTTGAATTTGGCCAATGAAGGCCACTTCGTTTCTTCTATATAGTTTTACATGTCTCATTATTCTTTAGAACTTTCACAATTTTTTGCACAAAAGATGCCCCACAATCATTTTGTACTCTCAGGTGTCAGCCCTAGAATTATATTTATCTATCCCTTCAAGGACTCATAATTTCCTTTACTTATTTAAAGAAAGATCTGTTACTGAGGTGTAACTGATTCTAAGCCCTCTTATAAAAGAACTAGAAAATATGTTTGCATAAGCATATCTATACTGATTGTATCTATCTATCCATATCTATCTATCATTTGTCTAAATTCATAAACATTTAAATATCTGCATTTTAAGTTGTGAAGACTGTCATTACTTTATAGTTCTGCTAAATCTATGCTTAAAATAATTTAATATCCTTCTGCTAAAATTGTTCAACTTTAATTTCCAAGATTTTCAGTGTGTTTTCCTGACTTTTAATCCTGGAGGTTAATACCAGATGGTGACATCATAAATCTAGGATTACGAGTACAGAAAAGCAACATTTCAAAGGGACTACAGAGGAAATTATTGGAAAACCTATAGAAGGAATCATAGTCTTTTCAATCCTTTTTGATTTGCAATTATGTAAGTATCTAGGGCATATATATTACTACCATAATCATATCAAATCTGATATTTTAGAATTACTAATTCCTTGGAGGCATAGATGGCTGAGGGTCAGGTTCTGTTACAGATCTGATCTCAATTCCATACTCAATAGAGCTTTATGCACTAGATCAGGGATTGGCAAATTGCAGCCACACACATTCATTAATGTATTGTCTATGTCTGCTTTTCTGTGACAACGGCAAAGTTGAGTCATTGCTACAGACTGTAGGACTTGCAAAGCCTGGAATATTTATGGCCTGGCCCTTTACGGAAAAAGTTTACTGACTCCTGTACTAGATATTTCTGAGCCCTAGCATTGATAAGGTTTTTGTTGTCATAAATATGTACACACGCTCATGCACACCACTGCAAGACAATGACATTAAGAGATACTTTATACATAGTGCTAGATGAGAAAAAAATACTGCCAATGGCTGGCTCCATATAATATTGATGCATTGAGTTGGCATGAAGGTCTCTTCTTAGATTTCAAAGTATGCTATACCAGACAGTTCATCAGATTAGTCTGCCTATTCATTCTGTGTGGCATGCAACCTCTTTGATAATTGGGTAAATAAATGTGAGCGTCCATATATGGAAGCCCGTGTCAATTCTGTATGACTTATCAGTTTGACTTTGTGGTGCTGTTAGAAGTTGAACTTTCGTATTTTTACAAATATGTCTGCATTTCTCATTAATTATTTTGAGACCTAAAGAGGAAGGGAGACATTCTTTGGAAAGACTATGAACACAATGCTAAGTTAAAAGCTGTGTGGAATGGTGTGATGTCTGCTGGTAGTGCCAAATTACTGCATGGTTGATCCACTTGCCAAAGTCAATATGAATGCTGAAGCAACCCAATCTCCCTTTGTTCCACCCAGAATCATACATAGAGAGCTATGAATGCCAGCAATATACATTTAATGCTGGTTTATTCTTATTTATATCGGTCATTCAAAGGAAAGAATCTTGATGCTGACTTTTTTTTGGGGGAGTACACATTTTACTTTATGGTGAATTAAAAATATTGAGGCTACGCCTCCAAGCTTCCATGACCCCAATCTTTGTCCCATGTCTCTCTGAACATTCTATGGGTGCTATGAAATAGTCTTTCTGGAGTCAAAATATTCTGTGTCAAAAATCTATCCTTCTTTGTTTTCTGATGACTCAGGTTGCTGCTTACTTTGTGCACCTATTCAGATGTATTATGTTTTTATGTCCATTTCTTTTACCTGCCATAAAGCACCATCACTGTGCTGCCGGCTAAGCTTTTTGTCTTAGGGGTGGTAAGAAGAACACACACAAACACAGGCATCAAGGTTAACTCTTTGACTGCTTGAAAGCAACACTTTCTAGACCTGTCTGAGATTCACATTTAGAAAGTGACAATCTCAGTTTTACAAAACAAGACTTTTTAATCTGTCCTTAGGTCAGTTCCCAAGAACCATGAGTTCCGTAGGTGAAAACTTTGTTTTCTCCTATTATACATTATTAATCTTAAAGGACTGCAGCTTTTAAATAACTAGAGGCAAACACCGCAAGACTGTAAGAAAGTAAGAATGCTACTTTTTTATATAATTGTAGTGGCAGTCTTCCAAATATATTTTAGCATGCAGATATCTATTATTAGCTCTCTTTTTAATATTAATGCTATTGCTATTTTCTGTTTTGTGCTTTGCCCACAAGTCTTAATACAAAATACACACTATCCAAATCATCTGAGTGTCTCTATCTGCAAGTCCACTAATACTGAGTGGCACTTATCATTCATGGTCTTTCCACTCCTACTTAATGAACCTCATACCCCTGAGAATGTTCAAAGATGAAACCTTTTAAAAAATGTTATTTTATCCCAGAGTTTTTGCACCTTTGAACCACCAAATCTAATCTGAAACACTTGAGGCCAGATATTTTTCAGAATTAAGGATATTTTAAAGTTTGGAAAAATGCATACAGAATGTACTGTGTATATTAAATATTATAATAACTTTGGTAGGGTCTGGGACAACTCCCTGTAATCAAAGAAACCAAAATTTCTGTAGTGAATCATATAAATATTTCCTAGTGGTATAAATAAATAGAAACTATAAATAACCTTATATCAATTCAGACAAGTTTATACCATTGAGGCCAAAGGATTTCAGGTCAGTTCAGGTTTTGCTGTCAAATACTTTTCAAAAAACTTTAGATTTGGGCATTACAAATAAGAAATTATTGATCCATACCAGGGGTCAGCAGATTTTTTATATAAAGGGCCAAATAATAAATAATTTAGGTTTTGCAGGTTACACTGTCTCTGTCTTAACTATCAAACTCTGCTGTTTGTCCCTTAGATAATATGTAAATGAGTGTGACTGTGTTCCAATAAAACTTTATTTACAAAAACAGACTATGGGTTAGATTTTGCCTGTGGGCCAGATTTTGCCTGTAGGCCATAGTTTGCCAAGCTGTGATCTAGACTATCTTTATTGTTTTTAATTATGTACCTTGTGTATTAAATACAGTGCCTACTTTGTAATAATTTCTTTGAATTAACATTTTTGAGAATGGGAAGACTTCTTTGAAAAGGGGAAGAGATTTCTATGGCTTGTCATCTCTATTCAACTACCTCTTCTTAATTTCACAATACAAAAGTGCATAAAAATAGTACATAACTCTGGAATAGTACCTAGATCTGAGTGTGATCTAGAATTTAATTTGTCATTGACTTCATTGTTAATATTATGTGATGTTAACATTTAAAAACATGGAGTAGCTAGGATCTAGTGGTGTCTGTGATTGCTGGGTTAGTAATCCTAAAGAAAAATGAAGGTTTTCAAGCTTGACTTTAACTTTTATTGTTCTGTGGCTGAAAACACCAGATTGAGCATTTGTTTTCTTAGTATTCTGCTTGCTTTGTTATGTGTTTATTCAATTACAAATGCCAAGAGAAAGTATATGGCTGAACTAAAACAGATGAATAAATTGTAAACTGTTCATAGGAGTTTGTGTTTTTGTCAACATAATACGGAGCAAGACTTTGCTGGGTCAGATTTGAAGGGCTCCTTTGAATAGGCTTGTTCTCTTGGTGTATGCTATCTGGAACTTCTTAACAGAGTGAGATCAGATAATACAGCAGTATTCACTATAGATGGCCTCCCAGGGTGTATTAGTCTGTTCTCTCACTGCTATAAAAAATCCTTGAGACTGGGTAATTTGTAAAGGAAAGAGGTTTAATTGGCTCATAGTTCTGCATGCCTGGGGAGGCCTCAGGAAACTTATAAACATGGCAGAAGGGGAAGCAGGCACATCTTACATGGCGACAGGCAAGAGAGAGGAGTGGAAACTGCCACTTATAAAACCATTAGATCTCATGAGAACTCACTCACGATCACAAGAACAGCATTGGGGAAACTGGCCCCATGATCCAATCACCTCCCACTAGGTTTCTCCCCTGATATGCGGGGATTACAATTTGAGATGAGATTTGGGTGGGGACACAGAGCCAAACCATATCACAGGGTGCTAATAAATTATGGGCTCTCAATAGCTGATGGATTGATTATTTGAATGAGATTCAGCTTAAAGGACACAATTATACATCTAAGAAGTGGGGAAAAAAAAATACTCTCAACAAACTCAACCATGAAATGCTGATTCTTTAGTCCAGATGTGTGAAGGAAATAATTGAGACCACCTTAAGGATATGATGATATTTTTGCCAGTTATCTGCTAAAGCTGACTGAGCAATGACCCACACTAAACATGGTGTATATTTAGGCATCTTTTCATAACTGTTGCATATGCTTTCTTAAGATGACTTGCTGCCTGCGTGTGGGAAGCTGGCTTCATGACTGGTCTTATGAGAATCTGGACCAGATTTTATAATTTGAGGGACAATAATTTCTCCTCATTGTAGTGATAACCTTTCAGAGCTTGATAAAATTTAAACAATCCTTAAGGGTATTTTGTTCTTTAGGAGCCCCTTCTGCATCTTGAGGATATTTTTTTCATAGTGCTCCTCATATGGCTTCATACTTTGACTTTCATGCTAGAAAATTAGCTTTTTGAGAGCAGGAATAGGGTATTTTTATGTCTGTAATCTCAGCTTCTCTGCTGGTACCTGACATAGGATACACACTAGACTTTAGAATAAACAAATATGTATTATTAACATCCAAACATATTGTAATGACAATCAAAAGATAACCTAGATTAAGGCAATGAGAAATAATATTGGCACTTGTAATTGGAATGGTAGTAGGGAAAAGGAGGACAGTTTGAAGGATAAATTCATTTCTGTTGCTTTAAGCAGATTTGACTTGGCCAACTGTAAAGGAAACTATAACAAGAAAAAAATGATTATGGTAGTAATTTCTGCTTAATTTATCCTAGATTTAACCTGGTTACTAACTGATTTGATTATATAAAGAGACAAGAAACTTACATCATCGATTTATCTTTAAGGACTTTTTACTTAGCAACTGAAAAAAAGGAGAGTCACTTGAGCTTAGCAATCACCTGCTAAGGTACAAAAAGAAACTGGAGTTAGGAGGACCAAGCACAAATAAAGAAGACAATGGGATGTTTCTACATGATGTAATTATTGGCTGAAACAATAGTCTATTAAGATTCTACAGGTATAGATTGTACTATATTCTGTTTCCTTTTCTAGTCTGAACAAGTCAGAGAGACTACCTCTCTTCCATCCCATCTGGAAACAAGGCCCATGTAGCAAGCAGACAATGACATCTACCCAGCTGCCAGGACTGTGCAATGAATGAAGCAGCCCCTCAAAAAACTCTGAATGGATTGCCAATTTTTATTATGTTTAAGGCAGGCAGTAATTTCAGTTTTCAATTCTACTAACTAATAATAGTTATTAATTAGTAAATTAGGCCACTGGGTTCTAGAGGTGAGCTAACAGAATGATTAAAAAGGAGAGAGAAAATTCACAGATAATGCTCAGGTTTCATAGAAGCCTGCCACGATTGAGAGTTTATGTTTGTACATCTCTTCAGAATGGATTGCTGCACTTAAGAGCAACTTACATTGCCTACAGTGCTGTCTGTTCAGTAATTGCAGCAAAGTGAGGTACTGCACCATACATTGTCATAAAGATGTCAAGAAATGAAGGGAGATGTTCGAGGGCTCAGCTTCTAATACTTACATTTTAAATCTGGGGGCATTAAATCCAGGGAGGAGAATCCCTCAGATTTCCCCCCACCCCACATCAACAAAAGGCTTAGACATTTCCTGAGTAAAGGCTTGACATCAACCCTAGGGAGGATTTCTGGACTCCAGGTAGGTCTAATTCATTTTGTAGGCTAATTTTTGAGCTTTATGTCTCAAACATGATAGCCTTCATAGAGGTTTGTGGACTATGATTAAAAGTACTTTTCATGGCTGTACCTGGATAATAAGAAAATCCCTGAAATATCATTTAAAACTCCTTAAAGACTTGAAATGCTAAAACTGAAGTTTATCTTGCAGGGCTCCAGATGGGCAAAAATGCAGGTAACATATCTTATGGCTGTTGGAGTGAATTTCTGATACTAAAAGAAGTAGTTGAAAAGTGTGAAAATGAGTCCAACTCATTCTGAAGATACAAAATAGTAGCAATTTGCTGGAGTTAAATGTGATTTATAAAAAACTGTATGGAGGCAAACCAGATCTATGTATGAATATAGACTATTCCTATAATGGCAAAGTGAATTAAATCATTAAGACTGATCCCTGGCTACTCTTTTTAAGAAAAATAGCATATTCTTATTCTTCTATTAAAATTAGCTATCTGCATGAATTTTGTTGAAATAAAAAATTGATCTATTTTACTATGCTTTTATAGGAATCAGAAATAGGTATTTCTCAAGACTTTAAGACAAATTTCTCATCCAATTGTTCTTTCCTTCTGAATACCCTCTCTCTGCCTTATCATTTTTTGTTTCCTCAATAGAGATTGGTGGTTGAGGGTTTTTTTTGTTCTCCTGCCCTGATTGTTTTCCTTTTCCTTCTGCTTTTAAAAAATTTTCTTTGAATACTTGCCTTTACAGTTAAAAATAATACTTGAAATAGTGTTTTTTTAGTCCCACAGAAACTAGATTAAATGTTTGGCGTCACTACTCACTAGCCATTTTCAACTTGGGAAAATTGATCAACCTCTGAGTTTTCTTTTCCTCATCTGTGATGGGGGAAATGTAATACTTACCTTACACAGTGGTTTTGAGTTTCTCTGATGCCCAAAAGACTTGTTCTTGGAGTAAAGAAAGGAAAAAAAAAATGGAGCTGCTTAGTTGGCACGTAGACAAAACCTTTTTACTGGTATTAGTATTAAACTAGATCAACTAAGATGTAATCTTTCTAGAGGTAGATAGATTTAGTAGCTATGAACATGGAGATTGAGTATTTAACTGTGAAAGTTGGCACTTTGTAAGTATTCGAAATATATTAATTTCTTTCCCAAATCCCTGACCCTATTCTCATCTCAGACGTATACACACATACATGCGTGCGTGCACACACACACACACACACAGCCTTACATCTAATCTGTGACTTTAGGTGTGGGTGGCTTCAGGACCTCCTGTCTATGCTTACCTATCTCTACTTTCTAGATAAGGTGTAAATTTCCATCTTATGCCATGTGACCCCATTCTATTATTTTCTTTTTTATGTTAATTCATTAGGAAATCTTATTTGCCATGACAATGAATGTTAGGCTATCCCCCTGAGTTTTGTTGTTTGGAGCCTTCATCTGATTTTGAGTCTAATATACAAAGAATGTAAGAATCAAACAGTAAATTTCCATTGGTGGAAGACAAGATTAAACACCTACTTAGAGAGAATGTTTTAAGATGTACTGGAAAGTGGCAGAGATTGGGAAAAGAAAGAGGATTGACAGTGTTAAATGGAAACAAGATTTTAAAATAAGATTTGAAATAAGTTCATCCATGTTCATCATAAAAGGTCAATCGAATTTTGTTTTTGAACAACCAACTAACCAACCAACTAACAAAAAAAAAAAAAAAGAAAGAAGAAAGAAAGAAAAGAGAGAAAGAAAGAAGGAAAGAAAGAAAGAAAGAAAGAAAGAAAGAAAGAAAGAAAGAAAGAAAGAAAGAAAGAAAGAAAGAAAGAAAGAAAGAAAGAAAGAAAGAAAAGCAACACCAAAATAATTTGTTAAGGAGATCATGAAACTAGGAGATCATGAATATTTGAACATCAATCCTCTGCTCATCAACTGACAAGGAAAAACAAATGTCTCTGTTTTTATCTAAGGAGGTGACATGTAAATTTCTAATAATTCACACAAGGCTGTGAAGGAAAGTTTAGCAAAGAACATGACTAGATTGGAAAAGCATTTGAAGGTTAAGATACTCTCTGGGAGTTTCTTGTTCAGGCATCGCTATCACTGAACTTTTCTGCCTTTAAGGGTTTGTAATATTTAAATTCAAATTATTCCATCTCTAAAGATACTCAGTGATATTTCTTTTTTGACCACCAGCACAAGGCAGTTTTCTTTTTCCTGTCCCCTCCCATCATCACCTATAACACAGCAGTGAGCACAGAGCACAGCCTGGAGCTTTCATTCAAGGTCATCTCACACCCACCATGGTGAGACATTTCGATAACTTGGAATTATTTTAACTAGATATGTTTGTAGCTGTCAGACTCCAATCTACATGGTTCATGGAAGCTCAGTTTCTTTTCTCTATTAATAGCTCATTGAGCAAACATAGTATGCCAGACTATATATATATATATATGTATTTTTCAATAAACTCTGTGATCCTGAATATCCAATAAAAAATGTTTCTATTATCTTTGCCTGTTTGCATTTCAAAACCTGTAAAAATGCATTGATTTTTAGACAATTATTGGGGCTTATAGAACTTATCCTCTTGCTTAGATATGACTTTTAGAATTAACAGGTTCATCATTTGTCCCAGGGGGAGTTTTCATGTTCCTGGACAGAAAAGGGATATTATGGGTTATGAAAATAACTCTGTCAAATGCAATACAAAATACTGGGTGAAAATCGACAACTGCAGCCAAATATCTGAAGGTGTGATCTACATGAAGTCATGTATAAAACATTCAAGAATACTGATAAGCTGTCTTCTTAAGGTTTCTTTATATTTCATGACTTGTATCCGGTACTTGATTATATTATCAATTAAGCTATTGCACCAAGTAGAATATGTACTCAACCCCTTATAGACACAGTGGGCAAAACAAAGACATTTTGAGGCATTTGCCATGTAACTGAGAAAATAAGCTTTACATAGATGAAACAATTAGAAAATTAGTTAGTGACTAATTGGTATTGGAAGGGATAAATCAAAGTGGTATGTTAATAACAGGGAATAACTTCATGAAGGAGAAGGATTTAAAGTAAAGGGCTTGTATTTAAATAGAGATAAAAAGGGATTTGGCTACATTTCATTGTGGGCAAATAGCAAGAGAAGTATAGAAATAGAAATGGACAATGAAAGTCAGTTTAACTAAATGGGAAGTGAGAGTCGGCAAGAAGTAGGAATAATTTGGATAGTTAAGAAGAAACCAATTTCTGGAATATCTTGTAAGTCAGCTAATGAAATTTGAGATTCATAAAATGGATAACAGGAAGTCTTTGCAATACATGTTTTTCAGGAGTGATGTGCCATTCTATAAAAGTACTATTTCTGTAGTATTGCTCTGACATCACATGCCAGTGTGTTAGACTCTCATCTCTGGTTCTGGGCAAATTATATGGCAAGGTACAGAAAGAATGCAGAAAATATTTACGGAACCTTCACTATTCTTTGGAAAACTTTGTGGAAAATGAGAATGGGAATGGGAATCGTACAAGAAAATAGAAAATCATAAAATGTTCTGGGAACCAAAAAAATAGGAAATGAGAATTCTGGAAAGTACACGTTGGTAATCTCTGTATCAATTTCTTAGAAGTTTCAGAATCAATTTCTAAATTCCCAAGTTGTGAACAAAAAGAAAAAAATAATCTGAGTATTGACATTCACACAGGTCCACTAAAAACAAGTGATGACAGATGAGACATTTTCATTTTTGATAGCATTCATGTCACAGAGTGAACCCCAAAATTGGGTTTCAGCATTGGAAACCATGTGGGTTCTTGACCTTGTGTGGAAGGAATTCAAGAGCAAGTCTATAGAGTGAAGTGAAAGCAAGTTTCTTAAGAAAGTAAAGGAATAAAAGAGTAGCTACTCTGCAGTCAAAGCAGCCCGGTTGGCTATTTTTATGGTTGTTTCTTGACCACTTGCTAAACAAGGAGTAGATTATTTATGAGTTTTCCTGGAAAGGGGCTGGTAATTTCCAGAACCGAAGTTTCCTCTACCTTTCAGACCATAGAGGTTAACTTCCAGATGTTGCCATGGCATTTGTAAACTGTCATGACCATGGTGCTGTGGTAGTATCTTTTAGTGTGCTGATATTATACTTAACACATAATGAGCAGTGAGGAGGACCAGAGATCACTTTCGTTGTCATCTTGATTTTGGTGGGTTTTGACCAGCTTCTTTACCATATCATGTTTTATCAGCAAAGTCTTTGTGACCTGTACCTTGCAAAATCAATCCTGCCAAACTCCTATCTCATTACTATGGCATTAGGTCTTATAATTTTTGTTAATCTTGTGTTGTTGAAAAGGGTCTGATATGTGGTAGGTGCTTAATAAGCAAATGTTGCATTGCTGTTTAAATATATAAGTCAGAGGAATAGATTTGTTTAAGTCTAGATTTGTCAAAATTTCTAGTAATACTCTGTGAGAAAAGACAAAGAAGTGTGTAGAAAACAATGCTATAGTTAGATTGACTCATTCCTTGTTGATTAGCCATAATGTTTTGGTTAATAAATTGATACCAATTGAGGAGGTCATCTTCAACATCTTCAGTGCCAAAGAACAAACTATGTTCTTGCTTCCATCTCCCAATATTTCTATTAAATCTTTCTATGTTGCTAAAAAATGGAATGTATATCACATTTGTCTAGGTGACACCAACTTGTGAGGCATGGCTATACATTTGTTGACAGATTCAGGATGAAAAAATTCTAAACAGGTTGAAGCAATGACTGCCCTGCTACCGCCACCAAATAGTTAAATATATAACTTGAAGTGAAGAGTATGATTGGGCTGCAAAAGCAAAGAGAGGAAGGAAAGCTTCAGGGTGGGCAAAAGGATTAGCTCAGAAAGTTACCTCCCAAGTCAGGGACAAGTCTGGGATTCATATAAGGGCTCACACAGAAAGGAAGGAAGATTTCAGATAAGAGACATGCCAATTAATTATGTAGTATCATTCTTCTTTCTGGAGATGGAGGTGGAGAACCCAAAATTGTCTCTATTAAAGTGGCCACTGTGACTTGTTGCCATGAAGCCCACTTTACACCCTGTTCATTTCTTAAGTGGAGTTGTTCTCTGTTCAGAATTGATTACTATATAAATAATTGAAGCTCCCCCAATGTGAGGATTAAGAGAAGGAAGCTCCAACTGTGTCCCTTCCCATTAGCTACAGGAAGGCATACGTTAGAGGCATGAATTGGTTGAATACAAATGAAAGCCATTTGCATTGACTCCAGGCACTCTTTTTCTATCCCTCTATAAACAAGGGTTGGTTCCAGGCTGTCTTTTAGCAGGTGAATGTCTTCCCAGGGTGGTCGAAGGAAATTTGTCTTTTCCTGGTGAACTAGCGCTAGGTCATCCTCAAAGCCCACTCTCCTGATTGAGAGTCCATTGTCACATTACCGGATAGTCTATTCAAATGTTCTCCATTCCCCTGTAGCAGCACTCCCTGTCATTTTGGAAATCTTTCCCTAGAACATACTCTGCTTCTGAGTTCCAAAGATGTCCTGAGTTTCCTTGTATTATGGCCCATCTCAATCTGCCCTTTAAGAAATATCTCAGGACTGTGCTCAGTAACTCATTCCATTATACCAAATCTAACCATCTTCTCTCATTCTCTCAGGGTTTCATGGGTTGAATGGCTATCTAATTTAAAAAAGTAAATCAATGAAATCCACCCTCTCCACATATACCATTCTCCAGTATGCTCTGCTTTAGAAGAACAATGATGCAGCTCTGCGTGGCAGGACGCTTCTTTATAGTCTTAATAAGCTAGCCCTTTAACAAGTTGTGCTGTGGGGATGGGTATCAAGAGGGGTAGCAATACCTAGAACAAATATGGCACTTGGTGAGCGCTCAGTAAATATTTGTCCAATAAATGAATTATGATTCCTATGCTATTCAGCCCCTTCACCCATGTGAACTGTGACTAATTTCCTTACTAGTTTTCCTAATAATCGTTCACACCAACATAAATCTTAATTTCTTTTTTCAGAAAAAGCTTTCTCCTTAGAAAGTTATCGTAACTTTTATCTTCCCCAATGTGAAGCAGTTGCCTAAACATAATTTTTCTAAAAACATTTGACTATTTTCTGGGCCTAAATAAAATTTCAAATCTATAACACATTCAGGAGAGATGGTCTCACCTCCTTGCTCTGATGGAAGGAGTGCTGAGGCGTCCAGTCTATCCCACTAGGCTAATAATGGTGGTCATTTATTATGCCCCACTCTGTGCCAGTTACTGCACAAGGTGCTTTATACACATAATTGATTTAACCATTAAAACAATCCTATTGGGTAGGATTGGGTAGCATCCTGATTTAAAAGATAAGGAAGCAGTTTTCTAAATGCCTCACCCAAGTTCACATAACTAGGTAAGCAACAGAGTAAGGGTTAGAAACAAATGATCTGACATTTTGATGTTCCCAAGAGAGCAGTGGATCTAAGCCAGGGTGCCTGGATTCAATCCTGGCTCTGCCACTTACCATCTGTGAATTCTGTCAACACATGTAACTCCATTGCACCTCAATTTTACTAAGAGTAAAATGTGCAGGGTAATATATTTATCCACAGAGTTGTCCTAGGATTAAGCTACTTGCTTCATGTAAAATACTTAGAATAGTGTTTGGAACATACTAAGCACTTAATATATATTGAATATTTTAATTCAAATTTCTGTAGAACTAGCCCTCAGTATTTTGCAATTTAGTGCTTAATAGTTTAATACTTTTTGTTTTATTCTCTGTGGTGTTACATCAGGAATTAAATGACTTCATGAAGGAATCATTTAATAAATTGTAATCTCCTTAAGGGCTGGGTCCTTGGTGCACTTTCAAACACTAGAGGATTACACAGTGAATATTAGACAATTAATACTTCCAAATAGGGCTATAAAAATATAAATGATCTAATCCACTACACTTTCCAAACAAAGCCTTTCTTACAGTTGTGTAGAATTTTCTAGTTTGCAAAGTGATTCCCACACTTAACAAGAAAAATTCCTACATTAACGTCTGCAAAATGCATACCTTTATCCCCCATATTATACACATGAAATCTAAGGCTAAGGCTGGTCAACAGATTAAGCAGAATTGGTGTGTGCTTTTCTTCCATAACAAGGAATGCAGAGAAATGTAGTAGCCAGCATGATTTCTCTGACTTGACGAAGTTAGGTCTAGTTCTGCTGTCATTTCCTTGACTTTTCTCTGATAGTCACAATATAGCCACTTCACTTCAAGCCAGGATGTTGGCATTTAAGGCAGTGGGAAGGTGATAATTTCACATGAGCCTCCTTCTTCATTGTCCTTTAATATGAAGGAAGAAAAGCTTCTTCAGGGGCTTCCTAACTCCCCAGAAAACTTTCTTTACATGTCCTGGGCCAAAAATACATGATATGGTAGCCCCTAGTTGCAGGAGAGCCTAGAGGGGGAAGATGCTTGGCTTTTTGAACTAAGGAAGGGGTAGCAAGAGAGAGGGGCTTCACATAGCTTTTGGTGGTCTCTACATAGTGTTTGCCAAGAATCAATTTTTTTTTTTTTTTTTCGCTCTGTTACGCCTATCACTCCTACTCCTACTTCTGGTGCTAAGGATCTTGCCTTAGTAAATATAGTATGCTCATTTGCTATACCTTCAGTTCATCAAGAAATGAGAAATGACAAGACTTTTTCTAGCAGCGATGAACATAAGTTGGTATTTGAAGGTAAAAATAAGTGTTTTCAATCCCCCTGCTGCCCTTTAACAGAAGACATTGATGACTAGTATCAGGGGCCTTTAAGAATACTCCACTCCTAATTTGTATTCAGTCAGGAGACCAGTGTTGTGGCTTGTATGTTTATGAGCTACTGGTTATGTGATAATTGGAATAAGCCATGGTTTGACATATCAAGCTCAGATGACACACGGAGGATTCCTAGAAGATTTGGTTGGGCTTAGATGGGGCTTGAGCAATGCCTGAAAAGGAGAAGGATAGAAAAAAACTTAAAACTAAGTTGTGGCATTACCAGTCACAGATCTTTTACTTTGGTTTCCTGGGAAATTAGCAGAGCCTCTGGGACCAATCTCCCTAAATATAAAAACACCTGTCCAATCCCAGCCCCAGAGGTAGGGCCTAAAAATACTGAGGAGGGAAAGTAACTGAAATATTTCTGTTTCACAAATAAAACAAACTTATGTAGATGAATTGGGTAGAAATACACTGGCATTTGGTCAAAGGATGAGCATCAGATAACTTTTGTCTTATGAACCTGTCATTTCCCCTCACATTGTGCACTAAAATGACACAGCCTAGAGCAGTGGTTGTCAAACTTTTTTGTCTTTCCCCATATTTCCAGGAAGATGATTATATAGATAAGGTCACTTTGGGAAGCAAAGAGAATCCAGGACACAAGAGAAGTCTGGAGGCTGGGGAGGGGTGGGTTAGACAGCTCTGTATTAAGTGGCTTTGTGTCCAACCTATCATGTGCTGGCAACAGAGGCCATTTTGAATCCAATATTCCCCAAGAATCCTGCAGCCACTTTGCTATTTGTTCCCTAAGTCATCACCAGTTTTGGAAGTCAAGATTGCATATTGGAATTGGACAGATAAGGAGAACTTGTCTATTAATTGAATGTTTGGGAATGGGAGAAAATGGAGTGAACACACAAAGGCTCTTTGCTGTTTGGAAAGTTGGAAGGACAAAGGTCATGTGTCTGCATCAGTTATGGTGCCAGTAGACCCAGCTAAACTAGACCTACTGCACTTTGTCTTTAGTGTACATATGAATGTATTTGCAAATAGTTAACACTTGGGAAAATGATATTTGGCCAAGCTTATTTTTCCTTAACATAAAACAACAGTGACAGAGAAGGAAGAAAGAAAGGAACAGGGGAGGAAGAAAGGAAGGAAAGAAGGAAGGAAGGAAGGAAGGAAGGAAGGAAGGAAGGAAGGAAGGAAGGAAGGAAGGAAGGAAGAGAGGGAGGGAGTATGGAGGGAGGGAGGAAGGAATGAAGGAAGGGAGGTAGGAAGAAAGGAAGGAAGGAAGGAAGAAAAGAAGGAACAAGGAAGGGAGGGAGGGAGGGAGGGAGTACGGAGGGAGGGAGGAAGGAATGAAGGAAGGAAGGAAAGAAAGAAGGAAGGAAGGAGCTTATTTAGGGCAAGAGGAAGGGAAATTTAATCTGATCCATCTGCTTTATTTATACTTAACTCATCAAAATGATCAAAATGGGTTAGTGTTTGGCTCTTTACTGTCTAAAATGTAGTGAGCATCCATGGACATTCCTGTTCCCAGACAATAGGCCAGTTGTGACATGACAATATATCAGGATATTGGTTCCAAAGCTAAGATGCACAAAATTTGTCTGAAGGCAAAACCTATTCTCCTCTGCTCATTATGAAACACTTAAACTGCATGCAGTTAGCCCTTTTGCTGCCTTCTAATACCTTGCATTGCCATCTTATAAATGCTGCTGCTTTGCTGAAACACCTGCAGAGTTTCTTGGTTTATAAACACTATTTGATCACATACCAGGAGTAAGGTAGACTCATTTGCCTCTTGGCCAAACAGTTTAAGACTTACTAAGCTGCTGTCTGAGCCCTGTACTGCCCCTTCTTTTAGCATGGCAGTCCTGTCAGTGGGGTGCTTTCTTGCCCTTGGCTTTAGAAGGGGAAAACTAGCAGCTCAAAGCAAAAAGAAGTCTATCACACAGCTGCAGGGTCTATTACAAGTAGACTACTCACTAGCTTAACCAGTCTTTCTTTTTATCTCAATGATGCTACCCCTTAAATATTCTTTCTCCTTGACAATATCCATCCCACAACATTGTCTCCAGACCCCTATGCATTCTTAAAAATGACTGAGGACCTCAAAGAGCATTTGCATGTGTGAGCTACATACAACAAAGTAAAACAGAGAAATTTAGACTCTTATTATTGTAAAACAACACCACAAAGTATACAAAGTTCTTGTTGTGCTTCAAAAAAAGAAAGAGAGGATATATTTCCAAAGAAAATTCATTTTTGGATTTCAAATTAACAGTACTTTGGATTAAAAACAAGGTTTATAGCTAATAGAAACAAAGGTAAATGGCAAGAGCTTGATGTAAATAATAAGAAAAAACTGAGTTAATCTCTGAAAACTCACATTTTTTTTCCCCAAAAACTACTACCTTAAAAAATTTTGGAATATGTGAGTACACATTCCATTAGTCATCAGAATGATACCATCACTATCACTCTTCATGTAAAATTCTTGAGTAATGTACACTTATGAGAGAAAGAGTGAAAAGGCAAAAAAAAAAAAAAAAAAGTAAAGGACAAATTATAGTTTTATTGTAAAAAGAATTTTAACTTTGTGGATCCTCTAAATAGGTCTTGGTAATCTCCTAAATTGACCACATGTTGAGTGTTGCTGGGCTAGAGGATCAATGCACTGAGATGAGTCTGAGATTCGCTATTAACTAGCTGAAGGGCTTTGAATAAATTAATCACCCAATTTCATCACCCGTAAAACCAGATGATAAATATCAGAATGTGAATATTTAATTTGTTTTACTTTGGAAAACTAACTGGAATTGCTCCCTGCTTTCCCCCGCCCCACCTATCCTTCATTTGTTGCATTAAAAGAATTCAGAAGTTTGAGAGTAAATGGCCACTTCTCCACTTCACTCTAACCACTTCAAAATGACTTTTGAGGCTTAATTGGCACCACTCTCAAGTAAAAGTGGGCTAGTGTTCCTCTTGTTAATAATTGGGACTATGGTACAACTGATTTTAAAAGGATTAGAAAGGAGAAAAAGAAACAAAAGTTTCTTGTCTGCAGGAGTAAAGGTGAGACGATGGTAACACTGAGAAAGGAATGGTTATAAAGTGTCAGGGCTTAGAAAAGCAGTTAGGGACCCTGCTTTGTTTGTTTCAGGCAAGTGTTTTTTTTCATTGTTTGCAATTTACTTTAATATACATTAGCATATAGATCTCAAAATGTATGAGTATATATGTGTGCATGTATATAAGATGAGCCTGGAATATCTTATGTAAAAAAGAAAGAAAGTGTTCATAGAATGAAGAAAACATGTTAAAAGGACACAAGCTCTAGTTTGAAGGGGACTTCCACAGGCCAACTCCAGGATGATTTGAACATCAAAATAAATAAAGGCAGTGAGAGATTATAACTTACTGGATAAAGTAAGAATTCCTGAGTTCCCAGTAATACAGATGTATAAAAAGGAAGAGAAAGCTCTCCCTTGTAGTAGAAAGCCAATTAAAAACTGTTGAAGGAATGATGAAATTAGGAATCACCATTTGTAAATGTTAATTTCCCAGTTATACAAAGTTATGTTTTATGAAAATGCACTAGAAAAGATTTTGGGGTAAAGATAGAGATTGAGAAAGAGAGGAAAGAATAAATTAGGCTCAAAGATATGGGTGTCTGGGGATTTTCTGCATTATTCTTGCAACTTTTCTGTAAGTCTTGAAATTATGTCAAATTTAAAAAACCCTGAAAACACTAAATTAATAAAATAAAGTACTTCATCATAAACTGTATAACATATGATATGTATGGATTTGTTGATTTCACCTGATGCCCTAGGGACTGGTGATTAACATCTAAATGCCAAACTCAAGTGATGAGTTTACACTTGGAAGATTCAAATTAGAAACTCATATAGAGACGGCTGCATACCACTAATTAGTACAATGGATATTTAATATTAAAACCTTTTAATCGTAACGAATATAAGTAGTGTTTAGGATGTGTAGATTGGCTAGAAGTGCTCTACAGCACATTAACCTTATCATGCACAGGGTATAAGAATCTAGTCAGTCCTAAGTAACCCATTGTAACAGGACCTCAAGCTGAGGATTCCAAACAGCCTCTCATTGTCTCCAATTCAGAATCCAGTTGAATCCCGCCAATATATAAGACATCTACATGTCTCATCTACATACTTGATCCTTTCAGTAACAACTTAAAAGATTCCATAATTCTTGAATTTATAGCATACATTGAATGACTACTCTTGTGCCTACTTACTGGAAAATATTTATTTAGTTGGCAGTCCACTTTTACTGTAACACACCATCTGTATCATACCACCCAAGAGGAAGGAGACTGCATTAGTTTTCTAGGGCTGCCATAAAAAAATACCACAGATTTCATGGCTTCAACAACAGAATTTATTTTTTTCTAACATTTCTAGAGCCTTAAAAGTTCAAAGTAAAGGTGTTGGTAGGTTCGGTTTCTTCTGAGGCCTCTTATAGCCACTTTCTCTCTGTCTTTACATGGCCTTTCTATGTGCATGAGTACCCTTAATGTCTCTTCCTCTTCTAACAAGAATATATCAGTCACATGGGAGTAGGACCCCACCCTACAAGGGCTCATTTTAACTTAATCACTCTTTAAAGACCTTATCTCCAAACGTGGTCCATTCTGAGGCACTGGGACTGGGACTTCAAAATACGATGTTGGGGGGACACAATTCATCTCCTAACAAAGGCCTACAACCCACATTTTCCTTTAATTGTTGAAAGTGCTATATACCATCAGTTAAGATAATGGTTACTGTAAACTTTCATTACAAATACTAAATTCATGGAATTTCTGTGATGGTTAATATCCCTGGCACATAGCTTATGCATCATTAATACTACATACATCCTGATACTATCTAGGAAGGCTATTTAACCCTCATTTTGTATGGTCAAAGCTCACCAGATCATCCTGTCATCTCCCTAAAACTGAATTACTGTTTATAGCATTGATAGTAAAGTTTAGTTTAACAACAGGTATAGTAAATATTAATGCCAACATTTGGAATAGTCAAAGGTTTTTCAATGTCAAGTTCCTGAGATCTCAAAATGAGCACATTTCCTATTTGTATTTAAAGATATGTAATTATTCCAGGAATATTGAGTGTCCCTGAAGAAAGCAATAAGAAACTCTAAAGACCGGATATTTAATAAAGACTTTTTAATTATGCCCGGTAATTTTACTTTTGAGAAAAAATTTTAAAATAATGCTTTTGTAATTTCCTTATGAATCGGAATCCAACTGGCATAATATCTGCTGAGATATATATACAATGCCCATACACAGACACATATTCATAGGTTCTGATATAAAATGTTCAATTGCTCATAAAGTATACATCAAACATATGAGAGGCTCCTTTCACAGCTATCAAAAGGAACAGGTAGATTCCTGAACCTAACATGTTCTATGCTCATTATAACTTTTAATTCCTGGTTGAGAAGACCATGGCTTCCAACTTTCAGTGATGGATGAGTTTAATCCCAACTTCAAGATGCTTATAATTTTTGTTGTTGTTGTGTTTTGCTTTGCTTTTTGGAAAAAGTGACTAGTTAGATGGGGACTGCGTTGTATGAACCCTCATCCTCAACCCTATCCTTGGCTTTAGGGCTATCTTGCCTCCCAGACCTGTCTTGCCTCACATTTAAGGCTGTTTTGCCTCCCAAGACCTCATAATTGCTGGTGCCACTTTCTATCTGGGAGATCAGTCAAACCCATTTCTGTTCATCAGCACAGCTGTCTTTAGTTCTCAGTTCTATGGCACTCACTCTACAAGCTTTGGGTATTTAGGCATAGTCACTGAGGCTTGTGGTATACATGGAGATGAGTTGCCCAGATTACCCTTCAAGGAAGAACTTGCTGCCCAGCATTGGGGAGTGCAGTGAGCAGACTGCCTCCAGCTATGAGCAACTTCAGGTCCTGTTCAAGTGGCAAGCCCACCTTGTTGAATATCCTGCTTCTCTGATGGCAGCTCACATCCAGTGACTGAGTGAGGCCAGGGCATCAAGGGCCAAGCAGGTTGGTCTAGGACTCATTGAGCCTGCATAACAGTTAGGCTTCTGTCTCTGCCCATTTCTGCATCTTCTCCCTTCTGTTCACAGGCATTCACTCCTGATAAACACTTTGCACCCAAACTTCAGTTAGGATCTACGTCTGGAGAACCTAACCTTTGTCAGCCTCTCTATCTAATCTTTCATCTTACTCATCTTTCCCTCCCAGATTCCCTGGAGCAGTGGAGATGAGATGTCTGCTAATAGCCATCAAGTTAGTATCTTAGAATTAATGTCATAGAATTTGTAAAATGTACAAAGATTTTCATGTGTAACTTTTCTCTTCAAATTTATTCCGTCAACAAACACAGTGGGGTAAGACACACTTCCTGTTAGGAGAAGGCTAGCACTCAAGTGGGGCCGCTGGCATCTGTCATGGGGCATTGGGGCCATTTCATAGATTTTGAGGGTGGAGATGCCAGAGGGCAGTATCTAAGCCAGAGCCCATTCTGTTTCTGAACCACGGTCAAGGAAGAACAGAATACAGAGAAGATTTCAAGGACAAATGGGAGGGAGGTTGAGGAAAATGTACAGCCTTTGTTTTTTTTTTCCCTCCACTTTCCCTGGAGGAAAGAAACGATGAGATTCCAGCAACAGAGATTTGTTTAGGGTGACAAAATGGCCTCTGAATTAAAGCTCTACTGCATTGATTTAAAGAAAAGACATATTGTCTTTCTGTGAATATTCTCTCATACACCAGGCACTCACTGCCAGACACCTGTCTGTTTTTGAGGCATTGTCACCATCCGCTATTGCCACATGTGTTAATTTCCACTCATGTGGGCTGAATCTGTGTTTTGAGAGGTCAGGACCATCTGACACATACGAGGAAGTGGCATGCGTTGTACATGAGGCTTAAATTCCTGTGAAGGAATGAGTGGCTTTGCCCTTGATCTGTTCCGAACTATTTTTAATATTAATGTGCTATTTAAAAAGGCATCATCTGCCTCCAGAGTATCTCGGTGGGGCAGCATAGAGCCCCTGGGCAGGCTATGAGGCCCAGAGTGAAGGAGCTGATTGCTATTTATCACACATTACTGCTGGCTCCCAAGGATCAAAACTTTAAGTGCAACTTGGTGGGGAAGAAAGGTTTCCAGCTATTCCCTGGTATTGAAACTCTAAGATTAATATGACCTAAGCTACCTAATTCTTGGAAAGATGCTAATATAATAATACTTCTTTTTAAAGGTAAAAACTCTGTATTTCTTTCATTAGCTCCATCACGTGTGTCTCCAAGTTGAACACACCTCTGTGGTGTCTTTTCAAACCAGCACAACCATGTTTTGTGGCAGGCTCAAAATACTCTTTTTGTTTCTAAAGAGGCAACACACTGAAAGACACATTTCCAGCCAAATTTACAGACTGCTTCTATCCCACCTTTCTTCTATGCTGCTAAAAAATATAGGATTAGAGTGCAACCAGACAGATGCTATAACTACTGTAGGCAAGAAATATAGATTCTAGGTGGGAAGCTACAGACACCGAGATAGAACCATGAAAATGTAACTTGAATGGTTGAGCTTTAACTCAGCAGAAATACTTGTTCTATTTAGTGTTTGTTACTCTCAAATGGTAAATCTTAGAGAAAACAGTGCTAGAGGAAGTGAAACCAGAGGTTTATTATGAAAATGAGCACAGAACTGAAGACGTGTTACGAGTCCCATATAATTGCCTGACGGGGGCATAGCTAATCCAGCACAGCATCAGGCTGAGGCTAGAAGCTGGATTCAGCACAATTTGGTCTGTTTTCTTCCCCAAAATATTCTTGTAGTGTTTTGTTTGGGGTGCTTCCATATCACTCTAACATGAATAGTGCCCAGGAATTCTGTTGTTTTATTTAGAGTAGGAACTTTTCTGAGAGAGATAAAAAAAAGTAAATCTGTTTAGTAATAGAACATAGTTATTTCCCTCTGCGCTATTAGACTAAAGTAAGTACAATTTTTCTCCAAAAAGTAGCAAGATAGCCCAGCCTACTTCAGAGTGGGACTGCTATTCATTCAGTCATGTATCTTCATTCATTCATGGATAAAGCATTTATTGAGCTTATATCACAGGGGCTGAGATTATAAAATGAGTAAACTGCAGTTGAATTCCTCAAGGTGCTCCATTGACTTTGTAGAGTCAAAATCTCCAGTGGTTGATTAATTCCCCAGTTATTTACCCTCCTGTGTCCATGGCTTTTCCATGTGACTGTGCAGTAGCTTGCCACTCTGAGCCCAGCCATGTGACTTGCATGGCCAATGGGATAACCACAAATATGGAGCAGAGGCTTGAGAAAGGTTGAATGATGGGACTTGCCCATTCTTGCCCTCTGTCATCAGCAGGAGAACATGTCTGGGTCACTCTGCTGGAGGATGAGAGACTTGGAACTAAGCCAAGCTACCCCAGACATCTATGCTGATGTAGATCCTAGATCAGTCAATAGCCAACCTTCCCCCAGACATATGAGGAAATCCAGGCAAGACCAGCAGAACTACCCAGCTGATCTATAGATCTCTGCAAATCCATGAGTGAATACAGTAAGAACAGCCATGTTCAGTCCAGGCCTTACAGATAATGAGCCAAAGTAATATCATTATATACCACCAAGGTCTGTGGTTGTTATGCAGCAATACTGCAACTAGGGCTAACTAATGGACCACCCCAAGGGCTCAGTCTAGTACTCTTCTTGCTGTAGAGGCCTCAGCTGACCTTCAGATGGGATTCTGAGTAGATCTAAAGCTCTTTACAAATCCTGATATTTTTGCCTTTGAAGCCATCCTGGATTTAAAAGCATCTGACTCACATGTGTTACATATACCATATGCTGCCAAATACACTAAGGGTGTTTTCTCTGACCAGTATGGTTGTCAGTGAACACTGGCATCTCTTTGTTAGTGGATTTTCAAATAAGCCTTAGCATACAGGACTCTTTCTTAACTACAGGCATTGGAGGCGTCCCCCAACCTATCTACCTCTATCCAGGTCTGGCTCCCGGCCTCAGGCAGCCCTTACCCAAGGGTTTCCTAGAGATCCCCCAGCTTTCATGATGTACAGCAATCTTCTCAGGCTGTCTAGATGACTGAAGTAAAGTGCATTTGATTAGCTATGAGCTATTAGTGATCAAATCACTTCACCTCTCTGAGCTTCAGTTGTTTTATCTATAAAGAGGATGATAATGCTTAACTCAGAGGTGAGAAATAAAGAGATAAGTATATGGAGCGTATACTGCAGTGCTTAGCAAATAGTAAACATCTAAAAGATGATAGCCATGTTAATTCTCTCCACTCTGCCTAATCTTTAGTAATATTGTGCCCATGATAGGCTGGGAGAGGACCCTCGGCAAATTATAAGGACCATGGAATTAAAATACATAGAAATGGCCTCCTGGAAAACAGCATAAAAGCAAAGTGAGCAAAATTCCCAATCCCAGAACCCCTCAAAAGACTTCATCACCATGTTAGAAAGAGGCTTCATTGTGTGCTAAAATGCCGCAAGAAGGGTGTTGGAGGCAGAAGATTTTCAGCATCTGTTCTTCAGAAAATGCCTTACTTAAAAAAAAATAGATCTGTATCTCTATGAATCTTGAAGCCATAAGAATACAGCTTCAGATTCCCTCCTTCACCCCAGACATATGTACTTAAAAGTGTGGAAAAGGTTATGAGTATTACAAAGGCATCTGTTTAAGAAGTTATGAGGGGTGTGTAATCTGGGAAGGTGACCTGGTCAGGACTGAGGTCAAAATTATGATGTGCAGGTAGAGAAATTCTAGTAGGAACCCAAATCAGTTTTTGATCCTAACAGGACTTTGGGATTTGTGGGTGAAGGTTAACATTTGGCTAACAGTGCTGGGCCATAAAATTATATTTCAAATGTTGTACAAAGGACAATAGCACACAAATCTAAAATCCAAAGCTTGTAGTTACTTTGGAAACTAATGTCTTATAATTTCTTACTGTGAAATAAAAATGGAATTTATGAGTTAATTTTGGTTTTGTTCTTGTTAGTTTGTTTGGTAGAGGGAATCAATCATGAAAGTTATTCCAGAATTGGTTCATATTATTTACATGAAGATAGAAATGACCTGGACTCTTGGTGTCTGTCAATGTTCTTATCAAATTGCGTGGGGAGAGTCACCTTAAGGAATTAAATAGCCACTAAGACATGGCATAAAACATGAACACACAAGCTCATTTCTGTAACAGTAATACATTTGGACACTGCATTATCACCTAGGGCTGCCATAACAAATTGCTGTCAGCTGAGTAGTCAAAACAGAAATGTATCCTCTCACAGTCCTAGAGGCCGGAAGTCCAAAATCAAGGGATCAGCAGGGCTGCACTCCATCCAAAGACTCTAGGGTAGAACCTCCTTTGCCTCTTCCCAGCTTCTGTGGTTTCTGAGAATCCCTGGCATTCCTTCTCTGATAGCTACGTCACTTGAATTTCTGCCTCCATTCCCAGACGACCCTCTTCCCTTGCGTGTGTCTCTGGTTCTGTTTGTCCTCTTCTCGTCTTATAAGGACACCAGCTCATAATAAATTTTGGGCCACCCTAATCCAGTATGACCTTATTTTAACGAATTACATCTATAAAACCCCTATTTCTAAATAAGGTAACATTCTGAGGTTCAAGTGGACATGAATTTTTGGGGAACACCATTCAAACTAGTATAGACACCAAAATGGAGATAACGGACAACAGGTTTTCTATATTGCTTCAAAACAGCCAGGAAACAAGTCAATATTTCTTAAGTGCAGTGCATTGTTTGTAACATTATTTATTATGTGGAGAGCTGAGAGTTTCCTTGGTGGATATGAAATGCCTCTGGGTTTTTTTGCTTGTTTGTTTTCTTTCCTCTCTCTCTCTCTCTCTCTCTCTCTCTCTCTCTCTCCCTCTCTCTCAATCTTTCCCCTCACCCCACCATCTGTTTTGTAAACTACATTGACATCATTCAACTTTTAAGTTGGTGAAAGAAAAACAAAAACAAAAACATATACTTAGCAGAAGATAGAGGCATTTGCTATTTATTATGTCTCAAAATAACAGCCAAAGCAAAGTTTTAATAGAGAACACATGTAACAGATGTTTTATTCATTTCTTTAATTCATTATATTGTGATATTTGTTTTATTACCAAGGAATGTGTTGGGTGATGAAGAGACTAGAGAGAGAGAGAGGAAAAGACTGGGCTAAACAGAGTTAACTTTAGATGAAAAAGTTTTTAAACCCATATATGCATACACAGTTTATGTGGTTGAGTTACTTAATAGAAAGTAATATATGCCAAATATGTCTGCTTCCTTCCCATAGCTGGTGTAGAAAGCAGTTCTGAGTGATTGTAAGTGCCACCACTGGATGTCAATAATTTATCAACCTTTCTATATCTATAAAATGGGGATAATTATACTTGTTCTGTCTATCTTTCAAATTCATTATGAAGATTAAATGTGATCATGGAAATAAAATGAATTCGAATTCTAAAGTAAAAACATATTCTCATGATTGCTGTAATTACTGTTGGTGCACTTGAATACTGAATAGATATTCTTGGCAAAGCCTAGGATTTATTGTCTTGTCCAGTTATGTAACAAGAGTGACCACCATGTATTGAGCAACTGCTATAAAGTGCTGTGTGAGTCACTTTATAAAAACAATTTCTACTGCTCAGAATGACTCTGCAAAATAGACTTTATTGTCCCCATTTTGGACAGAAGTAATTGAAAAAAGGTCTAAGTGAGTTCTGCCTGGTCAACTCAAGTTTTAGCTTCTGAGTAGCACAACTTGCACATGGCAAGGCCAGGAATTTCTGCCAAAGGCAAGTTGGTTTTTCTTTCTCTCCCCTCCAAGATTCCCCTGGGATTTCTTTACACAAACACACACACATGCACACACACACTCACACTCATCTGCATCTTTCTCCCTCTCCCCCATACCAAGGATGTTGAGTAAATTAGTCATTTTTTTTTCAAATAAATCAATCTCAACCATTATTAGATGGCACTTGGGCATAATCAAAAAGAATTGTTTGAGACAATTTTTCGATTTTCATCTGGTTATTAGTAGGCTCTGAGTTTCTGTGGTTCAGTGCAGATGGAATCAAAATGAACCAAGAGTGTTCCACATACAGTTTTGCAAGTCTAAGTACAACCATTTCCCCCCGCTTAATCCTCGGCTTAGTGCTGGTGTTCGGTGGCGGCAAAAGAGGTTTTCCACTTGCATCTCTGTTCCAGTTTAGCTAGACCCAGACCACTCAGGAAAACCTGGGGTCCTGCCAATTTCATTTGCCTCTCCTCTGTTGAGAATGGAGTGTGTTAATCTTCTAGTTTACAGAAGATAGAATTCAGGAAGATAGCGTTGATTTCTAATTACTTTTTATCCTGTCCTTTAACATTTTCTGTTTGATAATGCTTTGTAATGTATCTAATCTAGTAGTACAATTGCAGAAACACTGGAGATGTGTGCTGAAAAATATTTTACTGATGGACAATATTATTTAAAACAATTGTAAAACCACTGAACCAGAGCAGTAGAAGCATTTCACTCCATCTCTGGCTTGGATTGGTGTTTTTAGAATCCTTGGCATGACCTATTTTCTTTGTAAACTCTGTGAGATAGTTCTTAGGGTAAAGAAGGCCAGAATGGTAATGGCATTGCATTTTTTTTTTCCTTCCTGACCGTGTAGCTGGTTTTACCTATGAAAATGAGTTAATGTACTAAATGCCCCATTGCCCATTCTTCATGGTTCACCCTAGTCATAATGGTGCAAGTGGGCTTTATCTAAATGATGGAGGAATTGACAACAATCAAAAAGCAGCTCAGCCTCAACTCTCCTTTCTCATACGGCAACCAAAATCACAGCACAGAATCACAGAAGCTCGGGGCAGGTAACAACCAGACAATGTCGAAAATTTCACTTAAGCTATTATTTTTTATTAAATCTAAGTAATATCTAATAATAATTGAGATGAATTTATTTAAACCAAATGACTAATATTTAATGCTCACTTTTCTAGTTAGTCACCATTGTGACTCCTCATGTGACCCTAAGTCACCTTGGATTCACCTTAATTTCCTAAACAGGCATGCAAATTCTGTGCATTATGCACAAAGCTCTTTTTGCAATGGTGAGCATTGTCTCACCTCCTCTTGACTTTTGTTAATCTGACAGCTACACAGTCCTTTCTTGGGGAATATTGCAAAGCGTCTTCAATTCAATTGCATTTCTGTGGTCGTGGGGTTTTATGTAATTACAGAAGTTCTGTAGTTGATTTGAATGTTATATCCCTGTTGTGGAATTATGTTTGGACTTTATCCTAAAGGACAGGGAAGGGATGGATTGTGTTTGTTTTGTTTGAACATTTCTTATCACAGAACTATGTTGGAGACAAACCCCAATGACACAAACATTCAAATACCACCTTCAGATGTAATATTGATTTATAAAACAACAGTGCACAGCTGCCAAGCTTCACTCTTGAATACAGAGGGTCTTCAATTCCCAACAAATTACTGGCATTTCTACCAATTTACAAATTAGAGTTTCCTCAGAATATCTCACAGTTCTTAATATTCCAGTCACCTTCCTTTTCAGCCTTCTCTCTTGAAATCTGTGTGTGGGGAGGAGGGAGGAGGGAGAAAGTAGAGCATTTGTAAAATTGGAGTTAAAAAAATCTAGATCAACTTTTATCCTTAGGCAAATTATGCACAGAGTTAAATTAAACCACTATATGTACTTGTAGATTGAAGAATCAGAGGTGGAGGAGGGGTCAGAGACACTGAGATCAAAGTTTCTGTTCTTTGAACAAAATCCCTTTGAAAAGCCCCCCATGCCACCTATCCTGCTTGTTAATGTTTTGACTGGGAGTGTCTAGCCGTGTCATCGGCAGCCGAATATTTTTAGTACCATATTTTGTTTCATTTTCTGTGTGCAGCTAGCTCTACTTAGCAAAGCACCAGATCCTTTGCCAGCTCTGTTCTATGTCTCTTAGGGGAATATTTTTGTTAATTGCAAATATTTGATTGACAAACATAGGATGCAATTAGTAGTCAGGCACAGTAGGAATGTGCAGTGAACTGGATCCCTGAACCAACGGATCTCAACTCTCTCAGCTTGATCTGAAATCGACTAGAGCATTTCAACCATATGTTTGCCTCAAACTTTCTCTTTCCTATGAATGTTGCTTATTTCCCCAAACTAGCTTCTTTTCACCTTGGCTCACTGAGGGAGCTAATTCCTCTATGATCAAGCCAAATGAAGAAAGAAAATTCTTCGCAAGTTTCAGTCTAGTGGGGCTATTTGACCATGGCTGTAAAAATTAATGCGGACAAAATTACACTTGCCAGTTGTTTCTCTCCAAAGCCCTAGGTGGAAAAAAGAATCTAATCTCTTCTGAATTCACACATTTTATTTTTCATAGCTATTTAAAACAACCTGGCATCATCTGATTATCTTTATCAATTACATTTTGCTTCTTTATACATACAGCAAGATGAGCTGTTTGTTCTGTCTTACTGCAGTATGTGAAATAAATTTCTGTTTTCAAAATATACCATTTATTTTGAAGGTATACTGTATGCCACAAATCAATGGGAGGTACTGGAATCTGATGCTATCAGATATTCTAAACTTCCTTCCCCTGTGAGAAATTAATTGCAACTCACAAAATTTGAGGGGAAAGAGCAAACTTCAAAGCCTTAAGTACCAGCTTTAAAAAGTCTTAAGAAAATGTACGCTGTTTTCCCAGATACATGATGTAAAAAACAAAGTTGAAAACAAAAAAAAAACAATGTAGTCAAATTGGGGTTGTGGCTCTAAAACACCAGTTCTCAATTTTTTTTTTTTTAACTCACTGATGCAATTCACATGTTATTTTAGGGGGATGAGTTATACAACATGAGTTGCTCTCTCTAAAGGATAAGCAAGGAGTTACCAACATTGTGGGTGAAGAGATAAGACATCTCTCAAAGCTGGAGGAAAGCATACTGTACGCTTATGAACATTCTGCAAGTTCATGGCAAATGATGTGGGGTCTTCAACGAAGATGGGGAACCTGAAACCCAGGGAGATTTTAAATTAGTTCAAGGACACACTGGAAGTGCTCGGTGATATGGAAATACAGGGCAGGAATCCTGACATGCAGCCCATGAAACCAGAATGCTTGTCAAGTCTGTCAATTATAATGTGCCACATTCCAAATAAAGCTTTAAAAACGGGTGTCACAAGGCTGCAAGGCACGGCTGTGGTTCATCTTGACCATCCTCCTGCCTCTAGAAAAGCTGTGATTAATTTTTTAAAACTAGCAGTCTGCTTCAAACATACAAATAAAAGGTGCTCTTCATGTTTAGAATTTAAATAAAACCATAGTAGAGCAAACTAGGAATTTGGAAAAATAAGAAAACAATCTCATGTTCTCTTGTTTTTCTCTCCTTTTTTTCCCCCTTCTTGGAATGATGATCCTAAGCTCAGTGACCATGAAACTATTGGGATGAATCTGGCTTACTGCATACAGCACTGACACAGTAGCTCCTTGGGTGTCTGTGTGCCCTGTGGCTTTTGCCATTAGTCAAGGCATTATCTAAACTGACCACATCAGCTAAGGCCCCCTCACTCACATAAGCTCACCATATGCCTGGATGCCATAGATCCTTGGAAATAGACAAGTTTAGAGGTGGAAGGGATCAGGAAGGAAATGCACCCATTCAACAGATGAGACATTAGAGGCTCAGCAAGTGGTGACTGTTTTGAATAACTTGAAGTAATACCAAAGCCAGCTTCTGAATTCTTTAATGGTTTGAGCCCTGCAAGCCTGGAAGAGTATGAGGTATGGGGGAGAAATCAATAAGAAGAATAAATTGAAGCAGCTACACAGATAGATTTGACTGATCTAGTGACAGTCAAGATGAACATTTTGTATGTGGGGAAGTGGGGCTGGTGAGGGAAGGACGGTGTATGTTTTTTAGATTAGAATAAGCTAACACCTCAGGTGATGAGTCCATAACCTCAAACTTTCTGATAGGAAACCAGATAATGCACTGGATACATTTTTAAGGTATATATTTCCCTAAATGCTGCCTTCAGAGAAAACTAGTGGCCCTCAGACAATCAGGTCTCTTCTCAGAATTTTCTCATTTGTCTCAGTTTGCAGTTCATTTGCTAATGCTGTGGCCTGTAAGTGGGCTCACATCTAAGATTGTAAAGGCTTGTGTATGGGGACTCTTCTCTTTTTTTATAACTCTTAGTAAGTACTCTGCCATTCTACCAGAGGCTGGCAAATGTAAGGGTGCACCAGAAGCACCTTCAAGGCCTGTTAAAATGCAGATTGCTGGGCTCCATCCTCAGAGATTCTGTATAACAGGTTTGAGGTAGGGCCCCAAAATCTGCATTTGTATAAAAACTCACCGATGCTACTAATGCTGCTGTTCCAAGGACCACACTTTGAGAAACACTGCTCTTTATACAGAAGCAATCTTCAGTGTATGTTATTGACTGAAAAATCCTTATGTTAACCTGTATAAAAATAGATAATAAAAGAGTTGGAGAATAAAATAATATTGGCATGTACCAGTTGCTCAATAAATATTTTTGACTGATTGAGTTGAGGATTGATGTTACTCTCCATTTACTTATACTGCTCAAAACAAATTATGAAGTTGAGTAAATTCCAAAACTTTTTTCTCTTTTAGCCATATCCCAGACTGGGTTCAAATACCTTTATCTAACATTTTTAAACTTTAGTTTTCTCAGTTTTACATTGGGGGAAATAGGGATATTGTAGAGGAGTAAATAAAATAACTTTTGTTGCAGTTCTTCTTAGCAGCATGCTTTAGTGTAAACATCCCGCTTTATCTTATATAACTATTGGTGAAAATAAATTTGCCAACTGGGAGGGGCCCTTCTTCTCTTTGAAATGAATTGGGAGGCATTCTTTAAAATAAGAAGTACATCTTAAATTACGCCTCAATATCCAATGATCTAAATGCGTAGAAATCTATAGGAAGCCTGTTATTAATGTGATCTGTGTGAAAAAGAGTATAGAAATCCTCTGTACTAAAAAATATTTTTATTAGAACATTTGAAGCCATTAATCAGTTTGTTTTAATTTATAGGGAATCACTAAATGGTTTAATGGGCTAGCATATAATGAATAAACAATGGGAAACCTTAAAAATCAGGAGACTAAGTGGCCCAGATGTTCATCAGCTGTTTTGGAAGCATATACACCTGTGGCTTAGTATTCAAAAGTTAAGAATATTTTATGTACATTTGTTAGTTTTCTAACAAAAATATCTTCTAAAAAATGTAAACACAAGTAAATAAAAAGAAAGCAATATGAAAAAACATTTCAGAACAGATTTACATTTCTTTATATAAATAAAAATGAAGGATTCTTATATTCCAGATGAGTTTTTATCTTCACATGAAATTAGAAGTAGATGACTCAGTTCTAGATAACAAATATATTATTTACATATTTATTTTAATTTAACTTACAAGAAAATTTACAGAGTTCTTACTATGTTCCTGGTGTTATTTTAAGTGCTTTATGAATATGAAGTCATTTAATCCTCATACCCCACGAGATGGGTATAATTGGGATCACCTCCATTTAACAATTAAGAAAACTGAGGCACAAATAAATTAAGAAAATTGCCTATAGTCACATAGCTAGTAAATAGCATAGCAAAGATTTGAACCTGAGTGAAGTGGGGCTGTGTTCCCGCTCATCCTACACTACTGTCCCAGTGACCCCAGTGATAAATGCTGGACTGGGTGATATGATGCAATGTATAAGTGGCACACCTTCATGGTTGTGAAGACTCAAGTGCTAAAGGACAAGTGCCAATATTTATGGTGTATAGACAGGGCCACAAACTAGAGAGCCCAAGATACAATCTGGCTTGTGGATATGTTTTATTTGCCTCATACAACATTTGAAATTTTTCAGCTAATGGGTTAAAATGAAAAATTATATAAATATTCCAGATTTTTCGTCATTTAAAAAACACAAAACTTAAAGAAACATTGACTATGCCCAAATTTGGCGTGAAACAAACAGATGGCATTCAATTCTCTCCTATTTGCTCCAGTCTCTGACATTCACACAATGTGTATATATGCATTTCTATCAGATGCATGCCGTTCATTTATTTTACTTGCTGAGTCCCTGAGTTGACCTATGTATGTGTGTCCTGAGAAAGGGGTGTTGGATGTCCTGGGACAGGTATTGCCTGGGATACTTGGAGAAGTTTCAGGAAGAAAAGTTATTTGCACTAAACTTCAAAAGAGGAGGACAGGTGGTTGTAACAAGATTGCAGTGAGCCTTCTGATTTTTTCTGACACCCTAGAGTGTATCCATACAAAATAACTCTTCTAAATTCAGCCAAAATAATGAGGAGATGTTGCAGTGTTCTGACACTTATTTTTGTAGTGACTACCATTTGACTAGTCAAAATATTCTTGCCTCATTTTTTATTCACTGTAGTAGTATTGCTAGTCTCACTTCTCTGAATTAGAAAGAAAGCTCCTTCTAAGAAACACACTACACGGAGACAGGGATCTGTTTGTCCTGATCAATACTATATTTCTAGAACCTAGTGCTGTGTCTGGAACGTTGTAAAAGCTCAATAATGTTCTAGGAAAAAAGACACTGGGAAAGACAAAATAAAAGAAAGAGGAAAGGGGGAAGGGAAGAAGGAAGGAAAAAAGGAAGGGAGGAAGGGAGAAAGGGAAGAAGGAAGGAAGGAAGGAAAGAAGGAAGGAAGGAAGAAAGGAAGGAAGGAAGGAAGGAAAAGGAAGAGAGGGAGGGAGGGAGGAAGAAAGGAAGGAAGGGAGGGAAAGAAGGAGAGAAAGAGCAAACAAAGCAAGGCATCTGATGACTTCTCTGTGAGTTCTCTCCCTCACTAAGTGTTAGTAACAGTAACGGCTGTTGCTGATATACATCTAAGAATAGCACAGGAACTTAGTGGGAATTGTAAGATTGTACAAGCTCTTTCTATGTTTGATAAAGGTCAAATTTGCAACTTATTTAAAAAATCAGGTAAAGCCATGATGTATCAAGGCATATTTCCTAGATGGCCCACATTGGGAAGGCCTGCTTGCTGTGAATGTAGACTCCCATGTTCCCCCCACCCTCTGTGATCTAATGACACACAGGGATTATGTATTTATACATGCCAGGTAATTCCTTTGCACATTCAATTTTGCACACCAAATTTTGGTGGAAATAGCCTTAGGTGGAGAAGAGGTCTTAGCAACCTGTAATTTGAGCCTGAAATCACAAAGTTCACACAATCCAATTAAATTCAGTTGAGTTGAAAATTATACAGTTAGTTTTGAATAGATGCTAAATCAATCTGACACTTCTTGATTAAGCTGAATTTTTACCTGACTGGTGGGTGCTTCGTTAATGTAAGTTTATGTGCTGCCATGTATCTGCCAAAGTGTCATTAAAATTCTCTAGACACAGAATTTGGGAATTGGTTGTTTTATTTATTCATTTGTTATTTTAACTAGGTTGATTTAATTACGAAATATGCAAACTACAAAAGTAACAAAATTTTATTTTGTTTGGTTGATACTGTGGTTTAAACAAGTGAACGTGGCCTGGGCGCTATGACTCACGCCTGTAATCTCAGCACTTTGAGAGGCCTAGGGGAGGATGGATCACTTGAG
Organism: Macaca thibetana thibetana; assembly: GCF_024542745.1. Lineage (NCBI taxonomy): Eukaryota > Metazoa > Chordata > Mammalia > Primates > Cercopithecidae > Macaca > Macaca thibetana. The sequence continues at coordinate 47,797,268 of NC_065590.1, read as the reverse complement.
CTCAGGAATTTGAGACCAGCCTGGCCAACATAGTGAAGCTCCATCTCTACTAAAAACATAAAAATTGGCTGGACGTAGTGGTGTGTGCCTGTAATCCCATCTACTTGGGAGGCTGAGGAATGAGAATCACTTGAACCGGGGAGGCAGAGGTTGCAGTGAGCCGAGATTGTGCCGCTGCACTGCAGCCTGGGTGACAGAGTGAGACTCTGTCTCAAAACTAAATAAATATGAGATGAAAAGAAAAGAGTGAATTTAGATGTCCTTATGAACATGCTTTGCCCAATTTGGCCACAGGCTCCATCACTTCCCATTATATTTCACCAGGTTGTATTACACATTGATGGTACTAGCTCAAGTATTTGGGCTTGCAACCTTAAAAACCAAAATAAAACAAAACAAAATTATGAGCTGACAGTCTAGGACATAACTCTACTCTATATGGGATCCCAAATCCAACCATCCCTCACCACCTCCACTACCACCACCCCAGTCCAAGCTATTATTATCTCTCATCTAAAGTAATGTTATAATCTAATTATGGGTCTTTCTGTTTCTCTTACTGTCATAGCTCTATGTTCTCTACACAAAAGCCAGCTCAAACAGCTCGTAACCCTCTCATAGCTTCCCATCTCATTGGAATAAAATCCAACAATTTTACCATAGGATTCATGAATGCTGTTTACAAAATATTTATAGGTCTCTGCATAGTGGACACATGGTAGAATTGTGCTCCCTGCCCACACACACCTGTCCCTTCTCTCCTCCTCCGCCATCATTGCATGTGGTTATATGACTAGAGCTGGCCAGTGAGTTGTTTGTGGAAGTGCTATGTGTCCCTTCCATGCTGGAACATTAATTGCTGATATGAGATCTTTCAGAGATGTCTTTCCTCTGATAATATGTTTGGCAATGATTTTGACAGTGGTTTCTCTGTCCATCTGTTTCCCGGGATGAGGCTGACACAGTACAGAGCCCCCAACCTAACTGTGGTAGACATGATGTGAGCAAAAAATAAACCTTTCGTGTTTTCAGCCATCAAGATTCAGGGTTGTTTGTTACCATAGCATAATCGGGCATATGCTGACTGCTACTCTGACATTTGTCTACAAGGCCTATGTGAGCTAACCTCCACCTATATCTCTCTGACCTCATCCCCAACCTCTTTTATCCTCTCCCTTTCTGTTTGGCTCTATTTGCTTTCCTAGTGAATTCCAGCTTTCTGCCCAATACTGGGCCTTTGCACTGTTTAAGCTACTTTATGGATGCATCTTTCCACGTTCCCTTACTTCATCAAGATCTTTGCTCAAAAGCCTCCTTCTTAGGGGGAGAATCCCTGACTACAGATACAAAACAGCACCCTTTATTATTCTATTTCTATCCTGTTTATTTTTCTCTATACCTGGGATAGTTTTCCTTTATTATTTTACTTTTCTGCTTCTAAAACTGAAATATGAACTCCTTGAGGGTAGGGACATTTTGTTCACAGGTGTTTTCCCAGCAGCATGAGCAATGCCTGGGGTAGAGTAGATAATTAATAAATATTAATATTTGATGAATTAATGAATTACTCATTCATTCTTATCACACAACTATCAGTTTTCTCATCTGAAAGTATGGCTTAACATGACCCTCAACCTACTCTACAATGTTATGTTATACTTTTAGAAGTAGACAGTACAATATATTTTATTTTCTCACCACAATGGTAGGTTAATTCACTTAAGTGTTCCCGTCTAAGGTGTCAAGAGGAAGCATCCAATAAATAATGCATTTGAGGCCAATGGGTTTGACCTTTGGGTTCCTCAAGTAGTTTACAGTCTTACACTTTTTTCTTATGTTAAAATAATTTCAGAAGGAACTATGAGAACTGGCATGCAATGAAAGGCTGCACATACAGTTGAAATCCTTCACTCTTCTCAAAAGTGAATCTGGGTATCATTTATCTTGGAGGCATTGGCAGAGTTTTGCTTTGTCATACAACGTCTATTGATTCTTTTCTAGCAGCCTTGCATGAAAATTAATATGGAATTTAAGCAATGACCTCTTCTAGAAATAGTGAACATGTAATTTTTTATGCTGAGCCTTCTAAATGTCTAGTAATGGAGTATGGGTCACACTGAAATAGAAGCTTCACTTTCTAACCTGAATTTTACACAATACAATTTTACCTATAAAAGCATATCTCAGTAAACTCTAGAAATATAAATTTGTAATTTCTTCCTAGAGTCAGCCATACAATACAATTACCATGAGAAGATTGATTTAAACATGCAATTATAAACTTGGTATGATTCTATAAATTACCTGTAATTTATTTATAAATCTGCTGCAAGGGCTAATGTTTAACACACGCAGATATTTTTTTATGCTCCCTTTCCCTTCAGTTCTGTCATATCATTAGATAAATATACTTAATGAGGGTTTATTATGGAAGTAAAATAATCTAAACAGTATTGTATGGTCTACTGTATTATGAAAGAGTGATTTTAAAAGCCTATTAAAGTCCCTGCTTAGTCTTGTCCAAGTTAGCATAAGTGAGGAATGATAACCTAGAAGAAAATTCCTATTTTGATTATTCAATCAAGTATATTCTCTTGTATTATTCAATCAAATCAGCATTTTTCTCATTCTGCTACTCGATGTCTATAAGTCACAGTCAGATAAAACTATAAAAGTCAAGAGAGTAATTTCTTCTTCATGGTCTGTCTATGGTATTAAAAAGACCAGGTTTTGAGTCAACTTTTTCACCCACCAAAAACACGGGGGAGAAACACAAAACCCTTACAAAAGATTACTGTAAGTTCTAAGCATCAATTTGCTTTTTAAAAAGAAATATGTTAAGTATTAAATATTTGTAGCTAGATTTTGCAAGTTCTGTATATAACAGGCAAATTTGTTGTGATATTATAGTCAAAGAGATATACGTTAACCTTGCTGACAATGACATGCTTCCTTTTGATTGGTAAAATGGGATTCCCCTAGTAAGTGAGACACAGAGGGTAATTCATGACATTTTTGGATCACAGAAAGGTCTTACATATCTAATCCCAATCCAGGTGACGAAATTTACCCACTCTACTATGCTCTCCAAAGAAAATAAACATTAATCAAGCTCTCCCCAATAAATCTCCCCAGAACTTGAGTTTTGGGGTCCTACCCTAATCATCTTTAGATCCTTAGCACTCAGCTGCACCCTTCACCCACTAACTACTTGAGGTATGCTATATAAAATGATAACACAAGTAAGCCAGCACCAGAAAGGTGTTAAAACAAACATGGAGAACTGAAAACAATTCTACCAGGATCCCACACAATATGTATGTATTTACATGTACAAATACAAATGACCAGAGAAAAGTAAGGAAAAGGCAATGCTGGAAATGCTTTATCATTCTACATAAATAACACCGATATGTGTATCATCGAAAAGGTACTGGGCACCCCATAGTTATAGCATCTGGACAGGTGACTGTATTTTTCTGTTACTTTTCTCATAGTCTTTTGAGGGCAACCTAGCACAACAGTTTTCAAGAAAACTCCCCCTTCCTTTTTTATTTTTAATATTTTTTTAAGGAAAATGCTGCACTACCTCCCCCGAAATAAATTATACTAACAATTTCAACAACCTCAATATATGAAGAAGATAAAAGTAAAGGTAGAAGAGTCACTGTGCTGATTTCTTTTTACATACCACATATGGCAGCCATCATGGCAATGTTTAAGGCCATTACAGAGAACTCGAGGGCTCCTAGTTAGGAAAGCAGTGACCCAGATCCATGGGAAATAGATATTTTTCAATTGCACTAGACAGATGCATATGTATCGATGTTGCATGCACTAAATAAATATATAAAGATATAAATTGACTATATATGTATATATATACACACGTATACTCACACACACATATATATATCTCTATATGATAGAGACCATAATTTGGTTCCATATTGTGATTGTGGAAAACAAGTGGTGATATATTTTTCCTCTATTGGACATATTTTCAGAATCATGCCTGGGGATTTATATGCATACCCTGTGCCATTTATAACAGTGCTACAAATAACGAGGATTATGCTCATTAGCAAACATTGCCACTTTTTTGAAGGGGATGCTAGGCAGACATGGCTGAAATGAGAGTCTTTTTTAGACAGAAGCGACAAACCTGGAAATAGGAATCTATATCTTGGTCCTGTGACTGTTTAGTGCAGTGTTTCATGAGCTAAAAAAGAGAGAGAGAGAGCACAAGAGAGAAAAATGGTGCTTTGTATAATATCTTACAAGCACTGCAAGGAAATCTGATGTTCATCTTAAACAGGCACAGCTCTGATTTTGCCATCGAGTTTCTCAGAAATATTCACCGTATCTAAAGAACTTCTGCCTTGAAAGAGGGGAAAGGGGAACTTAACCAAACAGTTCTTTTGAAAAATCTTTTCTCTCTACTGGCAAGTTTGGACAAATAATGGACATGAAGGAAAGACAGCTTTTTGTAAGAAATTAAAACTTCGTTATCAAGTTGCCCTTTGATATTCTCAATCCCCGTCTTACCCCATTTTCTCATCTGTGTAGCCTGTGTTGCGTTTGCAGTTGTTTTTCTTAAGGATAATTTTTGCTTCTAAATACTGAGAAAGAATAATCAGGTGCTTGAGAAGTGGTGTCTCTGCTCATCTCCCCACACGTGACTGCTTTCTCTCTGGTGCTTTGTCATGGTGCCTCCAGAACAGACTTCCTCAGCTTCCTTTGTTATCCTCGCCTGATAAATAAACAGCACAAAATTACCGAACTTATTATGGTAATTGAGAGAAGGGAACGGAATGCTGAGCCTGCCCCCCTATCTGTTACGCTGCCATTGCAAAAGTTGGGCAAACCTGTGCCAAACCTCAGCTGATAGTGTAACATCAGCCCCTCTCCTGTGTGCCCCCCTTTATTGCCGTAGCCCCCCACCTTCCACGATGATTGCTTTCTGTCCATCTTGAGCTGGGTGTCAGTTCATTTAGATTTACATCAAGTAGTAAATTAAAATAATCACTCAGCAAACACTCCGAGCTCAGTTTTCCCTTTCAGTCAGGAGTTGCGCGAGCTGCTCGAAGCATTCAAGCAGAAAATATTGCTGTCTAGATATTTGTCCTCTGGGTGATAAAGGAGGCATTGTCTTGGGACCCACTCAGGCCTCGGAGCCGATCGTGGCTGTGCATCACAGCTGTGAAGTGCGCTTTGTTATGTGTCTGAGGATTCGGGTTCAGGACCTTGTTTTTCTTGAAATACCAGACTGATCAGAGCTGCATATGTTCGGGGGAAATCAGGGGTCGGTGGTTCTCTGTCCACATTTTTACTAGATTATTCTTGGACAGAACTCTGGGAAAATACCCTGCAGCATAAACCATCCCAAGAGTTTTGCTTTGTTTTAATTCATTTTCTTTCTTTCTCTTTCTTGCATCTTTATTTTTTTTTCCCCCTCCGTATTCTGCATTGTTACAGTCCTGGAAAATGCTGGAGTTTATCTGCATGAGTCAGAAACAAAGGCTTACGGCATTGCTGCTTCCTTTTGCGTGGAACCTGGTGCCATAATGTACCGAGTTATAAACCTGCTTCTTTGTGTTCTCATTGCAGTACATCTATCTGCCCATTTAGAAATCAAAATGCAGAGTTCGGTCACCTGGGATGAAATATAGAGTGGGCTAAAGAGGCTTTTCACCATTTGCAAATGATCAGTGGGATCTTGAAACAAAACAAGGAGTCGATAGGAGAAAACAAATTGGAAATTTAGCTCCCAATGAGAATGTTTTTAAAAAGATAATTATCACTTGTAAATCTTAAAGTCATCACATTTTTATTTCAGCTATTTTGTAGGTATGCTATTGCTAAGGGTGTGAAAGAGTGAAATATTTACTACTCTAAGTAGTGATAGAAAAACATTAAATGATAAGGAGCGTGGTTGCAGACATAGGAATAAAAATTGAAATTTTTAGTCAATTATCTAAATTTTTACAAATAGTTCTGCGTGCTTGGCTTATTGACTACCCTTATCAATTTTTGGCTAGAAATTTGGCATCTTTCTATATTTAAGCCAAGCTAGCTACAGTGAATGTGCTATTTGATATATTCCTTATGTCTGTGCTCTGGCTAAATATACATTTTTCAATTATAAAATTCTCCATTCCTACATAGAAAGAGCATTACTATTACAAGCCAAAAAGAAATAAAGGAATGAGATGGACATGTATGTATCACAGGCACATATATATGGTCATGTGCGTGATGTGCTCATGAATGAATGATTTCATGTTTTTGAATTAAGTGAGTTCCCCTTTGGAGTATTTTCATGGTGACCTCACTGTAACCAGCTGCAAAGCTTACCCTTTCGACCACTGTATCTATAGGAACCAGAGGTGCCATTAAAACCAGCAATGCTAAGTCCTTAGATTATGCCAATGAAAATAAATTGAATCGCCAGAGTAAAATCATAGATGGCTTCCAGTCATTTATTGTGGTTTGTGATGTTTTATGTCCAAGTCCCAATCTAGTTCATAAGTATAGGTAAAAGGAACCAAACTAGAAAATTTGGTTCTGATTGGCTTGGGCTCCAGAGCCAGAGTCTTATTTAATTCCCCTCTCTATCACTGGTAGCTGAGTAACCTTGAGTAAATTACCCAGTCACTCTGATACCTCAATTTTTCCATCTGTGCTTTGGAAATATTATTAATGTGTACCTTATAAGTTTGTTAAAATTGTTTAATGAATAATGCATATTAAATGCTTAGAATGATGTCTGGCACATAGCTAATATTCAGCAAATATTTTATTAGTGATAATGATGATAATAATGATAATAATTTCTACAACAAGAATAAAGGTAACACTTATCTAGGAAACACAACTAAGGTGGAATAGATTTGTCCTACTTTTCCAAGGTTGGTATACACATTAATATTAGGTTGTCCTGGGGCTGGGTGAAGTGGCTCACACCTGTAATCCTAGCACTTTGGGAGGTCAAGGCAGGTGGATCACCTGAGGTCAGGAGTTCGCGATCAACCTGTCCAACATGGTGAAAACCCATCTCTACTAAAAATTAAAAAAATTAGCCGGTGCAGTGGCACGTGCCTGTAGTCCCAGCTACTCGGGAGGCTGAGGCATGAGAATCACTTGAACCCAGGAGGCAGAGGTTGCAGTGAGCCAAAATCTCACGGCTGCACTCCAGCCTGGGTGACAGAGTGAGACTCCATCTCAGAAACAAAAACAAACAAACAAACAAACAAACAAAAATTAGGTTGTCCTGAATAACAGTCACAGTTTAACCATTTACTAATTGTGTGCATGGGCAAATTATTTTATTTTCTATGTAATAAGATAATAACTGGTTACTGTGGCTATTGTAAAGATGCAAATAGACTGTACACATCACTTGCTTAGTACCTGTGTGGCCTGAAGGGCTGCTCCTAAGTCGTATCATTCTCCAGGCCAAAAAATAAAAAAAGTATTTTTATATAACCAATTTGATATAAAATAATATTACAAACTTCAAGAGCTAGTTATTAAAAATTTAGAAAAAAGGGTAGAGAAGAAAATCTTACATATTTTTTTCTTGTGTAATTAATGTGTGTGAAAGCTTTTCAGTGTCCAGGCACCATCTGTTCAGGTGCAAGAAACTTCTCTTTATTTTTTTTCTTTTATTTTTTGATTTTCAGAATTACTGGGTCTGACTAAATCACAACTCCCACCATGAAAAAAGCTAGCAATGCTGATATTACTTACTCTGCCATGACTCTTTAGAACTTGTATATATTGATATAATATTGATCTTCTTACTTCTGAGCTTCCCTAGTACTATTTTGTAAAAGTCTAGTTATAATAGGGCTTGTATCACTTCATCATCCATTGTGCTATTCATAGATATTGGTTTCCAGTAATTCTCTCAAAAGTTGCTTTTGTGCTTCATCGATGATGACTACAATTGTAAGTCTTGCCCAGAGGATGCGGAAAATGTGAGGAATAACTTATTCCCTGATCTTGTTAAGTTTACCGTTCAGAATTCTATAGTATTCCAATAGAAACAATATATCTTCAGCCATGCTTTCTCATGAACTAATTGGGCTATAATCATTGCATTTCTAGAATGTGATCTCTTTCAATGTTGTCTGCATCCCTACCTTCCACTCACTTCCACTTTCTCTAGCTAGAAGGGTAGAAAAAGAGGAAGGCATTGAGTGAGAAAAATGGTCCCATTTATACAATAAAGTCTGTCCTTTCTCCAGCATGGCCTAAATCTATCCAGAATTTCATGATGTGGCCACATCAGTTGGAGGCAATGAAGAACATTAATGGGAAGGACCCCTTGTTGTGTGGAGCAGTGGTCCGGGAAGCCTCAGGGGTGATAGTTGCAGCCACCTGGTAGATTGTCTAAATATGGTACAGAGCCTGCAGAAGGAATAGGGTGACTGTTTTGAATGCCAACAGTAATGGTCCCATGAGTAAGTGATGTCCGGGGTTACCCCCACCACCCTCAGGTGCTGTAGCCTAAAGCCAGCACTGTGATTGGTCAGAACATGGGTGTATAAGCATGGATCACACATAGTTCAAGCTCAAGGCTGGCAGAGGACTACAGGTAGTCCAGAGTCCTAAACTCTTCCTGTGTCTGATTTGAAAGTCATACAAAATCAGCATGTCAGCACCATTATGACATGATATTCCTAAAGAAATACTGCACCAACTAGCAGGAAAAATGCATTCACCAGGTCACTTTCCTGGAACCAGATGGCCATGTGGCTCCAGGACAACCCCACAATGATCCCACAGGCTCAATCTCCAGAACTCTTGGGGCATCTGGTTGGCCCTATAAGTGCTGAAATGAAATGGGGTGTCAGAGCACCCCAAAGGAAAAGGATGAGTCAGGACTCACAAGAATCTGTATCTGAGTTCTGTTAGACCTGCTCACACGCTACCTGTGCCCAAAGAGAGACTTAAACAAATTTAAGAAAAATTTGATTAAGAAAAATTTGAGACTTAAAATTTTTGTGACGAATTGGAGTTTCTTTTGGCACAGGGAAGGAGAAGGAAGGAAAGAATAGGTATACAAAGCAGAGGCAATAGCCTGAGCACAACAGAGTGGAATGCAAATGGTCTAGTTTTTGAGGGAAATGCAGGGGCTAGTAGGGGCACTGAAGTAGGTGCAGATAGAGATTAGAAGTGAAATAGAAAAGTTAGGTGGAGATCAGGTTTTGAGGAGCTTTGAGTACAAACTATACCCTTATATATTTAAGGGGCTTACTTTGTGTCAGGCTCTGAGCCTTAGAGACATTATTCCAGGTTTTCGGGGGAGACGAGTAAATTGTTGAAAGGTTTTCAAGCAACACGGTGATCTGTGTTTTTGAAAGATTCCACTGGTAGAACTTTAAGGGTTGGATAACAGTGGATGAGACCATGAAAAAGGAGATTAAAGGGCTATAAAGTTTCTTCTGGAGAGTGATGAAGAGAACCTCAACTAGGATCACAGAATGAGAATGGAGAAGAGGGAAGAATTCAATATTCTTGTAAAGGTAAAGTCAGCAGAATTTGGAGACTAATTGAATGGGTGCTGGAGGAATAGACTGGTCACTTGATATCTCTATAACTATGGTATCTGTTCATTAATTTAGTTCATGACATCTTGTGAAGCAATGTCTCTCCAAGTGCCAGACCCTGTGCAGGAAATACAGAAGATGGAGCAGGCCTGGTCGTGATGGACTTTCAGAGGTGGGATCACTTCCATGTTAAATATGCAGAGAGCTGGCCCTCTCCCTGAGCAGGCATAGGTTCCAGACTCCAAGAATTTGTGTTTTTAACAATCACCCCGAGTAACATGTTTCATCATGAGAGTTTGGGAAATTCTTCACAAAATAATGCATTTGGTTTTGGATGTGTTAAGATAATCTATATAGAGAGAAATTATACATGAATGCAGATACAGGAGATTCTACTACACTCACATAAGCATCAGAGGCAGAAGATGTTAAAAGGAGGTTTGCTAAGCTAATCTATGAGGTAAAACAAATGGAAGAAGCTAAAACCATAAGGAATAAGCTCTCTGGACAGTGTCCCTCTCTGGAACTGAGAAATGGAGCTGGAAACCTCTGCCAATAGAAATGTCCCATTCGTTGACTGAAAGATTGACTCAGCCTCCCATCCAAATCCAGCTTCAGGCTTTAGTATCAATTATGGTGACTGATATTGTGATTTTTTTGTTTTACAGTGGAGTGCCTGCTATGAAGCACACACAATGCTTATCTGCTGCTCCTTTGGAAAGTCAATAGCAAAGAAGGGAAAGGATCTTCTGATTGGAGAGTGGAGGAGTTAGAAGACGGTTTTATGTTTACCGCAATGCCCTTTGTCCTCATCAGAACTGTGAAGTGGAATTTGATTTTGATGCACTCTTTAACAAGGATGCTGTGTGTTATCCATGTGATCCCCTACTACTCTGAACCACAACATACACACGCTGCATCTCGCAAGCCAGAATCCCCCAAAACTGGGTTGTTCCAGGTTTCAGCTTCTAATATCTAGCTTTCTTTCTCTCAGAGTCTCATTTATCCTTTTCTCCCAAAGGCAAAGCTGTTTTTATCTGATTACTTGCTTTCTATGAAAATTTTAGTGCATTCTATTGACTTAGTAGTTTATCTGACCCAGGTAGCATGCACTTTGATACAAAACTTTTAAAGAGAGTGTCTTAACCAAAAGAATGACTTAATGATGAAATTTCAGACAGAAAGAGATGTTTGTTCCGATTGAGAGAGGCTAACTAACCAAGTCAAGAAGAGGATGAACAAGGTTTAGGGAACAGTTCTTTTTACAATTTAAATTTTTAGATTTTAAATATAAGCTCTAAATATCAATGCAGGCCATATCAACTTCTTCATTGGACTACTTAGGACATTTAAATGAGATAACATATATAAAGCCCCAGCTCTAAGACTTGGGATTCAATAAATATCAGTTTTTCCCTTACACCCTCATCCCCATATGGGTGAGTGTGGGTTGCCCTGTAATCTTTTGCTGCAAGTTTCTTTTTTTTAGATTATTCAGTTAAAAATTCTATTTTATCCGGAAGAGATAAGGTTGAAAGAACGAACTAGTATTTATTGAGTGCCAAGTTTTAGGACTGGGGGTTATATGTGTATTACTTCATTTAAATGCTGGCAAATAGTCTTGTAAATAACTTATAAAAATACAGTAGAAACAATTGCTACATGGCACGATTAAGTTGGGGATTCTGGAACAATAATCTTAGGGGAGTGCCATGCTGTTCCTGTGCAAAATAAGTAACTTGATGATTATTAGAAACAATATGACTAGTTTGCCTTAATTTTTTTATATGTACAGAATATTTAAAAATGGATACTTTCTGCTTAGGTACTCTACAAATTGGCACTCCAATTTTGCCAGATGCTCCTAATATCTGTTACTCTGACTGAAATAAATACACCATGAATAAAATGCTCACGTTTTAGAGTATGGATATTATGATATCGTTGTGGTGTCTCAGATGCCTTTCCCTTCTTTCACTTTCCCTTGCTCATGGGTATTCTGAATAGTAGAGGGTTGTCAAAGAACTGTGTGCTGGTGGAATGAAGTTGAGTTGCCATGCTTTCCTATTCAACCCCGACTCAAAGTGAGTGCATATGCTGTGCATTGGAAATGCTGTCACCAGTGTTCTGGCCGTTTGTAGGTATCAAATCACTAACCTTGCCAAAGAATAAGTTTGTGAACCTTCTTTTCAGAGGTTCTGTCTCTGATATTTCAGAACCATTCAATTATAATTCTGATGCTTTCTTTTATGTGGCAGTCAAGGGTTGTCAGCAAGGATAGAATTAAGAGAGGCACGTGAAGTGTGTTACGGCGGCTCATGCCTAAGGATCTCTATTTCTTTTGTTCATGGTGACAAATGACAGCCTTAAAGATATTTGTCCCGATTCCTGACTGTCCCTATGCAGGTAAAAAACTTTCATTGAAGTCAAACAAGCTTCACTGAAGTTAATGGGAAGTAATGCCCTTGTAGGGAAGGGAGAACTAGGGTGATTAATTTTAATTAGCCAAATATAAACAAGCATGTGTCTACAAGTAGAGACAGGAAAGTGATCTGTGACTTTTAACTTAGCTTTGGGGAGCTAGGTATGGCCATTTTGTACAGAATCAGATGAAACTATTTCAACTCAGAAACATAAGAATGCCCATAAAAAATAAAATCAATTTTCCCCAGCTGTATCTCTGAGATTCACCTTCAATACATAATTCAACAAAACTCCTAAAATATTACCACACATCGAACATGTTCCAGGCCTTTGGGAGAGAAAGACGACTACAACTGGCACCCCATATGGGGCTCACTTTTAGGTCATGGAAATACCTCAGTAAACAGTTGTGGTACAAGTCAATCATTAGTGTCTCCATCATTCATTTATTCATTGATTGATTCATTCAAGAAATATTCGGCACAGACTTCCTAAGTATTTTGCCTCTGTTCCTATAACAGAGCATGTGCAAAGTACTATTAGAACCAAATGGGATAAAATTCTTGTTTTGCATGAAATGGTGAGTTATAATCATGGAAAGATTCTTAGAGAGAGTGTCACTTGAGCTTAATTTTGTTAGCATTTAGTTAGGCAAAGTAAAAAGGGAAAGATATAAGAATAGGGGAACTATATAAGGAAAGGTGTTTATTAGGGAAATGCAAATCAAAACCAAATGCAATACCACCTTTCTCCTTCAAGAATAGTCATAGTGAAAAAATAAAAAAAATAGATGTTGGCATGGATGTGGTGAAAATGGAACACTTTTATACCATTGGTGGGAATGTAAACTAGTATAACCACTATGGAAAACAGTATGGAGATTCCTTAAATAACTAAAAGTAGATCTACCATTTGATCCAGCAGTCCCACTACTAGGTATTTACCCAGAGGAAAAGAAGTCATCATACGAAAAAGATATTTGCACAGGCATGTTTATAGTAGCACAATTTGCAATTCCGAAAATATAGAACAAGCCCAAATTCCCATTAATCAATGAGCGGATAAAGAAAACATGGTATATGCATACCATGGAATACTATTCAGCATAAAACGGAATGAAATAGTGGCATTCGCAGCAACTTGGATAGAATTGGAGATCATTATTCTAAGTGAAGTAATTCAGCAATGGAAAATCAAACATTGTATGTTCTTTCTCATAAGTGGGACCTAAGCTATGAGGACACAAAGGCATAAGAATGATACAATGGACTTTGGGGACTTGGGGGAAAGGGTGTGAGGCGGGTGCAGGATAAAAGACTGCACATTGGTTACAGTGTACACTGCTCAGGTGATGGGTGTACTAAAATCTCAGAAATCATCACCAAAAAACTTATCCACATAGCCAAACAACACCCACTCCCTAAAAACTTATTGAAATAAAAAACAAATTATAAAAAGGAAAGGTGTGGAAGCACAGAAACTCATAGCATGTTCAGAAAATATTTGAAAATGTTCTAGTATAAGGGTCAGCAAACTACAGCCCACAAGCCATACCCAGCCCACCATTTGTTTTTGCACAGCCCATGAACTAAGAATGTTTTAAAATGTTAAATGGCTAGGGGAAAAAATGCAAAATAAAAAGACTATTTCATGGCATGTGAAAATTAGATGAAATTTGTATTTCAGTTTCCATGAATAAAGTATTATTGGAACACATCAACAACCATTCATATGCATGTTGTCTATGGCTGCCTTTGTGCTACAAAGGCAGAGTTGGGTGGTAGTAACAGAGAATGTATGGCCCACATAGCCTAAAGTATTTACTATTTCCCGATTAATTGGAAAATTTACCAAACCTTACTCTAGTGTATGAGGTGCTGGTATATTGAGAAAAAAATTATGAAGGTTCTTAAATATTATTTGAGTGAATATAAACTTTATCTTGTGTGAACTGGTGAATACAATAGTTGAAGGATTTATCATTATGTTAAAAAATAACATTTTGGTGAACTTATCATTCATTTGATAAAATCCTCCATTCAAATGTAAGTGCCACATGACCACTGAGCCATACTCAGGTTACTTAACAAATATTTACAATTCCTAAAGAGAATTAAAAGGTAGTTCAAGTATGTCTCAAGGCTTATAGGTCAAAGAGAAAAAATGAGTTTTAGGTTTAGAAAATCCCAAAGTGGTCATTTGGCACAGACAGTTTCCTGAGGAAAAAAGTCTGACTTTAGAGCCCAGTAGCTAAAGACTAAAAAAAAAATTGTCATTTTATTTAAGCCATTGTTTCCAATATTTTTGAACAAGAATGCTCCCTTTAAGGCCAAAAAAAAATTTATAGGCTATTTTGCAACAGTAACAGTTGTACACATGTTGTAAGAAAATGTATAATGAAATCATGCATTTTAAATTAATTTTAATTTAAGACGCTTTTGTATACACAAAAATAGTAGTACAAATGTATGTAAACCTTATTCAATCTTTTGAATAATATTTGGAGCATGTGGTTTCAGAAACTCCTTAAAAAACTAGGGGGAACCAAATGTCCATGTTAAAAAGGCTAGGAGTCAATTGATGTACAATGCCATAGAACTATTTTGACTGAACTTCTTAATTAATTAACTGATTTGCATTTGTTTGTGTGATTCCTTATAGCCTGCTCACGTTTGTTTTAAGCCAAAGGAAAAGAAGTTTATTATTAAAAATATCAAAATCAAACAATTTGGTTAATCATGTGCTAGATAATTTCTGAACCTGATTGGATGATTTCTTCTACAATTATTTCCTCGAACAGCTAATTGGTTTGTTACCACATAAACAGAAAAAGGTCATGCTAAAATCCAGTCATACCACATGCTCCATTTTGGGTTCTGGTACTAACCTATTCACTTACCTTTTATCCAGATAAATTCTAAATTTGACTCAGAGGTAACTTATAGAACAGGTCAGAAAATACTAATCTTTTGCATCGTAAACAACAAAAAGAATGTAGGTATCTCTTCCCTTTTTCAAAGTTTTGTTTTTGTTATTTTTTTTTAATATTTAATGGCTTAGGAGATACATGAAAAATAAAAGAAGAAACACTCCTTGGCAGTAAACTGATAAATTGATGATATCATCAATGCTAATCATGCCACAGAAGCCTTCAACTACAAGATTTAAAAGGCACCACTGAAAATACATTACTCTCTGACTTTCTCTTCAGAAAATTAGGCTGAATTCAGCTTAAAACTGCATTTGGTGACTCCTTTAACATTTTGACTGAGGGGTGATCTGGAGGTCAGTGTGGAGGTCAGGAGTAGGGCAATGTGATGAAACGTCCATTTCATTGTCAACCATGCATTTGAATGAAGTTCTTTTTTATAGGCGGAGTAAGAACTAAAGGCCAGTAGGGATAGCCTGGGTTGTCAATTACTGTGTGTTTTATGTCTTGAATCATTGGCCCTAGAACCTGAAGAACTCTTTCTGTTTGTTTGCTAAGAATTGACCCAAGATCCTTTCTCTAACCCCTGAATATGCAGTAAACTTCAGAGTTACTATGTTTTTTATAATTATGATTACTACTCCCAATGTCATTCAGTTTACATATTGCTTTTAACATTTTTATTACCATCACCTCTAATCCACTTGACTTTTCACAATAGTCCTGTATTGGTATTTCCAGTTGACAGATGTAAAACGTACTTGGTTGTTTATTTTAAAAGACTAAGGCAGACATTTTCTCTATTTCAGCGTAGGACATTTTTATGAGTTCATAAAAATCCAACTGTTCTTAGTTATATCTCCTCCTATGACACATCTTGTAGCCAAATAAAAGGACTATATTTGGTCACATCATACCCCTACCTGATCACCATACTCCTAACTGAAAATTAGGTCAAAGACGGACTAATAATAGTTTGCTTGGTTAATAGGCAGTTTTGTCCAAAGAAATTAATATTGTTTATTAATGAATGATGAATCCTAGATGATAAAGGATAAGGAAACTGAATCAAACACACAAAATTAGAAATTCAACAAATATCCATTAGGAGCCTAAGGCATTTATGCTAGACACTGAAAGATATATATTAAATAATATACTTCATTCATCTTCAAGATGTTTTACAAATCCATTGAAAGAAATGTATTAATTTATTGAAGCTCGTAGAGAACCTTGTCACTGAATCTTCATTCTAATCCAAGCATTTTCAGGGGAAAAAAGTCAAAACAATTGCTACATTGAAAGATAAACAGAGACTATATAATAACTATGATAAATATGTAATTATAATCTTCTCTAAATTAAGCTTACCTGAAAAGTTATGTACTTTCAAAGGCCCCAAGTCTTGATCATAAAATACTCATGGAACCCCATAAAAGGGGCTAAAGATCTTTTGGGTAAAACATTTTATTCAAGGCTATATAGTGGAATAAGAACTAGTTTATCAATCAGAATACCTGGGTCTAGTCCTGGCTTTGTATGAACTACTTGGATCTTTGAACTTAATCAAGTTACTTAATATCTTCTTTAAAACAGTGGTGGAGTTTGAGTAGAAGAACTAGGTTTCTTTTACTTTAAAACCTCCATTACGTTAAAGTTTTGAATTATGAACTGGTAAATAGTATAAGATCTATGTATATGCCAGTTTTATCCATGATAAATAAGGTCCCCACTACTTATTTTCCACTACAGGAGGCCAAAAATGTAATACAGAACCATGGCTTGATTTTCCCAGACTTGCTGAGAGTTCTTCTCTACCGTGGTAATGAGTAGAAGTGACCGGCTTTCATTATTGCGTAGATTAGAATAGATGATGCTAGAAATAGTGGAAACTATAGCAAAGTAGAAGAGGAGGGTAGAGAAGTGAAGAAGCTTGCATAAAAGTTTTGTTTTTCAGCCTATAAAAAGACAATTTTAGCCACTCAGCTGGGCCTTTTACATCAAACGTCTGAATCAGAGTAACAAATGCATATGTACTAATAAAAAACTTCCTGAATAGAGGACCCACTACATTATTTCATTAAATTAGAAATACAAAAATAGCTATTTAATAAATTAAATCACAGTTTTAACAAATATCTACTAAAGAATCATAAAGTATTGCCTTGGCTTCTAAGACGACTAATAGGGATTTTCAACTTCGCTAAGCTTAGTTCTTTGTTAGAGGCAAAATCTTAGTGAAATATCAGCAAGAACGCTAACCCTTGGAGTTCGAAGGGGTCTTTATCTCAATTGCTTTTAAACAGTGTTAGGCATGCCCAACTGGAGGAACCAAGGTGAAGAAGGAGCTTGTGTGGATTGACTGTCGGGCTGACTGATAATTCCTACAGAGATACACTTCAATGCCATCCCACAACAAGATGCTGGGATTGGATTTAGAGCCAATGTAAGCTCTAAATGGAGTTTTACTGTGAAACAAAACACCTGTCTTTCATCCCAAGCTAAATTGACAAGCAATAATTTAGTTGTCTAAGCTGAGAGCTTTCAGTATTCCAAACTGTGTAATGTCAAAAGACAATGTATAAAGTTGCACTTGGAAGTTCAAAGGTAGAATTCCATGTAGGCAAACATATTAAATGACTGGTCTTTTCCTCTCTCTTTAGTCCTTTCTTCTGTCCTCTCTCCCAGTTTCCTTTGCTACTATTTTTGGGGTGGTGGGGGGCTGGTGAGGAATGTGGGGGAGAGAGACTGTAACTAACTATACAAATTTGTGAGAAGGTGACAACAAAAGCATTTTCTCTCTTTTACTTTCCACAAGGTGAGCACTTCCTGTGTTCAATTGAATTAATCAGAGATTGCATCTGCCAAAATAGAAATACAAGAAAAGAAATAATACTTCAGCAAGATTACTAAATTCTTCCCTACATAAATGTAAAATAATATAGCCTGGATTTTGTAGCAACTTTTTCCATACAAATTATTCTGTTTCTTCTATCTTCCACTTCAGTTGCATTTGTTAAAACCGCAGTAACCTGACATCAGAAAGGCTAACTTTAGTCCCCTACACGTGACAACATTTGACACTTGTCCCTCAATAATTTCTTTTTAGGATAAATAGTAAAAGTAACCATGGCCTTTGTTTCTCCAAACTAAAATCAATCTCTTTCTCTCTCATCCACACACACACACATACAGGTATTTCTTTTACTTTTTTTTCTTCTTTAGAGGTTCACAAGCTATCTTTTCTTTCGTCGTCTTTCCCAAAAGAAAAAATGAGGGAAGCAGGGCTGATTAGCAAAGTGAAACAGATGCTGATTCAAAAGTAGTCAGTTAGTTCTGATTGGACTTTGCCAGCTGTCAGTGAGCATTTCTGCATTTTGTTAATGAAGTGGTATTCACTTTTCTGGACTGGCATTGGCTGACATGTTTAGTGTAATGAATGCTAAACTGAGCCTAGATCATTTTTTAAATCATAGCTTAGGGCTTAACAGTCCTTTAAATGAATTCTATAAACAAGATAGTTGTTAATTCTCAATCAATGTATCACTAATCATCAAATAGTATTAAAACAAGAGACTGTCTTTTACAAACTCAATAAACCATATTAAAGTTACCAAATTATCCATTCAGGGGTTATTTTCTCATTCAGAGAATGTCAAGATTTGAACAGAAATATATTTGAAGATACGTATTTCTGTGAGTTAGTAAAGGAGATGTGTGTGTGTGTGCGTATAAATATGTGTGCTTTCATAAACTAATATGGCCTCAAGAAATGAGTAACTAATATAGCCTTAAATCTGAAGTCATTAATAAAAATGTAAACTATATATCACAGTGAGTTCCATGTGTCTTTAGTTTGCTAACACCCACTAGCAAGCATTTCATTAGAGGAACCTAAGTGTGGTGACAACTAGAAAAGTATATGTAAGCTATTCTTTACAACAACAACAACAACAAAATTCTCCCTTTTACTGTCACACTATAACAATATAGTCTATATTATTTTGCAGTTATGTGCAGTGTTTTAAAATTTATCTACAGTTCCATAGACTCAACACTTGGGGAGTAGTTTAGTGATTCTAGCTCACCCCATCTCTTCTACTGTACTACAACTCTGCTTTACTTTCTCATGGGATACTAAAATAGTGCCTGGCATATAGTACATGGTAAATATTTGTTTCATAAATGAACAAATGCAGGTAGAAGATGAAAAGACACGTCAAGGCAAATGACATTTATTAACTCTCTTTTATTCTCAATGTCAAGGTGTGTTTGGGACCTATTATTGAACTCTAATAGCAACCTCATTAGGTAGGTAGTATGATTCTCAGGTGTAATATTTAATTTTGAAATTTAATTATATATAAACTTATATGCAAACACACATGTAATATTATTCTAAAATGCAATTTCTTAATTGAATTAATTTAACATAGTTATATGATAATATTTAATATTTTATGTATATAGCTTTAAAAGTCAAATGATGCTCCAAAGCTTACAATGATAGTTTTCACTCATTTCCCCCTCTTCCTCTCCCTCTGAGGCCAGTTTCTCCAGAAAGGTATTCTTCAGTTTCTTGTCTAGGGATATTATGATGTTCGAAACGCCTTACAAAGGAGTGACAAATTTAGAATATGTCTCCAGAAGAAAGGTAATACTGGAAGTGTGTTGAAGGATAAATGAGATTTATCCCTAGTTAGATGAGGATAGGGAGGGACATTTGTAAGTCAAGGGAGAAGCAAGTACAGGGATTAAAAATTTAGAAGTTTCTGGTATGTTTGTGTAGCTGAGAGTGTAAGATGCCTGTATCTGTTGGCTAGATCAAGGAATACGGGCATCAGGAATGAAGCTGGAAGGATAATCCTTGACTGTTACGTAAAGAACTTAAAATGCTATGCTGATAAATTTGTATTTTGTAATGTATGTAGAAAGCCAAGCAAAAGCTCAACAAGGCACCACATCCATATTTTAGAAAGATTTGGTAACATTGTGGAGAAGGGATTGAGGAGTGCAGGAATTAGAGTTAATCCTGCTAGTCAGGAGGCTATTGCAGTCACCCATGCAAGATGTATCCAAGACCTGAATTGCAACTATGTACTGATTGTGGTCACTGTTGAGGCCCTGGCAGACAGCTCAACTCTCACCCCTTCATTAGTAACTGAATTCCAATTGTGTTTCTGCATCCATTTCTCGATGAGGCACTCATATCCTCAGTTCAGGGATAAATCCAGATTAGTCCAAGGAAATTTCAGAAAATCCACTGAATTTGTTAGTGATTGGCTGAGGGGCATGCATGTGATAGTCTGATCAATGGGATGTGAGGATAGTTTTGTTGAAAGTTTTTGAAAAATATTTCTTCATTTTTTAAAGACACACTGATCTAGATAGTTTTTTTTCTCCCAATGGATATATTCATGCTCAGATGCAATATTTTAAACTATGACAAAATATCTGACCATGTGGGACAGCAGAAAGAAAGAACCTGGACTTTTAATTACATTGTTGTATGGCTGACTGAATTCTTATTCTTTCCATAGCACAAAATTTTCCTTTATCCAAACTAGTACACCACTTCTCCTCCTCCTCTCCAAATAATACCTGGCATTTAGGGAATATTATTATGTGTCACGCATCACCTAAGATAGCCCTATAAAGGACATTCCGTGGTTATCAAGGGATACTAGTAGAGAAAGACAGGGTGCAAGTTTGAAAAACGTATAAGAAGTAACATCAATAAGTTTAGGGACTTCACATATTAGATAAAAGACAAGATATCAAAATAATTACACAAGCATTTGGTTTTTAATTGAGTGACATTGGTGAAAGGTGCTAAGATTAACTGAGCCTGCAAATAAGAGCAGAAGTTTTGGGTTACAAATTAGAAACACTATGTTGTTGAGTTTAGGACTCATTAAGAATGTCTGGAATAAGTTCAATTGTTGGAGATGTGGGATCAAGATTTTTAATTACTGTTTCATCGTCATGTCTGTAGTGGGTACTTAGCAAATGTTTCTGCAATAAACTTAATTAATAAATAAACTATTTCTGAATATATATAGAAAGAAGCATTCTCTTTCACCTACTACCAACTGCCACCACCTCACTCAGATGAATATATAATCAAACGTGAATGGAACAAAGAGTGAGAATATAAAACATCACTGAAGCAGGCTTAATCTGATGCACATGTACTTAATAAATAGCAATGATGAAATCTTTTATTTTTCCAGAGATCCATTGGGTGTATTTTTTACCCATACGAATTCATATGGGTAAATATTCATATTCAAATATGAATTCAAAGTCAAACAGAAATCATAAATATTTTTATATCTTTACTGGTATTTTCAGTTAGCCAACTAACAATTAAACCATCCCGCAAGGTAGTTTTTTCAAGTGCTTTGTGTATTTTCTTCCTGGAAGCATTAGCAGCGAGGGCCAACAGTCCTATGATACTTTGGGGATGACAACTAAGGAACAACATGGTGCACTGATTAATCTGTCACCATCCTTATGTTTTAGGTGCTTGTGGCAGAGATGTAGGTGAGACAACCAAGAAAGGTACTCTTGAAAGTAAAGTGTTTTCTTAAAGTGAGCTAACTTATTACAGTAAACGAGTCAAATTGCCAAGGGAAAATAACTTACTTTAGAAGTGAGACACTTACTCAAGCCTCAAGGGCAGATACAAAGTGAGAATCAACTACTGATAATCAATAATTCAGTTAGCCAACTACTTTGTCCATCTACTCATTTATTCAAATTATTTGTTTATTTGAGTATCTTTACTGATCATTTCTAATGTGCCAAGCACTCTGCCTATGCACAGGTTTGCTAAACTAAAAATGATTTGAAGATAGGAAATATCTCCCAAATTCCTAAAGTGTTATAGAGGGTAAACAACTTTTTAGGGTGAAGTGAACTGCCCTAGACCTAGGGAAGCGTGAAATAGCAAAAACATACATGGTCCATGGGATTCCTGTGTTGCAGTCCACACAAAGTACATGTAAATGGCCCCTCAGTTGAATGACCAGGTGACTCTAACAGAGTTGGTTCTCAAAAGTACTGACAGTTTATTCAGGTAATCAGTAAATAAATTATTATTATTACTGTTGTTGTTGACACAGAGCCTCGCTCTACAACTCAAGCTGGAGTGTAGTAGCACGATCTCAGCTCACTGCAGCCTCTGCCTCCCAGGTTCAAGCAATTCTCATGTCTCAACCCCCCCCCCCGAGTAGCTGGGAATACAGGTGTGTGCCACCAAATGAGGCTAATTTTTGTATTTTTGGTAGAGACAGGGTTTCACCATGTTGGCCAGTCTGGTCTTGAACTCCTGGCCTTGAGGGGTCCACCTGCTTTGGCCTCCCAGAGACCTGGGATTACAGGTGTGTGCCACTGTACCCGGCCTCAGGTTATCAGTAAATAAATACCCAACCACTGGTTTGACAGTTGTTTCATTCAATTAGTTGGTTTTAATGACACTGAATATCTTTGTGGTTAAAAAAAGATCCAGATTCACACCCTGGCGTGACACTTTCCATCTGCATGTCTGTGGTTAAGCTTGCTATTATATTTAGTTACTATACCTTCTCACCTTTAAAATGATGATGAATATGACAACCACCTAGAGTGATACACAAATTACATAGTGAATGTGAAAGGCTAAGCATAGCATGGAGTACAAGTAAGGGCTCAGCTAAAAGTAATCCATGTAATTAGTTCTGTTTTGTCATAAGGTTGGTGCAGTCTACCTTAAACATGTATATACATAGTATTTGACCAAGAATGTCTGGAAGCAGTCTACTTTTGTTTTTGTTTTACCTTAGAATTCACAGGCAGTTAGATATTACCAGTGGTGTGGATTTTCACTATGGCTTTTTCAGCTATTATTATTCTAAACAAGCAAGAACTCTGAAAAAAAAAAAGGCTAGAAATTATTGATTAGTAAAAGTAAATCCTAGGTGATCAGTTTCATTTGGTGGGTATTTCATTTGCTCTGTTTCACAGCCATAGGCAAGATTATGAGTACGGTGCCTTGATCAGAAATATTTCAAGTATGAAAAAAAAAATGAGTACAAAAAAATCTAATAGCAGATTTAGGTAGTCTAAAATTAGTGCTGGAGTTGAACTATATTATTATGGACAAAAGCATTTTGTTTCTTTGTGCTGTGTCATTTTCTTTCTCTTAGCTTTGGGACTTGAGTCTGACGGTTGTGCCTTATGATTATAAGGTGGCTGCTACAGCTCCAGGCTTTATTTCTGCTTTCCAGACAAAAGAATGACAATTCTTTTTAACATTGTAAAGTTTTATATTTTTGTTCCAGGAGTCTTATCCTCCTTGGCAGCCTTTCAATTAAATCTTGTAGGCCAAAAGTGGGTCAGTCAGTATGACCATCATTACATTATGAAATTTCAAAAATTAATTTAGACCAAGGGGATAGGTAATGGCCTATCCAGGGATTGTCACTTACTACCTGAACTGAAAGGGAAGAAAAGCAGCAAAGGGCTATTGGGAATTGGGATGAGAACAGTCTTCCATACTCCCAAGAGAAATTATGTTTGGTTTAAAATTAAGGACAATTAGATCACTTACATTACAAATGGGATGATCTTGGATAAGCTATTGAGCCACTTAGAGCATCAGTTTTCTTATATGTAAAACAGAAAAAATAAAAGGAATCTGAGAGGTTTGAAAGCTTCTGGGCCCATCCCGGCTGATAAATAGTTTCTCAATAAATGTTGGTTGTCCACTGTGAAATGTTGATCAAGTTTACTTTGAAACTCTAAAACTCGGTTTCTTCCTCAGTAACATGGGTTTGATAATAGTGAGGCAATCTTGGAAAGCATTCAACACAGCTTCAAATAGTACAGCTCAATGATTGTTAATCATGATAATGGAAGATGATCAAGATAATGATCCTGATCTTGGCTGGTTAGTCTATTTTTGTGCTCTTTGAAAATCCAAAGAAAAATACTTGGCTGAAAATAGTTCCACATCTTTGAAGCCCTACTCCAAGGAAGATTCCTTGGGGCTTTGAAGGATCCTTAGTCATTGAGAATTTTTTCGTTAAATTCAAAAGTAGCACTGAAGGTAGGTAGTACTTAATTTTGTTGGCTGCTATCAGTGAACACTTTAAAAGGGATGAGTAAGAAGTATTCGAGTCCTTTCTGGAACTATTTATTTACGAGTTTAGTAAAGAGACATGGAAAATATCTTTTTCTCCCTACTGTCTTTCCACCACTCACTCTGACTGTAGATCTAAGAAAATTCATTTACAGGAGCTCCAGTTCTCGTGAAACAAACTCCTTCAAACCCAATTTTTCTCTTATGATTTTAAGAATTTGTTTCAGTAGACCCAGAAGGACTGGCTTCTGCCTCAGGCTAGACAAGCCCACCCAGAATTGTCACAGGTTAAGCTCTGGACTGCCAACTTTGCTAACATGGAATCAAGGAACAATGTCCTCCTAAGGGATGCTAGGAGAGTTCCTCTTGTCTTACTTCTTGGGAAGGTCTGGAAAGTGTTTTGTTTCTTCTCCTTTTCCCCTGGTCTCCTTTTCCTCACATTCCAACAATTATGACACTTTTAAAATATTTCAAACAAAAAGACTCCTTTCATTCATCATGGTGCCTTCATGGTGGGGAGCTCTTGAAGCCTGAGAATTTGGTAGAGGATTTCTCTGAGTGAAATCTGAGAATATGAAAGGATCCCTTAAACTCCAAGCTCAGCTGCCCAGGACTTCTAAAATTGGAGGAAGAACCAGATGGAGTGAAAAAAGGAAAAATGTAGCAAAAAAAAAAAAAAAGACACTTGGGCTTTTTAATGTCCTCAATCTGCTTCTTGTCTTGTGTTTCCTATTTTGCTTTCTTTAGCTTCTACCTTTCACACCCCTCCGCAGGCCTGCAACCCAAATGGTTACTGTTTGTCAATTCTATCATAGTAGAACCACACTCAATCTCTATAGCATTGCTTTCTGGCTGCCTCTCCCTTAGTTCAACTGTGGAGAGAACCATTGCAGCCTTCCCTACTTCCCATCATTCTGCCAGCCCCAGGGCCCCCACCCTGATGGAAGGCATTTTCCTACAAGTACAAGGTTATCCCCAGTCCACAATCTAGATCCTCAGCACCTCCCTCTGCCTGCACGACTGAGGTTGCTGAGCACTACATGTAAGGTTTATTACGATATGTCTCTATCCTGCTTCTCTGTGTTTATATCCTGCTCTTTCTCCAACTTACTTCTACGTATAGCCACTCTCATCTTCTTGATACTATAAGACTTTCCCTGTCTGTTTGTTCTGTTGGAGTCCTGTGCTTTATTGCCTGCTTGGTTCCAGGGATCACCAATCCAATTTAATTTTGAAGTCAGTCTGAGCTCCTCTTTTTATCTAACAACCTACATCCAGTCCATCAGGAAATAACATGAGCTCTACCTTCATAATATGTTCAGAATATGAACTCTTCTCAGAGCCAGAGCAGTCGCCATAAGATGGGCTCCCCCGTCCCACTCTGTCCCCCATACAACCCACATCTGCTTGACCCTCTCCTGCATCTCTTCCCACTGTTCGTTCCAATGTCTTCTCAACGAGCCCAGCCTGACTGACTGACCATCTCATCCCCCATCCCCACATTCCTGATCCCCTTATCCTACTCTACATCTTTTTGTTTCCATAGCACTTGTCATCTTATAGCATCTTATATAGCATTCTATATATGCTGCTTTTTGCCTGTCTCCCCACCCCCTAACTTAGAAGATTATTGACTTTTTGAGGTTGGGAATCTCTGTATGGGTTGAATGAAGGATTGTGCAGGAAGTGATGATAGATTTTTTCTTTATTTAACACACATTTCTATGATGCTGATCATATGCCAGGCACTATTCTAAACACTTGCCAAACTTAACTTATTTAAACTTAATACCAAACCCATAAGAAAGGTTATGTTATGATCTCCGTTATACAGGTCAAGAAAACAAGGTATGGGGAGGTGATGTGGCCTGCCAGGACACATGTCTGGCCAGGACCACAGCCAGGATGTAAACACAGGCAGTCTGCATCCTGAATCCTTGCTCTTCACAATGTCGCCATTGGCCACACATGGTGCCATTCTGAGTAAATGAATGAATGGATGCTACTGTTCACTACTCTTTTCCTATTCAGGAAGAGTTAGCTTCTCCGCCTTAGCACTTACTATATTGTATTATAATTCCCCTCTACCTCTAGGCAGTGAGCCCCTTAAAAGTGAGGACTGAGTTCAGGAATTGGCCCAACAGAGGACACCCATGAACATTTGCTGTCCCAAGTGGAGCTGAAGAGTCATGAATTGTTTGCAGTGTGAACTTTAAAGAATATAAAATGCAAAATGCTCCAAAAATTGGGATCAGCTATTTGGAAAGGCAAAACAGAGTTTTGCTGTTACTGAAGGAGAGACATTTCCTTGCCTGTCTAACAAATTTTTAGACAGATTGTATTATCCTAAACACGAGTTGTTAAAACTTGAATATACTTGAATATACCTAAATAATGAGATTGTCAATGATTAAAAAGACAGGCTGAGTGCAGTGGCTCACGTCTGTAATCCCAGCATTTTGTGAGGCCAAGGTGGGTGGATCACTTTAGCTCAGGAATTCCAGACTACCCTGGCCAGCATGGTGAAACCCTGTCTCAACTAAAAATACAAAAATTTGCCGGGTGCAGTGACACGAGCTGTAATCCCAGCTACTCAGGAGGCAGAGGCAAGAGAATTTCTTGAACCTGGAAGGCGGAGGTTACAGTGAGCCAAGATTGCATCACTGCACTCCAGCCTGGGGTGATACTCTATCAAAAAAAAAAAAAAAAAAGGTTAAAAAGACAGAATGAAAAAAAAAAAAGAGTACATTTCTCCAATAGTACCTGTCTTATTTTTTTTTATTATTGTAAGTTACTGACTATACTAAGTGACTATTTGATATTATGAGGAAATATAATCATGAGATGGGCAATGTTCATTCACTTTTTCACGTTCTTAGCCACCCAATAGGCGGATGCAAAGGGTACAAAGAAGGCTGCTGCACACTCTATGAAAGTGGTAGCCTTCTACTTGGGAAGGTGGAAATAATAGGCATTAGAAGGGATTGAGGAACTCCAAGTAATTATATCAACAATAACAATAATATTTGCAGTCGCTCTACTAATAGCTAGCACTTTAAAACTCTTTTGACTTATCAGATATTGTGCTAAAATCTCTAGATTCACTTTTCCATTTAATTTTTATAGTAATCCAGTAAAAATCCTATTAATGTCCCCATTTTATAGATGAAAAGACTGAGATTCTAGAGAACTTAAGTAATATACTTAGTGACACAGTGTCTGAGCTGGGAAATGACCCAAGATCTAATGGACACAAGAGTTTATGCTTTAAGATTAAATGTATTAATGGAAAACCCAGGAGCAGGAAGAGGGAGGGTTGCTAGGTCATGCAATATATCTCAAACCTAAGCAAAAATAAATAGTTATTAAAGGAATTAATAGAAATAGTCTGAAACCATTATGATTAATTATTACTTTTTTCACAATGATGATAATGTTGAAATAGTGAACCAGAACTTTTTATATTCTTACCTATGTAAAGAAAAGGTATTTGGAGTCTTAGTTGGAGATTATTCTTTTGGATTCTTTTTTGTCCATTTTCCTCTAGCTTTCCTCTTTCTTTCCCTTTTGCTGTCTAATGTTGATGCATTGTACTTCCATATCAGATCAAAAGCATATGGGATTTTGAACTTATTGACACTGTTCTGTTAAAAATTACATTTAGAAGCGTGTTAAAAGGTCACCTCTCTGGTTACTTATTTCTTGACACTTTGCTAGCACGGACTGTAGCCTTGGTTCATTAGTCAAGGATATTAACAGCCAGGGTTCGGCTTTCTGAGGTCATGTGGTACAGTCTGGGCCCACACATATTTTTAAAGCTTGTTAGAGTCTTTATTCTTTAAGAATTTCCCATTAATCTCTGCCCAAGAAGTGCAATAATAGGTTAGTTAGTCATCAGATACAAATCAGAATCATTTCTACAAGTACCTTTAATAGCATTCATTAGTTCTGTGCTTATGTTTTAAGGGAAATGAAGGTAGAGAAGGAAAATACCCCTCTCCAATACAGAACCTTTTCCTTCTTTAAGAGCATCTCATTTTGGAATCATTGAAATTAAGACACAGAGAATGTGCCAAATCAAATGCAGAAAATGTGCTTTTCCTGTGGAAATGAGGGCTCCTACAATTCTGACTTTTTTTTTTTTTTTTCCCAGAGAGGCATCATCTTTGATCATTATCAGATTTTACAACTCATTGTTCCCTTCCGGTCCACAGGGTGAGAGAATCATGTAAATGGTCAAACAAACACTTGGATTATAGAAGGCACTTGATGTTAATAATGACAATAAAAAATGTTTACCTAACTTGGATAGCTTTTGTATATAGATTGGATGTGTGTGTGTGTGTGTGTGTGTGTGTGTGTGTGTACTCCCCCCTCACTGGGAAAGAACATATCAGAAGATCAGGAAATGCATTTTACAATTTTTGTATGCAATATTAGTCCATTTCTTGGCAGAGACCCAAATCTATTGTGGCGAGAAAGTAATAGATGAACTAACTAGGGACTCAGACTTACTGGCTAGTGTCCAAGAAACATTAAAAAATTGAGTACTGAACATAACAAGTAGGATGGTGCATGCAAATTTAGATGTCTTATTGAAAAGAGCACATTTATTAATATATTAGACTTGTAGACGTGAGGGTGTTTTAATACCTACTCAGAAATTACTCATGGGTCGGTTTCACAGAAATATCACTTGCATAAGTGTGAGCTTTACAGAAATGGTGCCAGGCATGAGTGATCATGGCTGGACTATTCTAAAGAAAACTGGAATGCCTGTAGTTAATGATATTATATTTTACAGGTAAAAATTTTTAAGAGGGTAGATATCATGTTAACTGTTCTTATCACAATGAAATAAAAATTTAAAAATAAAACTGAGTAATGGGCAAAATATGTTATTGTCACTGTCAAACTGTCATCTTTCTTCCTAATTCCTTAGAAACTACTTAACATAACTTTATTTGATGCCTACTATGTGTCAGGCTCTCTTCTAAGACACTAGGAATATCCAGATAAATTAAAAAGATTAAAAGCTTTATTATACAGGAACTACATTTTTTGTCAGATTTATTTAAGATAGAATTCACATACAGTAAACTGTACCTTTTAAAATGTACAGCTTGAGGAGTTTTGACAAATATATACAGGCATATGACCATCACTACAATCAATATACAAAACTTTTCCATCATCCCAGAAAGTTCCCTGCTAATCTCTGTAGTCAATGCCTTCCTCAGACCCCCAGCCTCTGGCAACCACTGATCTGATGTTTGTCCCTGCAGTTTTGCCTCTTCCAAAATGTCATATAAATTCATTCATATGAAATATAACCTTTTGTGTCTGTTTTCTTTCACTTAGCACAATGCTTTTGGATCCATCCTAGTTGTTTATATATATCAGTAATTCACACCTTTTTATCACTGAGTAGTATTTCATCTGTTTATACATTATTCAGTTGATAGACTTTTGAATTGTTTTCAGTTTTGGCAACTATGGATAAAGCTGCTGCAAGTATTTGTGTACAGGTCTTGTCCTTTGTGTGGGCTTATATTTTCAGTAGGCAAATACCTGGAGTGACATTGCCAGGTAATATGATATGTTGAACATTGTAAGAAACTGTCAAAGAGTTTTTAAAATGATTCTACCATTTTGCTTTCTCACCACAATGAATGAGATTTTTAGTAGATCCGCATCTTGTTGACATCACCAGTCATTTTAATTTAAGCAATTCTAATCAACATGTAATGGTATCTCATCACAGTTTTCACCTGCATGTTGCTAATGACCAATAATGTTGAATACCTATGCATGTGCTTATTTGTCAACCAGGTCTCTTCCTTGGTAAAGTGTGTGTTCTAATCTTTTGTCCATTTTTAAAAATTGGGGTTTTTGTCTATCTTACTGAACTCTTCTGTGAATTTAAATATTGTTTCCTAATGTGTTAAATGAAGATTATGCCTACCTCCCTGTTATTTGTGTGAAAACAAATGAAACATACGTACAATTGACCATTGAACAACTTTGTGGGTCCACTTGCATGCAGATTTTCTTCCTTCCCTGCCACTTCTCAGACAGCAAGACCAATGCCTCCTTTTCCTCTTCCTCCTCAGCCTTCTTAATGTGAAGATGATGAGAATGAAGAGCTTTATGGTGATCCACTTCCACTTAATTAACACTAAATATATTTTCTCTTATAATTTTCTTAATATTTTCTTTTTGCTAGCTTACCTTATTGTAAGAGTACAGTATATAATACATACAACATACAAAATATATGTTAGTTGACTATGCTATCAGGTCAACAGTAGGATATTAGCAGTTAAGTTTTTAGGGAGTCAAAAATTGCAAGTGGGTTTTCAACTGTATGTGGGGCCAGTGCCCCTAATTATCATGTTGGTCAAGGGTCAACTGTACACAAAAATCTGTAGAACAGTGTCTAATTGTAGATGTTACATAAATAACTTTTACTCTGCTTCTATTATTGTAAAATATAATTCCATTTTTAAGATACATACTGTCTAGTTAAAATCAGTATCTTTTCCTTTCTTCCAGGTAGTGTCCCATCTCAAACCATTCAGCATATTACCTTATCCTCAACTAACCTTTAATAAAGTACTAAATGTTAGCTAAGACATTGCATGGTAACAGATAATCCAATAATCCCTGCAGGGTGATCTTCATCATTCACAGACAGAAATGTCATCTAAAACCTTGAGGAGTGGGGCTGTGTTGGTTGAATGACCATTTGGTGCAGTTGAATTGTAGTGAGATGACTTCAGCAGGTGAATGTTTTTAAAACTGATACACAATAATTGCACATATTTATAGGGCACGTGATATTTTGATACTTGCATATAAAGTATAATGATCAAATCAAAGCATTTAGGTTATTCATCACCTCAAACATTTATTATTTTTTGCAGTGGTAACATTTCAAATCTTTTCTTCTGCTATTTTGAAATATTCAATAAATTATCATGAACTGTAGGTACCCCACTGTTCTATCAAATATCAGAAGTTATTCTTTCTATTGGCCATTAGGGCTTTCCTTTCTTTTTGTTGTTGTTAAACTGCTCCATTTAATTAGTGATTACAGAATTAAAACAACTGCTCCCTACCCTTTTACAAGTTTTAGGCAGAAATTAAAATCTGATAACAAAGTGTTCTTGAAAATGTAAGAAAGTGGAAATTTCTATGCCTTATTGATAGAGGTGTTAAATTGTTACAACAATTTTGGAGAAAATATTGTCAATGATGGAAAACTTTGAAGATGTCCATTTCCTACCACCCATTAATGTCATTTCCAGATATATACTTTGGAGAAATATTCTCATACTATAAGGAGACATGTTCAAGGGTGTTCCCTGAAGCATTATGAACATGAAAAAGCATTCACTGATTTTGTTGCTACTAATATGTTAAAAAACAATTTATATCTCTAATTAGACTTTTAGCCTTTCATTTTTCTGCAAGTTACTTTCCAGAAAAATCTGCCGGGCTCTGTTATGAACTAGTCTTCTTATATGTCATGTTTTGAGACAATCAGGATCACCCAGGAAGGTTTCTACTATCTAAATAAATTCAGCGTTGTGCACAAGAAAATCTGCACTCCACAGGCAAATTTGAAAAAGAGTCTGCAAGAAGTCTTTAAGGAGCAAATTGGGAAATTTAGATAATTTCTTGCTGAAGTGCTTAATATCTGGTAACATGAGTACTTGAAATATCTTTGAAATGCCAGTTGGGAAAGGAAAGAATTAGATTTTATAGAGTATAACCTTGAGTCACCAGGGCCCTCAAATAAAGAGTTTGCACCCTCTGGTTCCCTTTCAGAAAGAGAAATAGTCACATAGTACACAGTAAGTTCATGTTAAGTACTGGTCAAACAAGTGCATCAGTACACCTTCAGAAACATCTTCTATATCTTCCACATTTCCACATGGAGTCTTATATAAAAATTATTGGCATTTAGTGATTTAATAATAAACCTCAGGTCTTGAAAGCGCCTCAATGATTTAAAATCTTTGGTTTTCCCCAATGAGCTAATTAAGCAAAATTTTGAATAACATAGTTTGAGATAATAATTACTGGATTTGGGGGAGTCAACTCTATGTTATCAAGAAAATTTTATACATGTCCATTTAGCACAACTTCAAAAATATAGGTAATATGCATCTCTGGCAAGGTTATCAAACCGATATACCCATACATTGCTAGAATCAAAATATACTGTGATATATTATTAAATATTATTGCCAAGAAATAGAAAATGTGCATGCTATTTTGCCCAATAATTCTACTTGCATGGCAAAAAAAAAGGAACCAGCTATATTCTTCAATATGTTTATGCAATATTATATTACATAAAAAATGTTATGAAGAATATAATGCCACAATATGGTATTAATTAAATTATTGAGCACATCTAATTTCTTGAATATTATGCAGATCTTCAATATAATAAATTGAAACAATATGTCAACAAAAGTGAAGGACTTGATATATCTAAAAATGCTGTTCTGTACTATGATTAAAATTATGCCAAATTTATGAATTCCTGTGGACAGAAATTTGAGAGAAGATGGTAAATAGTAGTTCACTTTTTGGTATGGTTTAAGACCATTGATAAAGTTATTTCTTTTATTTTTAACATTTTATTACTTTCATTTTTCATGCTATTTTAAAAGAAATATCTTCACATACAACACCTTATTCCTTGAGCATATTGGTTTATTTAGAGCTACGCCTCATCCCTCCACACAATGGCCAACATTAATGGGAATTTTCTGCAGATACCCAGAACAGCATAAATCCATACTCTTTGCTTAAATAAATCACATCATTTTTAAATAAAAGGAATATTTTTCTTCTTTTCTTTTGGGCTCCAGCAGGTGGGATCACCTACATAAGATATATCTGCCCCAATGTATTCCCCATGACTTTAGTCAAGCTTTCCCTGAGTTTATGTAATCTGAACAACCTTAAAAACTAAATAAATAAAAATCTGAACAGGTGGACTTCTGAGCAGGAAGAGTTTTCTTAAGCTCTCGTGGCTCTAATTGTTACATGCAAATTGTTCAATAAATAACGTTGGCCATAAAAAGAAAAGATATTAATTAAGAAGAGGATTTAGGCTGACTCAGTCTCATACATGAGACAAAAGGTTAAGTAAATGCCAAGGCCGCTGTGCCTCTTCAAACAATGAATATTAGTTTTAGAATCATTAATGTCTGCTTAGAAAACAGAGTCATATTGGAGAATTGTATGCCAAAATAACCAAGGCCAGAGCTGTTTCTTTTCAATCTGAATTGAAATAATTCTGCAACCAACGGCTAAATGTATGCAGTTAAGAGTGTTAGGCAGGACAACGGGGACCGGCACTTTGAATATGCAGCCAAATTGAGATCATGTTTTTCTTTGAATGTAATAATATGCATAGTTAATACATATCAGCAAAATCTGATCAACTTTGCTGAGGAAAAGCAGGGCTAACTGGTGACAGGAAGCCATTGCATTTTCTGACAGGAGGACAGTAGATTCCCCAGGGCAGGCCAGTGTAGGACAGGATTGAAGACCTGGCCCAGATAGGTCTGCCCACAGCCAGGCAGGTTTCCTCTAAGAGCAGAAAAAAAGTGTCTGCAAAGCAAGATCTTTTGTAGACTCACTTCTATTTCCCCAATAAGTTGAGCCTCTGGTGCTTTCTGTATTGATCTAGAAATTCTGCAAGCCATCTTGCAGTAATCTTTTCACTGGGGTTATTCTTCAATCACTTTCCTACCTTCTGGTCAGAGAAGCTGTCTAGTAAAGTTTATAAACTAACAGACCTGGTGAAGTGGCTCATGCCTGTATTCCCAGCACTTTGGGAGGCCGAGGCTGGAGGATCACTTGAGGTCAGGAGTTGGAGACCAGCGTGGCTAACATGGCAAAACCCTATCTCTACTAAAAATACAAAAATTTTCTGGGCATGGTGGCTCATAGCTACCAGCTACTCGGGAGGCTGAAGCAGGAGAATTACTTGAACATGGGAGGTAGAGGTTGCAGCGAGCTGAAATCGCACCACTGCACTCCAACCTGGGCAACAGAGCAAGACTCTGTCTCAAAAAAAAAGTTTATAAACTAATTTATATTAATTTATATTTCTTCTATTTCGATTGAGTTTTCCAGTTACCATGTAGGATTCTGACATCTCTATTAATTCAAAATAAGCCCTTTAAGATTAATACTTCCCAAATGTTGGCATAAAGTATTTGTGTTTACAAATCTGGAGAGGTGAAGTATACATTCAAATTCCAAAATTTAGAGGGGTAATTTTGGTGATAAATTATTTTATAATTATTGCTAATGTTACTTTGTATAGAATATATATTTAATATGTGGTTTAAAAATTCCTGTTAAATCCCTGCTGTGTATAATGTCTGGGGTATTAAAAACAATTGGGATTCAATAAATGTCTTTTGCCTCTGCTCATATTTCTCTAAATGTCTACATATGAATATTCACTTAAAAGGTATTCCGATCCATTACATCTAATGCATTCATTTTTATGATATTGACTTCTGGAATCAGATTTTTTTAGCTAAATATGGAAAATGTGACTTATAATTCCAGCTTGAACACTTAGTGATTAAAGTGGATTCTGAGGTTTGTATTTCTGAGTTTGGAGGATCACTGAAATGAGGCAAGAAATGCAGATGAAAAGTGAAGTGAGAGGAATTGAAGGAGGGATGCTGGTTAGCTTGCATCCTTGGCTAAGGATGCTTAGCTAAGGCTGCTCGATGGAGCAAGTTCAGTTAGCAGTTCCACCGGGTCCTGCTCTCATTTCTCCACCTTGAAACCGTGTGATGCAACCTGCCTCCCTCATGCCCCCTCTACTACTTTTCTCATTTCTCAGAAATATTTGATGAGGTTAAAGGAAATGTCTAAAGAAACACATCAACACTAAAAGAGTCAGTTGGTAGAGATAAAATCATTAAGTGTGAGATGGCTTAAATATCTTCAAAGCAGGATAAAATTTCAGAGCATTGTTAGTTTTTATTCTCTAAATTGCTAATCATGAATTTGAAAGAGACTATTTTTTTCTTATGATAAGCCCCTTACTGAATGCTTAACTCAATGACCAAAATTTCAACTTACATGTATATATAAAATACACATGAGCACTATGTAGATAATGCATATATACACATTATATACATATATGTATTATGTATATAAAATATATATGTATTATGGATATATAATGCATATATACTTAGATACATATGCTTATATATAACTCATATAAATATGTATATATGTGTGTATATATACATACATGCACACACACATATGGTTGGAGAGTGAAGTTACGTGTGTGTGTGTGAGTGTGTGTGCGTATGCCTTCCAGACAGCGTAGAAACAGAGACAAATTTGTCCTCTGAAAACACCTCCTGAAGCGGCTGACAGGCCATGAAAACTAACAGGTCATAGACAGGACAGTCTTAAATTGGGTCCCTTTGTTAAAATCTGGGTTGAATTTCAAAACCAATTGTTTCTATGCCAAGTTACCCTAACAAAGGTCAGCAGTGAGGTAGGCATGGCCATAGAGGTGGTGAGCGCAGGGAACTTTGTATTTGACAGAAGTTCCTGAGCCCCTGATGTTATAGAGGCAGGTGGGTAAAGAGTGAAGTCTCATGTTGGTCTTCCTCTGTCCTGGAAGGGGTGAGAGGCTTTATGTGGACAGGGATAGATAAAAAGCAAGGTAATTTATCAAGGATGGGTGAAGGGTGTGGTACAGAATGGAAAAGAGTGAGTGAAGTACCCAGAGGAAAAGATAAAAATGAAGACAGTATATGCATGTAGAGTGAAATAAACAAGAGAAAGCACAGAAGGTGGCAGATGCAGAGGCACAAACAAACAAAACTAGGAACCCCAGTTAAGGAGACAAACGGGACAAAATATAAAAACATAGAAGAGGTTGGAACAGAGCCGAAGTATGAGAATGTGAACTGGGGTGGGGAAGGGAAACAGAAAAAGCAGCGGAGTAACTGGTTTAAGGTAAAGATACATACAAAGAAACTACATCAAGTGAGATAGCAAGTAAAGGCAAAGGGAACACTCTGAGGGGACCAGAGAGTCTGATGGCATTGGAGAAGTTACCAAAACGGCAAAGACATTATGGGAGGAGAAAAAAATAGAAGAAACTCTATGTTCAATACAAAGGCAAATTAAGTGTATTAAAATTCCCCTTTACTAAGTAAGCACAGGTACCTGGAATGGGATAGAGGAAAAGGGGACACAAGAATGGATGTCATGTGTCCTTCCTTTTAGAAATCCATAGTGAGAAATGCCAGTTCAGTATGTAAGAATCAACTGTTGAGAAAAGTGAGGAAGTTATTTTTAAGTACTAAATGTTTCTTGGGGACAGTAAATGTTATAGGAGTTAAAAGGTTAGAGAAGATGATCTTGTCAAGTTATTGGCAAAATTTTGATTACAAAAGCCTTGAGCTGGAGCTTGATGGAGAAGCAACTTTTTGCAATGATGGACAGATGGATGTTCTACACTTAGTCCCTCTAAGCCTCCTGCTGGGTTTGATATTTGTAAGAGAAGTCTTGTACCCCAACCTCCATCACTGCTAATGCACCCAAATTGCTCTTCTCTGACCTGGCCCTGGCCTCAGAAGCTGCAACCCCACCTCCAAATATATCCTTCCCTTCCATGCCTCTGTGTTTGGGGCAGCAATACTTCCTCCTATGCTGATTTATCCTACTTGCTCTATTCTAAACGTCTTCATCATAAATCATCTACTCGTCCTCCTAAGCTTAAGTCAAACACCATCTCTAATTAAATAAAATAAATTAAAGTACTGCAGTTAAAGTTTCTGGGACATTGTCTAAACATAGAAGGCTGCAAATAGATGCTAGTTTCCAATCAATACAGATGATTGACCCACTCAGTCTTCGTTCGATCTTTCCTCTAATTGAAGAGATTAGAAAACTAAAACTATTTTCCCAGTTTCCTTGCGGCTAGAGTTTAATGTGAATTAAATTTAGCCATATTTATACCTACATGACTTTGAATGGTGGAATGAGGTGGAGGCTACCTCCTTGCCCCTTTGGCTGTTTCCACAAGGGGACAATGTTCTGAGGAGATGAGGGTCTTCTATGGTGGCACTCCTGATCAATTTTTCGGTTTCCTAAATGTGCTGAGAGGCACTTAGGATGGTAATAGTGGAAGTACCAGCTACTTAATTCCAGTCCCCCTTCCAGCTCCACTGGCAGTCTTAGAGGGAATAGCTCCTTTAGAGGGTCCAAGTCATTCTAGGAGATATTCCTGACAGCTCAGCCTAGAACCTCAGCTCCCAATTCTTCCACCAATTTTTAAGAACCCAATTCCCTGTATTAAATTCCTTTTGCTTAAAATATTTTGAGAATTTTCTGTGTATCCATTGAAATCTGGCTGATATAAGTTCCAATATAAACAGCTATAGCAATTTGAAGACTTGTAAGGCAACAATCATGTACTCTTATGTGCCGCAGTTAATTGTTTATGGATTACACATGCTTTCTTGGCCTTGTATACTGTAAGTCCTCAATATCCCAAAATATATAGCACAGGATCAAATAGGATATCCACAAAAGTGGATTAATCACTGCATTCAGTTCTCAGTATCAGGTCCCAGGCAGCTTGGGGAGTATCTTCACTGTTTATTATTGTTCTTCTCCTGGACTGTTCTTTCTGTACTCCTAAACCAACAATTAGACAGGGAAAGTAAAAAATTCTGACACATCATACCATTCCCAATTTGCTAATATGTTCCTTCTGAATATGCTTTAGTGTCAAGGTTGGCGGTGGGGTGGAGAGAAACAGAGCCTTGGCTCAGTATTCACTTAAGGATTTAAAATATCTTTGAGGTCCTTTCTCCAAAGACTGCAGCTACCTGAAAATGGGATTTCATGTAAAAATTTGCTGGGAGAGAATCCTTAATGTTGATATGAAACAGGTACACAAGAATCAGGACCTGAATTCCGAAAATAGTGCCAATAAAATGAAGCATTAAAATAATGCTAACTAATGTTATTGTTGGCTTTCTGCGAGTCTCATTGTAATTTCTGTAATTAATATATTTATATTTATAGTTAAAACATAAAGCAGAATTAATAAGAGATCACAAGTTTGAGTTTTATAAGCTGCTGCTTTCTACAGCCTTGGGAATTTTGAGATGTTTTAGGTATTTTATGATGCAATTATTATCTTCTTCAGGCTTCAACTCACAAATATTGAATTTGGTTTCATTGTCCAATTTGTAAATTATCTTTGTCTGAACCAACATCAAATAGAAAAGAAGGCAGCAAAATATGTGTTATTACTAATTTTCTTTCCACCATGTTACAAAATTTCTAGTTCATTCCAAGTACTTGCCTAAGAAATGCAAGAACAAAGTACTGAACATTGAGAAAGTTAAAACAATTAGTACATTAATTCATTGTTAAATACCAGTCTTAAAGCAAAAACAAGAAACAAGGTGGTGTATAAAAATACTAGTCTTGAATCTTGTGTTTTTCAAAATGAATGACCAAGACATGTTTATGTGATCCCTCCATTTCTCTTCTTCCCACTCATTTCCACTCTACAAAAGTCCACACATCATTATATTCAACAAACATATGCAACCACTTGGAAAATATATATTTGAGTTTTTCACAAATGCACCAATGTCCCTGTCATGTAGATGCAAGTGTCATTAGAAGAAGATATGTAATGCATTAAGTGCTTTGACATTCTGGGCATGTTGACTTAGCCTTTGGATGTCATTAGTACTTAACTTGCTACTCCTCTAGCTCAAGTCCAATTTCTTGAGCTTGGCCTTTAGTGAGGGTATTACTGAAATTCACCAATGTTACATCCTTTCCCTTAACTGAGAAGCTACCATATTTGCAATTAAGAATCAAGAAAATATCAGGAGGAGTCAATCATTTCCAGATGCCTCTTGCTTCTTTCACAGAGGAGCTAAGCCCATCAAAGAGAAGCCAGACTTTTTTTAACCAAGGAAGTGCCCATCCCACAGACACACGAGATACACATTTTACTTGTTAATTCATTCTTTCACTTTCCATGTGCTAAACAAGAGGATTATTTTGAAGAAGAAGTCTAGTCTCAGACTTGGAAAGCTCATAGTCTCCCGGGGGAGACAGACACATCAATAAAATTTGCCCAGCTCAGTGATGCTTCCTGCCACAAAGGCATCAACAGTGCCCTCTGGGAACACTGGGAAGGGGCAACCCAGAAAGGAGCCCTGAATACATTCTCAGTAAATATGCAAACTTCTTGCTAAATGTGTTGTGGTGGCAGTGGAGGACAAGTTGATGTCATTATATTCCTTTTAGAGAGAGAGAAAAAAAAATTCTGAGATGCAGGAAAAAATGGAAGTAAACTTTTCCACAACCATCATACAGAGCTGAGATTAGAACCGCTTCTGATGGCACAGTGACTCAGCCCAGCAAAATAGATGTGCTGTTCCAGCATTGCTTGGCAAAAAGCCCTCCCTGCCATGGGTAGAAAAGATGCTACATTATGCTTCATATTCAAAATATGTTATACAATCCAGTTGGAATTCACTGAAGCTGAAGTGTTTCTCACTTCATTCTAGA
The DNA here is from genome assembly GCF_024542745.1 of Macaca thibetana thibetana. NCBI lineage: Eukaryota > Metazoa > Chordata > Mammalia > Primates > Cercopithecidae > Macaca > Macaca thibetana. Next base: position 47,757,604 of record NC_065590.1, on the reverse strand, counting down.
CCCTTAAGGGACACCTGAAAGTAAATGATGGGTAAAGTACCAGCTATTTTTCTATGTGTCTTCTCCTTTACAAAGTCAGCTCTTCCTCCTTACATTCCTATTCATGTTAAAGTGGCTACTAGTTCCCTGTTATGCAAAAACAAAGAGTCAGAATTAACTGTGAGCCTTTTCTTTTTCCTTTTTACTCCTATTTAATCAGAACCTAAGGTTTACCCATTTTTCTGAGTATCACATGACCATATATTCTTTTATATTCCCTGTCGCTCCATTCATGTCATGACACCCTCACTCTTCCAGTGGTACTCCACCTGCCTGTCTGTCTCTAAGCTCTTTGGATTAACACCTCTGATTTGTCTTCCTGCATGTCTCCTATGATCAATTTACCATGCACCGAAGTCCCAAAACTCTAGTCTCTCTTCTGCCTTAAAGAAAAAGGATGTTAGCTTGGTCGCCACCACCTTTCTAGACTCAGGTTCACAGGTCCCCTTCTCGCTCCCTGACCCAGCCAACCACTTCCTCACTGTTGCTCAAATTCAACTGGCATTTCCACTTTTTCATTTTTGCCTGGGTCACTGGGAGAATGAAATTCCTGGATTGCCCCTTTCTTTATATCTGCCTTTCTTAAAATCCCACCTTTTGGCAAGGTTCTACTTCATCCCCTTGAAAACTTTCTTGATCATCATAGCTAATCACATTTTCTTTCTGCTCTGAACTCTCAAAGACATTATAAGCCAAACCCCTACATTGGCCCTCAGCATTAACAGAGCTGGTCAGGAAACACTGTATTTTCATGCCTGCACATCAAGTTTTCTCAGATATTTATTGAAGGCCTAATATATGTCAGTCATTGTGAGAAATGCTTTTTTATATCATCTTAATAAAGTCTTCCAAATACCTCATGCATCAGTAGTCCATTTTCAGGTGAGAAAACCAAGTTCCAAGAAAAAAAAAAATCCCTGAAAGACCTAGAGCAACAAAGCTAGCAAGCATCCAACCTGGAATAGAGCTTGTCTGTCAGATGGCGGGTCCATTAGATCTCCATTGATACTATTCAGTAAACACCTTGATAATAAGGACTATGCATAGGATCTCTTTAGAAGCCACCAGTGTTAACGTAATGCAAATGCTCAATGGATATGCATCAATTAATAGCTTTGTTTCATAGATGCTCTGCAACATGTGTTTTAAAAGAGTAACAATGGAGTATAAGCCAACAGCCTCTAAATGTCCAACTATGTTTATATTCTGCAGAAGTCTAAATACAAACCTATTCTCATCCCTCAAGGAAACTACAAGAAAGCAGATTTGTTCATCACTGAGAAAGGGAAAGTCTTAGAAATCACACCTGTCAGTGAGCAAAGAGGCCTCAATATGTCCTGGCAGCCCTTTTGTCTTCACCATTAGATTTGGGGTTAGGGTAATGACACAAGTCCCCTAGGGTATATTTTGACATAGAAGATGGTGACACCAAGTCTGTGAATTTACATCACTCTGCTCTTTGGTATTTGGTCCTCCACAAAAACCTCCCACCAGTTTGCACCAATACAATTACGTGCTCCCAATGGCCCTAGTGAGAAGTGGTGACCTGTTATTTCACCACGGTGCCAGAGGAAAGGAGTGGCAAGTCCTGGCTGGGACAAGATTCCTTTGGATATAGAAAAGTCTTCATTATAACCAGGTTAAAAATAGGAGAGTCGAGCTTCTGAGATTCCTCAAAACACTGAACAGAGATATGACTTGCTTTAAGTTCAAAAAGTTCATGTCTGCACAGCCAGTGATTAAGGAAATTTTTCATAAACCTCAGAGGTTCTGTGAAGATGCTGGCTTCTAAGAATGTCAGTCTCTGTGATGAAAGAGAACTGAAGTCAGGTTAAAGAATAATGTTTGCATCTTAACTGTGTGGGTTCAAGAAGCTGTACCCCACTAGAGTTAGCTAATATTATGCAAGCTTTGAAAAGAGAGAGATGTTTTTGTGACTAGGATAACCTAGGGAGAATAAAAAGTCTGATTTGATGAAAAGCCTCTGGTAAAATTAGAACCTGCTTCTATGCTTATTCAAAAAAAAATGGAAAGTAATGAAAATTAAAAGAGTGGCAAAGGAATCTTGCAAAAATCCTGACAAGATGGCAATCTAGAATTCAATAGAGTTGATTTTGTCTTTCTCTATGGTTTCATCAGATTTTTTTTCTCTTCCTTTCCATTTCTCTCTTTCTGTCTCTCTCGAATAGCAACACATGCCTTCTTCTTAGCAAATTTATTATATTCATAAAAAAAACAATTTTAGAGAGTGCATGTAAGCTTTTAAAGAAGTTTTTTCTTTAAACAATGGGGAAACTATGCATACCAGCAATCTGACAACAGTTACCTGATGCAAAATTAATTCAAGGTGTAGTGTAAGGTTCTACAGAGACAGAAAGTGGCTGATTTTAGGCAATTCTTCAATCTTAAAAATTTAGCCTGGAAAAATGGTATTTTTCTGGAATATCATGATTTGAAAACTGCTTATTTTATCAAGAACCAGGAATAGAACCTGGAACGGGGATTGGAGACATGTTTAACATAGGGGGCCAGGAAGAGGCTGAAGGTGGACGCAAACAAGATCTAAGTGTGTTACCCGCAGAGAACATCCACACGGTTAAGATCAAAGTCAGGAGACATGGAGTTAGCCAATGTTAACCAGCATAGTATTCATTAATTGATCAAATATAATGGGTGCCATAGTCTCTGCTCCATAGGCTTCAGAGTGTGAATACAGTCCAGACCTATGGGACAAGCCAGACCCTGAAGTCAAAGCTGCAAGTACAAGAACAAGAATCGAGAGAGCAAAGTGAACTATAGAAGTCTAAATCCCAGGACATTCAGTAAAACACCATTAGATCACTGTTGAGCCAACCACAGTAAACAGCAATCTGCTTATTGCCAAGGATTAATGATGAATGTTTTATCCCTGGGCAGGGTTGGAACAGGCCAGGGGTTCAGTCTGATCCTGGAAGTCAGGGGCATCCCAGGTGCTTGGGGACCTTTCCTCTTGTTGCCCAGCCTAGCACACAGAAAAGAAATCATGTCATGGAAAAGGTATGGACTACTGAGACTTTTTCCCAGTGCTGATGTAAGAAGTAGTGATAATTACAGACTGGAAGCATATAGGACAGTGCCTGGCAAATACTGGGCTGAAATCTTTATCCTTCAGTGTCTTGTTAGGTGTCCTTGGGTAAACCACACAGCCTGTCTGAGACTCAGTTTCTACTTGTGTAGTGTGGGCATCATGATACACCAGCGCTTGTCCTTGGTCTGCCTGTTCTCACATCTGTTTTCTGCCTTTTCTCTGCTCTGCTCTATATTTCAGGATACAGACCCTACAAAAAGTATTTCTCTGTTTTCTGGCCAATGAGAGGCACTGGGGTGGGTGGTATGGAGGGCAACGGAATGAGAGATTTCCCTCTTGGTCTCACTGCCTTGCATGGCGTTTTCAGAAGTAACTGTCTTTCCTCTGTGGTTCTCTCTGGGCTCTAGGAATTCCACTTCCTTCCCTTTCCTGCCAATATGAGAGTGCCTCGCCATTCCCGGTTTGGCTTCTCAGTCTTATATCGCCTGTGTTAACCATTCACTGTCTTAAATTCTCTGGATTACCAATTCTCTGTATCTAGTCTTCCCTGTTATAAATATTTAGAGGTTTCCTGCTTGGATCCTGACTAACACACTTTCCTCATAGTGTTGTTGTAAGGGGTAGTGATAATTACAGACACGATGCATCTAGTACAGTGCCTGGTGAATAACAAAGTTCTCATTCACTTGCCAAATGTGTGGTTGTAGAAGAAAGACTTGCTGTATGTGAACCTCTCCAGTTCCTGTTTCAGACTCTATCTCTAGTTTGTCTTCATCATGCCTATACTCTCCATGGCATTTGCTTGGTAACAAGACATGCATGGTTTTGCATGTGAGGTTAGTACTTTTAAATTAATGTTTTATTCCATTTATGGCCATAAATGTGCCAGAAATGTTCAGGCTCAGCAGAACCTCCCAGCAGGTTCTGATTAAAGCCTGTTGCTGAACATCTGAGTGTTCACATTTACTTCCCCCTCCCCTCTTAGGGTAGTTTGTGAGAGTGCCCAGTGCCCCAGGTGGTCTCAGGCTGGGCACTCCCTCCTGAGCCCAGCTGATGTTTTCTCGCTTAGCTTGAGAGGACCATACATGGGCCCATGGCAGCTGTGACAGATCCTGGACAGCTATCACAGGCCAGGTTTTCTTGGCCATGGGGTTAGGCATCTGTGTGCTCACCTAGTGGAATAAGAGCAGTGCAATGTCATTGTTGCTTACAGGTGTCTTTTTAGCTCCTACAGGCTACCACGAAACCCTTTTCCTAGAAGTACAATTAGTATCTCTTTCCTGCATACTTCATTGTTAAAACTCAGGAGTGTGGAATAGGCCTTTTAAACCATAAGTTAGCCTCAAGGTCAACACTCTTTTCTTTAGAATTTGGATCATGACTAGGGACATCCTCTGTATGTCTTTGGCATGATATTTAACCTCTTTGAGCCACAGTATCCTCAGCCATAAAACTAGCACAACAGAACCTTCCTAAGACTTTTTTTTTTTTTTTTTTTTTTTTTCAAATCACAAGTATCAGCTGCTTAAAAATCAAGGGATCCCTGAAGTAAACAAGCCATCTCATCTATGTGGATCTAAAGAATCATAGATTGTTTAGATGCAGAAGGTTTAATCTCAAGACTGTAGGACAGACAGAGTCACTTTGATATCCAGTGGCTCCTTGAATAGCCTTTGTCCTGTTTCTTAACTCATCTAGATAACCCAAGACTTACACCATTTTATGTTCTGTGGAAGCTACACAATTAGAATAAAATATGGCTTTTGTCCTCAAAAAGGTTTTAGTTCAGTTGAAGAGAGAGCAGTATAGTTTCTCTTCCATTCTGCTTAGCTGTAGTAAAAAGAGACTCATGCCTGGCAAAGTATGGCCCATTTCTTATAAGATGAGGCCTGGAGATCACTGCTCGCAACTGTCTCTCCTGATAGAATGTTTTGAATAATGGAAGAAAACTAAATTTACCAGTAAAACAAATCCCAAGCTAAGTTGTGAGCCCCCAGGGTATCTATTACAAAAGCTCATTTCTTAGGGCTAAGCTCTCTTAGACTGGCTCAACAGAAGAGTCTCATCATAAAGTCAGGCATCTTTCCTTTTCCAGAAATTAACTCTTTTAAATCTTCCAATTTTTCCCTTTGTGTTTTTCTATGTAAAATCCTGATCTATAAGGCTATGTTGATAAATGTTGTTTACAAATTTCCAATTTTCTTTCCTCGAAAAATTAAGGTAAATAATTTATGAGCCCAGCATCTAGTGTTTCTTTCTATCTTTTGATTCTTTCCTCCTCCAAATAGGAAGACAGGAAACACTTGGACCAAAGGCAGTACCCAGCCCATTATCCATGCTGGTCTTCCTTTAAAAGAAGGGACTCCAGAATCATACTTAATAGAAATCAATGGCAAATGGGCATGGTGTACAAACTACAGAGTCTTAATTGCTGGGTTATCTGATCTGGGGAGCTCATGCCTAGATTCATAGAAATTTGGAGCATTCATGGAGTCATCAAGATAGTTTAGTAGGTCAGGGAATGAACAAGAGTGGAGGGGGTGGGGTGAATGTATTTTTCCCTTTGGCTGGCTCCATAGCATTTTCTTATCAGAAGATTTAGTGATGTAAAGTTTCAATGGCTTTCTCTTCCTACCACACCATCATTTCCCTTTTCCTTTTTTCTTTCTTTGCAGGTAGCTCCTATCTGTAACGTCAGCAATAATCACTGTGGTATTGTTGCTTAGGCAGTTTTGAAGAGTCAGAAGTGGGCTATAATTGAAGAGTTCATTACCAAGATCGGTTGGTTCCCTGATTACAGTGGCAAGGTGAAATATTTATCCTCCCCAAAAAGCTCCTGCACAACTGTTCTCCAAGTCACCCACTTCTCACTCTTTTTTCATTTGAACCCGGATGAGCTTGTCAGCAAAATTAAAGGTATGTCATTCACATCGTGCCTGCATTGCAAAAGACTATAAACCTGCCAACCTCTTTGATGAAATAAAAGGATTTTATTTATGATTCATGTAGGAATATGAGGTTATTTTTATTCCGTCAGTACACTAATAATCAGACGAGGGCTCGGGAAATGAGGAGCCCACTGACAGGGAAGGTTCTGATAAAGGGGAACCCTCTAGGGTGTTTGCCCCTCTTTGTAATATCCTTTCTAGTGTGAGGTTATGAGCGTGGCAGAGTGTGAGCCAGCTATAAGGCTTGGCTGCAGGAACAAAGACAGATGCAATCCAGCAGGACTTGGGATGCCATCCGTTGAAGGGGAAATAAAAAAAGCAGTCCCTTCGACGAAAAAGTTTTTGCTCCGGCCTCAGGTTAGCAATTTGGAGCCTCCCCAGTTTCCTGTGATGTCTCCAGTTCAAAAGACAGCCGATCCTCCAGTCTGCACTCCTACTGGGCATTCTAGCCTAAGTTAAAATAATAATAATAATATGAAAAGATAAGTAAAAGAAAAAGAGAGAAAGAAAAGCCAGTTGGCCAGGTTCCTTCCACAATCATTAACCATTTGTTCTTGTCACCCGATGTCCTTGGTTAAGGTGATCTGACTTAAAGGCAAACAAATGTGGCTGAGTATATTTCAAAGGACACCCTTGTCTTGTTATTTCAAATACTCCCATAATTTGGGGCCCCTTTCATCTTTGTTCCTACTCTAGGAAGTGCTTGAAAGTTATTTTAATTCAAGTTGGGGGTAAATTCTCATTCTTACCCATTACTCCCATTGAGATGACCTCAAGCAATTCTGAATAAAAAGTTATCACGGCATGAACTGGGCAGCATTAAGGCCTGTGATTTTTTCAGCAGTGACATCTTGGCAGAGAAACACAAAGACATACAATCTATTGAGAATAAAGTGCAAGAAAGTTCACTGGAGGAAGGGAAATAATACTAATCCTTTATTCAATAAGCAGTAAGTCAAATGAGGTGCTTTTTTTTTTAAGGTTTAGTAAGTGAAAAGTACATTTAAAAGGCACTGTCAGCTCAGATGGGGCAGGAGTAGTTATCTGATGGGGTCCTGCCAAGAGATTTGTTTTTATGACAAAGTGTCAATGAATGTTATCCGCATGTATTTATGTATTTGCATCCACATATCTTTCTAGAAAAGACACACTGGCAGGAGGACCTGTCTGAAAATCAGGAGTCCTGACTAGTTTTTCAGAATCAGGGGTTCACCGTTTGCTTTCCTCATTCTATCCAGAAGGGTGCTTTTTTCAATGATGTTATTGCATCTTTGACTGAACATGCGTTAAATGACACCAGAACATTCTTGCAGAATGACCTAATCCCTGGAGGTGTTATCTCCAGAAGTAAAGCCCCTGGCTTCACTCCAGAGTAACCAAGGCCTGAGCCATAGATCCTGTGAGAAGGCACGCACAATGCTTCACCCCAGAATCTGTCTACTTGGGCACTGACTGGTTAAACTTCACCTGTCACCCTGTACTACCAGAACAAAGTAAGACAAAAAATGTCTTGCTTGGGAACTATATGGTCGAAATAATTCATCCCTTTAGAAAGCCAAAAAGTAATCTAAAAAAAAAAAAAAAAAAGTTTTCAATGCATAATCTGATAAAGTAACCTCTTAGTTTCAGAGAAATGGCATGTTTAGAAGTGCCCTTTGCTGGAAGCCTTAAATCTGCATTCTAGTCTGTATTCCACACCTAAACTTTGATATGGCTTTAGCAAGTGACCTTACATCTGCACGCCTCTGTTTCATCATATCCAAAACATGACTCTCTCAGCCCCTTTCTCAACTGTGTGAGCAGTAAAGGATATGTTGGGTGTGAATGTTTGGGAAGAGATAAACCTTGATACAGAATCAAGCTATTTTAACTGTGAAATTCTACATTTGGAAATGGGCTTTGTAGTAGTGTGTACCAACCAGTATCTTAGAGCTGTATTCTAGAAATGGTTTCTACTCTAAGACAGGATCTGTCATTTTCTCTTGCCACTTGGTGGATGGAAAAAGCTGGGGAATGATGGGGCCTAGGGAGGCAATTGTTGGGTTATGCTTGGCACTCACTACAGACTTTCATCAGATAAATCAAGGGCCCAGTGGTCACTGTCAGAACAAGGTGGGATAAATCTTGGGTCCCTAAACGTCGTGGAATGATCTAGTTCATAGGATCCAGAGATCCCAAGGTTTTATTTATGTTTTTGTTATTGAAAGAGCACAAAAATGAGGAGTCCTTTATCTAGTTAGTAGTAGGGAATTGACAATATTATGGAGGAACTATTTGAGAAATTATAGCATCTCTCTAGTCCCGTATCATGATCTTTAAATGCAGCCTCTTTCACCATGACAGAGAAAACCCTGAGAGGTAAGGGAGGTGGCCTTATGCCTTTATTTCCCACAGCCACGAAGCTCACCTCTCATGCCTACCCTAGTGCCAGAAGGTAGAGCAGGTAACTACTGCATGGCCCTAGATTTCATTCTCATGGAGCAGCGAGGTTCATTATATTCTCTTTATCAGCAGTGAGGTTTACAGCTGAAGCCATAAGAGAGATCTGTGTGAAACATGAGCCGAGAGAGAGGCACCGCGTCTCACCATTAATAAGCCCTCTTCTGGGATCCGGCATTAGTGAGATTCAGCGGATCATGGAGCACAGGGGTATCATTTTTACATGATTACTCTAAATTCTTAAACCAGAGGCTTAAGAGAGAGGCTTCTCACAAAGGCAGCCGTGGGAATTGTTGACTGATTGGTACAACACTTGCAGTGGGTTAAACCACTTCAGGTAGCTCCACCTGTGGGGCTTACAGTCAGGTATTTAGCAATCTGCTTTCCAAGCAAGGGGAGAGGGAGCTGAGGAAAGGGAGTGATGTCAGGCGATAACAGGTGAGCTTGACTCATTGCTAGCCATGGTGCACTCCTTGTTAGCAGGATCTGCAGCCCCACCCGTTCCCTCCTTCCACCCCTGCTGGATTTGCCTGGCTTCTCACCAGTTTGGTAACTGCGATTATCTGCTTTTTGAACACTAATGCCATTACTTGTCTTTGAAAAGGACTGCACCCTCTTCCTGTAAACTCACCCTCTCTCTTCTTTGCAGAAGTGGGAAGCCTGGTTGGAATGACTGGTTCAGACAACTGGGAACCTGCCCTCTCAGCCCAAACATGCTTCCGTTTTCTGAAATAACAATCATTTTCAGGAAAAAAAAATACAGATGCTATTTCCTGTCTCCCTTTGATCCAAAATTCCAGCAACTCCTGTAGTCTCTAGAAGGACTCTTTGAAGGTAATGTACCTAAATGTGTCTGGATCAAAATCTACTGGGCTTCTCTGTCCATGCATCAAGTAAAGTTTGATTTTTTCAGCTCAGAACAGGGTTACCTGCTTCCATTCAGAACAAGTTAACACTCAAACAAAGAAGTTTTTGCAGGAGAAATTTGATGCTACTTTCTGCTTTGCCTCCGAAGGTGGTAAAAACCCAGAAAATGGTCTCAGCACAACTTTAGTGTTTGAACTCTAAAGATGCATTATTATCTGATTAAGTAGGAGCATTTTTTGAAGCCCACAACTTGCCCTTAATGATATTGGGTTGTGTACTATTCTCTTATTGTTTCAGAGGTTGGCCTCACCTCCTCAGCAATGAATGAGAGGCTATGCCATTGAAGAGCAGGGACTTTGCTTACATACTACTCTTGAACAAACAGGGCTCCAAGCACAGCCCTGGGCTGACTTCCATACAAATTGGCTGACTTCAATGGAAATGCAATCTGCATTTTTCAGGCTCCTTTTCCCAAAGTCATTGACATTTATTTGAAATGGTGTTCATAGTGTTTAAATCTGTATGAGATCTAGATACCATATTGTTATGGGCTGAATTGTGTCCCTCCAAAATTTGTGGGTTGAAGCCCTAACCCCTACTGTGACTGCATTTGGAGACAGAGCCTTTAAAGAGGCAGTTAAGGTTAAATGAGGTCATAGGGTAGGGCTCCAGTTCAGAAGAACTGGTGTCTTTACATGAAAAAGAAGAGACAACAGAGCTCTCTCCTCTCTCTCTCTCTCTCTCTCTCTCTCTCTCTCTCTGCATACACATAGAAGAAAGGCCATTTGCAGGCCAAAGACAGAGGCCTCACCAGAAACCAATTCTGCTAGCACCTTGATCTTGGAATTCCAGAAGACAGAACCGGGAGAAAATAAATTTCTGTTGTTTAAGCCACCTAGTCTACGGTATTTCGTTATACCAGCCGAAGCAGATGAATGCATACACTCCATTTTACAAAAGATTGAGAGAGGTGAGTTCATGGCAGAGCCAGGGTTGAAATACACATGTGTACTCTCACAGCTGATGCTCATTTCACTTTACCACGTTATAGTTGTGAGGTGCAGAAAACACTGGCAGAGAATGGAAGGGAACCAGAGTATACAAATAAAATATTAATATTAAATCACAATGCGTATCTTCTCCTTTTACTTGTCAATTTATCTGAGATGCAACAGCCTTTGGAAACCTATAGATCTGTAGATAGTGAGAAGGAATGGGAAGGGAAGGCTGATGACTTCCTCCAGAAGTGACATATATTAGGAAGTCCCCAAAATCCACTCCAACAGCAAGTTTTCCATGGAGCTAGTGTCAGGGAGCACCCTCCTCAAGAGATGTTTTGCTTCATTTCATTTCTCTCAGACCATGCATATGTATGTAACTGAGATAGCTGTTTAGAACTTTTCTCTCACAGAAAATGAGATAACTATTTGGACAACAGGCTGACAATATGAAAAATGAAGTTATTCTTCCACACACAAAAAATTTCAGATGAATCTAAGATCTAGGTGTAAAAATAAACTACAAAATACTGGAAGAAAATTTGAGTGATTATTTATATAATTTTGAAGCAGGAAAGGTCTTTTCACATATGACATTGAATGGAAATTCTAAAAGAAATATTGATACATTTTTGCCTTATAAAAGGCAATCATACTTGTACAACAATAAAAGCAAACCAGTTAAAAATACTATCAACAATTATTTAAAATGTCTGGGAATATTTGCAAATATGTAGCCAATACAGTGTTAATATATTTAATATATTTGCACATATGCAGTGAACAAAGTGTTAACATAAAATGTTGTTAACAAACTGTTAAGTGTTAGTGTAAAGAGTTCTTCCTACTTACTAAGACAAAGACAAATGTTTCAAAAATATAGTGGACAAAGCATATGAAAAAGCAGCTCATAACGTAAGAATCTTAGGTGGCAAACATACGGTAAGAAAGAAAAGAGTCATTCTCTGAGTCAAATAACTGCACATTAAAACAAAAACAATTTTTCTATCAAAGCATATGGGAATAGTTTTTTTTTTTTAAATTATAATATCCAGATTGGCAAGGGGTGTTTCCTCATTTTTATTAAGTGCTGCTGAGAGAGTAAATCAAGAAATGTTTCTTGGGGACATTTGGCAATTTATCAAAACCTTAAAATCTATTATCCTTTGACTTAACGATTCTGCTACTAGGAATTTGTCCTTAGGAAATGATTGAACAAGTAGGCATATGTACAGAAATGTTCATCACAGGGTTTGTTTATAAGATAGAATTATTGGGAGAAAATCTAAATATTCAATGCTAGGGCACTGGCTGATAACCATACATCTGTTTAATGGAATAACCATTAAAAGTTATGATGAAGATATTATGGATTGGCCAGAATGCAAAGATATTTATGATTTATTAAGTGAACTAAACAACCTACAAAGTATAGACATATACACCAATATGTTATATTATGTCTGTGTGTATAAATTTTTTAAGAATACACACAAAAAATTAACAGTTTAGCATGAGTTATTTCTCTGGATATGAGTTTAATTTTTCATTTTTATTCATCTGTGTTTTCTAATTTTCCAACAATAATCTAATTTTCTTTCAAAGCAGCAATAGTAAAGAGGGTGGGATAAATGAACAGAAGACCTAATTGGAGAAACAATTTTTGGAAATGAAACCTTTTATTCTGCTGCCTTCTCTCGATGTTCCTTAAAGTGTGGTCTGAGCATCATCTGTATCAGAACCATTCAGAGGCTTTCTTAGAAGTGCAGATTCCAGAGCCCAAATGTGAGGCATAAAATGGATTCCTGGGACAGCGCCCAGGAATCTACCAATTTAACAAGCCAAGCCCCAGGTGCTTTCTACGTATTGGGAGGACTAAGAACTATTGGCTGCGGAAATTACCTGGATCCCTTAGTTTCAGTGTTACTGAATGACGGTCAGTCATATTGAGTGATAATTCTGTGCTAAGTAGTTTCTAGTAGCTTCCTTATCAATGCAATAACTATTGGGTGTCCATTAAGGTGTTAAGTGATGCAGCTCAAGGCATTTTTGATCCAAGGAGAAAAGCCACTTCAGTATGCACTCTTTCCTTTCTCTCCCCAGAGCATCCCCTTTCATGATTTGTGGGCCACAGAAATTATCCTGGTCTCTAAGTCTTTTTGCATGTGAATGCCCCAGGGCACTGTCAATGGACAACAAAGTAGACATTATTCTTAGAAAATGAGCTCCAAGAGTTGGAGAGAAAGAGCCCACTCAGGAACTTGCCAAGGAGGCAACATCGGAGTAGAGTGAATAGAGAGGCGTTCAAAAACTTAAGCTCTCATAAGGCTGAGGTTGAGTTGGAGTGGATTGAGGAAAAGAGGAGAAAGCGTTCTTTTTTAAGCTAGCCAGTTTTCCAGGAGTGTGAGATGCCAAAACTAAGTTTTCCATAAGTTTCAGCGCAAGCTCTGCATCTGTCAGCCCTCCAGACTCTGATGATAAAATGATACTCAAAAGTGTGGTTGCTCCCAAATACCACAGTGAGGACGTCAGTCCCTGTCTGGCATTTAATTGCTTTCCTAAATTACCAGCAGGTGGTGCAAGAGTTTCCAAGTCAGTGAACTTCCCCTTCACGTGGCTTCTGCTCTGGGAAGTCTGGCAGGAGCCCACCCCTCCTTCTTGAGTTCCTCTCATAATCCTTACATGGCTCCTCTGTGCTCCAACAATCACAAGGGATAGGGAAGCGCCTTTAAAACGCATTTTGTACCTTTTAAAATGTGTTAAATATAAATGTAGAATCAGAGAAACATGCATTAATTATAGAACTGTGTTAAGGAAAAGAAAAAAAAAAATCCCATTACTAGCAAACCCAGCAGAAACACAAGCCTTCCCCTGTTGGCAAAAGAGGAATGGGGAAAATTAGCAGAAACCTTTAGGATTTAATGCCCTTTACCTCCTACTAAGAAGACTATGAATATGGATTTGGGAAAAGGGGTTGTTGGTGGGGAAGGGATTAAATTAGCTTAACTGGAAAAATCGAAAGGAATGAGAGGATATAAAATTGGCCACATCCTGAATGGCATTGGTAGCTTCACTGGTTATATAAGAAGTGAGGAAGAATCTCTAACTGGGAATTCCCAGAATGTTGTTTTGGAATATTTCAGGCCAAGGAGGAGTGGGGAAAGTCTGTTTTAAGAAAACACCAGGCAGTCAGAAGGAAGTTCATCAGGGTTTCCAGACCTAGCTAAGGAAGAACTGAAAGAAAAGGGGACTGAGGCTTGAGTTTACTTGAAGTGGAATGGAAAACTACATCTCTAGTTCAGAGTGAAACTCTGACAAGGTCTCAAGCCAGGGATTCTATGGGGTTCTAGATTTCAGGCATCTATAGCAAAGTGGTAGCAAATTTGGGACTGTGAGTGTTCACAAGTCACATGCAAGAATTCAGATGGAGAGACATATTGCATCATCAAATAGACACGGTATTAATGCAGTTGTGAGTATTTGTATATCTCTGATTAAAGCTTGGAAATGACACTACGGTCTTGCACAAATAGAACTCCAAAGGAAAAAGAAGGAAAATGATAGGCTTTGATTCATGAGGCAGAATTTAGTTCAGGCTGAATGGATCTGCTTTTTCTAAAGATCATCCCCTTTTCTAGGGAACTTGTTCACAGACCCTTTCCAGGCCTGCCTTACTGTCTCTAAAATTGCTAACTACTCTAGAGAACCAACCTATAAACAACATGACCAAGACCTTGATATATTCTGTGACTTTGGGCAACCTATTTAAACACTATGGGCCATTATGTTAAGGCCACAAATGTAAAGCCCCCAACTCATAGTGAAAAGTTTGATGTTACTCGTTTGATGTTACTCTGGAAACAATAATGAAAATACATATACCATATACAAATATGGGGTGGGGAGGAAGGGAGGACATGAAATCAATTCTATTGCACTCAACTACATTTGCTGAAATCATATACATAAATGTGCTCTAAAATGCAGCTGAAACATAGATTGCTGCTTGAGATTAGGGCTTGTATGACAATTTAGGATACAGTGATTGTCACTAAAAGATGACTGCAGTCACATAATGAAGTAAAATGTGCTAGTTGATAGGTAGGTGCAGGTGACGTATGACAGCTAATGAAACAATATAATGTGTAATTGAAAAATGTACTACCTTGGTTACTGTGAATTTTATTGCCATCTATAATAAAGGGACGAAGATTGTACATCAACAATTAATGTTCCAACATGTTGCAATTCCCGCATAAATATAGCAAGAGAGGTAGGAGCCCAGTAAAGTGTTAAAAACATATGCTAAGACAAGTATTAGGCAAAAGCAGAGTAAAAGGCCACATTCTCTACAAAATGGCTCAATTGTCCTATCCCCTCCCTCCATTTTTGAGCGTCTCTCTAGTATCATCTGACATTTTTACCATATTTCTTGGAGAAAGTGGTATTTCTCCTCCTCATAAGGCTGAATATTGAGAATAGTTCTCTTCCATAACACACATCAGCATCTAAGAAATTTTATGCTTTTCTTATTTCATTTTCTGTCTCTTCCTACTCTAATGTAAACTATGAGAGGCAAAGATCTTTACCTTTTGTTTTTTTCCTGCTACTGCATCTCTAGCACTGAAAAGAGTGAGAGATACATAGTAGTTACTCAATAAATAATTTCACATCTTCCTATACCTCTCAGGATCCTTAGACTTGCCCTCGTCCTAGAGATAAGCCTAGAAATTTATGTTATAAAGATAATAATTCTCCATCAAAGCTACTGTTGTAAATTTCTTTTCCTTTTTTTCCTGCCAGAAACCCCAAATAAGTCTGCTCTTGACCAACATCCCCATCCACACCACCTAAAGCTATGTTTTATCCATTGCCCCTCACTCAAAGACTTTTTCAAATTTTACTTCCAAGTTCAAGGGGTCTTTTTATAGCCACTGCCCTATGCAACTTATCTGCCACAGTTAGCCTGTGAAGGACTCTCTTCCTCTTGAAGTTTCCTCTCTCTTTTGTTTTCTACGACACTGCATAATCTTGTTTCTGTTCCTATTTCTTCAAAGGATCTATATCTGTCGGCATAAGATACCTATCATGTAACAAATGACACCAAAATTTAACAGATTAAAACAACAATGTTTATTATCTCACAGTGTCTATGGCTCAGCAATTGAGGCATGATTTTGCTGGTCCTCTGTGACATGATCTCTACACTCTACAAACAAATTCAAAACCAATACTCTACAAGACTGCCATCAAGATGCTAAAGGATACACAGTAACAGATAGACAGGAAAAATAAGTTCTAGTGTCCTTTATCAATGTAGGATGATGATGGTTAACAATGTAGAGTTTCAAAAAGCTAGAGCTTGGATATTGGGCTGGGCACGGTGCCTCATGCCTGTAATCCTAGAACTTTGGGAGACTGAGACGGGCAGATTACTTTAAGTCAGGAGTTCAAGACCAGTCTGGCCAACATGGTGAAAACCCATCTCTACTAAAAATACAAAAATTAGCTGGATGTGGTGGCGCATGCCTGTAATCTCAGCTACTCAGAAGGCTGAGGTAGGAGAATCACTTGAACCTGGGAGACAAAGGTTGCAGTTAGCCAAGATCACGCCATTGTACTCCAGTCTCTGGGAGAGAGTGAGACTGTCTCAAACAAACAAAACAAAACAAAACAAAAAAAAGAGGAGGATATTGAACTTTTCCAACACAAAAAAAAGATAAATATTTGAGATGATGGATACACTAATTACCCTGATCTGATCTGATCATATAGATTATATGTATAGAGACATCACTAGGTATACTATGAATATATACAATTATTATTGGTCAATTAAAAATTTAAAAAAAAACTTAACTCAAAGTTTTAAAAAGGATATTTGCCCAGGATCTGTGGCATTATCTGAAGGCTTAATTAGGGAAGGATGTGTTTCCAAGCTCACTCATGTGGTTGTTGGGATAATTGAATTCTACAGGACCTGTTGGACAGCGGTCTCAGTTCCCCTCTGGCTGCTGGCTGGAGGCTGCCCTCTTTTCTTTGCCAAGTGTCCCTCTCCATCATGACAATAATGTGAGAAGAGGCAGAGAGAGTGAATACCAGAAAAATGGAAGACACAATCTCTTATGACCTATTCTTGGAAGTGAGATTTTCTCATTTTTGCTGTTTATATCAACTAGAAATAAGCCACTACTATGTCCTGTCTGCGTGCAAAGGGAGGAGATGACAGGAAGGTGTGAAAACCAGGAGACAGGAATTCTTGAGGGCCTTTTAGGACATTGAGTACCACAGTCACGTTCATTGACTTCTTTCCGTGCTTCTACTCCATCAAATGGACAGTCTTCAAGGTTCTGTCCTCACTTCTCTTTATTCTAACAATACTTCCCTGTTTCTGGCAAATACTCATTAATACCATAAATACCCATGCCATAAAGTTTTTATACTCCTCCTGTTCAACTCAGATGTCCCATAGTCACCTAAAACTCAGTTTACATAAAGTCACATGTATTAATTGCTTTGACCTTTACTTTTCTTCATGATTATTACAATTATTTTAATCACCTACCTGAAAATCAGTTTTGGTGTGTGAATGTATCGTAGTCTTAAAGAAAAAAACACAACACTTTATTGAGTTTATTGAGATTCCATTGACATGTAAAAAGCTACCTACAATATATATAATTAAGTGTATCAAATATAATGTGTACAATTTGATATGTTTGGGAATAAATCTATATCTGTGAAACCATCATCACCATAAAGTCCATAAACATATCTGTCTGGGATTCTTCACAGCCCTTTTAAATTTTTCTGCCTTCATATTATATATCAAATACGTCCCCAAACCCTATTGGTTCTTCCTGTCTTACATTTCTCACATTTGTTACTTATTCTTCATCTTCACCCTAGTTGGGGCTACAATGACTTTACCTTCAGGATCTCATAATAACCATGTGGTGCTTTCCAAATTTCTTTTTTTTTTTTTTTTTTTTTTTTGAGACAGAGTCTCGCTCTGTCGCCCAGGCTGGAGTGCAGTGGCACGATCTCGGCTCACTGCAAGCTCCGCCTCCCGGGTTCACGCGATTCTCCTGCCTCAGCCTCCCGAGTAGCTGGGACTACAGGCGCCCACAACCGCGCCCGGCTAATTTTTTGTATTTTTAGTAGAGACGGGGTTTCACCGTGGTCTCGATCTCCTGACCTTGTGATCCGCCCGCCTCGGCCTCCCAAAGTGCTGGGATTACAGGCGTGAGCCACCGCGCCCGGCCAAATTTCTACCAACAAAATGTGCTCTGCGCAGCCATCCTAAAACATTGCTCTCATGGTGCTACTGTATTCCTTGAAGCTTTGTATTTTAAAACAAATGTAGCTTTTGAAACTTTTTGAAACAATTTTAGACTTACAGAAAACTTGCAAGAATTTTACAAAAAATATCCTATATAACCTTCACCTAGACTTCCTAAACATTAACATGTTGTCAATTTCTTTTATCATTCTATCTATATATATCCACATTTCCTCCCGAATTTTAAATGTTCTTTAATTTAATTCCGAATAAAAGGAAACTTCCCATCTTGGCTTTCAAGGCCTTATGTATCTGGTCCCAGACTTAATACCAAGAAGTACTCTATGCCTAACTGATCTGGTTTCTGTCTCCTTAACAGTCCTTGAACATTCCCATTTTTATTATGCTTTGTGCCACTTGCTTTGCAGGAAATGTCTTACTTATACATATTTCTACCTAGCAAAATCTTTCTCATCTTTTAACTTCTGATTCAAAAGGTCACTTATTTATGAAACTCAGAGGCCAGAAGTGATATCTTCCATCTCTGAACTTCTGTAACATTTTGTTTTTTACCATACCTTCTTTTCTTGTGATTATTTGTACAAATGTAAAGTATTTTGTAAGCTTGATTTATTTATAGCCCTTATTATATACACCATCATTATGCTGACATACCCTGGTTTTTTCATTCACTTAGACCTGGTTAAAAGAGAAAGATTTTTAAAAGGTTGTTTTCTTGGATTTAAAATATATAATCAACTTACAATGAGGTTATATGAAATCAACCTAAGGGTAACAGATAGTCTCTATGAGTGGACCATATTTTGAAGATACTAGCATACATAAAGGAAAATATGTCACTCAGAATGGAAGCTGTTCTTGTTAGACATAGAGTGTGAGAGAGAGTCTGAAACAATTATTGGCAGTATCTAAGGAAGCACTGTCCTGGGTGTGTGGGTGGACCTACATTCTCAGCACGGGAGGATACTGTAACAGCTTACTACACACTGTGCACTTGGCTAAGGGCTTTTTAATCCCAGCCTGATTGACTTATCACCTTAACCATATTTAAAAACAAAACAAAACAAAAAAAACCGTACAATTATTCCCCATCTTAGAAAATTGTAGCCATTTACTAAGAATTCTCTTAGGCATGAACATGAACTGGTTTAATTTTCCCAAACACAACTCTGAAAGGTAGCAAGTATTTTCATGATGTATCAATCAGATTCTAAACCTTGCTGGTTAATTTTACTTATTAAAATCGTCCAGTTCAGGCTGAAATAGCAGTTTCATACCAGATTCAGGAATCTCCCCCTCTCTACCATAAACCAAACTGTATGAGTTTAATGATGGTTTATATCTGCATGTTTATTTGTGTACATTTGTGGGGCGGGGTTGAGGGGTGGTTGGTGTTTCCTCCTTTTTTATGTCTTCCACGCTTCATTCTTCTAAGGTCTGTCTCCTTTGTTGTTGGGCACAATGAAGAGCGAATTTTTTTCTAAATATCTCACTTTTTTTGTTTCATATTTGAAGGGAAATGGCTAGCAGTTGATTGCTCACATGGAGGGCATACTGTTAATTCACTATAGCAGTGGTAGGATTTGTTCCTCACAATTATTTGTACTGTTTGATTAAGAGTGTGAGATCCTGGACTTCTCACTTTTTAAATCTCTAAATAATTCAAGGACAACAAGAAACCACCCTCTCAACATTGTTAAAATGATGTGCCCAAGATCTTACAGTTATTAGGTAAGGGGGCAAGAATTTATCTATACCACTACTAAATATTCAAGTCAATATACTCTTGCACATCTGCATAACTGCACATCTTCTCATTGTGGTGGTTCCTTTTTAGATCTGCCTTTAGGAAAAGGGTGGGTCATTCAAGCCACTAGAAATACTCTGATTCTTGTGACAGCTATTATTCTCATTGAAAACTGATCATTCTGGTTTCTTTATCAGACTCTGAGCTTGGCTGACGCAACCCTGTTCCCAAGAGACGGATTCATTATTTCTGTGTTGATAATGTAAACATTTAAAGCTTATAAGGCTGAACAACAGATTCTAGAACTGTGGTGACCTTTCAAAGTCAGAAGCACATTGTGCCGCTTCGTGGTGGTACCACTTACAAAGCCAGCAAGCAAACAAATTATCCAGCATCATCAATATCTCAAGCCTTCCACAATTAAGATCAATAATTGTGTAGGTTTACCAGGATATGATTGACAATTAAAATGAAAATAGCCTTTAATTGAAATAAAATGTATTTTACATAACATATGTGTCTGAGAAGGTCAAAGTCTACTTTAGGTTTCTTTTTTCTTAAATTAACTTAATACTTAAACCTTTAACAGAATGTTTTCTGTGATGTAAACATTTTTATTAATTTATTTGTAGATTACTTTTAATTATCAAGACCTATTTATAATGAAAAATACATTCATTCATCCTGCTAGGTGGCAGTCATCTCTAGTCTTTCATTAAGACAGTTATTAAATGTCAGCATACACAGACATCATGTTGAAGACCAACTTCTTGATACATGTCATATACATTTTTTTTAAGCAATTCATGTCACAAAAACATCCTCAGACTGTCATTAACTATTTGATAAGTGCAATATGTTATTGTAATTTATTGAAACCCAGGTTTATACTTCATTATTCTGGCCGAAATAGAGTAAGCCCATTATACCTATCACTCCCACTGATTTCAACTAAAAACTGGACAATATTTAAAAGGCAACTATCTGAAAACTCTGAAAAGTTAGCAATAGCAGACAAACTAGAGAGAGAGCCAAACTTGAAGAATGACCATAATAGAGATAAATACTTTACCTGAACATGAGGCAGTAAAAACTCTAAGGAGAAAAGAACTCCCTGATACTAGAGAGTATTATGAGAAATCTCAGAAAGAAGAAAGCTGGAGATGACCCCCACTTTATATACGAACTGACACAAGTCCTGGGCTCACTCCTAAGCTGTGTGTGTGAGTAATAGGCATTAACATGAATCAGCATAGTAAAGGCTTCGGGAATTGAACTGTAATATAAACCACCACCCAAGTCTCAGAATTACCTCTGAGATATATGTGCAAAACAGCCAAAACAATATGACAAAGACTTTGAAACTATAGCTGACATTGGAAATACCACACACAGAAGGCAAGAAATAATTTTTTAGTTTTAACCTAACTGGGTTGATGGTTTGATAAATTAAAAATTTGACATTCAACAGAAGGTTTTAACGGCACCCAGAGTCTCTCAAGGTAATATTTAAAATATCCAGGATATAACCCAAAATTATTAGAAAAATAAATAACTAGAAAAATATGACAAATTCTCAAAAGAAGGATAAATAATAAGACTTAAAGGAATAGAAATAGACAAATTCACGAATATACTTGGAGACTTTAGCACTCTTCTTTGAATTATCAACAAATAAGTAGATAGGAGACCAGCACGGATATACAAGATCTGAACAACACTATCAAATAATTTTACGTAATTGATATTTGTTGAACGCTATATCTAGCAACAGCTAATACATATTCTTATTAAATCCACATAAATAATAACCTAGATGAGCTATATCATGGCTCTTATAGCAAACTATAACATATTTTAAAAATAGAAATAATACAAAATATCTTATACGATCATAGTGGAAATCAAAACTAAAAAGATATTGGAAAAGTACCAAAATATTTGCAAATTAAATAGCATACTTCTAAACAGACACAGGTTAAAGAAAAAGTCTGGAGTAGACGATAAAATATTTTGAACCGAATGAAATTGATGAGAATGAAGATAAATTTGCGGAATGAAGCTAAAATAGTGCCTAGAGGAAAATCTATAGCATTAAATGTTTATGCTAGAAATATAGAATGATCTCAAAATAATGATCTAAGTCTTCAACTTAAGAAGCTAGGAGGAGTGGCCGCTGCCGCCAGGGCCTGTGCTTCATGAGGAAGATGCTCGCCGCCGTCTCCCGCGTGTTGTCCGGCACTTCTCAGAAGCCGGCAAGCAGAGTGCTGGTAGCATCCCGTAATTTTGCAAATGATGCTACATTTGAAATTAAGAAATGTGACCTTCACCGACTGGAAGAAGGCCCTCCTGTCACAACAGTGCTCACCAGGGAGGATGGGCTCAAATACTACAGGATGATGCAGACTGTGCGCCGAATGGAGTTGAAAGCAGATCAGCTGTATAAACAGAAAATTATTCGTGCTTTCTGTCACTTGTGTGATGGTCAGGAAGCTTGCTGTGTGGGCCTGGAAGCCGGCATCAACCCCACAGACCATCTCATAACAGCCTACCGGGCTCACGGCTTTACCTTCACCCGGGGCCTTTCCGTCCGAGAAATTCTCGCGGAGCTTACAGGACGAAAAGGAGGTTGTGCTAAAGGGAAAGGAGGATCGATGCACATGTATGCCAAGAACTTCTACGGGGGCAATGGCATCATGGAAGCGCAGGTGCCCTTGGGCGCTGGGATTGCTCTAGCCTGTAAGTATAATGGAAAAGATGAGGTCTGCTGACTTTATACGGCGATGGTGCTGCTAACCAGGGCCAGATATTCGAAGCTTACAACATGGCAGCTTTGTGGAAATTACCTTGTATTTTCATCTGTGAGAATAATCGCTATGGAATGGGAACATCTTTTGAGAGAGCAGCAGCCAGCACTGATTACTATAAGAGAGGTGATTTCATTCCTGGGCTGAGAGTGGATGGAATGGATATCCTGTGCGTCCGAGAGGCGACAAGGTTTGCTGCTGCCTATTGTAGATCTGGGAAGGGGCCCATCCTGATGGAGCTGCAGACTTATCGTTACCACGGACACAGTATGAGTGATCCTGGAGTCAGTTACCGTACACGAGAAGAAATTCAGGAAGTAAGAAGTAAGAGTGACCCTATTATGCTTCTCAAGGACAGAATGGTGAACAGCAATCTTGCCAGTGTGGAAGAACTAAAGGAAATTGATGTGGAAGTGAAGAAGGAGATTGAGGATGCTGCCCAGTTTGCCACGGCCGATCCTGAGCCACCTTTGGAGGAGCTGGGCTACCGCATCTACTCCAGCGACCCACCTTTTGAAGTTCGTGGTGCCAATCAGTGGATCAAGTTTAAGTCAGTCAGTTAAGGGGACTAGAATGGGAGGTTATACCTTCAGGGGGCTACCAGTGTTCTCAACTTGGTTAAGGAGGAAGAAAACCCAGTCAATGAAATTCTTGTAAACTTCCATTAAGACTAAGTGTGTAGATTGAGCAGGTAGTAATTGCATGCACTTCGTACATTGTTGCATTAAAAGATTATTGAGTGCTAAATAAAATAAAATAAAATAAGCTAGAAAAAGAGAAACAAATTAAAGCACAAGAAAAAGAAAAGGAACAATAAAAAATATCTGAAATTAATAAAAAGAAAAAGAAATAGAGAAAATAAACGAAACCAAAAGCTGGTTCCTTGAAAAGATGAATAGAATTCAAAAATATCTGGATGGACTGACCAAGAAAAAAGTGAGGATATACCAATTTTCAGTATCAACCATAAAAGGGGGATATCATTTCAGACCCTCAGAAAATAAAATAGAAGGAAATCTGAAATAATAAGAAAATAATAAAAACATTTGTGTGCCTATACATTTGGCAACTTAAATGAAATGGACCCAGTACTTACAAAGACGGAAACTACAAAATTTATTCAAGAAGAAATAGATAACTTGAATAGCTTTATATGAGCCAAAGAACATTATTCATAATTAAAACTTTGTAGCAAAAAATTCTAGGACCAAATTGCTTCACTGACGAAGTCTGCCAAAATTTTAAGAAATATATAAGCTTTATACAATTTGTTTTTCAGAAAATAGAAAAGGAAATATTTTGTCATTTTGTCACAAAAAAGCCAGATAAATGTAATACAAGAAACAAGAAATTGAAAACCAATATCCCTCTTACACATGGACATACAAATATTCAACAAAATATTAGACAAAAAATACAGCAGTACATGAAACAATATTAATACATCATGACTTAATAGGGTCTATCTCACTAATGAAGAACTGGTTCAACATTCAAAAGCTAATCAATATAATCCATCATAATAACAGACAAAAATGATTATTAAAATAGATAAAGAAAAATCATTTGACAAAATTTAGCATCTAATTTCCTCATAACAAAAGATATTGAGCATTCTTATATGATTATTTGACATCTGTATATCTTCCTTGGTGAGATATCTCTTCAGATATTTTGCCCATTTCTTTTTTGGGTTATTTTCTTATTGTTAAGAGTTCTTTGTGTATTATGAATACAACTGCTTTATCAAATATTTGTTTTGAAAATATTTCCTCCCAGAGTGTGACTTGCCTTTTTGTTCTCTTAACAATGTCATATCAGAGCAAAAAATCAAAAGGCGTATTTTATCATTTTTTTTCTTTCATAGATTATGCTTTTGGTGTTGTACCTAAAAACTCCTTGCCAAACCTAAAGTCATATAGATTGCCTCCTACATTTTTTCTAGAGATTTTACAATATTGTATCTTATATGTAGGATTATGATTGATTTTGAGCTTTTATGAAGGTGTGAGGTCTATGTCTAGATTTTTTTCTTTTGCATATGGGCATACAATTGTTCTAGCAACTTTTATTGAAAAGACTATCATCTCTTCATTGAATTGCCAGTTTTCCTTTATCAAAGATATTGTGTTGGTCTATTTATGAGCTTTCTATTCTGTTCCATTGATTTTTGCCTATTATTTTGATATCTTAGCCTGTCTTGATTACTGCAATTTTTTAGTAAGTTTCAATGAGTATTATTACTCATTCAACTGTGTTCTTCTTCAGTATTATGTTGGCTATTTTGATATTTTACCTTTCCATAAAAATTTTAGAGTAACTTTGTTGATATCCTCAAATTATCTTGTTGAGATTTTCATTGGGATTATATTGACTCTACAGAAAGTTGGGAAATTGACATTTTAACAATATTGAGTATTCCAATCCATGAAGATGGAATATTTCTTCATTTATTTAAAATTGTTTTGATTCTTTCCTTAGATTTTTAGAGTTTTCTACATATACATTCTATGTATATTTTGTTGGGTCTATACTGTTTTATTTTATTTTATTAAATTCTGGGATACATGTGCAGGACATACGGGTTTGTTACACAGGAAAATGTGTGCCATGGTGGTTTGCTGAGTATTTTTAAAATTATCATTTCAAACCAATAGTACTTAACTTTTATCTTTCTCCTTTCTAAAATAGGTGGCACACTTCCTACCATGAACATAATTCTCTACTGTTCCTTCTTCTTGTGGATACTGCATAATAAAAGAAGAAAGTATGAAACAAGATTTGACAATCCTCTGTTTAGAAGAGTACGTTAATGACTCTAAGGCAAAACCTCAGAATAGGAACTTGGTGACTACAGAGGTCTTTGAAACTAGACAATTAATAAGGGCAGGCCTTCAAAAGCAGATCAGAGGGAAAAAAACAATCCAAAGAGAACTTAGACACAAATACCCAATAGCAAAAGAGGTATAGCTATAATAGCAAAAAAGCACCTGAAGATGATTATTTAATGACCAGGAATACTTCCCATTCCAATATGTACAACCTTCGGCAATGTGACATTGGCATGCCTCCTATCCAGAAGTAAAATTTATTTTTCTACCCCTTTGAATCTGGGTTGGTCTTGTAACTTGCTATGTCTAATAGAACATGGTAGAAACAACTTTGTGCAAGTTGTGGAGGCTTATCCTTAAAAGACCATGCAGCTTCCATGTTTACCCAGTTGGAGACCTGCCTTCATACCACCATAGAAGGAAACCGGCCTTGTCTACCAGAGGATAAAAGGCCACATGAAGGAGAATCAAAGTACTGTAGAAAACAGCATTAAGAAGTGAGTGAGGTCTTCTTGGAAATTTCAGCCCAGCCAACTCTCCAGCTAACTGCATTCACATGAGTGAATCCAGGCTAAACAAGAAAGGATGCCATCCAGCCAAACCACTGACTGTGGGAAGCAATAAATTGCTGTTATTTCAAGATACTAAAGTTTGAGGCTATTTTTTATGCAGCAAAAGACAACTGATAGAGTACCATAAAACAGAAAATATTTATGTTTTAAGGTTCACCAAACAATGCAAGAGCCCACTTGTAAGCTCTGAAGCCCTGTTCCTAAGGTCTGTTGGCTTAGAAATTAGATGATAGAATAAAATTTAGATAATTGAATAAAAGAAAGGAAGGTGTTCCAGACAGGTAGAACAACATGAGCACAGGCAAGAGGCAGGACAAAAAGAACAAAAGGAGTCATTCTTTCATGCATTTTTTCTTTACAAAAGAAGTAATTCTGTGTTCCTCTTTAAATCTTCCAAGATTTTCCCCTTTTGGGTTATATTTAGTGTATTCATCTAAAATAGTAGAATTAGATTGCAAGGTCTAAAGGAGCAGGGAAACAAAAAGACCAACACTCAGTGAGCATTTACCATGTACCAGGAACTTGACATTGCCTAATCTCATTCAATCATCACAAAATAGTCTTATGCTACAATTAT
Source organism: Macaca thibetana thibetana (assembly GCF_024542745.1). Lineage (NCBI taxonomy): Eukaryota > Metazoa > Chordata > Mammalia > Primates > Cercopithecidae > Macaca > Macaca thibetana. The sequence continues at coordinate 47,731,409 of NC_065590.1, read as the reverse complement.
TTCTCCCCATTTTACAGAAGAGGCAACTAAAGCTCAGGGATTGTAGGTAATTTGCCCAAGTTCACTAAGCTAGTAAATGGTATTACTTTGCTTCTTCCTCTTTCAAAATATATACCACTTCCATAATCACCTACTGCCTCCCAGACTCTTTATTTATCTCACTATCAGCAATGCTTAGTTTATTTCTTCTCACAATGAAGGCACTCAAAATGTGCCTCTGATAGAATTTAGGGGGAAATAAACTTACATGAAACAAAGTTCATTAATCTGACAGAATGTAGAGGAAAACACATGAAATAAATTTCATTAATCTGATAGAACTTAGAGGGAAAAACTTACGTAAAATAAATTTTATTAATCTTTGACTCTAGTGACATTAACAGATAAATAGTTTTCTGTGTGAAGTTCACTTCCTTTATGTAACCACTAAATTCATAACTCAATCATTCACTGATCCATTTAGCAAATAGGTATTAAGCATCTCATAAGTGCCAGCTTTTTAGGCACTAGGAACACAGTGGTGAGCAGAGGGACATCAAACACATTCATACTCACAAAGTCTCTGACCTCTAGATGGAGATTATTGGTCATATTTGTGTCTTCCCTAAAGATATCCTGGGCATGGGTGTCAACCTTGAGCAAGTTGGCTTCTCAGTCATTTGTTTTTATTTCTACATGTCCTCCTAACAAAACAATAAGGGGAAAATAATATACTCCACTCTCTTTGATCCTTACAAGTGAAAAATGATTGAGTACCCCTTCCCAGAAGGAGGAACAGAATTTACTAATGCTTTCTTGTTTATCTTTAAGAGTTACAATGCTTAGAACAACTGTTTGCTCCTTGTAAGAAATGTACATGTTGTCTAGTTAGAATGGTTTAAAATTATATTTAAAAAATTCATTATTCTGTCCAAAGACCCTGGAACTTAAACTTAACTGAAAATGCACATGTAAGTCAGACCACAGTGTCTTGAAGTTTCTATGGCAAGTTTGTCAAAGTTGGAGAGCGTCACTTACTCCCAGCTGTTTCTAAGGTTCACAGCTTCCACCCCCACCCCCGCCAATACTTGTCTGAGATTCTTGGCTGAGAGAGCTGTTTGTTTCTTTATTTAGCAAAATCTAGCACAGCTCTGCTTAGCAGAGGGACAAACTGGAATTTGCAAATTTCTGCATTATCACTCAGAAATTGCCAACTTGTCACAGGTGTACAGCATGCGAATAATGGGAAGAAGAAAGCCGGGGACTGCCATGGACCTGAACGCCGGGGGCTCCATCTGCAATGTCCCAGGCACATTACTGCATCTCGTAGGGGAATCCGCTTTTCGTGGTAGGCAGAGGTGGGGAGTGCAGGTCCTACTCACGGCTTACAAGACATTTTAAGTCAACAATTATAAGCAGAGCTGTTAACAGCACGCTGCTTGATTATTATGTCATGAAGAAAAGAAAAGAATGGCAAGGGTAACTTGAAAAAATAAATGAAGAGCAGTGAGTTTTCCGAGAAGCAGAGAATGAAACTGAGAGATTCTTGTTATTTTTTAAAGCTGCTGAGTTGCTCTCACTTCTTTGCTAAGTCTCTCAAGTACTTTTTTTTCCTCAAAAGGCTTGAATAAATATCTGCCCTGCACTGAAGGGGAAATGCAGAGGCTCAGCTTACCGACAAGTGGACAGGTGGCGAAACAGGTATGGGCATTTCTGTTTCAGGTCAGCTTTTCATGGGACTTAATTGAATAATATCACCTTTCACTTTTTACCTTTTTCCCCCTCATTGATCAAGCTGCTTTTGAGAAAAGTGATACTTTGCATATCTGGCTAAGTACTGTTAACAGCCTCTGCCTGCGGTTTGTTAAAATTAAAAAAAAAAAAAAAAAAAAAAAAAAAAGTGTGATCTTGCCGGAGAAGTAATTTGCTTCTCTCCAACCAATGATGGCTTGTACTTTATGCAAATTGGTATCTAGGGACAACAAATCCCATTTAATACATATGCATAGTTCATAAAAAAAAACGACGTGAGAGAAAGAGGAAAAAAGATAAAGCAACGAGTCAGCAAAAGAACAGGTTCCGAGGAAATTTATTGTCCCAAATTGGACATTTGTAACAGATGATGTGAACAAGTGTTAACTTTGTTTTCAGCAGCTCTTCACGTACGTTCACTAGACATCACACAGATTATGTTTTAAGGATCTGAACTGTAATAAAAAAAAAGTGTCTATGGGCTTTAGAGTGTTGTGTTCCATATGGTTAGGGAAGTACGGAGTTATTGCGACAAGCATCTTGTGAAGCTCATTACGCGCGGTGGTGTTAGATGCGAATTGCCGCGCATAGCTATAGGGTACGTACATGACATCCCACAGTCAGCAGATAGCAACTGGAAATGAAAGATATGAAGGCACAGAGTACAGCTTCAGGGAACATGTTAGACAAAACATCTGCTGGTATCAGAACACTGCATTATCAGATCATTGTGGCCATGAATTTTTTATAGACAGTTTTTTCCCCCAAACCGCAACTTTGAAAGTGACATTTTGTGCAAAAAGTTTTTGATTGAAGTGTGATGTCAGGAGGAAGTCCAGTGCTGTAAGTCATTGTACAGAGAGCCGACACTGGCAGCCCAAGAAAACTCCTTTTTGCAAAGTGGGGCAACCTCGCCTAGGAGAATGTGTGCTGCAGTGCGTGCACATGGGAAGGCATAAGCAAGAAAGTTTTCTAAGCAAAAAAATATGACTGAGATGCTTTGGTCTTTCTATGTCACTCAACATGTGGACAGGTTCATATCCTTCATATCCTAGACATTCACTTAACACTGCCTTTCTTCATGCGGAGAAAGGGTTGGTCAGGAACTCCAATTAAGTGAGGAGGCAATATTCCATCAACTTATCTCTTGTACTCCGCTTGTTAATGGCAGCATTTCTCTTTTGCCACTTCTGCCTGAGAGTGGCTCTTGTAAGAGGTTCCTTCATTGCAGGAAACTTGCATGGATGAAAAACTAGCTGAGTTCTGATTATTCGAAGTGTACATTAGCGGCCCCACAGTCCTTGAGAGACGGTGGCAGGAAGGCCTGAAGAAAGGGAGGCAGTGGGGAGATGGTCCTCACCTTGAGAAAAGTTAATGGTCCTGATATTTAGGCCCCATTCCAGGATGCCATATACTTCATCTTGGAAGATAATGAAGCTCATCTAAAAGTATTATGACTTATGGAAGAATCCAGCTATCGACAGCCACCTTTCTGTTAACATGGTTCTGAGAAATGGAATGATTTCACAGGCCATGGGGTACAGGGATAAACGTATTTCTCTTAAAAGAGCTAATGCAAAAGAAGAGTAGAGGAGAAAGAGCTCAAAGACAAGTGGCAGGTCCTTGAAATGGATTCTGGAGAACTAGAGGAAGTGCTTTTCTCTATAATGCAACCAGTATTCAATTTAACATTCTTTTCAATAAACCATTGGATTCCTCTCTTAGCCCATTAGAAAAGTGACACACTGGATAAGATCAGAGTGTGATGCTCAGAAACCCTCAAGAGAGACTATATTTACTCATGGCAGCAGATATGAAGGAACATCTGTACAATAATTGGCAATAGTTCCAGATATGAAAGAGAAAAGTAAAAGATACTCATGAATGAGTAAGCACCAACTACAGAGATCTGTACTTCACAGCTCCAAGCTGTTCTCTTATCATTCTACATATTTTTTTCCATTTTCTTTTTGTCTTATTTTCATCTTTCTTTTTTATTTTCTTTCAGCGAAAGCAAAGTGAGGAAGAGGATTTCTTTTCATTTTTCATAATTCCTTTTTTCTACTGCTTCGTAGAAGAGATATGAGTATAGAGAAATACCCTCTGGGTATATATTCTCTATTATATTCCCTGAAAGTTTTGATGAGCCATCAACTGTACACAGAAAGATGTGAGAATTCGTTCACTCAATAAATATTTACTAAGCACCGATTACTGCAAGTGGCCCTTGTGCTAAGAAGAACTACGATTTTCAATAACTGTATTTATTTATTTTTAATATTATTTTTGAGAAAAGGTCTTGCTCTGTTGCCCAGGTTGGTGTGCAGTGGTGCAATCATGGCTCACTGCAACCTTGACCTCCAGGCTCAAGTGATCCTCTCACCTCAGCCTCCCAGAGAGCTGGGACCACAGGTGTGCACCAATACACCCAGGTAATTTTTTCATTATTTGTAGAGATGAGGTCTTGCTATGTTGCCCAAGCTAGTCAGGAACTCCCGTACTCAAGCAATCCTACTGCCTCAGCCTCCCAGAGTGTTGGGATTATAGGCATGAGCCAGTGCACCCGGCCTTTATTTATTTTTGAAAAATATTGTAAATAAAAAAATTAATAAATAATACTCAGAGTCAAACATTAAGTAAAAGAGGGGAAAGAGAGAGTTAGGTAACCTTCAACCTGGTTTTGTCTTGAGAACATTTGCTGTTCCAAGTAAATTTAGCTTTGTTTTCCTTGATCTCTAAGGGTATGGAAAATACAAAGTCTAGGGATCATTCTAAGTGAGAAATATAGATGGAGATATCCCTACATCTAATTCCTCCAAAGACTACATGCTCAGTGTCACATAAAACACAAGTAAGCATGTCCTAGTCATCAGCCAATCACCAGCACACACACACACAGCCAACAACACAATAAGACAAAGACTTCAGAAAACATATTTATCAGGTATAAAAGAAATATGTCTAATGAATGCTAAGAAGGTGAATAAGGGACAAATCATAAAAAATAGTTAAAGGTTATACAAATGTAAAAGCATATTTAAGTAAGAAAAAATAGAGCTTATAGAAAAAACATATAATTCATTGGATGGATTTAACAGTTGAATACAAATAAAGACAAAAATTTTGTGAGCAGGAAGATATGTCTGAAGAGAAGCAAAGAGATGCAAAATGTTTTAAAAGTTAAATCATGATGGGGAAGAAAAAAGTTTTAATATACGCCTAATTAAGTTTCAAAAACAAGAGAAAGGGAGCTGCAGTAGTATTTGGAAGCATAACAGCTTAGAATTTTCTAAAATACCAATTCTCAGACTTATGAAGTCTGAGAATTATAATACCAATTCTTTTGGTATTATATGAATATATTATATAATACCTATATAATATATAATTATATGAATTATATAATATAATACCAATATTATATGAATTATAATACCAATTCTCAGACTTATGAAGCTAAATGAATCCTAACCAGGAAAATAAATATCTAGAACACAAAACTGCAGACCACAAAAGACATAAATGTATTAAAGCACCAAGGCAAAAATGAGAACCTTCAATGTTTGATGAATTGACAGCGAACTTCTCAACAGCAACTATGAAAGCCATACACTGTGGTAACATCTTTAATGTGCTCAGAGAAAATAACTGTCTACTGAGACTGCATGTTAATCAAAGTGATTTTCAAGAGAGTGGGTAAGATAGCGATATTTGTTGAAACGAAATTAATAGTTCACTATCAACAGATCTTCTTTGAATGAACTTTTAAGAAATGAAATTCACAAAAAAACGCAAGTGATCCCAGATGTTAGCTTTGAGTAACAGGAATATATTAGGAGCAAAGAAAATGATAACATGTGAATAAATTTAAATAAACTTTGGTGGCATAAAATTATAGTGATAAATTCTTCATGAGGTTAAAAAGCAAATAGAAAAAACTAATAAAAGACACAAAAAAGGTAAAAGGAGGGCATTGTTTTTATTAAGATAGTCTAGGCCAGGTATGGTGGCTCATGCCTGAAATCTGAGCACTTTGGGAGCCCAAGGTGGGCCGATTGGTTGAGTCTAGGACTTCAAGACCAACCTGGGCAACATGACAAAACCTTGTCTCTACAAAAAAAAAAAAAAAAAATTAGCTGGGTGTGGTGGCATGTGCATGTAGTCCTAGCTACCCGGGAGGCTGAGGTAGAAGGATCACCTTAATCCAGGAATTCAAGGCTGCAGAAAGTTGAGACCTTGCCACTGCACTCCAGCCTGAGTGACAGAGCAAGATCCTGTCTCAAAAAAAAAAAAAAAAAAAAAAAAGTCCACAATTTCTGGAATGTTTAGGTTGAAGGGAAAGGTATCAATTTAAATTTGATAAATAATGTTTGCATGCTAAAATAATTAAGGGAACCTTTAAGCTAATACAAATAGGGCATAATATTTATTAATATTTATTTATTAATTTTATATTTATTTATAACATTTCTTAATTTTCCCTAGCCTCCCAGGTAGCTGGGACTACATGCACATGCCACCATACCCAGCTAATTTTTTTTTTGGTAGAGACAAGGTTTTGTCATGTTGCCCAGGTTGGTCTTGGAGTCCTAGACTCAACCAATCTGCCCACCTTGGGCTCCCAAAGTACGCAGATTTCAGGCATGAGTCACCATACCCGACCTAGACTATCTTAATAATGGAAAAATGGAAAATATGGAAATAATGATCAACCATTCCAAACAGAAGCAATAAGAGAGAGGAAATGTGAAACAAAATTTGAGACAAGTAAGAAGCAGAAATTAAAATGGAGTATGTACATTTACATAAATTACAGTAAATGTAAATGGTCTTCATGGTCTAGTTAAAAGATCAAGATTGCCCAATTGAGAGCGAGAGAGAAAGACAGGGAATGAGAGAGAGAGAGAGAGAGAGAGAGAACAGAACAGACAGAAGTAGAGGGAGAGAGAAAGAGGAAAAACAAGAAGAATAAGGAGGAGCAGAGGAGGCTGGGTCAAGAAGAGCAGGAGATTAAGAAGAAGAAGAAAAAATAGAGGAAGGGAAAGGTAAAAAACAAGGATAAAAACAAGAAGAAAAAATTTAAAATATTTTTTAAAAAAGAGAGAAAAGATCAACCAGGAGATTATTAATTGAAAGAAAGACAGTATATAAGGCAAAATAAATATTATTATTATGAAAAATAAAGAGGGTCACTATATAATGATAAAATGTTTAATTTTAAACTTGCATGTATCTAGTAATAGCTTAGAACATGTAGAGTCAAAACTGACCGAACAGTGTAGGATAACTTGACAAAGTCACTATCATAGCAGCATATTTTAAGGCCCCTCACACAGTTATTGATAGAGCAAGAAAATAAAAAACATTAAAATTTGAAGTTTTTAAGCAATATAAAGAGCATGCATGATATAATAGGCATATGTAGACTAAGGTACCAATAACTGCATACTATTTTTAGATACTCATAAACCATTTACAAAAATTGACTATCCTGAATTATGAAGCATGTATTAATGAATTATCAATCATGTATTAATGAATTTCAAACTTTTAGGTACTATATATTCTTTAACAAAAATACAGTTAAGTCATAAATAAATAATTTAAATTTTAAGTAGGGAAACTATTTATTTTGGAATTTAAAATCACACTTCTAAATATAAGTGAGAAAGTGGAAAAGCATTGTGGAAAATAGAAAATGTTTAGATTTGATAGAAATAAAAATACTGCTTTTCAAAAAACTATAGAATACAGCTAAATTGTAGGTTTGGACATTTTATTAGAAAAGAATATATTTTAAAAATTTCACTACAAAATTGATAAATGAGATGATAGATATGTTAATTAGTTTTGTAAATTATTCCACATTGTGTACATATATCTAAACATCACATTTTACCCCATAAATGTATACAATTATAATTTGTCAATTAAGAAAGATATTAATAAAAATAAGAGAATAAAGGCTAACAATTAATTAGTTAAATACCTATTATGGTTAACATTAGGTGTCAACTTGATTGACCTGCAGGATGCCTAGATAACTGCTAAGTATTGTTTCTGGGTGTGTCTGTGAGGGGTTGCCAGAGGAGACTAACATTTGAGTCAGTAGACTAAGAGAGGAAGGCTCACCCTCAGTGTGTGTGGGCACCATCCAATCTGCTGCCAGCTGGCTAGAACAAAGCAGGCAGAGCAGCTGGGATAAGCTGTCTTGCTGTGTCTTCCGGCTTTCATCTTTCTCCCATGGTGGATGCTCCCTGTCCTTGGACATGAAACTCCAGGTTCTTTGGCCTTTGGACTCCTGTTCTTACGTCAGTGATTTGCCTGGGGCTCTCGGGCCTTCAATCACAGACTGAACACCTGCACTGTTGGCTTCCCTACTTTCGAGACTTTTGGACTTGGACTGGGCCACCATACCTACCTCCTCAGCTTGCAGATGGCCTATCATGGGACTTCATCTTGTGATGGTATGAGTCAATTCTCCTTAATAAATTCCCTTTCATATATACACATATCCTATTAGTTTTGTCCCTCTGAAGAACCCTGACTAATACAATACCCAAATAAACACATTCGAAAAAAACACCACTCCCTAAATAAATGGCAAAGGGTGAAAATAACAATAAAACAGTAGAGATTAAGAAACCATGTAACAAAAAAATCCAATAGAGCCATTGACAAATCTTTGCTATTGACAAAGATTGTTTTTTGAAAAGTAAAATGTGAAATTCCTGTAGCAAAATTCATCAAAGAAATGAAGAATAAATTAAAAATATTGGAAATAAATGATCCATAATTCTAGATATTAAATATAGTATGAGTAACTTTATGTCAGTACACTTGAAAATATAAAATGGTCAACCTTTCAGAAGAAAAAAAGGTAGAACTTTAAATCCAGAATGAGAAAGAAAAAAAAAAAATCTGAATAGTTTTATTACCTCTAAAGAAACTGAATTATACTCCGAAAGAAACACCAAACCCAAGTGATGTTAAAATTATGTTCTACCAAACATGCAAGGTATAAATAGTCCTAATCTCATATACAGTATCTCAAAGTTTAGATAAAATGGGAGTAATATGTCACACAATTTGGTGGGCTAGCTAATTCTTAACACTGTAACCTGACAAGGACAACATAAAAAATCAGATTATATCTATAACTTACTCTGGAATAGAGGTGTAAAAATTCCAAACAAAATATAAAATAAACCTAGCATTGTAATGATTTTTTAGATCTACTCACAAATATGCTTATACTGTCTTTTCCTGGGCACGTAGTAGGATTTCACTTTTCTACATACTGATGGTTAGATTTTTCCATGTAGTGTTTTGGCCAATAAAATGTAAATAGAAGGGCTGTGTGCCAATTCAGATCAGATGCTTTCAGAGCCAGAATGCAAGGTCTCATGTTATTTCTCTCTCCACAACACACACCCCTGCCACTTCCATATACTCCCCAAATGGTGAAGATACCATCAGCCTGAGTTCCTGTCAAAAACTAGATAGAGCAGAGACTCCATATGACTCACAATTGACATTTAACATTATTGAGAAATAAACCTTTGTTATTATAAATTACAAAAATGTAGAGGTTGTTTGTTATAGCATTAGATCCCAAACCATTCTGCCTGATGCAAGCATTGTATAAAAAATGAATTTACTTTGTGACCGAAATGAATTTATCACAGAAATATAATTGTTGCTTAACACTGGAAAATCAGCATGTTAAGAGTTCAAGAGAAAAAAATATATAATCTTCTCAATAAATGAAGAGAAAGGTTTGATAAAAATAAAAAATGTATTTATATAAAAGCTCTCACAAGACTATTGATAAAGACAAATTCCTTCATGAAAGATGTACATACACCTTTAGAAAGCCTGAAACCTACATCATACTTCATAGTAAATGTTGATAGTATGCTCTTTAAGGTCAATACAAATGGCAAGCATGCTCTTCATGATCATTTCTAATTGGCATTGCATAGAAGACCTTAGAGCAGTAAGGCAAGAAAAAGAAATAAAAAGTGAAGGATTAGAAATAGAGATACAAGGCCCGGCGCGTTGGCTCAAGCCTGTAATCCCAGCACTTCAGGAGGCTGAGGTGGGTGGATCATGAGGTCAGCAGATCGAGATCATCCTGGCTAATACAGTGAATGAAACCCCGTCTCTACTAAAAGTACAAAAAATTAGCCGGACGTGGTGGCGGGCGCCTGTAGTCCCAGCTACTCTAGAGGCTGAGGCAGGAGAACTGCGTGAACCCGGGAGGCGGAGCTTGCAGTGAGCCGAGATCGCGCCACTGCGTTCCAGACTGGGCGACAGAGCGAAACTCCCACTCAAAAAAAAAAAAAAAAAAAAAAAAAAAAAAAGAAAAAAAAAAGAAATGGAAATACAAAAATGTATTTACTCACAAATGAAAAATCATATAATTATCTTGGTAGAAAATCCCAAACAATCAGTAAGTAAATTATTAGAAATCATAAGATAGCTTAAGAAGACCTCTGAATGTAAAATCAATTCAAAAACTAACTAAAAATCTATTCAACAGAAAAAAAGTGTGTAAAATATGATTTTAAAGGAGATGCCATTTACAAAAACATCAAATATACCATATATATGGATAAATCTAACAATGTTATGAAGAAAATTAAAACATAATTGGAAAGAATCAAATAGATCTCAGTAAGTGGAGAGTAATGTCATATTCAAATATAAATATTTATGTTCAAATATTGGGGAAATAATAATTGCAGATTTAAATTCAGTCCACATTGATTTATGGATTCAATACAACTTATCTAAAATTTAACTCTGTGTGTCAATGAACAAGCTGGTTCCAAAGTAATTTGATACAAAAGTAATTGCAGTTTTTGCTATTACTTTCAACGGCAAAAACCGCAATTACTTTTGCACCAACTTCATATAAAGAGCAAAAAGTCAAAAACAGTCAAGATATTGTCAACTATCAGGAATTGTCATAAAGCTACCTATATGTATATGCCAATGTGATATGTGATTTATTTTCCATTGCAGTTCAATGGGAAATAGTAGATTTTAAAATAAATGGTGCTAAACCAATTGATTTTCCACATTGTAAAAGACATAATTTAGACCCCAACCTCACACTACACATAGCAAGACCCTGCCTCTAGAAAATAGCAATAATAAAATTAAATTAAATTAGTTTGAATTTAAGACTAAAATGGGAAAGACAAGCTTATAAAACATTTTTAGAACAATATAAGAGGTAGCAAAGTCATTACCTCAGGGTAGAGAATAAAAAAGTAGAAAGCACAAACCTCAATGAAAAAGCTTCATAAATTTAATTATACTGAATTAAGAATTTAGATTAATTATAGAGAAACCAGAGAGTGAAGGAAAAGTCTATAAAAATGAAAAAAAAATACATTTATGACATATGTAATTCAAAAAGGATTATTTTGTAGAACAGCAACTAGATTAGGAATCAGGCCCCTCCCTGGAATATTCCCGGCCCCACAGTGATTCCAATCAAGCATACACAAAACACTTCCTAAAGTGTAGGAGCTTATCTTGACATTTGGGGTTGGTATATCTTGATTTTGGTGGCTGATAAAGAAAAACTGGGGATTCATGGACAGAAAAAGAATTCTTCCAAGATCCTCTTTGGGTCAGAGAAGCTGAAATAGTGGGTCTACGAGAACAATCATGCAAAGGAGTCAATTACACAAGAAGCAATGGGAATCTGGGTAGGGCAGCAGAGGAAGAGACAGTCTTTAGGATATGAAGGTGAAAGCTGACCCTGGCCCATCCTCTTCCATAGGTATCTCCTGTAAGATATGTGCATAGGTCATTAAAGGTCTTGCACATGTCATTAAAGTTTATTCCTATGTATTTATCATGCCTGTTGTTATTGTAAATGGAAATTTTATTTTACATTTCTAATAGATTGTGCTTTTTACATATGAAATATGTACATTGTTTATTGTACCATTTTACTACTGAATTACCTTTGTTTGGGGTATATTTTCACTTGATTCTTTGGAGTTTATTTAGATGTTCAATCATGTTATCTGTAAATTGGAGTAGTTTACCTCTTCCTTTTCAATGTTATCTATTTAATTGGCTTTTTTCTTGCCTTTTTCAAGCTTAATGTTAGTAATTGTGATAAAAATAAGCATTCCTTGCTTTTTTTTTTAATTTCAAAGGAGACTCCACTTACATTTGGGCAGGGAGAGATAAGTTTTAATTGTTTTAAAGTATTATCAATAAATTTCTATTTTAGTAAATTTTTTCAAAAACATTAAATTTTATCAAACATCCTTTGGAGTCTGTGAAGGCAATCATATGAGTTTTATCCTTATGTTTATTCATTTATTTCAAAAAATTTTTTAGACACAGGGTCCCACTCTGTTGCCCAGACTGGAGTGCAGTGGTACAATCACAGTTAATTGCAGCCTAGAACTCCTGGGATCCTGGGATCAAGGGATCCTCCTGCGTCAGCCTCCCAAGTAGCTAGGACTACAGGCATCTGCACAATACCAGGCTAATTTCTTTTAATTTTTTTGTAGACATGGGGTCACGCAATGTTGCCTGGTCTTGAACTCCTGGCCTCAAGTCATCCTCCCACCTTGGCCTATGCAAGTTCTGGGATTACAGGTGTGAACCACTGCACTTGCCCTATGTTTATTTATATAATAAATTATATAATTAGATTTATTGGTATTAACTAACCTGCTTTCCTGGCATAAGAGCCACTTATTTATGAAGTACTATTTTTTAATGTTATTCTGAAATCTGTATGTTGATATTTTATTTAGTATATTTGTATTAATATTCATGAGTGGCTTTGGTCTGTAGTTTTCTTTCTTAATAAAATCATTTTTAGTTTTGGTGTTAATGTTACACTCAGTACATATGAATACATAAATAAGAAGAGTGTCAACATATTGGAATTTTCCACTCCTTAAAGTTTCTTGTGAACATGTCTGGACCTAGTGCTTTTGGGATATGGGGCATGGACACATGTTGAACAGGAAAAAAGATATATTTTATTTTTTTTTTCACTTTTAAACAGCTTTGTTGAGATAAAATGTACATACCATAAAGTTCACCCACTTAATATGTACAATTCAATGATTTTTAGTGCATTTGCAGAGTTATGCAACCATCACCATAATCTAATCATGTAATATTTTTAATATGCCCAAAGGAAAACATAAACCAATCAGCAGTTACTCTAACTTCCCCATTCCCAGTTCGCGATGACTACTAATCTCTTTTCTATCTCACTAGATTTTCCTATTGGGACATTTTCAGTAAAAGGTTTCACACAACACATGGTGTTTCATGACTAGCTTCTTTCATAGCATAATGTTTTCATGGTTCATCCATGTTGTAGCATGTATCAGTACTTCATTTTTTTATATTAACAAATAATATCCATTGTGTGGATACACCATGTTTTATTTATCCATTCATCAGTATATGGGCATTTGGATTGTTTCTACTTTTGGCTATCACGAATAATGCTAATATGAACATTGGGGTACAAGTTTTTCTGTACACATATGTTTTTATTTTTCTTGGTTATATACCTAGGCAGGTGTAGAGAATTTGAAGAGCTTGGTGGAAGTTCAATGGGAATTTTAGAAGTTAAGATCCTTTAGGGAGAAATTAAGAGATTTAAAAACACTGAATATCAAAAAAATTTTTGAGGATACACAGAAAGATATCAGGTGGATCACCTGGATTATATGATAGCTCTAAATTTAACATTTCAGCCACTTGAAAACTGTTCTCCAAAGTAGCTGCACTACCTTATATTTCTTTTAGCAGTGTGTATTTCTTTTAGCAATGTATTTCTTTTAGCAAAGTATATAAGGTATATGTATACCTTATATTTCTTTTAGCAAAGTAGCTGCACTGCCTTATGTTTCTTTTGGCAAACTTCAACCAATTTCCCACATCCTCACCCATACTTGTTATTATTGCTTGTCATTTTGATTGGAGGTTTTGAAGTGGTATCTCATTATGATTTGCTGTCTACCCAGTGACTAATGGTATTGAGCATCATGTTATGTTTATTCACAATTTGTATATCACTATATCATCTCTAACAATATCTATTTAAATATTTTGCTCTTTTTAATTGGATCACTTGTCTTTTTAATAAACACTTTTTAAGTTCAGGGGTACAAGTGCAGGTTTGTTACATAGGTAAACTTGTTTCATGGGGGTTTGTTTTACAGATTATTTCATCACCCAGGAATTAAGCCTAGTACCCATTAGTTATTTTTCCTGATCCTCAACCTCCTCCCACCTCCACCCTCCACAAGACCCAGTGTGTGTTGTTTCTCTCTATGTGTCCATGTGTTCTCATCATTTAGCTCCCACTTATAAGTGAGGATATGTGGTATTTGTTGATTTGTAAGAGTATTTTATATATTCTGGATACAAGTCCCTCATGAGATACATTATTTGCAAATATTTTCTCAGTACATAGGTTATCTTTTTATTTTCTTTTGAAGTCCTTTAAAGAAAAACATTTTTAATTTTGAGGAAGTTCCATTTGTAATATTCTCTTTTATCACTTGTGCTTTCGGTAGCATATCTAAAAAGTCATTGCCAAACCCAACATACAAAGATTTACTCTTATATTTTCCTCTGAGTTTTATAGCTTTAGATTTTATATGTAGGTCTATGATCTACTTTGAGTCCATTTTTGTGTATGATGTGATGCAGGGGTCCAAATTCATCTTTTGCATGTGGATATTCATTTATCTCAGATATAAGTTTTTGTTGAATGTTAATATTTAAACTATGAGAATGTATTCAAAAATATTTGGATAAATGAGCAGGAAAGAGAACCACCCTATTCAGAGAAAATGCCGAGAATAAAATCCTTATTCTGTTGATATTTGTAAGATAATAGATACAATCTGGTGATCCAGAAGTAGATTTTATTATTTTTTTCAAAATCCCAAAACTATCTATGAAAGGAAGGGTTATCTGGTGATATAATTTTTTAAAAGCACTTATAATATATCTGTACAATGAAAGATTCTATAGCTACTAATAAAAATAGCTTGTCTCCACATGCATGAATATGGAAAGGTTCCAAAATACATTAGGTAATAAAATTAAGTTACAGAAATGTGTTTATATCTTGTAAACATTTGTGTAAATACACACAAACACACACACACACACACACACATCGACTGCAGGCAAATGTATAGAACGTTTCTTGAAGGCTATATCTAAAACAATAGTCAAGAAATTGACAAAATGTTTGCACTAGATGGAATAGTGGGTGGTTGGGTGGTCAAAAGAGAGATGGAAACTTACTTTTCACTCAATGCCTTTTTCTGCCTTGTAAGTTTTGAGCAATGCATATGTCTTACATATTTAAAACTCAATAAAAATAATAAAAATGGCTTATTAACTTTACTAAATTTTCCTAGAAAATGTCTTTCTCAAGTTGCCTGTAAGATATTGACTGTAGAACTCTAATATATTTCCTGTTAAATAATATGACTATACAAATGATTCCACAAAAGTTACCAATCCAAATTCCTTGATCATGATAACACTGCAGCCAGAACCCACTCAATATGAAGCAACATTCAGAAATTACCCAGAAAGAATTTATTACATAGTATTCTTCTTAAAGAGAATGTGGCACATTAGCATATATGACATTTGATTGTTCACAAATCTCAGAACATTCAAACAAAAAATTCTCCTTGAATTTTGAGAAAGGTATAACTACATGACACATATGAAATTTATAGAGGCCAGGGAGTCATAAATCACATTCTTTATCAAGAAGATATTAGATAAAGTTGTTGATTTCAGTGAAGGGATGCTATGGATGTTTGGGAGAGCATTTTCTAACATTATTTTGATGTTAATGCCAGAGAACAAATCATTTACTCACAATAATATGCTTTACGCCCATCACTATCCCTTTAAGCCAATGGGTCGAATGGACTCACAGATCTGACTCTACGTGGCATCCTCTGATGTTCTCAAATCAGCTTAGAGATGGTGTCTAAATAGTCCTTTAACCATGGCCATTTCATGTGATACCTCTGTTACCCTTCTGAAAAAAAGAATCCAAATCTTGATGTGTTTATTACAGTGCCTTAGCTGCCTCAGGAGATTTAATCTGTCTGACTGACTGTACATGGAGAAACATTCTTTGCTAATCTGCATTTTATTTTAAAGTTTACAAAACATAAAGATTAAAATGTCAATGTAAATTGAGCATGCTTGGCTGTAAAAGGCCAGTTGTGTCTGTTTCAGACATTCTTATATTTTGTTATCAATTTGTTCCAAAGTCCAAAAATGTTCATATATCACAGTAGATACTTAAACAACAAACGGCTAATTTCTTTCCATTGGAACCCTGACCTCCTCAATGGCAGATTGTGGGAACATAGGCTTCTTAGTTTTAAAGAAGCAAATAAATTTACAAATGAAGTTACCTGTTGGTAAGTTCCATGGTGGGAACAAAGAGAGGGCCTCTGTAAATATTATTCACCCCACTGCTGAGTCTATCCATCTAAAGGCCGTGATTGATGATGTCACCAAAACAAAGGAGTGCATTTAGTCTAATAAGCCAACATGATGAGACATTGAAAGGTTGGAATTATGTATGGCAGAAGACAATTATGCAAGCCAAACGATTCTTTAATTAATAATGAGATCCCTCACAGACTGAAGAAAAAGACTCACAGGATGGAAAGCATTGTGATTTACTCTGTGTGTGTCCATATGTGTCTGCAGTGTATATATTTTGGGATATAAATGATATATGCACAGTGTGGGTGCTGTGGCATCTGAATCTATGTGCTTATTGTCTGAGATCATGACTCATTTGTACACTGGGTAGGTGGCTGTCTAGAATGTACCAATTGTTTCTTAAGAGATAGAAGGCTTTGCCTGATTCCTAAAGCCATGTGGTTTAATTAGAAAAACAGTTGAATTTCACTGATGTCATGTATGTTCCCCTATTTTCAGAATATAAGTAGTTGCCTTATGCTGTCCCAATTTAATTTTGTTAAACATTAAACCAAACCATGGAAGTACCAAAACATCAATATCAATGTAAATGCATAAATTAACAAAATGCCATTTAGTTCATTTTTAAATATTTCCCAGTGTCCCACAGATTTTGCTGTGTCCCATCCCAGTCTCACCTTGAATTGTAGTTCCAATAATCCCCATGTGTGTCATGGGAGGAACCTGGTAGGAGATAATTGAATCATGAGGGTGATTACTTCCATGCTGTTCTTGTGATAGTCAGTGAGTTCACACAAGATCTCATGGTTTTATAAGGGGCTTTTTCCCTTTTGCTCAGCAATTCTCTCTGCTGCCGTCATGTGAAGAAGGACGTGTTTGATTCCCCTTCATCCACAATTGTAAGTTCCCTGAGGCCTCCCCAGACATGCAGAACTGTGAGTCAATTAACCATCTTCCCTTTATAAATTACCCAGTCTCGAGTGTGTCCTTATAGCAGTGTGAGAATGGACTAATACATTCAGTCTCTGGATTAACACATGCTTCTAACTAACTAGTGACGTTTGTTTTAAAATTTTAGATATTTTGGAACAACATTGGTTTTCAAACTGTGTTATATGGAACACTAAGTATTCAATAGAGCTATCCCCCTCTTCCTCTCTGCCCCCATAGAAATGACAAAGTGTGGGAGGTAAGGGAAACAAAGAGACAGAACTCTAACCCAAAGAGCTGCAGTTTTATTTGGGGGAAAGGGGGATTTATTTTATGGTTTTGTATAAACAAAGATTTCTATGGCTATAAACAGTTTTAAAACCATCATTAAAAATGCATTTGAAATAAAACTAAAGCTAGTTTCTTAATACTATATATGAGAAAATTTCACATAAAACATAAAACTCATACTATGGAAGTACAAGAAAAGATATCTGGAGAATTTTTTAAATAATTTTGAGTTATTAAAACAAAGCCTATACCACCCACCAACATGCATACATGACACATACACACACACATATCTGTGTGTTTCTAATCTGGCCTTGCCAGATTAGAAAAAAATTAAACTTCTATAGAGCACAAAACAGCATTAAAAAGTTAAAAGAGAAAGTTATAATAAAAATAGCATACTGGAGGAAGTATTTGCGGCATTTATAACAGACAACAAATTAGTATCCATAGTAAATACAGAATTCTTAAACATGTATTCAGAAGTAACTAGATTTAAAACAACAAAGGATATTAATAAGAAATGTGTTAAAGATTATAAATGGGCAATAAACATAGATGCTAAATTCACCAGTAACCAGGAAAAATACAAATTTTATAAAATGTATTGTTTTTACCCTATTAGACTGTCAAAAATATAAAAACAAATCTGCTTATGTCAAATGTTCATGAAAGTGTAGAAAAACAAGCAGTATCTAAGGTCTTTGTGGAGTTTTAACAGACTTTTTGAAGGACAATATGGCAATACCTTTCAACTTTTGAAATATGCATAGGCAGTTATTCACCAATTCCATTTCTAGCAATGTATCTTAGAAATACTTCATGTCATTTACTTATTTGTTTACTTGTTTTTTTTTTTTTGGTGGTGGTGGTTTTAAAACATTTCAGCAAATTATTTGACACTCCTTCATTTAAAAGGTGAAGTGTAATTCACTTCTCCTTGAATGTTGGCCAGACTTTTTAAATTGACATATAACAGATGTGCCTATTTCCAGGGTACATAGGATAATCTGATACATTCATATAGTCAAATCAGGGTAATTGGGATAACCGTCACTTTAAATATGTATGTTTTCCTTATGGTAAGTACATTTGAATTATTCTCTTCTAGCTAGTATGAAAGGTGCAACAGAGTCATGTTAACTCTAGTCACCCTATTAATTCCCTTCCCCTTGAATGTTGGACAGAGTTTGTGACTTGCTTTAACTGAGAAAATGTGATGGTAGTGATGTGGGTGACTTCCAAGGCTAAGTCACAGAAAGGATAGCTTCTACCTGGCTCTTGCTTTCTTGAATTGCTCATGTTGGGGACACCAGCTGCCATGTCATGAGGACACTCAAGCAGCCCATGTTGGAAAGAAACTGAGGCTCTATGGAGAGGTGTATGCTAAGAAGAACTGAGGTCTCCCACTAACATCTTGCATCAAACTATCACCATATTAGTGAGCCACCTTAGGTCCTCCAGCCCTAGTCCAGTCTTCAAATGACTGTAACATCTGGAATGCACCCTAACGAGAGATTCCAATCCTAAACCAGCCAGCTATGCTGCTTCAAGATCTCTGACCAGCAGGAACTATGAGCTAATAAAGATTTCTCATTATTTGAGGCCACTAACTTTTAACATAATTTGTTATGCCCGAAGTGTATGATTGAATTAATTGTGGTTAACCCATATCATGAAACACGCAACTGTTAAATTCATACAGTATCTCTATGTATTCTAAAATAAAAATATCTTCAGGAAATATAAAACAAATGATTCAAACAATATTAATTTTATTAATTTTTCTTATTAAGATACATTTGGATATATATAGTTTACATACACACCTCTATACAGATGTCGTAACTTCTTATGTAAATGCTTTCAGAAACCCATGGAACAGAGGATTGGACTAAGAAAGAGAGCAAGGGAACTTGTACCTTATGAATTTCTGTGTATTTGAAATTTTTAAATTATAGACATGTTTTATGCATTCATATTTACTTTTATAATTTTATTTTTTAAATTTTAACTAATGAAAAATGAATGAAGTAGTATACTCTTCTTTGAAGGGCTTTCATTGTTGATATTAGTGAATTATCAGGTAGTAGAAGACAAGAAAATAGGATGAGTTAAAATGCATAATTTAATAGCTTTGTGGCTGAGAGGAAGCAAGTAAAATGATTGTTATAGTTTTGATTCAAGGCCAAGTGGCTTTATGTCATTCTATGGCCACAGCCTACCTGTGTGTCAAATGGGACAGTGAGTGTGGAGAGGTAAGCTGGGGAGGCAATGAGGATGACTTAGTCTAAATACACCCCTACCAGTGGACAAAGTCCAGAACCCACACCAGATGCCAGATGAATTTTAGGTTGATAGCGACATCTGCATGTACAAAGGACAGCACATTAGAGAGGGGAATGAAATAGATATCTACCTGTGGGAGCTATTGATTGGATTTAATGCTAGGGCTTTTATCCCATTATGCTGCAT
The DNA here is from genome assembly GCF_024542745.1 of Macaca thibetana thibetana. Taxonomy (NCBI): domain Eukaryota; kingdom Metazoa; phylum Chordata; class Mammalia; order Primates; family Cercopithecidae; genus Macaca; species Macaca thibetana. The sequence goes on along the minus strand of NC_065590.1, from coordinate 47,711,477 downwards.
GTAATATGCTGAGGATTTCAGAAAAAAATAATACATGGGCTGTCCCAAGAACTATAGGTCAAAAGGGAGTGGATAATAGAATTTGAATAAAAAGGAACAATTGATTAGCTGATAGTGATTATTAGGCAAGATTATAGAAGGCAATATTACAACTAGCAGAGCATCACTAAATGATGCCTGTACCTTAATACAAAGCCATCTGAATCAACCTGAAGTACAAAAGATGAAGACTCAAGTGACCAAGGCAAATTTTAATTGGAATTACAAATATCGCTTGGCAAAACGTGGCAAATAAAAGGCTCCTTGAGAGTATTTATGTAAAATCTTATGTCTTTCTTTCAAAGATTTCTTAAGAGGAGTTCCAGAAAATATCTTTAATTCCAGTTTATAGGTTTTCCTTATTTTAATGTTTGCATCTGTAGTGTAGGCATATTATAAATGGAATTAACTACATTACTAATGCTTTTAATCTGATTTTACTGGTGCGCCTAGGGCTGATGACTAGGAATCAGCATGTGTGTCATTAAAAATATATATAAAGTTATATAGAAACTAAATTACGTGTCCAAATAAACACATTTATCTGTGTGCTTTATTTATTATCCCAAGTAGCCAAAGCACAGAGTCCTGACTGCCTGTCTTCAAAAATAAAGTAGCTACAAAGCAGTTAGTCTGGCTGCTGGAATAAAAAACTCTCACTGATGAAAGAACTGGCACGAATAGTCCACTACGTTCTGATGTATTCCTTCGTTTATAACTCCCGGATCTCAGGCCTGGAACTAGACATTTGTGGGGCACTGCATGCATTTTTGTAAGACTGTTTATATGCAGGAAATAATTGGTAGTATTTTAGTCACTCAAATCGATTGCTGAGCAATCCATTGGATTGCTACTCAGTCAATCTAAGTTGGCTCTTCAGACAAGTGAAGCTTCAGCACTTACTGGGTACTGTTAATTGAAAGTCCTCTCCATGAGCCTATGATTTGGACCTGATGGAAGATACGTACAGAAATGCTAGAATATGTGGGCTGAGACTTTTTTATGAAATAAGTAAAAGGGAAGTGAGGCACTGTCCAAAATGTCAAAACTGATTCCTGAAATCCCAGGGGACTTTTTTCTCAAGGTGCATGTGATTATATTTACTTTGGAATGTTTTTAGATTCTGTGCTATGTCAATCATAAATCAATGCATGGCTGCCCCTTCTGCCCACTGTCTACCAAATCTACTGCAAAGACTTCCCAGTGACCTTGCCACCTGCTAAAAACCCGCCCTGACCACCTCTGGCTGAGAGGCGCTGGTTGTCTTCTGCCCTCTGATTACAATTACTTTCTGAGCAATTTAATGGGAAGCACCTCCCTTTGTTTAGTCATTGTTTCTGATGTTATTTTGGATTATTATTTAAATAGGTGTGCTGTCATTTGACTTTGTACATTGTTTATAACTCAGCTACCTAAGAAGCTTTCAGAATGCAAATGATTGCATTTTATCTTGTTTCCTTTTCTTTCTTTTTTTTCCTTCCTCACTCTTCCCTCCCCCAAACAACCACCTGTGCCTTCCAGGTCTATCATAGTGCTGTACACTTAGGAAATTCTTGTACACATTTGTTGTTTTGCAATTTGAAATTCATGAGACATTCTGCCCTCAGAAACTTCAGATCTTAGTTGTGTCAGGACAACATGTACACTCCAAAAAATCTTTATTACCAATTATAGAGACAAAGGATTGGGAAATATATTTAAGAATAAGAATGTTTTCACAGTACAATTTACTCTTCCCAATATCTGCATAATGAGGTGGGTATTATTGTCATTTTTACTTTACAGATAAACCAGGCTGATAGATCTTAAGCAATTTGCCTAGCCGAACTGATTTTAAGAGGCAGAGTTGATTCAAACCCAGATCAGCTGGGTTCTATCCTCTGGACCAGTTCAACAATAAACAACATTAAAGAGGCTGCACTAATATCCCTACAAAGCAGGGTAACCACTGAGGGAATTCCTTGGAAGAGTGAGGGAAGCATGTTGTTGTGGAATTGGAAATGGGTGCGTCATGAATTTGGGCAGCAGGCTTCATGGCCGGGGCGGTGAGGAGGTGTGATCAAAGCAGGGTAACCACTGAGGGAATGTGGAGTGAGGGAAGCATGTGGAAATGGGTCATGAATTGGGAGAGGCTTCCTGGGTGAGGGAACATTGAAAGGAGCGAGAGAGAGGGAATACAGCTCTGAAAAATAGAGGATGGGGTAAGTGGAGCAAGGTAATAACGAAAAGAAAAAGCCTTTGCCATTAAGGCTGTGGAAATATTTACAGTTGGTTTCCAATTTCCTCATATTTTTCTATCTAGCCAAACAGCAATAAAGGTATGTGGAAAAAACATATATATTAAATTACTAGGTGTCAGATTTCTGATTTGATAACACTTGGTGTAAAAATAACAGTTATTATTACTCTTCATTTATCTAGCTCTGAGAGTGTACACAGCACAGTATAATAAGTAGAATTTATCAGAAGAGGGACAAGATTGGTGCCCTGAGGGCTTTTCCACTTGAGTAGAGGCTCAAGTGGAAACTGTGACACCCAAGAATCAGGGCACTGCCCTCACAGAGATGTGGAGTCTCCTGCTCTCACCGGCTGCAGCTGAAGATACATGGTCTTACTGTGGGTGGCATTTTTCTTTTGTGGGAAGATATGGAAAGAAATTTTAATGTCTGTCTTCTAGACAGAAGATGTTAATTGAAATCTTTTTCTAACGTTATATGTCTCACATTACTACATGTGAAAAAAAAAAAGAGATGCATTTTTTTTTTTTTTTTTCTCTAAGAGCCTGCTTTGTGTATTCTGAGCAGTGGGCAAGGTTCAATCATGATCCAGTGAGACCGAACACCTGGGAGCAAGGGCAGATGGACAGCTGTCTTCCTCAGGGTGCCCAGGAATAAAAATTTAGACTCATAACAATTCAGTGTTCTAATTACAGAGGATGCACCTGTACTAGTAAATATGTACACAAAAATATCTTGCTTCTGCACTGTCGCTCAGACATCCAGAAGATAATCAAGAAATAACGATTAAGCAAAACAAAGATAAGAAACCTAAAGTTTCTTCACTCAAATTTGAGCACAGAGTCTCAATCTTAGCTTGTTAACTTTTACTCTGGACACAAGTTTAATAACTGTTGTTTATAGTTGCCTAGCTCCTACTCAGTACTTTAGCAGCAGCAAATGAGAAGTATGGGGGACATGACAGAGAGCTGGACGACAAGGGAGGAGACATAAACGCTGAAAACGTATAGCTAGAACTGGGGAGAGGTGGGGAGGCCACAGCATAGAGCAGACAACCCTATAACATCAGTGGTTTCTGAGGGCATCAGCACTTCTGCAAAGGGTTGTAACTCAGAATTCAGTGTGTTAGTTCCAAATGCTATCTATTACATATTATCTGTAATAAGATAATTATATCTTAATTGAATAAAAGAATTGTGATATTCTGCAAAAACAAACATGAAACCAACTACACCATTTGAAAGAGAAAACTAAAATAATTGAAATATATACATGAGAATATAGAAGTCATGGTGTAAAATAGAAGTGGCAAGTAAAATTTGGATTTAAGTTTAAATCATTGTTGTTAATTGTTATGAAGATTTAAGGTAAATGTTATTAAAATTTCTTAAATTAGCTTGCAAATGCAAAATTCTAATGACCAATTGGCAGAAAATTCAGGTTATTCCAAAGACATTATGAGGTAAGAGATGTCAGAAACTAAAATCATATTAAAGTTTATTTAACATTGAATAAATATTTATTGAATCCTATTTTGTGTCAGAAGCTATACCAGGTGCTAGGATCTTAGTACAAAACAGTAGAAATTTACAAGCATAAGCATGACATTCCATATGTGAACTGGACAATAAACAAATAAACAAATATGTAAATATATAATTTCTGCTTGTGATACATGTAATGAAGAATAAACCAGGGTAAGAGTGTCAAGGGACAGGCAAGTGGAGGGACTGCTACTATGTTAAATGTGGTATTCTCAGAAATCCTCTCTTTGAAGGTCACATTTGGACAGAGCCTGTGAACACAATATGGCCATCTAGAGGAAGATAATTCCAGGAAAAGTGCTAGGTGAGTGCAAAGGACCTGAGGCAGAGTTGAGTTTGATGTATTTTGCAAGCAGTAAGAAGCAGAACAAGAGGGTGCAAGGAAGTAGACGACTTTGACAGCACAGATGGTATTCCAGAAGAACAGGACCTACCATTGAATTAGATGCGGGACATAATGAAAGGGGAGAGGAATAAAGGAGAGAATTACATATTCTCCCTACTCTCACCATCCCCATCACCCTGATCCCAGATACTGGGTAAATAGGGAAACCAATTGCTGTACTGAAGAAAACTAGAAAAGAAGCACATATGTGAGGAAGTTGAGGGGTTTGGACTAGAGGGTGATTCCATTGGAGATCTGAAAAGAGGTTGGAGATCTGGAAGGTGGATTCCTGGGATCCATCAGAGTACAGAGGATACATAAAGCTAGCAGGCTGGATATGAGGGCTCAGGCAGAGGGCATAGATACGAAGACAAAAGGTCTAAAGACTGGCTCACAACCCATGCATTTAGAAATCAGCAGAGAAGGAGGGTGCAAAGAAGTAAGAAGAAGTTCAAGCATCCATGAAAAGATAGAGACTTAATCCTAAAAGTGGAAAATGAAAGTATTTAAGAAAGGGTGAGTGATCAGCTGGGGTATCACCTGAGAAGATGAGGAAGTCGGATGTGCACTGAGAACCCAAAGCTTGTCAGATTGGGCAATCTAAGGCCATTGGCAACCTAGAGATGGGGCCTGGGAGATGGATTTATAACTCATACATAGTTTAAATGCTCGAAAATGATAGAGGAATGTTGTACAAAGTTTAAAGATAAAACAAACTTCTAAAATAATAAATAAACCTTAGAGGGATGACTTCTACCCCACCCTTCCCTGGTGACCCCCTATTCCTGATAAGAGAATGTCACATTCTTGTATGTAACGGGGCACAGAATTTAGGGCAGAATCATCTCTTTTTGTTACAGTGAGTCATCAATGGGAGCTAAAACCACCCATAAATCAGAGGAGAGCTAATTCAAACAATTTAAAGAAATAGAAACATTAAGAACCTCATATTGGATTACTGAGTCAAATGCAAAGGCATAGCTGGGGGATTGGGGGGAACCCTCAGTAGTCCACCCATGACTTGCCTGAAAGAAAACCATTTCTAAAAAATAATGGATTTGATTTTATTGTTTTTGATTTACGCATTTTACTTTTTTCTTCATCAAGTGAAATAAAATAACAGAGAAGCTACACTGCCTGTTTGGAATTTTGTAGGAAAACAGAGGAAAGAGATGTGGGTGCTTGTGGGACAAGGAGTGGTGTGGGGCCGCTCCTTTACAGGGAATGATATTTCCCCTGCAATTGTCAAAATTTGATATAATTGCTCATTGGGAGAAAATCTAACCATCATCACCATGCTTTTTCTTTAGAGCCACCTATGTCTTATTGTATGTAGTTGTGGAATTGATGTATGGTAACATTCCTTTTTCTTTTTTAAGTACACCATGAAGGAAAAAGAAAAGAAAAGAAAAAAAAAAAAAAGAATTCCATTGTGATAGTGAGGCAGCCAAGATTTAAAGGTTGTGCTGGACTTACAATTGAAATGCAAATCACTCCTTGCAAACAGCCTCCTGCTGAGGCCCAAATTTTTACAGATCAGGTTCTGCTGTCCTGACGAGGAATCATTGAACAGCATTTCCCAGGATTCACAAATTAGTTGCCGTCTAAGGTATCATTTTCTACGTTATAATTGTAACTTACCAGAGGAAACTTTGTCACAAAAGACAGTACCCTGTGCTTCCATTATTTTTCCAGCTGCACCGCCACTAAGGATTCTTTCACACACAATAAAAATACACACATCACGACCTCCCTCTCTGAAATATACACTCCTTGAATATAAACATTTTGAGAATATTGGTGTGCTTTTCTTCCCCTTCTTTTTTAGATGTGCAGGTGGTAAAATACTGGTTGCCATGAACTGCAGACAATAAATAAAAATTGCCAGCTTCTTATGGCTGCCTGATAGAAACGTGCCAGCCTGGAAAAGCCTGATTCTCCAGGCACAATCATTCTCTGGGCAAGACATCTGTCACTAATAAGGCCCATTTGCTGGGTGCTCTTGAATGTGCAGGTAAGGGTGGTCCAGTGCAGACGTGCTTAGTGGCCCCCAGAAATAGGAGACCCTTAAAACCCTGAAATGTTACCTTTCCTCTCCACATTAAAAAATGCTAATAATACTCTAAGAGGGGGCAGAATTATACACAGGACAGGGAAAACCAACACACAAAAAAGTTGAGAGTTTAAAAGCCGAAGGTGAGAGATGAAAACAATTCCAAGAAGTAGAGCTGTACTGTGGGAGAATCAGTAGCTAGTACTCTTACACTTGGTCTTGTCATTGACCCTTGTTAGCTGAGTTATCTTGGCAAATCCCAGAAATGTCCGTGGACATCACTGTCACATACAAATGTTCTGGATCAGAATTGCTCAAAGAGAGGTCTGAGAATCACCTGTCCCAGGAGTACACAGAGAATTTGCTCTGAAAAAAGGTTCAAGGGATTCATCTCCAGAGATTCTGATTTATTATATCTGGGATAGGCTCCAGGAATTTATAATTTTAACAAGTTCCCCAGATAATTTTTAATAGATTTTATTTTTTAGAGCATTTTTAGGTTCACAGCAAATTTGAACAGAAGGCACGGAAATTTTCCATAGTCTCCCTGCCCCTACACATGCATGGCCTCTGCTATTATCTACATCCCCCCCAGAGTGATATGTTTGTTCCAACTGATGAACCTACATAAACACATTATCCCCCAAGTCCATAGTTTATATTAGGGTTCACTCCTGACACTCTATTTTCTATGGATTTGGACAAATTTATAAAGATGTGCATCCACTATTCTAGTATCACACAGAATAGTTTCATTGCACCAAAGATGCTCTGTCCCCCTCCTATTCTCCCTTCCTCTCTGCTAGCCCCTGAAAACTACGGATCTTTTTACTACCTTCCATAATTTTGCCTTTTCAGAATGTCACACAGTTAGAATCACACAGTGTAGACTTTTCAGACTGGCTTCTTTCACTTGTTAGTATGCATTTAAGTGTCCTCCAAACCTTTTCATGGTTTGAGAGCTCATTTCTTTTTAGCCATGAATAATAGTCCATTGTCTGGATGTACCACAGTTTATTTATCCAGCTCCAGAAGACATTAATGCACACTAAATTTGAGAAGAACTGCAGTAGATGAACTCTGAAATTCCTTCCAGTATTCAGGCTTGATAAAGTCATAGGTTAGTCGAGCATACGCACCATGAAGACTGAACCCCTTAATCAGAAATCTATGTGTCTGTATGTCTGTCTGTCTGTCTGTCTATCTATCTATCTATCTATCTATCTATCTATCTATCTATCTATCTATCTATCTATCTATCCATCCATCCATCCATCCATCCATCCATCCATCCATCCATCCATCCATCCATCTATCTATCTATCTATCTATCTATCTATCTATCTATCTATCTATCTATCTATCTATCCATCCATCCATCCACCCATTCATCCATCTGTCCATCCATCTGTCTATCTATCAATCTATCTAAAGAGAAATAGAAGGCAAAAAGCTCGCTCCAGAAGAGGTTACTAGCTACATCTAGAGAGAAGCTACTAGAGGTCAATTCAGTCAAGTATGTGCTAAGAACATGATCAAATCCCAGAGATCACTTTCCACATCCTACTGGTAGATGAAAAGAGATGATTCTTACAACAGCAGTCTTCCTCCTGCCAGAGCAGGAGAGACTCCTGAGGAATAAAGAGGGGCCCGAGGAGAAATATAGTCCTACCTCCAGTCCCTGCGGTTTGGAGAGGAGGAGAAAAACTGAGGAATGAGGTTCCTACTCTTCTCCCAATATATGTTTTTGCCTTCAGTTTCATTACGGAAACTGCGGTTCAGTTTCTGTGATGAAATTGGAGGCAAAAACATATTGGGAGAAGAGTAGGAATTAAAGATTGAAGAAAAGGGGTTTTGGGGTTATTACTGAAGGCAGTGCATGTGAAATCTGTGCAAAGTGAAGAAAAAGTTGTGGTGAGTTAAGCGCTTGAGTCCCAACTGTGGTGATAGCATGCTATGGTCTTAACGACCCCCCAATTCATAGGTTGAGACCTAATCGCCAATGCAATAATATTAAGAGGGGGGACCTTTCATGGGTGATTAGATCACCAACATGAAGCCCTCATGAATGGAATGAGTGCTCTGATAAAAAAGGTGTGAGGAAGCTTGTTTGACCCTTCCACCATGTGAGAGAAAAGGAACCATCTGTGAAGAATTGGCCCTCATCAGGCACCACATTTACTAGCACCTTGATCTTGGGCTTCCCAGCCTCCAGACTGCAAGAAATAAATTTCTGTTGTTTGTCAGTAATCTTGTTTAGCAACAGACTAAGATAGAACCTTTGGAATTTCATTAATGCTAATCAGCTGAATTGTGAGATTGTTTATATCAACATTACATTCTATGAAAACTAGGGAAACTGGATATTTCTTTACATCTTCATTGATTACATACCATTTTTATGCATGATGAATTGTTGATTAATGTACTTAGTTTATATGTTTTCTTATATTTTCTTCTTTAATTTCTTTGACCATTTCATGTGCTGAATAAAGTAACCCTTCATTCTATGTGCTGCAAATAGTTTATTTTATTGTGTTTATTTTTAAAATGTGCATGTTTCATTTGTATTTACCCAAATCACTGAACTTCTTTTTTATATTTTCTTCCATTTCTATCAACCTTATTGAAGAAAGTCAAATATTTCTAGGATTTTTCATTTTTTTTTTTGCCTTAATTTTTGGTTCATCTGATA